>NC_040877.1:90327344-90966559 GCF_003676215.2 Rhopalosiphum maidis
TATTAAATAGTAATATAAATAAATAGTATAGTATCTGAAAAAAAATTATCATAAAGCGCGCGCCGGGGCCTCTCCTCTACGGGTCGGCGTCAATGGGTTTTCTTTTAAGAAAAAATAAATACATTTTTTATTATTTTTTTATCCCCGTTTTTTCTGTTTCTCTCGCTCGCTCCGGAGTAGTTTTGTGTACGCGGGCTTTGTTGGAAACGAGCTGTAGCTTCGCAACCAGCGGCGGCGGCGGCATTCACTTCGTTACGTTTTCCTATCGCGCGCGGCAGCTGCGTGTTGGGTAGAATGTATATATTATGTTGTATGGTGTGCGTGCGTTATATATATATATATAATATGTATATTATATATGTTATTCCTAGTGAACGGCGCTCGCTTGACGCCACGCCCACAGTCCCGCCGCGTTGCCACGTTGTGCACCGGTGCCGCGTTTGCGTTATATAATGACACTACGGCTGCCCGAATGGCAACCTTGACGAGAAGAAAAATCGTATCATGGGGCCACCGCGTTGCGCCGGGAAATTTTCCTCTTTTCTCATTTCTTATCTCGTATATATACTTTTTTT
Organism: Rhopalosiphum maidis; assembly: GCF_003676215.2. Lineage (NCBI taxonomy): Eukaryota > Metazoa > Arthropoda > Insecta > Hemiptera > Aphididae > Rhopalosiphum > Rhopalosiphum maidis. The sequence continues at coordinate 90,327,920 of NC_040877.1, forward strand.
TTTTAATACATATTTCAAGCAAAAAACCGTTTTCCAACAACTTTTTCGTTTTCCGACAGACACAACCTAATATTATTTTTTACAACAAAAAAATTTCATTATTATTTTTATTGGTGACGAATAATTTTCAAAACCTCATAGACGCCGACTATAGGAAATAATTTATTTTTAAGTTATCTATATATAATTAAAATGTTCCAACAATTTTAATTTACTCAAGTTGTTACAATAAAAAATGTTTCAATAACATGTTAGGTGAGTACTCGACGAATTTATTTTAATTCTATATTAAAATACTAAATTTGATTGTACGTAAAATATTGTTTGAAAGTTTAAATATTTAAAAACGTTGTGCTCTGGTTGCATAAACATTTCAATCAATAATTTTTCCCTTTAACATGGTGTAGTGGTCGACAATTAGGCCATTACATTTTAGTGAATCATTAAATTAATCAATTGATTATACGGGATTAAAATGTTTGACTATTTGTATTTATTTAGGCTATTGAGGGGTAATAATTTTTACATAAAAAACTATTTATAATTTCTTGACCTCGATATACAAAAATGTACGTTTTTTCATAGTGTAATTAATTCAAGATGGGTATATTTTTTAAATTAATTAACAAGTAACGTGTTTTTGAATTCAGAAGGTATACAGTAATTTTTATTAATTCCACGAACTATGTGTTTAAATGTAATTAATTAATTTTGATACGTACTATGATTCATGTATGCATTTTTTCAAATTATATTATGTCCATCGTTCCTGAGAAGGTTAATTAATTACCATGGTAGCATAATCTGAAATATAGGTAATATTAACTGTAATATATTTTAAAGATCAGGTGTGTAGTGGTAGTTTACGTATTAAAATATTTTTTTATATCTAATAATTTAACTGAAAATATATTAATGTTTTCAGAAATATTATAACTGGAAAATATCAAATTGTATAAGCGACAGTGATTTAGATAATCAATAATATTAAATTGTTTTTAAAAGAAATTCCAAAGAGAAAATTACGCTTAATATATTATTTAATATCTGTAAATTATACCTAATCACTGTTAATAAAATATTTAGGATAGCATGTATAATTTTTTTCTTATTATTTATTATTAAATATTTTAAAATATATGTCATGTAATATCATACAGAATCAGATTAAAAAATTCCATTGACCTGAACATAATACGTTAAAATTACGATACCTACATGAATTGCGTCCCTATGTTTTGTACAGGCAGTATATTAACTGTATAGTTAACATTATGGTTATTAATTTTTTTAATGTTTTAAAATCTTATGATATACATTATGTATGTATTGTACATTTGTACGTAAAAAATATTTATGTTGTAGGCATATTCTGTGTATCGTAGGTATTAGGTATTAATAATTTACCTTAGGTTATTTAGGTTATTATCTAATTAATTATTATTAAGTTCAATTAGAAATCATACCTTATTGTTTTTTCTCTTTATTTAAATTTTAAATTGAAATACAAAAAAACATTAGAGGTTTTGGAATTATTCATATTTTATTATAAATTAGCTATAGTGATTTTGAAATATAAATTTATGAAATATTGAAATTAATCTACTTAGTTGGTAATAGATAGGTATAGCTAATAATAATTACAATTTAAAAAGCACAAAATTAATACATCTAGACTAGTTTATTGATCTAATTGGCCTTATTCGTTAGTAAATAAATCGTTTAATTTATTGTGATATTTTAAATAGTTCTTGTATCAGAGCCCGTAATCGAATTTTATTCAATCCTCGGGTAAGAATTTTTTTTTATTTTGAGATTTCCTTTTTTTTTTTTTTTAGAGAATACATCAAAATTTTGCCCCAGAAATTATTCTGAAATGGCTATTCAAAAATAATATTATTCTGTTTCTACTTTCCATAAAATATTTTATAATTGTTGACTTAAAAGTGAAAAAGCTCTGTAGTTAATATACTGTATATTACTTCATTTTATTTAATTTGATTAAAGGTTTTTTTTTAAGAGAAGGTAAATATTGTTATTGTTTCGGATAAATGTGATTAGAATATAGTTTTTTCTGTAGCTTAGTGATGTTACCCTCATTATATAACTTATATTTTTTTAATCAGTTCAAGTTAATAATTTCATGATCAAAAGCCAATTGGTAATTTTATATTAATTATATAATTTTGAACTATTGTAATCGATTATGCTTTTTTTTTAGTTTTAATTATGCCTACTTTTTGAAACTTAAGAGCTCGAATAGTTATATTTGTTTAATGTTTTGATTTCATACTGTATAGTAATTGTATTTTCATCATTAACTAATCTATTTTGTATTCTAAATCATACGATTAATCATAGTAACGTACTAGGTATTTTTGGTTAAATATTAATTCAAAAGAAATAATATTTTTGACACCATTGTGTTTTTATTTTGGTTTATTGAAATATCAATTTAATGAGCTTGGATATTTCAAATATTCGAGTGTTATAATAAATAATAATAATGTTATATAGTTTTATATGATTGTCGCGTGTCATGTGAAGCCGATAATGATAATTATTGTAATAATAATATTGACGATAATGTTGGGTATGTGATATTAACGACAATATTTTCGACTTAATATACAGTACATGATTTTATACCTAACAGTCGTTATAGTATAACATGTATAACATATATTATTTTCTTTCGGACGTCACTTAATTAGTGAGATGTTAAGTTTTTCGTCAAGAAATCCGTGATCCGTTCTGGGTAACCGTAATAATAATTATCGACAGTGTCGTCATAAGCTGATTCGGTCGGCGGGTATCGCCGGACCTTGAATAGCATTGATAGGTTATTGGCATGTTATCTACAACTTATATTATCTATATATGTATATTGTATATAGTATGTTAAGGCGATATGTACGTCATTATAACATCGCGATAGTGATGTCATCAGTGCAGGCGATTAGTCTAAGCCTCGTTATTGTTAATGACAATAATTTTAAAACGATTGCCACGTTCTTGTTAAAACGACTTCGTGGATTTTACAAATATTACTCAGTACTATGAATTGTGGTAGAACCGCACAGTCTGTTGTCATTTGTGGTGAAGGAAGTAGTGTTAGCTGTGGAAATAGACCTTGGGAGCTTTTTTAAATTGAAGATTTAAAAGGTTAGGAATTGTCTTATTAATGAATAAGTTGTAGTGAACCCAGTATATTTAAATACAATATACATGTAGTTGCTGATGAAGATAATATGACCAATGGACGAAAAAAATGTTACAACGGGAACGGTTGTAAAAAGGAATTCGCTGTGTGGATAGTCTTTAACTTTAGTTTGCCGTCTACTGTTTTCCCATCGCAGTCAGTCGTGTTAAAATAGAGCATCCGAATTCATTTAATTTTTCGTGTATTAACTGAATAAAGTACAGTGATCATATTGACCATTCACGTCGATATTACTTTCGTTATTTGGGGTGTTAAAAATGACAAAAAATATAATTTAATAATCAAATTAACATCCCGAAGTGTTACAAATACACGACGATCGTGGTCCGCAGTAGTGTTGGATGTTAGACTCGTTTTTACATACACAATATAGCCGGCGGATAAAGAGTAGACGTCCGAATCGTTATAATTACAATTAACGCAGTTAAATCCGTCCTGTGATCGGCGTCTTACTGTCCTTACTACTATTACATAGGCCTAGTGTCACAGTGCACGCATTATTGGTACATATCGTTTGTATATTTATATAGGTCATTGACTGTAGAGTTCGCAAGTTGTAGTAGTAGTAGTAGTAATAGTAATAGTAGTGGTAGCAGTCCCCTGCGGCCTTTATCGGTGACAGCGATTGCGGAAATGCACATCTATCATTTCTGATTCTCCGCGTGTACCGCAAGCCTAGTTTATTAACCCAGATTATAATATATATATATACAAAGAACGAGTGAATGAGTATTTATGTATATAAATATATATATATCACGTGTGTGTACGACACGATGGTGTGAGAGAGCGCGGAGAGGAGAGAATGGGTTTGTTTATTGTACACCGCACACGCATTATGTACGCGCCCATGCCCTTACCCAACAACACACCGTGCGCACACACACACAAACGCGTGCGATCGCGTTGGCTAGTGTAAATTTAATACATTCAGATAAAAACACGCGGCACACGGAATATTTTGGGCCCACGTTTTATTTTATATTTAGACATAATTGATACTCATATATATAAATATATATTATAGTAATAGTAATGATACTACGCGGTGCGTGTAAACGTACGTACGCACGTGTGTGTGTACAACTGTTGGTGGAGAGTGGAAAACGCCGCCGCGTCACGCGGCCGTCGTAAAAACGGATGCAAAAGAACGGAGCGGCGGCTCAACCTGCTGCCCCGCCGCCACCGCACCGGCGACGACATCGTAAATCGTTTTTTGTGTTTACGTACATCACGTATATAATATAATAATAATATAGAATTTATTACGCGACACGCGTGTATGTGTATCGGCAGTGGTATGTATCGCGATTATTTGTTTGTAAAACTATCCACGGCCGGAAATCGGACGTTATAGTGTGTCCATGCATGATATATGTATCGGAATTATATCGTCGCCGTTCATCGTATTCGCGCGTAAAATTGTCTCGTCTTCGCCATTGCTCTCGGAGTGTCGTAATCGCTTCGACGTCTATTTTTTTTGTCTTGTACAAAAAATGTAGACTGCGTGTGTGTGTTTAGATTATTGACAGATAATCATAAGTTACAAATAATACGTGTGTTCAAATTCATACATAACTTCGGTCCCAACAACTACTCGGTAGGTGATAACAATTATTGTTCTTTAATCATCAACTAATTTTAAAAATGTATAGTGTTATGATACTGTTGTAATCGTATACACTAGTAACCATGGGATTAATAACTAGTAAAAAAGATTTTAATTCATAACTGGTATAACAATATTATGTAACAAAATAATTATTTTACATAATAAAGGTTGTATGGTTCCTACTAATGTATATTGTTATACGGAATATTGTGTCAGTATCTTTTAGTATACATTTACTAATTTACTATCTATTAGTGTAGATTTAAAAAGTGATCACTGAGTAGTTGACATCCTACTCTACGCGCACGCGTATTACATTGTGTATTACACGAGGAAACGCGTATTTTTCAAAAATCTTCAACTGGAACGTAGCAATGTATTAGTTGTGTACTCGTGGGTTTAGTAGTCCTGGGGAAAACAATACGATAACAAGTGTATTTGTATTCACTTTTGTACACCGCGCCCATGTTAATCGTGTATTGCCAGTTATCGTAATGTAATTAATTGTCTATTACCTGAGTGTGGATGTTATAAAACCGAAGACTATTATATTTTATTGTTTGTGTGTTTGTCGGTTTAAGGTCCATAAACTATGCGCGAAACCTATTCTTTTTCGATGTGTTGTACATTCAAATTCTGTTTACTGAGTAAATAATATTATGTCGATTGTTTGTTTTACTGCATTGTTATTATCGTTCCTAATTGATAATATATCAGTATTAGCTTTTGAGTTGTCCAACAGTTTACATTATTGAATATTTGACGTTTTCATTTTTTTTTTTGCTTGAACCAATAAGATTGAAATGGTTTACATATTATTTCTATTTGATACTTAACTTTAAATACTTATTAGTTATTACCTATTCAGCTTTTTTACTTTTTATAAAGTTATTATTTTATTATAGGTTAGGTGGAAATGTATTTATTCTATGTAAATAAAACCTTAAAATTATAATAATAGAGTGACTGGAATGAGTAAAATACTTTTAAATTATAACATTTTAAACTATTACCAAGTCAATTTATTAATTGTTTTTAAAAAATAATGATATTATATGTCGTAATAATTAAGATACGAAATTTTATTTAAAAAACAATTTAAACAACATATAATCCTGAAAATAACATATTTACTTCTTAATTTGTGTGTTGGTATATAAATGCTGAACACTTCTAAATATGGGTAAATAGAAGAATTAATAAATTCGTTTTCTAAAATATGATTTTGAAAATTAAATAATAATAACATATGTATTCAGTTATAACTAAACATGAATGAATTAAACATAATAACTGCTGAGTGCCTGACCATTAATGCTAATCTCCTGTCATTTACCAGCCAATATTAATGATTAAATTTACTTAATAAGCTCTTATCTGTATGATTGTAAATCGTTTAAATAATAATAAAAAAACTAAACATACAATACATTTTTTTGCGTTTTTCACGTTATTGATGATGCCGAGTTAATCCAAATACCCAGTGGACTAGAAATAGGATTATTTTGATGAAAAACTGTTGTTTTTATTTTTATTGTTCGACCCTAGATGTTTTTGGATTTATAGTCGTCGTATACACCACGTGGTCTGTATCCATAATTGTGTTAGGTATGTGCGCGCGCGTGCGTATACTCTTGCACACACACGGACAAATGCACATACAGTCACGATAATGGGTCATTAATTATTTCACATTGGACCCATTAGGGTCACCTTTTCCGCATCGTCTAACGCGTCGACGTGCTCGTGATTCATGAATGAAGGAACGTCATTATCACGGACAGAATCCACAGTTTTACGGCTTCGTAATTTTACAACCCTTAAATGTTCCCGACCACTACGATCGATGTGTTATCCACCACTATTGCGTCGCACGACGACCCCCCTCCGTTACCAGTTTTCCCATCCACCCTATACACATTCTTTCACGATTCCAAACGTCGTCTCCATCCCACTACTACCCCGTCTATAACAGGTTCGCGCAAACCACACAAACATGCATTGTGCAAAACTTTTTAACGCTACCTACCCTCCGCTTCGGCATCGTCGTCGCCACGTTTATTGTGTATAGTAATAGTAATCGTAATAGTACTATATATATATATTTATAATATACATACAATACAATATATATATAGTAGTCTGTTGTGTGTGCCTACCTGCACACAAATCCGTTTCGCTTCTGTTTACTTTTTCCGCATCCCTTTCACATCTCACCCCGTGTCGGTCATTCTCTCTCACTCTCTTTGTGTTTATTGTCGGCTGTTGACCCCGGATACCTTCAAGGTCGCCATTTCCTCCCGATCCGTCGATCTTTTTCGCAGTTTGTCTAAAAGTTTTGTTTTTGCTTTGCAGGCGAATCCCAGAGGACCGACGCCTCCGCCGTCGCCTGGCCATCAGACTCATTATCCACCACCGCCGTCTTCACCCACCGGATACCAACAGCACCATCGGGTACCGCCTTTACACCATCAGTATCCACCGGGGCCACCGTCGCAGCAGCAGCAGCAGCAGCAGCAATCGCAGCAGCCACCACCTCATCAACAGGTAATTATCGTTGTTACGATTAAACGTGTAAACAATGTCGACACGGTCGCCGGGAGGGATTGACCTAGAATCATATTATTATTATAGTTGTTTTTATTTACGGTCGCGATAAAATATTTCACTCCGATTCAAGACTTATTCTGGGAATGGGCCAAATCAACTGAGAGACACGTTACGCCGATCATCCAAACAATAATAATAATACAACAACAGATTTATAGTATTTCCGGGTTATTTATAAAATATAAATAAAAACCGCTCTTTACGAGTAAACGTCATTGACCTGTGCGTTATAGTTTTTTCGTCGCCCAGTCGACTTCAAATAGAATGGTAATGGTCGTACACGTCGGAGGGGCGGGCGGGCGGTGTGGCATTATCACTCACACAGCTGATCCTCTACTCACCGCATAGTCAGAGTAACCGCCACCCATCACGACCTTGACTTCCGTGAAATGTTTTCCCGTCGGCCCCGAAATGATACACCACAATAAACGGCAAAACCCCAAAACCCTCGGGATCGCCGCTGACTACTCTTACTTTCAATACACAATGTACACGACCCGACGACCAGCATTCGTTATTATTATTATTATCATCATCATCGCCATCACTATTACTATTATTAGTCTGTACTTCGGACGTGATCACGTTATTTAGCGTTTAGTGTTCTATATATATATACCATACAATTACTACGATTCATTACCGTCGTTCTACTACTCGATCTACTACTACTACTACTACTACTACTATTACTACTACTACTACTATTACCGTGTCTGCTATAGTAGTATAGTATTACTATCATTGATATGCTCACTATAATCTACCGTCGGGCACTGTCATAATAGTATGTGCATGCATGTGATTGGGTATAGATCGTGTGTTAACCGTGGTCTTTCTGCAGGTACCTTATGGCAGCTACCCGAACCAGCAACCGCCGGTCGATCGTCAGCAGCAGCAGCCGCCCCAACTTCCTCCACAACCGCCTCAACAACCCCACACTGGTCTGGGGCAGACCACGTCGTCGCCGGCGTCGGCGAGCCCGCCCGCTTTGCCACCCGTGTCGCAGGGCCAAAATGCCCAGCAACACTCGTCGCCGACGCCGCCGCCACAGCCTCAGCAGCAGCAGCCACCTCATCAGTCACCGCCGCAGGTACATCCGGTGAGTTTTTTGACATCTTATTGGAAATCATCACAACCGTGTTCGTTCGTTTTTATTTTGAAAACTCTAACATCACTGGTCTGTTTGGAATGAAGTGTGTGTTTGTGTATACATAACGGTGAAATATAGCTTGGGTCGCTTTTCTATAGCGGGAACAATAATATCTCACGTGGCTCGATGTGCTAACACAGAAGTATAAAATTCAGTTATTTGATTGTAATTGGTTTATTAAAAAGTCAATTAACAAAAATAAAACTTAACACATACAACTAAAATTATTAAGTTTTTTATTTCTATTGGAATTTCATTATCTAGAATCACGTATGTAAAAGCATTAAATTGGTACACCGTCCAGTCTCGTCAGCAGAACATTGGCTAAATTTTTATAAGACCTTTTTTTTTTTATCCTATTGTGTATTCAAAATAGTTTTTTTTTAACAAATTTAAATGGCAACCGGTTTGTAAATAAAACGAATGTGATAATAATATGCATACAAAGTAAAACGTTTGAAGTTTGGTTTATTATAACACAATTTTTCTAGATACACCATGTAATGATCCAGCCAAAGATTCTTTTCTTGGAATGTACTTTCTTTTGTTTAATATGTCAAAATTGTACTACCTACTTTCAAACTGTTGGTTTGGTGGTTAATTTTCATTTTTATCATACTAAAAAATCACGTGAATTATTTCGAAAACAGCGCAGTTGGTTTAGTTAAACAGATATTGTATTTTTTATGTTACAAGTTTATTATACTATTTTTATGCACATATGTATGTTAGTTTCTAATTTTCGGTGTTCTATAAGTTAGCTTATACTTGATAATTAAAAAAAAAAAGTAGTTCTATTGGCTAAAGCTGAATGCTAATCATTAAACTTGAAGCCGCATACAGACAGAATACATTTGTTAAACACGTGTATTTCTTACAATGTAAGTGACATTCGATTACGTTACCGCTTATGAGATGAAATCAGAAACAATGTCTTAAACCATTAACATTAAACGTATTTGTAGTTTTTTGTTGTGTTGTATTAGTAAATTATAGTTAGTAATTTCTCCCAGTGTCTAAAATACAGAATTTAACATTATGGACTTGGATTAAACTTAAATATTAATATTTCAATTGAATATTGATCTTTCGACGTCTTAAAATATAAAATTCCAGATTATTCTAAAAATCACTGTAGCTTAGTTTACTAAAACTATGGATAATAGATGATATTTGTCTAACTTTCCTAGACAAACTGTTCATTAAACGGAACATATAGGTCGTGGCCTTTAAAAATGCGATAGCAACTGGTTTGAAAATATTATATTATGTGCTGTTCGACAGGTTTTATACTTATTTTCATCATCAAATTATTCTTACATCTTAAGAGGTAATGGGAGAATAAATTTACTGGTACCATTTGGTTTGGTTACAAATGCCGAAAGTATTTGACCGTTGCATTTGATTTACATAAAATTGTAATAATAAGAAACGTATTTTAGCTACATATTGAATTTTTATTTCATTCTGAATGCATAACGTTTATATATTATTTAAAAATTATTTTTATTTAAACGCGTTTGTTTCAACCCGGCTTTCTAAATACCTATTGAAGGACATCAAACTAAACTATAAAATAATAGCGATATTAGCTATTAAACAACAGTTTTTTTTAGGTTTAATTAATTTTTGGTATTATCGTAGAAGAAGCAATGTGGTTAGAATCATATAAGCAATAAGCATCCCAATCTGGCGTAAAATTAATTACAATTATTTGAAAATGTTAATTTAAATAAAATTTGGTGGTTATTTCAATGCCATCGTTGTGTAAACTGTAAAAATGCAGTTAATGTTGCGTCTAACGATTTTCAGCGTTTACCGTATACAAAATAACTTTTATTCGTTAAACATGGGTGTCTAGTTCTTTTTTTTTTTGTGCTGTGCCACCGCCGGTGTTGACAGTTGATAAGGGTATAAGAGAGGAATAATAGGCGAAAAACGATAGCCGGCAAAGCAGCAGCGACCACAGCAGCAGATAAACGGACGGAAAATTATTATGAGTCGGTCGCCCGGACATACACGAAAAAAGGCGCATTTTTTTACGCTTCCTCTTATCGGGGTCGTTGGTGGTGGTGGGGGGGCGTAAACAGTTATATCCAAATGGCGTATACCGCATACGCACAAAACACATTCATAAGCGGCAAAAATCCGGTTTCTACCGTTGGTAGGAAAAGAAAACATTTATATACAAATGAATAATAATAATTATTGTTGCCGCGATGAATGCACACACGTTCGTTCTCGTGTACAGCGGCGGGCAGGCCATAACCCGGGATCGTCGTTGTAGTCGGGTTGGGCGCACACGCCGTCGTTGTTGTCGCGTAGCCGCAGTCTACGACGACTACGACCAATAATCACACACACAACACACGAGCAATATATATTATTATATCATGTGCAAAGAATGCGTATCGTTGTCGTCCGTGCGCCGCGCGTATGTGTACCTCGCATTTAGTACGTTACACCAGCGGCCTGGGCTCGGTCGGCGGTCGGCTCGGCGTCCCGAGCATCTATTATTTGCGCCGTTACCCCAATGCCCCGCCACGTCGTTCCCGAGCACGAAACGTTGCTGCTAGCAGCACACTCGACTCGAGTTCCAGTCAGCGCGCGCTCTCGCCCCTCCCCGGCCCGCCGACCCCGTTACTTCCCGCCAACGCCATGCGATGGGCCGGCCGGCCCCTCCGTCGGTCTCCTGCCGCCACCGCCGTTATAGCACCGATCGCGCTTTATCCGTACGTTGTTTATTACGGCCGCCGCCGTTCTATTCGGGCTACGGGCTCCGCGTTTTGCGCGCGCGCCTCCCGCTCTCGGGCCCCGACGTCGTTGTCGTTGTCGTCGTCGTCGTAGTAGTAGGGGCGATGACGGTGGTAGTAGTAATAGTAATAGTAGTAGTAGTAGTATTAGTAGTAGTAGTAGTAGTAGTAGTAGTAGTAGTAGTAGTAGTAGTATTTGTAGTATTGGTAGTAGTCGTCATCGCCGCCTCTGTACGACGGGCAGCAAATCGGGGAAAATGCTATCGTTATAAATACAATAATATAATATAACGATATAATAATAGTAACAATAATGACTAAGACGCAACGCACATAATGTTATATGTACAGCCATGTGGAGAGAACTTTATTTGGCTAGTTGGACAAGCGAGCGAACCTTTTCGACCTGTGTCCGCAGACGCCGTTGCGAACGGCCGGAACTACGATTTCGATTTTCCGCGCCTGACGTCGTCCCCTCGGTTTTGTCGGTGTATCGCCGCGTCGCCGTATTCCCGTGGCCGTGCGCTGAGGTTTTCCTTTTTGGCCGCCCGCCGGTTGGCAACACTGCAGGCATCGCGAGCGTGTGTGTAACCGTCGCCGACGTCGTAATTTCGGGGGATCGGTAGAGCCGAACCGGCCGCCGCATGATAACCGGAATATTGTTTGTGTGTGCGTGCTTATCTTTGTTGGTTTTTTTCCAACGTGCGCGCCGCTTATGAGTACTTGAATGCGGCTCTCCCCTCTCCGCATTATTTTCCCCCTCTCAGGCTGACTCACTCGTCCGTCGTCTTCGTTTGACCGTTGTATATTTTTATCATTTTCCGTCTTTCTTCCGCTCTGGGGCCGTCGTAGAGTCGAAAATAATGTACAAAATTATTATGACGGTTGGATGGATAGATTCTTCGGCTTGGCGGCGGTGGGGTTTATACGCGCGTAATCACTTTCCCAGCCTTTCATCCGACAGGTTGCCCCTCCGCTTCGTCATGGTAGTATCGCATACCCCTCACCTCGCCCTGCGCCTTTGTCGACGTCGTGCTCTATCTGTACTGTTGTATTTTAAGGGTGAGGTCATCTCCTAACCCTTTTTATCGTTTTCCCTCTTCCCCCCGACCATATTCCCTACCACGGTTATTCGCGGCCCCGTGCCTATAGTATTGCATTAGCAAAAGAGCCATTTAACATTATTACTACTGTTAATGTCGTTACTTAGTACTATTACTATTTACTACTGCTAGGTAGTTCTATAATACCCTTAAGTATATTATGATACTTTTTGCCAAATGTCTTTACTGTTAATGATTCGTGTACTAATGATGCATCCCCTCCGCACATTGTGTATTTTTTTATTATTATTATTACTTCCATTCGTTTCTTTTTTTACCTAACAAAAATAACGTATCATCAGCAGTATGTTATTGTATGTGTACGAATGCAAGACGCTTTGTTTATGCATGTGTATACTTTTGAGTTTTTACCGACGACGTATACTATAGGGACCGATTGTTAACATTTTCCATTAATTCTAGATCAATTATGCCATTTTAACTGGCGGATAACAATGGATTACTAAGGATTGCAACTGAAATAAAGTTTGTTTCAGTATAGGGTTTTCGTAATTATCGTGTAGTTTTAATCGTTTGTAGCACATATTTTAATTAATTATTAAATTGAGTACTTGCCAAATCATTCCATCATATGGTTATTTAATAGGTAATCAATTTTTAAAATATAAAAATACATATTAATAATATATATTTTTAATTATAAAATATAAGTACGATATTATTGTATGTTCTGAGACCACTACCATCACTCGTTCACTTACAAGATACAATATACATAATTATAATAAAGTATACACATTATAGACTTAATGATATGTATTTTAATGGAATTTTCTGTCGTAATGAATCTTATTCATATTTTTTTTTTTTTTTTTTGATAGAGACTCATATTTATTTTATATTGTGCATTGTTGATATGCCTTTATACAATTTTAATTTATTTATTTCGTAAATATTTAGTATAACCTAATGTAATATATTAATTCTAAAATTTACAAGTTTTAGTTACGTAATATTGGACTTGAAAATAAAGTCTTCGCGTTTAGTAAACCGTCTGCGGCCTTCATATTTTGTCCATGCTTTTACCGCCCGCGTTGGGATCAATAAAGAGACACAATATATAATATCAATATAACAATGCCATCGACTTTGTGGCATCTACTTTGTTGTACTTATCTATTATTCTTCGCAGATGCTTTTTTCTTTAGAATTTTTTTAGTTAATAATACTTTTTATACAATCAATAATTATTGATTAGTAATTATTCATATTAAATTTTTAAACTTTAGCGACAATAATCGTTTTAATACTTAAAAATAATATTAAACATTCGATAAATCAAAGACCTAATTCAAATTGGTCTATACATTTTTCTTTGTCCGGTTGATTGGGATCATTGTGTTTAAGTATTTACAGTAAAATGTTATAATCGATTTTTTCATACTGACTCACACTATACCAGATTTAAGACTCAATGTTCTGTTAAAATTAATTTAGTCAGCAAAGATGTTATACCTACTTATTAAAACATTACAATTATCATATCAGTAAATAGTATATAGATTAATATTGTCGATTCATGAAGTATGCCTACGCCTGTAAATGGTTTTTCATTGTAGTTTTAACTATCATTAATTATTCCTTATTAGTAAATTACTTATTATTCAGTTTTTAGTAATCATTCTCTTTAACGTTAATCGAATAGACATGCATATTATATTTCAAATTAATTATTGATAATATTTTTTTATAATACCATACAACGTTATTTTTTTATATAATTTATTTAAATTATTCTATTTTAAATCTATAAACACTACTAATTGAATATAAAGTTACTAATATAAGTTCATATCTCGTATTTATTTATTTATTATTTTAAATATTATATAATGCTAAACTAGAAGATCTAATCTTAGTTTCTGAGCATCTTGCAATGATTTGTTTTTACAATTATTTTAGTGTCATCATTTTGGAACTGGCAAAGTGCTTTAAATTCTAAATTTGAAAGTGGTAGCCGATAGTAGTTAGATCTATTTAGTGTTTTGAGTCATCAAAAATTAGAATATATTAATTAGACATTAGTACAATTATTTCTAATTTTCAAATAGTCAGGAAACTTAAAAATAATAATAATTAAAAATAGGTTAGGCTAGGTATAATACATACGTTTTTGACTAAATATATTTTATTTTTATTTTTGCAATTAAACATTGATATAGTTTTAAAAATATTTTGGCTCTTTTTGAACTATTTATTGACATTTAAAATTAAAGACCAGATTTATATCAATAAATTTTTCATTTATAAAAAACTTAAGAAATTTAATAAAAGATTCCCTAAAAGTTTTTAAATAATATCTAAAGTACATAATATAGCTACACAATTTTTTTGGATAAAAATTTTTACGATCTGTACTCATTAAAATATACATTTTAAAACGAAAAATAAAATGATTTTAATTTTATGTTTTAATTGAAACTTTTCTGTTGGTAATTGTTATAAACCATTATGTATTAGACTAATTTTAAGCTATTCATATCTTGATATTATCACATCTTATAAAGGGATTAACATTTAAGTTAAGAATAATGAAACACGATATAATTTTATATTTATTACTATAAAATATACTATTATGCCATTTTTGAAAAAATTTCATAATACTGTTTACTAATAGAAATTCGTAGTTTTATAAATAAATTATAAAATATCCTTTGAAAATTAAAGAGACTTACACCACACCATTTCTGCTAAAATTTGTTTATTGTATGCAATGATTGAATTCGATTTTTGACGAATACATTACAGTGACTCTATGACAAAGTGTATTCAAAACCTGTATTCAGCATAAATGTAGTGGCCCCTCGTTTTTTTTTAATAGTGGTGTAAATTCTAATATTCCATAATTAATTTAGGTATTTTTGTATTTCACATCGTTTGTGCCTCAGAATTACTTGATTTATTATTGCATTTGATGGGATTCATATATTTAAAATAATAAGACTTATTATACTCGTACGTTTTCTACTCCGAATATTATTATGTTATTTCAAATAATTTCTTAAGGTTTATTAGAATTTAAACGATCGTTATTGTTGACAATACGTTTGTTTAGTACTTTCCCTTTCCGTTGTTTTCACTGCTAAAAATGCACAGTGATTGATAAGTCCCAAAAGGTCATGGTCGGTTTTTGACCCCATTCCATTGAAAAAAAAGGAAGCCACAACCGTTTACACATTGCGAAGATGTAACAACATACAACCTATTTGATTTATATTGAAAACTGGCAATGATGGTGAAATAACTGGTGTGGTCTGTCCATGTTATGAATGGCATCACACGTGCCTCTTCCCCTCTACCAATCCCCTGCTCCGTCTCTTACCGGTGTCCTTATCATCCGTTTGTGTACACTCTTTGTATACATATATATATTTGTGTGTGTGTGTGTGTGTAAATATATGTGTCGGAGAATAGCGTGTTACCTCCACCCTTTTGCCGCGGTCCTTGTTCTCAGTCATTCTCTCTCACCCTTCTCTTCACCACCAGTCGTCGTAAAGGTCCTAACCCTCCGCGTTTCGTCGTGCACAACTTTGTTGTCCCCTCACTCTTCCACGTGCCACCAGCCCTCCGCTCAATCATCTCTTTTTCCAATTACCGCAATATAGAAGGAATACCTTTTATGTGTATATAGTACATACCACGTTTTCTCTTTCTCTGTATTCCTCGTTCCGTCTCTTTCGTTCGTACTTTTCCCCGACCAGACGGTAGGTCTTTCCCGAAACCTCCACATGTTTTATTGACCCCCTACCCCGTTTTCTCTTCACCCTTCAACCGTATGGTCCTTTTGCATCTTTTTACAGTCTAAGTCCGACCTGTTGATTCTATTTGTATTTATATATTTCTGCGTCAATAATGTCTACGATGTTTTTTTATGCAGGATTTGACAAGTCAAAACAGTAACGATAGTAATTGTGGTGCTGGTGCTGGCAATGGTGGGACTCCTCTGCGGCCGTCGCCGTCTCCTACAGGATCTACTGGTTCGCGTTCCATGTCGCCTGCTGTCACAGCACCGCCGGGTGGTGGACCGCCTCAACAACAACAGCAACAGAACATTCCAATGCCGCCTAGGCCACCAAGCAGTCAGCAGCAGCCTGATCCAGGGCAAGCTACTCAAAATAATAGAATGAGCCATTCGCCTATGGGGCCACAACAAGGATATCAACAACAACCGTCTCCACAACCTCCAGGTGGAATGCCTCATATGACAGGTCCTTCATCCGGAGCACCAGTACAAAATCCGTACAAAATGCCTGGACCGAATCCTTATGGCCCTCCTCCGCCTGTATCTTCACATAGTGGTTATCCTTCACAACAACAGTCTGCTCCGCCTATGGGATCATACCCTCAACAACCTCCTGGTAAAATATAATCAATATTGATAAATATTCTGTTAATTAATGTTCTATGTGTTTAATAATATATGTTGATTATACAGGTAATTACGGTGCTAGACCTCCTGGTATACCTTATCAAGGGTATCCACCACCTAATAGTAATGGTCCTCCACAACAATACTCTCCTAGAGGTATGCCAATGCATCATGGACCCCCTCATCAATTTCCTCCTTATCAAGTAAGTTTTTGTTGGGAAATGTGTGTAATGCATTGTTTTATTATATTCAATGTCATTGTCATTACTAATACTTAACATTTTATTGGATAACCTATTTGGTGTTAAAATTTATTCATAATATGAACTATATGTTTGGAATAATTTAATACAACTAAACATTTGTATAATTACAAAAAAAATGTTTGGAATTTGTTGTGTATTGTATCTGCTTCTTATACGTTCTATGACATGCTTTTTGTGACACAAAATGTGCTTTGCAGGGATGGCCTGGTAGTGGTCCACCACAAGCACCACCACCATTAAATAATAGTCACCATAGTGGTCCTGTTCAACCACCTACACCTACCAAAGTACCTCCCCCATCATCTTCCCCACAACAGCAGCAGCAGCAGCAACAACAGCAACAACAACAACAACAACAATCACCACAATCACAGCCTCAGCAACATCAGCAACCACCAATTCAGCACCCTCCCCCTGCACAATCACCATTACACCATCACCACCCTCATCATCCTCCCCCTCCAGGACCCCATATGCATCCACATGCTCATCAAATGCATTCAATGCAACAAGGCACTTCTCCTGGACCACCTCCACCCGTTTCACCTGGTCCCAGGCCTCATACACCACCTCATCCTCACTACCTCAAGCAACACTTACAGGTGAACATCCAAACAAACACAAAACTAATGCTTTATATGTGGCTTAAAATGTTTTGCTTAGTTTTTATTACTATTTTTTTTTTTATGCATTTTTAACTCTAAACCCCTTTGAAACTAAATTGTTTTTTTTTCTATAATTATAGCAACAACACAAAGGGCCTGGAGGCTATCAAACATCAGGTCCAATTCCACCTAATTCTGGACCAGGAAATTATTTAAATTCTATGCCTCCACATAGTATGGGTCCACCAGCACCAGTTCAATCTAATACTGGTCCTCAAATGGCACCACCAAATCCTTCAATGATGTCAGTTGACCATGAAGTATCACAGCAACAGCAAAGCCTTAGTGGTGTTGTAACTTCTGTCGTTACCACTGGACCTGATGGTACTGCTATTGATGATGCAAGTCAACAATCGACTCTATCGAATGCCTCAGCAGGTAATTGTTGTATTATGTTATTTTTCTTTAAGTAGTCATAATATTATTTTAAAACTAATAATTATTGATTTTGTTCTGTAGCTTCTGGTGATGACTCAAATTGTACAACACCTAAAAGAAAAGAAAACATGAGTGGTGGTATGATGTACCAACAAGGAATGGGTGGTATAATGGGACCACCGTGTTCACCTGCCCATGATGAGTATTCAAATCCAGATCCAATGGCACCCGCTTGGCCTAGAGGACCTCCATCTCATAACCCAGTATTTAATAGCCACATAGCTCCTCAAAACGAACATGTATATCGTCCAAAGGTAATATATTTTTTTAACTTGCAAAGAGTACTTTGAAATTAAACTATTATATTTTTTAGAAACATGACAGCTTGAGTAAACTGTATGAAATGGATGATAATCCAGAACGACGTATTTGGTTGGATAAATTGTTACATTTTATGGAAGAAAGAGGAACACCAATCTCTACATGTCCTACTATCTCCAAAAACCCCCTTGATTTGTTCCGCTTGTATATATATGTTAAAGAGCGAGGGGGTTTCATGGAAGTTTGCAAGGTTTGTCAAATTATGTTTGCAGTAATTGATAAATACTTTTTCAACTTGTTATCATATTACTTAGCTATACTTATAAGTTATAATTATTCATTATCATTAGCTAATATGTATTTACTTATTATAATTTAAAATGTATTAGGTAACAAAAAATAAAATATGGAAAGATGTTGCTGGTTTGTTGGGTATTGGTGCATCATCTAGTGCAGCTTACACTCTAAGAAAGCATTACACTAAAAATTTATTACCATATGAATGTCACTTTGACCGCGGAGGCATAGATCCTATACCTATAATCAATCAAGTTGAATCTTCCTCAAAGAAAAAAAGTTCTAAAGCAACATCTGTACCTTCTCCTGGTAAGTGATCTTGTTGTTCAACACACTTTGTGTTGAGAATGTTGGATTCAAGTAAATAATTACGATTAGGTTCTGCAGGATCTAATTCACAAGACTCGTTACCATCTGCACCAACTGCTCCAGGACCAGGTCATGTAGATGGTTACCCAGGATATGGAGGTTATAGTGGTCCACAAGATTATAATTCACCTCAAAGACCTCCACATCCTCCTCATGGTAAGATTTTATGATATTTATTTATTTATGTATAAGTAAATATTATCAATTCAATATTTATCTAGTTTAATAATATTTGTTTAAATCATATTTTTGAATTATTTTGTTACTTAAAATACTAAATTATTTATATTATAAACAAAATGTACTTAAATTTGGTTAATAGGGCTATATCTAACTGTAGTGAACTAAATTAACTTCATTGGAAAATACTTTTGATTGGATATTTCTGTAGATGTGGTGTTTATAAGAAGAAAAGTATGCATAATAGCAGAAGGTAAATGGTGTTAGGTATAGTTGTCCAGACTTATTTCTCTAGTTATAGGGTTAAAACATAATTTTATTTGAAGTACAGTTTTTTTATTCATTAAGTAGAAAGTCATAGGTGTTTACATAACAGTAGTCAAAGAGTTAAACTGTCAATTAACCAAATATTTATATTTCATAACCAAATCACTTATGGTTATATTTACTCGCAATCTTTTAATGTTTTTTATTTTATTTCTTGGTAATTTATCGTTAAGTTATAATGATAAATTATTTAGTTGTAACTATGCAATGTAAATATTGCAGGGTCTTGCACCTAAATTAACCTGAACCCTGAAAAACGTAATTTTTAACATAAATAAATGTTGAGAATTACAAATTAAATTTCTAAATTTTAACTATATTAAAACACGTAGATGATCTTTCGCTTTATCAAATTTAGAGGTATTTTTAAATGTTTTGATTTTAAAATGATTCATAAGTGTGTAATCAATATGTGAAGTGCTTTAAAATATCGAAAATTAATTCAATGATTATAAATAATATTATTAATTTTTAATTGGCTAAAATAATATTGAAATATTTGAAATTAAAAAAAACGCCCAAATATAAATTTTATATATTACGCATTTGTAATATAAGTTCTGCGGGTGTAGTTCTCTTGATTCAATTGACATATTATTTTTTATTAAGTCTGATAAAAATAAAAGTTAGTTTTAAGGCTTAAGAGAACATCATTGCAATATTTGTTCTTTCTTTTACACGAGTTATACGCAACATAAAATCATTTTTTTTTATGATTTTTTAGTAATAAAATCACCTATTATAAAAGTTATTGATTATAATAATTTCGATGGTTTGACATATCAGACATCAGAAGTTTTAAATTTTATTATTATTTGACTTTAAAAAAATATATATTTTTATTAATTTTAATGAATATTAAATTGTTTTAAGACAATATTTAGATAAATGCATTTGTCATATTATTTTCTTTTAGTCTTATAACTACTCTTGTTTCTTAGATTACTTAAAAACTTAAAAAAAAAAGATTTTGCATCTTGCGCTCGGGTTAAAGAAAGAAAACTAATAGCTTAAAACCAAGAGGATGCTAAAGTATTTTTGCTTATACATAAGTTGATAAATCATAAAGTACATAAATTGAAAATATAAATA
The DNA here is from genome assembly GCF_003676215.2 of Rhopalosiphum maidis. Classification (NCBI taxonomy): domain Eukaryota; kingdom Metazoa; phylum Arthropoda; class Insecta; order Hemiptera; family Aphididae; genus Rhopalosiphum; species Rhopalosiphum maidis. Next base: position 90,348,662 of record NC_040877.1, read on the forward strand.
AATTTGTTAATAGTATTATTATATGTTATCAATAATGATATTTATAGTCTATTATGTATTAAAATATTAATTATATTTCTTTGTTTGAAAAAAATACAGCCGCCTCTCGTTTCATTCTCGTGCCTGTAGCAAAAATTTGTTGTGTTTATCTACAAGCTACTATTCAATTTTCGATATTTTCAATATTTTCGATATTTAAATTTTATTTTTGTATTTATCTTTCATCAACAACATTATTTTAGTACGTAAATCTAATCATTATTCTTACAACAGTTATAATTAAAATAGTGAGTAATATATATTTCAAATAATTTACAATAATTAGAAAATAATATTATACGTGGTACTTTTAATTATTATTATAGTTTTAAAAATGTTTTTAATAGTCCGCGTGGGCCAACCCAAGCTGTTTACAAATAGTCATTATTTCACCAATCTTTACTGATTAAAGTTTAAATATACTTAAATACAATTAAGAATAAATAGTATTTGTATATTTAATAGTTTTTAAAATCGTAAAATCGTGAGCAGTTTAGATCGATTAAGTTATAGTAATACAAATGTTTTTATTATAGTTTATTTAAGAAGTAAGGATTTGAAATTCTTTATATTTTAGTCTATCCATTGACAATTCCCCGCATTGTTGCATGTAGATAATTTAATTTTTAAACTTCGTTAAAGCCTTTTCCCCTTATACCCATGAATAACCAAACATTTATAATTTCTATTTAAATTATTTTGAAATTAAAATTGTTACAGAATATTAAAAAAATTATCTTTATCATATAACCGTTTGCGTTGGGTAATTAGAAAAATATTTTTTTGATAATATTGAACCCGTATTTGTTGTCCCCGTTTTACAATCATACTGCAAGTATACAACATAACCAATCTGTGTTCAAAATAACCAATATTGTAATGTTTTCATTACTATTTGAGTAATTTGATCTATTATCAAATGTTAATGTAAGAAATAAGAATATTATATAAAATATAAATCGTCTTGTATACGTAATGGTATTTCAATTTTGATGCAAATTATAACACTTAAAACAGATAACTGTGTAAACTATTATATTATTTTTTAAATACGTAAAATGTATAATCTACTTAAAAGCTAACTTATTAATAAAATTGTTTGAATCTATATAATATTTTTAGCTTTAAATTCGATATTAGGTCAATTCACTTAAGTAGTAAACCTAATGTGTAACAACACAAAATAAGTTCTTCTTAATTCAAATTTGTTGTGTTATATGTTTGTTAACGAAAATAACATACGGGTTCGGCGTCCACTTATACTGTATCGCCCTGTAATTTACGGTCTACGTTGTTTAACCCAAGTCGAGATAGTTAAAAATGTGCTATCTTTACAGATATGATAGAGAGTGTGAATGAGATAACGTCCTTCGTTTTCATAAAAATTGCGTCATTATCAAATGTTTAGAATTTGCCACCTGTAAAAATAAAAATAAAATTCATTAAGATTCTAAAGGCTATCTTGATAAGGCTAATGAAAAATTTGAGAACACAGTCGTTTGTGGATAGATGTATAGATATCGTTTTACTTCAGTCACATGCTATAAATGGTGCTGACAATGATGATTATTTGTTATCAATTGTTTTTCGTAATGTTATTATTTTTTTAATGTTAAATGGCTTAATTCATAATAAAAATAATACAATTTAGTTTTTGTTATATTCAAATATAAGATAGTGTTGTTATGGTTCTGATATATTTAATTGTTGTTTATAGTTAATTTAATTTTTAATGTACTTGTATTTACTATTAATATTAAAGACTAAAGACGAATAATGCTTAAATATGCGTTACAATTATTATAAATTGACATCTCATAACTTGATAGGAACACAAGGAAGTTACCAAGGACAAGGTGGATACAATCAGCAATATCCAGGCAGCAATGATCAGTATGGACAACATTATCCACCAGTTAGTACTCCGGTTGGTTACCCGAGTGGCCCAGTGAGACCACCTTTATATCCGCCTTATTCAAATGATGCTGACAGGTAACAACTAATAATATTTTGTGGATAAAAATTATTTCTGCTTGCTAACTAGGTTTTTTTTTATTAAAGAAATTATGGTGGTTCAGTTCCTCCTCCACAAGGTCCACCAAATACTCCTCAGGGACCTGGCAACGGTCAAGATCCATATGGACGTGGACCAGTTCCACCACCATCTGGCTATCAACAACCACCCAGGTTTCCTGGACCCCCACCACCTCAGAATTCTTCACCTGCTACAGTAAACCAAACACAAGGTGGATCAGTTTCTACCCCAGGCTATCCACCTAGTCAACAACCTCAACCCGATTATTATCGACAAGAACCTCCCGCTGTATGTATATGTATATATAGATATATATGTTTGTGTGTTTAATTCAAATCTATTTGGCATGATTTAATAATTTTATCACTATTTTAGAGTCCTGGATATCCACCTACTAGTGCTCCAGGTACTTACCCAGGAAAAGGAATGCCACCACCACAACCACGGCGTCATCCTGATTTTGCTAAAGATCAACAAGCTGGTCCTCCTCAGCCAGCTGGTTATCCAGGTTATGGTCCTCAGCAACGACCTATGTATCCAGGTAAATATTTAACTCTATTTCTTCAATATCCGAACCTAAATTAATCATCTACACAAAATAGGATGGACAGGTACACCGAATGCTGCTTCTAATCAATATCCAAGACCTGGATATCCACCTGGATCTCAACCACCACAGAATTGGTCACAGGGTCCGCCGCGTTCTATGCCTCCTTCACACCCAGGACAACCACCCCAGTGGGAACAACATAGATATCCGCCACAAGGACAACCTTATGGTGCACAGCAAGTAAGTGGTCTTGTGTTAGTTTATAATTGGTTGTATCTAGTAATATTCACACTTTTTGTATTTTTTTAGAATCATTGGGGTCCAATGGCGCAAGCACAAATGAGGATGCCAAGACATGGATATCGTCCTGATGGAAGTAAACCGTATGGACCACATGGTCCAATGGCTCCACCACCACATATGAAGGTGAATAATTTTTTTTTTTTCAAGAATTTTAAAATAAGGACTGCTATCTCTGCCTTGCATCTTTATGCAGAATAGTAATGATTTATAAGAAATGGTTTAAAGATTATTTTACCTTAAAACCGTAATCTTTGAATATAAAATAATTTTTATCTTTCTATTGGTTATATTATTTTATTTTTATTAATTGCTAATAATTATTTAAAGAAATATATATAATTATTTTATTTGCATTCTTTATAATATTTTAAAATTCTCATATTTATCAGTAAATAAACATTCATAATATTTAGAGATAAAGATAACGATAACCTAAGTAATGATATCTCCTAAGATACTTTATTGTCCATTTAAATTAAATATTTATTATTATTATTTTTTTTTTCATAGCCTGGAATGCCAGGGCAACCAATGTTTCAAGGCAGTAGTTTATTGAAGCGAGAAGTCATTTTCCCTCCTGATAGTATAGAAGCTGTAACACCAATTCTTTATAAACGTCGTCGAATGATGCGGCACGACGTTGCACCCGTGGATGCATGGCGATTGATGATGTCTTTACGCTCAGGTCTTTTAGCTGAGTCTACTTGGGCCTTGGATGTGCTCAATATATTGCTATTTGATGATGTGTCTATACCCTTTTTTGGACTAACACACATGCCTGGATTATTAGATGTACTCTTAGAACATTTCCGGCAGTCATTGGTTGATATGCTTGATACTGATATCAAATCGTATTGCTGGTATGAAAAGTCTAAAGTGATAGAAGATATACCAGACGTTGGTGCTGTAGATAATGTAAATCCAAATGAAAAAGCATATTTCCCAGATCCTACCTTCCCCAATCAACGACCAATTAAGAATTCTGCAATTATTGATGGATCTAAAGAATTATTTATTAAAAATGGCAAGAGATCATGGGATGTAATTGATAATTATGACATGGGATATAACATTGCTGAAACAGATACAAGTTTTCTTGTGCCTTGTTTTCGTTCAGAGTTTGGTCTTGTGCCATTTGTCAAATTACTGAAGAGTGATAAACCTAAAACAGAAATATTAGATGATAAGGCATGTATAAAAAAAGAATTAGATGATAAGGAGTTAGTACAAAACAGTATTGACACTATTGTAAATATAAAAAATATTAATGTGCGCGATCCAATGGGAGTATTGAAGCGTAAGTGCATAACAGACTATGAAGATGAAAGTTTCTCTAAAGATGAGTCAAGCTTGTCATTAATAAGCGAAAGTCAAGATTCCATTGGTAAACGGTGTGTGTGCATATCGAATATCTTACGAAATCTTTCATTTGTTCCTGGTAATGAATTAGAGTTTGCAAAAAGTGGCCCATTTCTTGGTTTGGTTGGCAAGCTGTTATTAACACACCATGAACATCCACTGCGCTCATCAAAAACTAGGAATTATGATAAAGCTGATGATGACACAGAGTCATTATTTAATTGTACTACAACAACAGATGCTGATACAATTGAACCAGGCAATGACGCAAAGTGGTGGTGGGATTACTTAGACGTTGTCAGAGAAAACTTGCTAGTTTCTTTGGCTAACATTGCTGGTTATGTTGATTTGAGCACATTCAATGAAGATATTTCACGCCCTATCTTAGATGGTCTGCTACATTGGGCTATATGTCCAGCAGCTGCGGGCCAAGATCCATTTCCTTCTGCGCCACTCTCACCTCAGCGACTAGCATTAGAATGTTTGTGCAAGTTGTGTGTCACTGATAATAATGTAGATCTGGTCATTGCTACCCCACCTTACTCAAGACTAGAAAAACTGGCCAACGTCCTTACTCGTTTATTATGCAGGACTGAAGAACAAGTAAGTTATTTTTGTATAAATATATACTACCCACTTATCTAGTTATAAGGGTTATGATAAATATATTTAATTCTTTGTTTTACAAAATGGTATATTTGTATTTATTTTATGTCTATATCTTAGTTAGTAAATTATTTTTTATTATTTATATTTGAAATGAATCAGTTTTTATTTTTTTACCAATAACTTTGTATCATACAAAATCAAGTTATCTTACAACTATATGATTTTATGGAGAAATGATTTTTGCAACTATTTAGTTATGTTATTTGTCTATGTGGGTTCTATTTTAACCAGCCTAAACTTTTCAAAACTAAATGGTATAATTTTATGTGCTAGGTACTCAGAGAATTTGCAGTCAATTTGTTACACTACTTAGCAGCTGCAGACAGTGGCATGGCACGTACGATAGCACTTCAAAGTCCATGTGTTTCATTACTGGTAGCATTTATCGAACAGACTGAACAGAACGCTCTGAGTGTGGTGAACACTCATGGGCTGAATGCACTCCGCGATAATCCAGATTCAATGGGAACTAGCTTAGACATGTTAAGGAGAGCAGCACGAATATTGTTGTTGTTATCCCGACATCCAGACAACAGACCCTTGTTCTTGCAACAAGAGCAGAGGTTACTGTCGTTAGTCATGAGCCAGATACTCGACCAGCAAGTGGCAGCCCTCATATCGCGCGTCCTATTCCAATGTTCCAGAAATACGCCGTCTCCTCTCGCCCAATAACGATACGAATGCAATTTTTATTCTTCCAGATTAATTCTTTTATTTAAAGTTGTATAACGGTTTTTTCACTTACTGCAAATTAATTTTGTTTATGTTTATTTATTTATAATTGAATTGATTAAAATAGTTTACTATTTTACGCAAACAAATTTCCGGAATCTTTTGTTTTGAATCAGTTGAAAAAAACAAAAAAACTAAGAAATTTAAAAATTATATATATAAAAATTAAATTAAAATCCTTAGACAAATCAAACAAAGAGACTGACCGTGTGATTGTTTTTAGAATTTTTTTCAAGCTAATCAATAATGTTAATTCCTTTATTATTGAGGTTTTGTTAATATTTATATTATAGCCTATAAATAGTTGACATTTTCCGCATAAACATTGTGTATAGTGAACACTTTCTTTTTTTTTTTAAATGTAAATAATATCCCAAATAAATTTTTGTGGGGGTTATTATAAATTAGTCAAAACTGATACTTAAAAAATGTAACGATGATTTTTATTTATTTTTTTTTAATATTTCAAAAAAATATTTTATACTTTGTATTGTACTGTATATATAATGTGTCTATAGAAAATAATAATATTAATAATTATAATGTAAGTGCGTTTATTTTTATTTATTTTTTAATTTATCTCAACCTGAAAAAAATTAATGTTAAATTAAATTGCCTCAAAATGAATTGTATGTAGACTATACTATTGATAATGTAATATAAAATATGTTATTTCAATAATAATAATAATAATAATTATTATTATTATTATTTTAATATTATGATATATATATAATTTTTTTTTTTACAAAAGAAACAAATTTTGTTTTATCTAGATTATGATATATTTATAAAAAAATTTTTAGTGTTTATTGGAACTGAATAGACACGTTGTAAATATTAACGCGCGTGAATATTATTGTCATGTACAGTTAAGTATTTTTCTTTTTGTACAAAAATCGAAGACTACATAAAACAATTCGTATATTTGTAGATGTCAGGCATGAATTAAGTGAAAAATAAATGGTTGACATTATTTAAAAAAAAAAATGAATTTTTTTATATTTCAATATTTTTATATTAGGTACATGGATGTTTCACATCAATTGTCTTGGCAACATTTTTACATATGTTACAAATTTGATAAAAATAAGTACATAAATTGTATAATTCTCCAGTATATTATAGATGTAGATTTACATTATACATATAATATGAATGTAAACATAAATGGAGTACATCATGAAGAATATTATTCATTATAAAGTTGTTAAGTTCACTAAATTAACTTTTATTTAGTGGAATAAGTGAAATATAATAATAATATAAATTTAAAATAGCTTAGCAGTAGTGATAATAATAATAAAAATAATACAATTATGATATAGTTGGTTCGCCAGGTTTCCAATCAGCAGGGCATAATGTTTCTGTTTCATCAGTGTATTGAAAAGCTTCTAAAAGTCTTAATATTTCACTGATATTCCGCCCTACAGGTAGATCATTAATTGTCACATGTCTTAAAATACCTCTCATGTCTATTATATAATGAGCTCTGAAAAAAAAATATAAGAATAAATTAAAAATGATTTGTATAAATAATAATAATAATAATGAGAAATTAAAAATTTTAATCACCTGAGAGAATGGCCAAGCTCTGATAAATAGCATCCATAACTTTTACTAATGGCATGCGTTGGATCAGATAGTAGTGGCATTTTAGGTATTGCAATGCCTCCATCAGAGCGCAATGTACGCGACCATGCCTGGTGAGAAAGGTATGAATCCACAGAACAAGCCACTACTTCAGTGTTTAGTGCTCTGAATTCAGATACTCTATCACTTAATGCAATCAGCTCACTTGGACAAATACGAGAACTATAAAATGTTATAGAAGTTAATAAATAATATATATTAAACAATAATAAAACCATGTTAAATTCAGTCAATATTAAGTTATTTAATCTTTAGATAGATAGATAGATAAAATATACACTTAGCAACAAAGACAAAGTATAACACCAAGGAGTAAACACTATAACACAATATTATTTATAAATGAAAAAAATTGGTAAAAATAAGTAAATTTAAATAACTGATTTATAAGTAAAAACTAATAATAATTTAATATTACCTAAATTCAATGTCACGAGTTTGATAAATATTAAGAATACTATTAGTTTGTGCATAACAAGTACTTTAATAAACAAAAATCAAAATTAACTTAAAAAATGAAAATATTTGATTACGACTGAAGTGAATTAATACATATAAATGTAAATCGTGTAAAAGTAGTATAAACAATTTAGTATTACCCAAATGCGAAGCCGTGAGCTCAATTAATTATAAGTACGGTATTAGTATGGGTACGATATTATGAACAAATTTCAATAACAGTAAAGTTCTTAACATTTATAAATTATATGTATCTGGTTATAGTTTAAATGAATCTATACACATAAATGTAGATCATATAAAAGTATCAACAATTTACTTTTGCCCAAATGCGAAGCCGTGAGCTCAATTAATTTTAAGTACAGTATTAGTATGGGCATAATATAAATAACAAAATTCAGTAACATACAAGTTCTAATAGTATTGAAAATGTATGAATTAAAACTATATGATTATATTTAAAGTGAATCTATATTAATAAATGTAGATCATATAAAAGTATAAACAATTTAGTGTTGCCCAAATGCGAAGCCGTGAGCTCAATGAATTTTAAGTACGGTATTAGTATGGGCACAATTTTAGGAACAAAATTCAATAATACACAAATTCTAATACTATTGAACTATTTAACAGTTATACCAAATACATATTAACATGTATAGTCAATATATAAAAAAATATCATTCAGTCTAATTAATATTTAATTTATCTAAATAATGAACAAACATACTATTTTACTCTTAGTAAATTATCAAGTTGAATAAATAGCAGTTGGTAACATATAACATTATTTTTCTTAATTATTTAAATTAAAACTAGTTAAATTGAAGTATTAATAACTTACAAATCTTGAGGATAAAAAAATAGGACCAAATAACGACCACTATAGTCACTTAATTTTAATTCTGTCACATGGCCATTAACGACAGCTGTGGCTTTCCAAAATGGTGCTGGTTTGGAAACTAAAATAAAAAAATTACATAAATTTAGTTGTTTTACTTTGAGTTTTAGTTTCTAATTTAACTATACCAATAGCTTTGCATTGGTTTTCTTCATGTTTTTGATCCATTTTTTCATAATTAGATGTACTATGATAATCATTTGATTGAAGACCAACTTCATAATCATCATCATTGTCTATTGAATAAAAATTGTAGTTTAATAATGTTATTATTTGGCAAACAGATGTTTAAATAAAACAACCATTTATTAAAATCGGTCAGAGCTGCAATTTTTCAGTTATATATATATACAACTAAAATGTATGTATTATTTATAAACGTATATATATATAAATTTAAAAAAGGAATTTCTCTTAAAATTACTTCAAATATATTTATGCCACTTAAAATATATGAATTAAACATTATTATAATTTTATTTTATAGATTGTTTATGTTGTAACAAATAGTTTATCAAGGTCACAAGTATTAACATAATAAATAATTGTTTTATAATATAAAAATATTGTACACGGTAATAAAAGCTCTGACCAACTTTTTCAGGGCTTGTTGATTAAAACTGTCCTTCAAACATACGGTCTCAAACTAATCTTTGGATTTATAAATATCCTAACATACAAAATATATTTGCTATAAAATACAACATTAAACGAGTAAGCTCTGACCAATTATAATAAATAGGTCAAAACACGTTTTTTTATTTTTACAACTGAAGACCCAAGACTAACACTGATATATAAAATTATATTTACTTAATAATAACAAAACAAAATCTATATCGTTTAAATACAATGATTAATGATCTTCAATTGTTATTTTTAAATAATAGAAAATGTATGAAAATAGAGTTTATAGCTTGAAGAATTTACTTTGGGAAATTATTAATATATAATCAAAATTTTTAGATTATTAAATCATTATCAATAAGACTTTTAATTTAAAAATTAAAAGCTATAAACTCAAGGTAACATACAAAAAATACCCAATATCCAAACCTTTAATGCTCAAAGATTTCATTTGTAAGTCATCAGGCGAATCTTCATCATCATCATCTGTCTTAGGTTTTGATTTGTTTCTAACAATTGGACCTTCGTAAACTGTACCCCCAGTTTTCATCACATGTTTTTTAGCCTGTGAATGATTTCGTAAGACTGTGATATCGGCAACTAGACTTTTGTCACAAGCTTCACATCGAGCTTTATAGCAGCTCTTTGGTTCTGGTGACAACCAGCCTCTGAATTCAGACAATTTTTCCCAATCTGTACGATACTTTTGTAGGCCTCGTTTTCGTTTCATCATATGAGCACGATTAGCGGCTGATTCTTGTTTTATCCGTAGTGGGGTCAAAACTTCTTCAATTGCTATGTCATCTTCATCAGCAGATTGTTTGTGTGCTTCAGCATTATCTGATGATTTGATCTCAGATTCAACCTGGGTGTCCTGCTTTCTGAGGAATTTAATTAATTTAATTTTACATGACAAGTACTGCTATAATGTACAACACACATGCACTAAAACATTATGTTAACACTTGGACCTTTAAACTTGAAAACCCTCTTTGGGAAGTTTTATTTAATAGAAACCTATTAATTTAATAACCTATTTAAAATATACCTTATCAAAAATTTGATTATTTGGCAAAATATGACCAAATAATATTTACATTTTTTGTTCAACATTATAAATACCAAAATAAAACACTTTTTTCTAATAAAAAACTATTATTGCAACTCTGACCTGGACACCTAAATTTTACCTTTATTTTTTTGTACATGATGTTCAGTAACCACAGACACCAAATTACCAGTCTCATCGATTACATTCACTTCTTTTTGTATATATTGGGTATTTGAGCTAGAAGCTTGTGGACCTTCATTGTCATCATCATCTTCGTTAGGTAATGACACCACTACATATTTGTCACGTTGTGATTGTGCTGCCATTTCTGATGTAATTATTTCCTCAGTAGGATTTGTTTGATTCATATACAATGCTCTTGACGCAAGTGATGATTTGTCTTCCTTATTAGTTACTACAGCTATACCATAAGTACCTTTTTTGTCAGTCACCACATTATATTCAATTGGTGGAACAGGATTGTCATCTGCATTAGGACAACGAGCTCTAACCATACGCACATGAGCTTTGCTGACACCGTGGACTCTTAAAGACTTTAAATCTGCACGAAACATTCGTTCACATGCAATGCACCAAGCTTTTGTTACATCTCCATCAATAGGCCGTAACCAAGCATGAAATTCTGGAAAACGTTGCCATTCACTTCGGAACACTTGAGTGGGTGGTGTAAATGTAAGATGAGGTTGAGACATTTGGCCTCGGTTGTTTGAGCCCGTTGCTAAAATTGTATATTCTTCGTGTTGTTGGTTGTTAGACATTGAAATAGCGTAGAATCAAACAATATTAATTTAATATTAAAATGTATTTTGTCGTCTTTCTGCTTCAAATACCTTGAAATTCCCTAAGTGCTGCGGGTTACTGAATTTCATCTGCTGCAAAAAATAATAACATATAAACTAATTAAGAAGCCTATGATTTTATATTTCCCATTATAAATTAACTGTTCACATTAATTAAAAGATAACAACTGAATCAAATTTACATATAAAACTTTAATAAAAAAAATAACTTCTACAATAAAAAGTATTTTTAAATGTCAATATTTTTTTATATTTATCAAGATATAATAATTATACAATCTGATAGACACCATAAATATTGTAAAAATCTTCGAAGAAGTAAATGACATTAATTATAAAGACAATTGGTGAATCTAATAATTGTAATCAAATTTTATAAATTTTAAATACCGAGCTGTTAAAGAAAGGATTATAGGAAGTACATGTTTTCAATGGCTATTTTTTTTAGTATGATGATACTATTTTTTTGTGTAGATAAAGTACTTTAATGATCAATTTAGAAAGAGGTTTCCAATAATAAATTAAATTGAGTTGGTATTTTACAAACAAAAAATGAGTTAAAAATGATACTTGAAATTTTCACTAAATATTTATATTAGTATTTACTAGTCAAAATAAATTTTAAAATATTTTGTCTTTTGATTGTTTAAGGTATATCTCTATTTTGGTATGATACAATATTTGTTTTTGGATGAAAATGCTTGAACATGTGAGACAAGGTCCCTCATATGTGATTTATATTTCAATAAATAAATATTAAATATATTATATACACAATATTTTTATTATAAGCATTTAAAACTTATAAAAGTCATTAAATTCAACAAGAATTGAAGTATATAAAATGCCAAACTTTTATAGCAAGCTGGATCTTAAAAATTAAAAAAAATATATAACCTTTTTTAATGTCAATTCAAGTTTAATTTTTAACAAAATTGGATATTTAAATAAAAAATAATGATTGTAGTTATTTTGTTATTATTCAAACTATTTGTAGGGACATGACGTATATTAATATATTTTACTATAAGCAACGATATTTTCAAACATATAGATTAATTTTAACATTGATTATAGAATATATTATCATATAATCAATTATGTTAAGTTATTAACTATTCATAGTTTAAACCACTAATACTTAAATTAAATACATAATCTAACACATTCATTATAGGTCTACACTCAATAACTTGTTACCTATTGTAGATTACCAACATTTTTACTTAAACCAGTTAAGTGATCTTATTTGTATTAATATCCATTTTTATTTCTCAAATGACAAAATTTATATAAAAACAATAAAATTATAATATTAATAAGAAACAATTTAAATTTTGGTTAATTAGGTATGTAGGTAAAATAATATCTTATCTAAAAAACCTAAAAAAAAAAAGACAAGGTTAAAGACAAGCATAGTACAAAGAAAACCATATCTTTAAAAGACAAAACTAAACCAAAATATTCATTTTTAATAATAAAATAAGAAAAGGTATTATACCAAACAAAATATATTAATTTTATCACATAATATAAAATATTGAGCATAAATTACTTGCTCAATACATTTATGATAGTTAGATTTAAGTAGAAATGAATCAAAATTGATACACTTCTTTTTAAAGCTAGTAATTTTGAAGGAATTTAACCACCCATCAATAAATATTTCTTAAATTTATTGAAAATTAAGTGATATCACTACGCACGTTGAAGGACAGTTTAGATCACACAATTTCCTATCAATTATCAAGTCGGATACTCTACCTGAAAGTATTGTATATGTCTCAATATCATCTTGTTCAGCAGGAGAACCATTGATTTTTTCCATGTTTCTTTCATGTTTACGTGTAGCTAAATGTTTTTCAAGCTCACTTTTTCCAGCAACCAATACACAATGACAAACCTTGCATATAGCTTTATCTGGCAGTTTATGAGGCAATAGCCAATCTTTGAACATGCTAAACTTCAACCAGTTTGGGTTGAATGACTTTTTGGTTAAACTCATTTTGCGGGACTCATCATCTTCTGTACGCATACGCTTATATTTTGGTTCTTCAGTATACATTATTCTAAAATGGTTTTTATAACCAAATGAGGAGAATGGGATTTTAATGTTGATGATTCAAAGAGGGTTCCCATACGTTAAAAATTTCTACTTGGTTTTAAAAATATTATAAAGGAAAATTCTCATTAATATAATAAAAGAATTACATTTATGAAAACACCTCTTGAGTAATGAAATGTGTAAATTTATAAAATATTTCTAAATATACTTAAGCCTACAAATAATTACCTATTTTATATGTATTCTGTATTAAAATAACGATAGTAATTTCATAACTATGAAGATACCTTCTTACTACCTATAAAAATAAATTTAATCAAAATTTATACTGAATTATAGAAGACAAATAGGACATAGGTTATCAGTTTTATAGAAGAAAACAAGAATTGAAATATTACTATTATTTTTAGAAGTGGAACAGTTCTAAATACATATTTACAGAAGACAGAAATTAATTAAAATAATATTATTGAACCAAAAACATTTGGCTTCAACAAAAATACATTTCATATACAACATAAATTATAATGTCCTTAAAATACATACATATGTTCATTAGATAGGTAGAAAAATCTTATAGGTAAACAATATTTTCAGTGGTTCCTATAATATATTATTTAGTTACGATAAGAGATAAATTAAGCTTACTAAATGTATGTATTAAATGGTTACCAATTATTTAATAATATGTACTACTACATTTTGATGGTTCATATTAACATAGTTTAGCAAAATACCAAATATAAACACAATAAAGGAATATGCCAAATTCAATTGGAAGAAAATAATTTGATTTCTACCAAAATAATCAAGCTATTGCTCTTGACTTACATGTCTCGGGTTTGAGTGGATTTAAAGTAGGAGAAAACCAGTACTCAATTAGAATACCTGATAAATTATGTGTATATGAAATAAGCTACCATGTACAACTTCAATATTTTTTCAAATTTACTGTTAGTAGTTGTGTGTATTGTGCATAGTGTAACGAAGCACGGTAGGTGAACAGTTTTTAAACTTAAACCTAAAAACGAAAGGTTTCACTAATTGAACACGGAGGTTAGACGTGGGAAGGACTTCTGTTAGTTTTCGACAGGGATCTATTGACTACAGCGTTTACGACGCAGAGATAGGAACGCAGTTTTCTCGCGTAAGCGGACTCCCCCAAACCGTGGTGTAAATATAAATGAAACCATTTAACGGGCGTTTCAACGACCGCGGAACCGACAATCCATCGACTCTGCCGCGGTCACCGTCAAACACACAAACGTCACATACACACATATAAATTTAAACAATATCAAATTACAAAAAAAGACATTTACCCAGAGTCGTCGTCGTCGATCAATTCGACGTTGGTCGAAGACATCGCCGGCAAACGGCGAATAGAACACGTATGGAGGTGGTGCGTGAACACGCGCGTTGTGCCGTCGTCTTCGAGGTGGCGTCCGTTGATCGTATTGTATAGCGTAATAGAGTCTAATGTTGATGGTCTGATGAAGTGAGTGTTCCTGGTCAGTCTTTATATCGTTGGTACGATAAAAACGGTGAATGCCGTGAACGTTTTACTTGCACTGTAAAACGCACAGTACAGCCGGAAAAGGCCAACAAAAAAAATCGGACGAAAAAATGGCAGGCACGATATGAACACACGCACACACGCACACACATACACGCGCGTATAAATATATTAATATAACATAATATATAATATTGTACGTGTAGCGTGTCTGAGTGTCTGCCTGTTGTGTATTTTTCCTCCTTAACGTCTATTAGTCGGTGCGCGTCTACATGAAGCCGCCGGTAGAGCGTGTTGCACGGACCGCTACGTTGCCATTTCACTGGTGACGCGCGGGTTTATCACGTTTATCGGGCGGCCGGCACGGACGTGTTAAATTTCCCGGCACGTTGTATGACATACGATAAAATTTAAATAATATATCAAATTGCGATATTATTACTATATCAAATTCATCGGAAATTTGTCGATTAAATATTATTTCCGGATACGGATTCTCGTTCTTTGTACGGCCGATTGCCGGTTCTGGCAGACATTTTTCGACCTTTAATTTCAACCGGTGCCGGGTCCGCCCAAAGACATTGGATAAACGATCAATCGGTTGACGGGAGTGCGACAACGCCGCGTATCGTGAAATGCCGAAATTTTAGGAGAGAGAAAAAATGCGGACGCCATTTTGCGTCGGACGTGTCGTGTTTTTGTGTCTATTCGATATGCTAAATGTCCGACAACCGGACAATTATTAGACCTTAGTGTTTCGTTAAAAATTTTGTACATTTCATATATTATTGCACGTCTTTGACAACCGTTTGTTTACTTTTTATAGTTTTTTTTTATACTCATTTGATTTTATATTTTTATATATACAGTATAGTATAGAACGCTACAAGATGAGAGGCAAATCTGATTTAGAGGAAGACGAACAAGGGTAAGTTTGATGGGTTAGCGTTGTCTTCCACTTGCCTGTTATAGTTATAATCGTTTAATCTGAGTATTGTCCGTTTACGATTTACCACCCACGCAATAATTCCACTCGTACTGCTTTTTTGAGCATTTTGATCTCGTCGTACCGGCACTATTATAAATGGGCGCCGCCTCTTAAATTTAAAAACGCGTTTTCTCGTAATTTCTCATTTTTTTCAGCGGAAACAGGTGTTACTTCTTTTGTCTATTTACAATTCCTTACAATTGGTAATCCTAAGATGCTCGCCTAAGGATTTGTTCATCAGAGTTTTTAATTTTTCTATTTTTTTTGTTTTTATTTAAAACCAGTCTAATACTTGAGTTGGGTTACATGAACATTTAATGAATCATCAATTGTGAACTAATGATTCCTTAAACATAATTACTATTGGTATTCTAGGTACATAAGGCAATAATATTTCTTCATTATACGCTTCCTCAAATTTTTAACGTGACAACCCTATTGAACTATATATATGAATGTTAATCTGTTTTTATATTATTTTATATTGCATTTTTTTTTTTAAAGATTATTGGGAATATTATTTAAATATTATATTATAAAACATTAAAAGCTTGTATCACTAATTTTCATAATTAAATATTTATCAATGTAACTTAAGTATAACAACTTTATCTTAACTGGAGTTTATCAAATGATAAATAGATGTTCTATTTATTTTATGTAGATACCTTTCAAATTGTATCTTGAAATGATCAATTTGAATTATCTAGCAATTACTGATGCTTTGCTTGAAATTAATAATAATATAAATGTACAAGTTATTTTAAAAAACTACACATTGCTGTTTTTAACTGTTCATGGGACAGTTTCTTCTATTTTTATAAGAACAAAGATAAATTAAACATCCATTTATTAAATATAATTTCCTAGTATTGATATAGATAAAATACAAATATGGCTATTACGACAGAATTAATTAAATAACCTAGCGCTCATTTACAATGATTTACTTGTCGTTAAAATATGCAATTTTATTATAAATTAAATTAAAGTAAAAAAAGGGTTAAACAATTTTTATTTATTAGTTTTTTATAAGATAAGCGCTTGTCTTTGGCCCTTTTCGTGTATAATAATGATGCATCTAGCATTGAGAAGTTAAATCAATATCCTGAATTAATATTAAGTATTCAGTATATTTCCTTTTATATACTAATTTAACCTAATTTAAAATGTCTTATTGTCATGTATTCGCCACGGCTATTTATATATATTTTTTTAAATTCTTGTATAACATTTTTTTTTATACATGCTAAATTATACTTTAAATAAAATATTTTCATTTACAAATTAGTTTATAAAAGTTAATTAATAAAGATCTTAACCTAAGTATACTTGGGTACTAAAATAGAATACTAATAAAAATGTTATGACCAAATTACCCTGATATTACACACTTTTTACAAGAAATATAAGTGTGGTGTTAAATAAATTCAGATGCAAAAAAAAGTTTTTATCTTTAGTTAAAAGAGAAATCATAAATTTATAGTATTGAAATATGGATCACTTATTTAATTATGTTTCTTAATTGGATTCTCACTATCCCTATTATAAATATCTTGATTTATGTCTGTATAATATAATTTGATTATATAACAAGTACTTGAGACTGGGAATACCTTAACTTTTTACCTTATTCATATTTTTCAATTCAGCTTGTAGAACTTAATTACAATCCATCAATTTCTATGACTTGATTTTTAACTCCTGTACATAGTATACACATTATATATATATTTTTAAATAAGAACCCCTATTATAATATCATTCTGGATTGATGAATTTTTTCAAATCTTTTTCATTATTGTTCATCTTTGATCTAAAATTGCTTAATTATAGCTATTAAAACATTGTTGTCAAAAGCAAAATATTTTGTAATTTATTAATTAAAATAAAATAAATTTCAGCTATCTAACAAATTTTTAAAAAAAGGATTCTCATTTAACTAAGAAAACTATATTGCATATATGTGGGATAATAAGTACAAATGTATAAATCTGAATAACTGATGGGTCAGTAGTCAAGTATCATGGTCTGAGTTTATGATTGGTGTTTCCGTGGACAATATTGTATATATATATTGATTAAATTGCTATAGAGATATAAACTTTATTTTATTTAAGGTTAGGTTAAAAATTAAATTGTTATTGAAAAATATACAATTAAGAAGTAAAATGCCTAAAGAATTTAGTTCCTTCTATAAATTGTTATACTATGTTCTAAAATTTAAAAACAAAAAGGTATTTTTATTTAATACAAATTATATATAAACATGTAATAATAAATAGATTATTAATTATTTATTAATATTAGCCAATAATTTATACATTTAATTATTAGATATTGATTTATTTGTATGTTTATAACTTTAACATAATATATTTATTTATTTGATTTGATTGCAGAAAATTGTTTGTGGGTGGACTCAGCTGGGAAACTCAACAAGGTATAAACATGTATATATTTGTTATATACATAACAAACTAAAAATTTAAACATTAAATTATACATTTATTTTCAAGTATTGATGAATTTAAAAATGCTTAGGACCCATCTTTGGAAAAATATGTAATTAATTTGTTTTTATACTTCTTTAGAAAGTCTTCAAAGATACTTTAACCGATATGGTGAAGTAATTGATTGTGTTGTTATGAAAAATAGTGAAAGTGGACGGTCAAGAGGTTTTGGCTTTGTCACATTTGCTGATCCAAATAATGTAAATGTAGTACTACAAAATGGTCCACATGTTTTGGATGGTCGCACTGTAAGTGATAATATTGTCATTAATTTTAATATTTATTTATTCAAAAGATTTTTTAAATGATATTATTTTTACAGATTGACCCGAAACCATGCAATCCTAGAACTTTGCAAAAACCAAAGAGAAGTTCAAGCTATCCTAAGGTTTTTTTGGGTGGTTTGCCATCTAATGTTACGGAAACTGATTTAAGAACTTTTTTTTCACGATATGGAAAAGTTATGGAAGTTGTAATCATGTATGATCAAGAAAAGAAAAAATCAAGAGGTAACATTTAACATTTTTTCTTTTTTTTTTTAAGGTTTAAAACATTTCCTTTAGGTTTCTAAACAAACATAAAAAAAAATTTAATAACAATTTCAATAGTTAAATATAATTAGTATTTCTACTATATAATTAATTCATTCATAAGTTATCTTGTAATATAATTATAATATGGTTTATTCTCATAATATATTTCAAAATAGATTTAGGTAAATTATTTTTAGAATTTAAGTTTAAATTAGACATTATTGAAACTTAAGATTTCTAGTAGAAACTTTATGAAAAAAAGTGTTATATACTTACTAATTTAGGTATGTTATGAAGTAATATTTAACATTTCTGAATTTTTATTTTTATATACTAAGGTTTGGTTTGTTTTATTTTATTTTATTGAATTAATTATCTAGACTTAGAACTAAGTATTTAACTGTGTTACAATTAAATATTTATTTTACACTTTTCAACAAGCTATTTCAATAAACCAACATTTAAATCACATTGTTAACATCTGTAGTTACTATGGACCTAAGTTAACTACAGAATGGTTTGTCTATATTGGTATTTTATACAATGCATTTTCAATAGTATTACTTATTGAAATAACTTAATTTTATCAATTTGTGTATGTTTTCAAAATAAAATGTACAAGTTCTTTTTTATTATTATATTAAATGTTAAAAATGTGATTATAACTTTTATGTTTGTTTATATACCTATTTATGTAACCTTAAATTAGTATTATTATAACACTGCTACTAATTTAAAATTTTGGTTATTTTCTACTTTATGATATTTTATTAACTTCTTATCTGTACTTAGTTAATCCATTTTTAATAATAATTTAATTTAAGGATTTATTCATACACTTCAATTTCAGTCTTATACTAATTATAATATATATATGTATATTATAAGGTACTTTATAATATAACTATTTTCTATAGATTTGATATAGGTGAACATACAATTTTAAATTTAATATAAATAAAGATTAAGTAATTTATTTATTAATTATTATACCCTAAGTACTATTTAATTTACATAGAATTCGAGGATTTTTAATATAATATATTAGTGTTACTTACTAATCTATAAAATATTAGATGTATTTTACTATTGTAATATAGCATATTTTAATTCAAACAAATCAGTATTGCATTGTTAATTTTCATGTCACAAAAAAATTGACCAATAATATTACAATCTTAACTTGCTTAATAATTGAAATATCATTTAAAGCCACTAAAGTGTCCTTAATATTCTTACTATTAATTTGTCTAATATGCCAATTTATCATTATAATGAAATTAATAGCATAAAATAGATTCAGCTAATCTCAAATTTTAATGTGGTGTATGTTTGTAAGACTGCATGTTTCCTGTTAATCAGTTTTTTTATTTTAAATTTATTACTCTGTAATTTATGCCTATAGCATCTATTGTTATTACAGTAAAGTTTGATAATTACTTTTAATTTCAGTATATATGTATTGTAGAAATTACTAAATTATAGCTTATTAGCAGTGTCAATGTGATGTTGAATTTTCACCATTACATAACCAATGGTGTTTTTAGGGTTTGGATTTTTGTCGTTTGAAGATGATGATGCTGTTGATAGATGTGTAGCTGAGCATTTTGTCAACCTTAGTGGCAAACAGGTATTATTATTTTAGTAAATAAAATCCAATACCTAATTGTGTAAAGTTTAGTAACTTTGAATATTAAAAATATGTTGAATTCCAAACAGTTATAGGTGATAATTTTTTGTTTTGATATAAGTTTATGCTTTCAAGATTTAATAGAAACTACTAGATAATTTTAAATTCAAAGTTACTTGTTTTACCTCGACTTATCAATATTTTAATAGTTTTCTTTTGATATACAATTGTTTCAATTTATATATAATAATCATGATGCAATTAATTTAATTTAATTGTGTTAGATCCTTTCACTACATCTACTTTACTATTATTTTATCTTTTCAACAATTGTTTAACTATCACAAGAAAACAATTTTTTTTTTTTTAAATTTAATCTATTAAATCTAAGTCCAGAATGTTGAACAGTGATAACATAAAATATGCTATCAAATATTATTATTTTAAATGTTATTTTTAATTTATAAGTTATTTATAATAGACATTCACAAATTAAAAATTATCAAAATTTGATCATTCGTGTTTTTATTTTTAAGGCGATTTAATAATTTTTTTTATCTATCAAAAATATAACAAAATTCCATTATGCCTAAACCACATTGTAGTCAAGGTTAAATTAATAGTTTATTGTTATAATAGGAAATTAATTTATCTGTAAATCCTATCAAATTTGAAAAGATTAATATTATTCAAGATGGTGTTAAAATTTAATTTAAAATAAGAAGTCATTCTAGTAAAATAGCATTATAAAACTATGTGTTCCATTTCCTCTTGAATAACATTCTACTAACAGTTAAGTAATCTATTTTATAATACACATGTACACTACCTACAACTTAAAAATAAACCTCTCCTCTTTTGATTTCCATTTTTCAGTTTTCTTTTCCTTTCTGAAATTTTATTGCTATAATTTTAAAATTGTAGCAATGAAAATGTTAACAAACTACTAAACTTTAACTAATTTTTAACAGAATGTTATTATTTTTTTTTGATTTTTAATTTATTGAATGCATTTATATATTAATGACATAAACTAGAGATATCTTTATTCTACCAAATAATTATTTTTTGTGTGAAATCATAAATTAAGCAGAATTAAATTATCATATTTTAAAAATTATCATAATTATGTATTATTCCCTTAAGGATATTTGTAATTTTATAATATGTAATCATATTTTAAGAGATAAGTTTAAGTTAAAATTTAATTATATATATACATAATCAGTGATATGGTATAAAAAATTACTATAGAATTAATCTATTTTATACCTATTATAGTATTAATTATATTTATTTTCAGTTATTGCTAAGTATAAATTAATATGCTTTTATAATCTGTGTTAATATCTATCAACAATTATTTATTAAAGTCAAAATAATATAATATTTATATTTAATATTGGTTTGTTTCAGGTTGAAATTAAAAAAGCTGAACCAAGAGATTCAAATAAAATGAACGATGTTGGAGCCAATCAATGGGGCATGAATCAAAATAATCATTTAGCAATGGGTGTAAGTTGAATACTTAAATAATTATATTTAAAAAATTTGTAAATTTTTTAAATAATCTATTAACGGCTTTTCAGTGGTCATACTATTGTAAAAGTTAATTCTGTGCTAATATTTTCCTAAAATTGTTTTATTTGACTATTTTAGTTTGTTATATACTCAAAAGATTCTTAAATAAACATCAAACTTTTAGTTTTTTAAAGAAGTTAAATTTCTATAGAATGAGTAAAAAGTTATATTATTTTTAGTAATTATTAATAAGTTATGTTTTTAGGGAATGGGCATGGGTGGCCCAGGTGGACAAATGGGAGGTCCCATGGGTGGAATGGGGCCTATGGGTCCAGGAAATATGATGCAAGGCTATCAAGGAGGATGGAGTTCTACTCCTCAATCTCAGTACCCTGGTTATGGCACTCCATCTGGTCCAGGTGGATTCCAAGGATGGGGAGCTCCACCTGGACCGCAAGGTCAAGGAATGGCTCCTCCAACTTGGGGTTCAAACTATGCTCCACCTCAACAACCTGGATACGGTTCATATGGTAAATTTGTTAATAATTAATGTTAAACTTATTTTCTATATTTTTATTGTGTAATAATAGCACCTCAAGCACCTCCACAATCAAGTTACGGAAATAATTGGAATTGGAATATACCTCAAAACGGACCTGCCGCAGCTACTGGACCTCCTGGACAAACTGGCCCAGGACCTCAAAGTAAGCTATTTATTACATTTTCTAAATCATTTATTTTTATGATTAAATTCTTACATAATCAGATGATATGTATTCTCGTTCTGCTGGAGCAGCACCAGCCACTGGACCTACTCCGCCTGGAACTGCCCCACAGAAAGCTGGTGATTATGCTGGCTATGGAAACTACACTGGCTATCAACAGGTATGACTTATTAAATGATTTATAAAGATATTTTAGTTCCTTAATTCATTTAAAATGTATTATGTAATTATTATTATTTTTTTTTTAAATAGAATTTATTTTAATACTTTATAGAGGGCAATGTAAATTGTATGGTTTTAAATCATTTATGCATTTAAGATAAAAATATAATGAACCCAACATATAACGTTTAGTTATTAAAAAATAACTTGAATTTCTTGAAAGTTTTTTAAATTTTAAATACTAAATATTTTTTAATCTAATAATTTATTTAAGCTAATCAAATGTACAAGATAATTTAAAATTTTCGTATAATTAAATTGTTTCTTACGTTGCAGAATATATTTATAATCATTTAAAACTATATTGTTATATTAGATAGTTTATAAGCTGTTTCTTCATAGTGATTTGAATATATATCTCTAACGCCCTGTTAAATGTTAGTTGTATACCCAGGCTAGCGATAAAACGCTACACTTTGGCGCATCTAAATAGATGAGCTGTGCAGTTTCATACCCAAATTTCTCCCACTCTACTACTTATTCATGGCAGCTACCAGCGTCTTAGGTAGATTTAGTGGTGGGAATGCACGAATTTTGGTCGCCACCCTGTAACATTCTTTCACTGGCCAGAGTATAATTTACATTTTTTTTTTAAAATTGAGTTATTGAGTGATGAGTTTAAAACTACTGTATAATAATGAAATCATATTTTATTTGGTTAATAGTACAATTTTATAGTGTTAAATAAATACATTTATTTTTGTAATAAGAGTTATAAGACAATGAAGTACTTAAAATTAAATTATGATTTCATGTTGCATCAATATTATTGTTATTACTTATGTTTTTAAGTTATTATGGATAATAGTTCATCTTAGTATATTCCTCCACTATTATAATCATATTTATTAAATTTAAGATATATTAATATTGTGACATATTATAATAGAGGCAATTAAAATATTAAAATAGGGTAGATGGTTCTAAAAACATAGAAAAAATTGTTTTTTTTAATAGTTACATTCAATAACAAGAATATTTCTTAAATATTAAAATTCAATTTGTGATTGTGCATATTGTTGTTGAAATAACTATAAATTAAGTTTTTGTAATTAAATAACTAATTACTAAATGATCTTAATAATATGTTCTAGTGTATTATGTTAGTACTATTGATTGATAGAATATAATTTTTAATACATTACTTATATTATTTTTCATTGTTTATAATATTTATTTTTATGATATGCATTGTTTACAAATAACTACGATTTTTATCTAAAGTATTTTTGATATTTTTAAAGATACTCATTCAACGTAATTTATTTTAAGATAACTTATATCAAATTAATATTTTTCTTTATATTGTTTAATTTTACTTTACTGCTAAGTATTTTTATTTTCTCTATAGTTATGAATTAATTATATTTATTGAACATTTTTGAGATTTCATTTGAAAATTTTTTTCCTTGACATAAATAACATAACCATTTTAATATTTTAAATTCATATTATTTATAATAATTACAATAAAACATATAATTGTTATTATTTATGACATAATAAATTATAAATATATTTTTTATTTAAAACTTTTGTGTTGAGTTTTGTTACAAAATGTAAGTTAAATTAATAAATTTAAAATTTAAAGATTTATATCCTCGGCTCTTAAACAATGAAAAATTTTTATAAAAATAAAGGCCGTACAATTTGCATTTGTTCTAATTAAATTAAGCTTATACTGCCTTTTAAAATTATGCTTATGTCAGATGTTATTAGATTAAAATTAAGTTATATTTTACAGCTTGATTATTCTAAAAACTAAAAATATGTATTATTTTTCCTATTGAAATGTACGTATTTAATATCTAATAAAATTTACATTTTACCATTTTACATCTCTAAGGAATCATTATTTTTAAAGGCAGCAGATAGATAATAATGAATTGAATTTAAAGTTGTTATAATTTTGTTTATTATTATTATTCTAATTATTAATTATTGGTTATTTTTTTTTTTTTTTGTATTATTAGTAATATATGATAATGGTAGTTAGTTGTAGTAATAATAGTAGTTATAGTGATAGCAGTAATAATAGATACATAGTTTTACATTTTGTTTTGGGATAATATTGGAGTAAATTATATTTTTAGGATTCGACCAGCTATGGTGCAGGCCAAACTTATAGAGGGGCGGACGGCACAGCCGCTGGCCTCGGGTCTGGCGGTGGGTATGGTAAGCCATTTGACTTTAAAGAATGGCCCACTTCATGACTGATTGAATTCAATTAACACTTCTCTCAATATTCACTGGTTTGGGTAACACAATTATTATAATAACGAAACAATTAAAAATAATATAACTTATAAAAAAGAAAAGTTTAGGAATATTATAGTATCGATTAATATTTGTAATTCTTACGTATATAATAGAATTATATATTAAATATCTATATTAATACAATCTATTTATAATTACTACATAATACTATTTAACTTATACTCGAATAACAAATGGAACTTAGCATAATAATTATTATTTCCCTAGATTCTAATGGTTTTTTTTTTTTTATTATTATTATATATTTAATTTAGCCTGTTTTTTTTCTTTTAGACATATGACAATTGTTATCATAGTTTGTTTATTTTTTCTTTGGTCTTAAGTAAAAAAAAAAAGTAACGGCACCATGTTTTTTTAAGGTGAAACCAAAAGTGAGACTAGGCAGTACATCTAAAATATTTCGAATATAATTATTTTATAACTTAGTGTGAAGGGAATCGGGTTAAGGAATATAAATAATATTAACAAAATTCGGGTAAATTTCAAGCTCTTAGGTTTATAAAATTACTTTTAAAAATCACATTGTAATAGATAGCTAAAGAACCACTGGACTGATTAATTGGTAAAAAAATTTTAATGTACATACAGGCTTAAGGAAGATTCTCGAATCGTTTAAAAAATAAGTGTTGTTTTCATTTTTAAGTAGAAGTTGAATTATTTAATGAATAAGTCAAGGTTACTTTAAATATCTTGTCCCGACTATTTGTCATTTTTTTTTTTTTTAATATATATATATATTTATATATTATATATAACAGAAGCTCGTCCTAGTAAGTTACTGGTTTTTTTTATAAAGTCACTATTTTTAAAATTTAATAATAAACTTAAGATTACACAATTAGTGGATAAAACTTAAAAGTAATATTATCTGTATTTACTTATAGGATGACATTTTCTTAGTAATAATTTTTATTTTTTGAGAACATTATTCTCAAAAAATGATTTTTACCAAAACTATATTTTTAAAGAATTAACGACTTAAATGTGATGAGTTATAAGCATATTTTTTGTACAAAATAAGTCTAGGTTTACAGTTGTTATGGTCTTAAATAAGAATTTGTTTTAATTATTGAATTTTTTTTTATCAAGACATTTTATATATTCGACGGATAGGACACGATTGAGAACTTTTTTAACCTGTGACAAAAGCTATGAAATATTTATATAGATATTTATTTATATATTTCTCGTTTTATTTATTATTTATGAATGTTTAATTATTTTGTGAAAAAACAAATTTGAGCTTTATTATTAATACTTTAGCCTGTAACAATTTTTATTTTGAGAAAAAATCCTATTATTTATTGTCAGTTAGTGTTTTTTCAATGATGTAGAAGGTCGCTTTTGGCGTGATTTAAAACAAAATAATAATATAATAATAATAATAATAATAATTGTTTAAATATTAAAAAAAACAATACAAACAAATTGAGTGTCCATTATTAATTAATTCCCCTCCTAATTTTTTGGGCGACATTGCGAGTTGTAAGTAAATGTGTTTTCCCATACTTATTTACTTAAACTGGAAATATTAATAATTTTCTATTGTCTCCATCATCAATCTTTAGAAAAAATGTCATTCAGTTATGAAAGTCGGCCATTTTTTTTATATATATATTATACATAATTTTTCTTACTTGCAGTGTTGCCTATTCTTTTCTATCTATTTAATATTCTATTTTTTCAAAAGAAAAAATTGAAATGGAAAATTAGGTTTTTAAATTGTCAACTTTCTATAATTTAGTGGCCCCAGTAGTGACGCCAGTCGTTTCCGCCGGAGTACCGGCGGCGACGTACAATAACGCCCCAGGACCAACCAGAGCGAATAATTATAATTCAAACCAAGCACAACCATACCATCCTTACAGGCGCAACTGAACGTATTATTATTTGACTGGATCATCACTGGTGACATTTGATCACTTTTGCTCCTCGTACTATTTCTAATCATTCTTATTCTTATTAATAATAAACTACTATTATAAGCTATAAAATACACATTGTGATTGTGTTTATTTATAAGAAAGAAGCTGATTACTACATTAAATCAACAATCAAGTATTGTTACCTACATGTTGATTATTATGTAATCATATTATAAATAGAGAATACCTTGTCATTTTAATTTTTTTTTAATGAATTTTGTCGTGATTATGTCCAAGCTACTGTATATAAATTTGATTTTTTGTTAAAACCTATAAATAGGTTATTTAATAGGCAAAGAAATAAATATAAATAAAAGTTACTCAATAATAACCTAATTTATTTATTTAGTGTATATTAAAATTTAATTTTTTGAAATCACAATATTGTCAATTTATTTATTTTTATTGTAAATAATAGTTTCACTTAAAGTAGGTATTCCCCCTAAACTAAAAGTGAATTTACAATTATAATTTTCTATTAATTGATTTATAATCATTAAATCAGTTATTGCCATTTATTTTATATTTTTATCGTCTGTTGCGTGAATTTAATTTACTGGTAAGTATTTTTAAATGTATTTAAATAAATTTAAGTTTTAGATACTGAGTGCAACTAGAAAGTTCTTAGTTGTAAATATTTTTTTTTTTTAGCTAACCCCTTGTGGATTAGTATAAGTGCTCCAAAAATTGCATGTTTTTGATTTGATTCAACCGAATATTGTATATGAAATAAAAATTCCATTACAATAAATATACATAAAAATGAAATGCCAAGTTTCTATTATTTGTTTATTTTTAAATTATCATATAAACTCAAAACTTGGATAGCTGTACTAATTGTCAGTCTTTTAAAGAATACTTTTGGGAATACTTGATAAATTATTCAAATACTTAATAATATTAATACTTAATTTTTTTCTACATAAAATTAGTATAACTAATAAATAGAATATTATTTACATTGACAATAACAGATCAATATTACCATTAATCAGATTTTTCATGCTCGTTTTATATTTTGTTTTTAATGACCACTAGCCACGATTATAATTTATAAACACAAATAAACATTTTCCGAATAAAGTATTTAAATATAAAATAAAAACACTAAAAAAACACTCAAACTATATTTTTTTAATGTATTTAGAATAGTATTCAAATACAAAAGATGTTTTATTCGAATACTTTACAAGACTGTTAATTATTACAATTAATTAACATTAAATACAATATGTCTTAGTGGCGAAAACAGAATTTATACTATAATATTTTTTATTTAGTAGACAAACTAGAATTCAATTGTTATGTATTTTACTTTTTACACCAATTCTAGTATTGTAATTAACAGTGTTCTACATTATCTAGTTACATTTTTTACTAAATTAATATAATAGTAAATATATAAAATTTGATATTTATGTTTTTGTACAACAAATAAAGTAAAATGAGTAGCAAGTCGCATTCATATTAATATAATATTTATGTGTAATTAATTAATAATAACTTCTTACAATATTAAGAATCAGTATCCCCTTAAAATGCCAATGTATTACAAATCTATTTTTTGATTAATTGAATGATATAAAAAAATTTTTTAGTCTCGCATTTCGTTCCTGAAACTGCAATGTACCTTCCGTGTTATCTATTTAACACATACACATATACAAAAAATTATTTTGTTTAAAATTTTAATTACATGTTTATTAGGTATAATGTATAAAATATTATAATAAGCTTACAGCAAATAAATAAAAACACTTGGCCATGTACTATTTTGATATTTAAAAAAATATTACCTCTTTATTGTATATCATAAACTATGTGGAGGTATATACCCTTAATAATTTAATTTATGACCTCGATGGTACTTTTAAGTCATAAGTATTACATTAAATCACATTTTGGCAGTGCCGGCTCAAGATATTTTGGTGCCCTGGGCAAATTTTTTATAGGCCCTTAAAAGTATAGCTTAAATGTATAACAATTTATTATTATAGAGAATTGTAATTATTACACATCATTATTATTTAAAAAAAATTTTTTACAAATTTTTGAGCACCTACAAATGCGCTTCCAGTGACTGCCCGGTTCACCCGTGCCTTGAGCCGCCACTGCATTTTGGTACCTCTATACAGTCATACTATAGTAGTATTAACAATTTAAAACAATTACAAACAATTGTAATAAACAATAAAAATCTAAGAATTATGACCTGGTGTTGATACATATTTATATAAATAAAAATGCTTTTATTATAGCATTTATAAAAAATTAATAGAAACTTAAAATGATGAGTAATTTTCATGAGGATATTCTTTTATTACATAGTTTTATATAAGTATAATAGCATATTATAATTGTGAAAAGTTTGGTTTCATTATTCATGAAGTCATAACAAAGTATATATTATGTATTACCTACCAAAGTATCTATATTTTATATCTCATATTATTTACTATTAAGAATGTTACTATGTTAATGTACATTGTCAATTCAACTTCATGATTTAAGATATGGTTTCTCAGAGAAATAAACATTTTTAAATATTAATAATCTTTATTAATTTGTAGTATTTGTCATTTGATAATAAGTAGCCAAGTAGGTACACATAGGATACACTGGTAAGAAAAATTTATAAAAAAAAATAATAATAGAGCACAAGTGCTCTTATTTATCTATCACTGGATTAATTTCCATTGTCTTGTAGCTTGTTGGACAATTAATAACCATGCTACATTGGTAGTTGACATTAATATCTATTTTTCTAAATTTGGACCATATTTTTTTTATTATTTTTAATACAATATACCTACAAAGTGTTACAGCATAAAAGAGCTCATATTAAATAATTTTATATGAACAATTTTTTTTCTATAGTTGTTATTCAAAAAATGCTTATTAATACCATAGGCTGGTATGACATTTTTATGACTAGCATAACATATTTTTTCATTTTTAAGTGTATACCTATTTTTTCTATGTTCACATTAATTAATTAAAAATAATTTAGTCTTTGAATTACAAATGTGGCCATTATAGAGCTATAAAAATACATTGGCTATTTTAGACGTATGTAGGGGTATCTAGGTACCTATGTATCTATTACCTATACTAAAAACTAAGAAGTAATGAGTATAAATAAAATGTAGTATGTTATAATATTATGAATATTATGACTTAGGTACCTCCCCAAACAATTCTCTAGTTTGTCTCAGCTGACATTAGTAATGCAGTAGTAATATTAAAGTATTGTGAATACTGCAGCGTTATCCAGGATACACCACGAAGAAGTTAAAAGAGTAGACTCCCAAAAAAGATATGTGATTGTTATACTTTTATTAAACAATCAAAAATACCATAGCTTTACTTTTAACATAAACTAATTTTTTGTTAAACGTTTCATGGTTGTGTTCATTTTAGTTTTCTTAGTTTGCCTTAACTACCTACGTTATTAGAGAATAATTTCAAAATTCACTCGAGTTTTTACAATAAATCCTAAGTTGAACCTAATCATTTAACGTTTTTTGAAATATAAACTCATGAACTTTAAAATTGTTTTTCACTTGACATACTATTATTTTGCATTCATATGTAACTGTGTGTTCACAAAATATTTGTACACCTGAGAAAGGCGTTAATTTTGCACGAATATAATATAACATATTATTAAGATAATAAACACCTGTAGTTTACCTACTATAAATCTAACTCAATTCAATTTTATCCTAATACCGAATATATTTTTTAAAGTTACCTATATTTTAACTATATACCTATTAGGTATATTATATCAATAGAAAACTATAAAAATAAGTAACTTTTTACAACCTTTTAAAATCAACACATATATTTTATGTGGAACATCTATAACGCGGGATTGAGATTTTTTTTAATATGTCTAGGGATATTTTTGTATTCATTAGATTAGAAATAAAGTACTTAAGGTTAGCAGTGGCGGATACCCCATTCTTTCTCAAAAAAATAGTTTGAAGTCCCTGATTTTAGTTTTTGACGTACATAATATATATACTTCAAGGGTAATATAATTATAGTGATATATTTTATAATTTACTATAAATATAAAAAATATTTATTTTTTTGTTCTATACGAGACTATAGAAAGTAACATATGTATGAACCTAAATAAATACTTGATCAAAATTAATGTGTGCCCTTTAAAAATCCCCAACCTCCCCACCCATTTATCTTAGTCTGAATCCGCCCCTGAAGGTTAGATTACTTAACCACCATGCGTATATACTAAAAATTACAAATTTTGAATTATGTGATTAAACTTTTATTATATAAAATCACAAATTTACAAGGTATTAAGGACCCAAAATAATTGTACCCTCCTACTCTCGGAAACGGTTAATCTCTCAATCAAATGTTTATTTATAAACATTTTTTATAATCTAACCTGTTGGTATGTATACAAAATGTAGGAACTAGGAAGTCTATGACTATTAGGTACCTAACTGAATGAGCCGAATAAGGAGAACTTAGTTTAACTATCATTTATAGACCTATAACTACATTATTATACATATTAACTTAAAAGTTTAAGTTTAATATTTTATTCATATCCTAGAGCAAAATATAATTGTTCTGTATACCTATTTCGATACTTAAAAATTTAAATTCGTACGAATAGCTTATAAATATCTAGGTATTTAAAGTATGGTGAATAGATTAGTAGACCAACATTTTGCGGGGTAACACTTGTATGAATTTTGGTTTTTATTTATTAAAATACTAGGGAAAATACTTTGCTCTAAAATATGGATATAAAAATTATGTCGTTATTCAGAAAAGTAAAATACTTAATTATAATGATAATAATGTTATTTTATTTTAACTGTGAACTACACAAGAAACGTATTTTAAAAAACGTTAATTGATTTTGAAGTAATGAATATTGTCCGATTAAGCAATCACCCTGTACTATATTATGATTATTGATTAAAAAAACATAAATTATATAAATTCATGTATGTGCGCCAGGCATAAACGTGGCACAGGGGAGGCAACTGTCTCCCCTGCGAGATTTCTGCTTTCCAAACATTTTATATTATACAATAATACCTATAAATGTTTGATAATATTTAAATAATAATATTTTCAAATGTTCAATATTGGTAATTGATATCTATGCTATTTTAAAATAGTAAATATTAAATAGTATTAAAACAAAACAAAATACACATTTAAAATTTATGAAGAGCAATAGACATTTTTAAAACATTAGACTCCACCACTAAACATCGTATATGGAATTTTAATAAGACATATTACTTATTTAAAATGTTCAAATTATTGTCTTATAAGTCTTCTTATTTAGTAATTTTTTTTACTTTCTTAATTTTTAACTTCGAGAATTTGTGTTTAATTGGAAAATGATAAAAATGTAACTCAGTTGTAATGAGTAGGTGGATAATTAAGCGAGGTTTAACATAAAATATTAATAAGAGAGATCCGATATCATACCTAAACGGTACAACGATTTGAATCTACAAAAACATCGGCGGAACAGTCTCAAAATTTCTATTTTTTTTTTTATTTTTTTTTCCAAAACTATCATAACTAAAAATTGGTTGATAGCTCATTAAAAAGGAATTATCAAGTAAATACAAAATGTGAGATACAAAATTTTTAAAAAAATTGTTTAATTTTTCACAGTTAAAAAAATAATTATTTTTTGCTAGATTTTCATTTAATGTGGTAGATTATCGAAACTGGAGAACAAATTTTGTTATTTGGGATCTTGTTAGGTTCACATCGACTAGGAGAAGTGCTGTGAAGATTTTCAGAACTTTATCTTCAATCGTTAACTCATTACAAAGCTATAAAGCTAAAAAACATAAAAAAAGCTCTCAATAAAATTTTTTTTAAATTTTTTTGAAGCTCTGTAGTGAATCAACTATAAAAGATAAAGTTCTGAAAATCTTCACTGCATTTCTCCTAGTCGATGTGAATCTAACAAGATCCCAAATAACAAAATCTGCTCTCCGGTTTCAGAGATCTTTCTCACTAAATGAAAATGAAAATAAAATACATTATACATACATATTGCATAAAATTAATACATTTCTAAACATTGAAAATCAAGAAAGTTTTCATGCCGATCTCCATCTTGGCAAATGTTTTTGTTATGTATTTTTAATTATTTTTCATTATGTCTTCTTGATCGTTAAAGATATTATTATTAAAAAGGACTTATTGAAAACTTTTGATAATTTAACCTAACCTAACTCTTAACCCTATAGAACAGTACCATGGTTTAATAGAACCTTATACTTGAGTTTGTGTGAGAATTTATTTAAATTATCGTTGCCTCACATCAAGGTTTTAGCTGGGAAAAATCGGTGGAAGGTTTTTGGAGTCTTGCTTCCCCTGCCAAGAAGACCTGCGCACGCTTATGGCGCCAGGGTATATGTACTTAATAAGAATAAAATATTTCTTAATTATGTATATTCATATAAAAATGTATATTATATTAGTAATTTTATATTTTATATTATATGTATAATTATATAGGTATAATTAAAATTAAAATCATAATTTTCCAAATAGGTACTTTGTATCGATAATTATTTTAAAATTATAAAAAATAAAAACCTCTGTACTTAAATATTACCTAGATTGGCTAGATTTAAATAATTTATCTTGAAATTAACATGATGCATATTGTGATTGCCAAATTTTATATTTATTATTATCTGTCTCACTTGTTGATGGTTTAGTTTTTGAAATTGCATTCTTGACTTCTTTAGTCGTTATTGTAAAATTTATATTATTACCGGTTTTTTTTTCTAAAACTTGGAATATTGAACGCATAGCCTGCATTGTTGTTTCTTTACATACAAGTCTTATATCTGAACCAGAATAACCATTAGTTTCCTAAAAAAAATGTAGGAATTATATTTTATACTATTATTGTATTAATTCTTTATAACATACTTGAGCAAGACTATCACTATCAATATCACATTTGATATACTTATGTTTTTGTAACATTTCCGATAGATAGTATACAAACATATCTTTTCTAGCTTGAACATCTGGCAAGTCAACAAAAATACGTTTTTCAAGACGACGAAAAATTGCAGGATCTAGTTCCCTTTGATAATAATAAATAATAATAGCATATGTATAAAAACATTAAGAATAACTAATAAGTGTATAATACTTGATTCAATACATGGATTTTTACTATGTTAGTACTTTACTGTATATTTATTATATACCTATAGGTATTTTATGTACGTCAATAGTTATATAGCCAAGGATATACATAAATAAATACACAAATACATAAATATATAAATTTAATTTGAATATATATTATAACTTAGACTTTGGAGTACCTATCAGTGGCGGTTTTGAGGGTGAGACAAGTGAGGCAGTGCCTCACCTAAAATTTTGTGGTAAATAATAATTAAAATGAGAATTTCTTGTATATTTCGCTAATAATTTTTTACGTATTTATGATTTTATTTGAGAAAAAAATTCTTCTTCATTTCACTTTAATATGAATTATTACTTATTAAATTATTGTACCTAACATTCCGTGTTTATTATTAAAAAATATCAATAAACCGATAAAAAATACACGAAATAATTAGTACGTAAACGAACGCCGGTATTTCAGCGTATTTCAAATTACGTTAGAGAGGGTTTTGTCTATGTACTGAAAATATATCTACTATTATAGTCAGCCCACAGCCACGGCTACGGGCACTGCAACATGTTCAACAAAAAAACTAAACAACCAATTGTTATTGTTGTAATACTATGTATATGTTACTATATATAATATATATATAAAATTAAAATATTATATTATAATTATTTTTATATTTTTAAATTCCATTCGAACTGTTTAATTTTTGTTATGATAGGGGTGGGGGGTATACATAATTCGCCTCATTAAAAAAATACAACCAAAACCGCCACTGGTACCTATTTGGGTATATATATGTATATAAATATGTAATTAATAATTATTTTTTCTTTTTTCCCTTACTCTGTGTATAAAACACAATAAGCACGCTATCTATGACCCATATCACATAAATAGAATATATCTAGGTATAAATAAGTATATATGGTATAGTATTATAAAGTTATACATTATAACATCTAAATTAGTTATAATTTAAAAAAAGAGAAGAAATCATCCTGCATTTCTGCCTACCTATCTACCTATCTTGTTGTACTTGAATAGTTGGATTTGTTAATTTTTTCTCGTATATGCCTATATTGCCTTTTTTTTCCTTTCCAAATCTAAATTTTGATATACATACCTATATACTTTGTACAATTTTAAATATATATAAGTATAATACTCGTGAATGTGTAGGTACAACCGCCCATTATAATTATAATTATTTTAATTGATTATTATCATTATGTTAAATCTTTTATATAAAAATTTATATGGTCCTAAAGGACTTTCCCAAATTAATATTAAGCCCTTTTTAAAATTATAATTAAAGGATTTAAATAATTGAATAATGTAATGATGGCTACCCTTTGTAGTCAATGGCTAAAAAGAGTGTCGTCATTAGAATCTCAGTTTATATATATATACATGTTATTCTATACATATTCAATTATTCACACAAGTTCCTACATTATAAAATAGTCATCTCTGACTAATAGCATTATGTATTTTATACACAAAACTGTGCTATTTACTCGGACCGCACCCATTGACCATTGGCCGGATCCCTACAACGACACTCTCTCGACGTATGCCTCCGTCGGTGGTCATGTGTGATGAGTGATAAGTTCATTATAATATGTTATATTTCAAATAATACAAGTAATCTTTAAGTGTTTTAAATATATCAAGTGTGTTCTTAATTAATATTAAACTATAATAAATGGTAAGTCTCATGTTGGATTAGGGTAAGTAAATTTGTCATATCACTAATTCCTCATATATATTTATGTATGTATAATGTATATATATGATAATGTAGTAAACTGGAGTGTATGCATGGTATATATATATATATATATATATATATATATATATAATACATTATATTATAGTATTATACACAAATGATAAACTATAAATTATTAAAAAGTATAAATAAAGGAATATAAATTATGCACACGCACCCTATTTTTGCATTACTACAATAAAAAAAAGGGAAGTAAGTAACCGCTCTGCTGTACAGTAGATGTTGAGTGAACATCGCTATTGAGGAGTTATAGTTATTAGTTACTATAATGTATTTATGTATGTGTTAAATTTGAATTCAAAACTATTCTAAACGAAGAAGATATGTATTGTAATTTATTCATATTGCTAGTTAGTTGAATTTATTTTTACCAAAAACGTTGCATTTGAAAATGCCGTTGTCTATAGAACATAATAACATAGGAACCTATGTTAAAACTTTAAAAGTTTTAAGTACCCTCAAATAGTATTTTTAAACAACAATAAAATAACTATAATCGTTATATCCTTCGTTTAAATCTCTAGTTTTGTCTAAATTTGAACTTAAAATTTCTATAGGTTAAGGGTTAAGTACAGCTAGAAAAAAAAATGTTAAGTTTTCTACTTTATACAAGAATTTAGGATTGTAATTATTTTTTATGCTATGTGTTTTATGTTACTGTCCAAATATATATGATTATGAATTATGATTTTACCACGGATGGTTTGACGTTGCCAACAAAAATATTCGTTTTTCTGAACGCAGGAGACCATCCATATGTATTAATATTTCAGATGTTAGTCTACGTGAAGCTTCGTGGTCAATACGCTTCGATGCAATTGTATCTAACTCGTCAATAAATATTGTACTTGGTGACATTTGTTCTGCCATTTCAAACATTACTTTAATAAGCTTTTCAGAATCCCCTCTCCATTTAGCAACAAGTGTACTAGGTGTGATATTAAAAAATGTCGTTTTACATTCAGTCGCTACCGCTTTAGCAAGCAATGTTTTTCCTGAAAATAGTGTTCATTTTTAATATTTACATATGTATATAGATATTATAAAATAGTAATTTATTAAAATATGCTTATAATATAATCACCTGTACCAGGAGGACCATAAAATAACATTGCCGTCCACGGAGTACATAGTCCAGTAAATAAGTCAGGATATTTTGTTGGTAGTACGATAGCCTCATCTAATAATTTCTTAGGCGTCGAAAGTCCTTTAATATCTGACCATTTCACATTTGGATTAGTGACTAAAATTTCCTTTAAAATATTTTGTTTGATTATTCTTTATAAGACTCGTAGTAAGTGAATTTTTAATTATTACTTTTGATATCATTTCAGCGTATATTCGCCATTCGTCCTTCCAATATCCGAGATCAATAGAAGGTAAACAATATTCATCCTCTAAAGATTCATTACAAATATTCATAGGAGTTACTGTAATACAAGTTGTATCTATTGATTGAGTATCTTGTGAATGTTGATTTGTATTTGATTTTTTACAAGTTTTGGCTTTATTTTTAGTAGCATTGTGAATATCAGATTTTGCGATATCCAACGATTTACTAATTTGTGGTTTTTTCTGATAACGTAAAAAATAATAATTCTCGTATTCTATAAGAATAGTATCTAAGTCGATGTTATCACAAACTGCATGATGACTAGTATTTAAACAAGCTTCTTCTACTAATGTCGATGCCGTTTTTATGTACCTAATTTATAAAAACTATATGTAAATGCTTCAATATTTCTCATGATATTCAAAATTATTATAATACATAGCTGTTCTACGAGGAATAAGTTTTTTTTCGGAGGATTTCGGCCTTAGTATGCTTATGAAGTTATGAAAAAGGAGTATGTACTAGCCACTAGGTAGGTACCTTAGTTATTTATTTATATCAAAAATAGACTGAGCCTTAAAAGACCATTTTACAGTGATACATAAAACAGATACAGATACAATCTAACTTCTAATCTAAGAAATTACTAATGTAGTAATGTATGTATATATAAAATAGTTGAAATAAATAAATATAGAAAAGTCAATTTATCAACGGTTGCATGAATAATGGATAATGATATAGTACAAATACTTATACTATCATAACGAGTTTTTGGAACCTAAGGCTATAGGGTACCTACCTACTGATAAAAATAGTCTTCTTCGGTTTTGTTTTTTTTCAAAAACATATTTTATGCAGATAAAATACATTAACATTTATAATTTAAAATATTAAACTATAGGTATCTATAATCTATATAGACATATTGGTAGTTCATTAGTCAATACCAATAATACCATATAAGTAGACCATAAAATACACTTTTATGTTTTATATTATAAAAAATAAGATAAAATATCATTTTTAAACCACAAAAATAAGCATAAAAAATTATTTGTTTTAGGTAGGTACCTACCCTATTGTTGAGAATTGTGACTATATATTTATATTAATTTTTAATTATTCTTTTGTAAATGGCCTAACAAATATTCAAATTATAATTTAGCACTACTATAATACTTTACTTAATATTAATTATAAGCTAGAGTGTAGTTAACGATTTTTATTTAAATTTTTAACATACAACGAATATTCTTACCTAAATATTTTCAGACATGGTTTTTCAATACTAATAATTTGATTAGATAGTTCTAGTATTCTAATAAATTCTCAATTCTCAAAACTTATGAATTAATCAACAATAAAAAATGCGGTATCAAAAAAAACTAATTACGGTAAACTATAATCATATATATTATTTAAGAATTGCTAATTATTTACTTTTTGTTAAAATATAATATACACAGAGAGTCTTAATTTGGTATACAATTTTATAGTGAAAAAATGAAAGAAATTGCATTATCCCATTATTACTAATAATTAGTACATACATCTGCTAGGGAATATGGAGGTCCCGATTCATAATATGGTGTGTGTTTACATAATATATATATATATATATATATATATATACATAATATATAAATAGCTAAGTATTTGAAATTAATATACAAAAATAATTATAATATAAGTTCTAAATACATATTTATATTTAATACTTTTATACATATAAGTATTAAAGAGGTTGCTAAGTACCTCATAATCTTATTTATTAATTGTTAACTTTTTTTACATTATGACTGGTACGTATATATAAACAATTAAATGTATACTTGACTATCCATACCCTTCGAATCTTAAAAAATTCTCTATCAAATAAAGGATTGACTTTTTTCTTTCTTGTTTCTTCTTTTTTTCCTGTGAATATATTTTTATACAAAACTTGGTTAAAATTGTGCTTATATATAAGATCTGTTAGCAAAATTCCTGAACACAAGTATTAACTATATGAATATAGGTTTGTACCAGTAGTTATTATTAATGATTATTCCGCATGCGATTTTATTATACAACTGTACAAGATTGTTGAGAAATATATTAACGGCAAGTAGAACGTCATCAAAGAAAAATTACGTCTCTATAATTGAAACAATTATATATTTTTATGTACAATGTACATATTATAATAAAGTTTAAGTTTAAACTGTCACTGAAAATTAATTGTTAGTTATTAAACTATACACGCGTGAAACACGATATTATTATACGTTTTAAAAACGTTTCGTCGATGTTCACATTTAGGTATATTATTAGTCGTAATTTGTAGCCGGCTTAAATGCATATGAATTAAATTAAATTATAAGTTAAATATTACATACCTAATACCTATATAAAGTATTTTTAATTGTAACTTTTAATATTTCGAAACATGACATAATAATTTCAACAATAATAATTAATAAGTATAATATTATACATTATTATTATTATTATATTTAAAGAGTATAATATTAATTATTAGTAATATAGTTGTATAGCAGTATTACATATTATTATAAATTTATAACTAATAAATATGTGCGAACAACGATAAAAAAGATTGTACCTTTTAACCAAAGCTATACCATGTCAACTTAAGTATAAGCTCAATAAATTTCGACTCAATGGTTATTACTTAATACTTATTAGTGTGTATAAGCGTAGGTATATAAGATAAAAATTAGTTCATAAACGTATAAAATATTTATAATTATAATATATCTTATAAAAACTTAAATAAATTATATTAAAGAAAACTCGAGTAGTCCCTCTGCTGTGGATTTGAGTTAGCCGCTTTTATATTATAAATAAAATATTTATTATCATATTTAAAGTATTATGATACATTTTAAACTATTAATTTTAAATTTTTATAAATATTGAAAAAAAAAATTAGGGTTAATCAAAAATCTTGGACATTTAATAAGACTAATATGAGATTCCCGATAAATAAGTTTTGATGATGGCAATATAAAAATATTGAAAATACATAATATGAACAGTTATTTTTAATAGAATTTTTACAAGTTCATTAATTGAATAAATTGTGTAATTTAACGAAAAATATAATTCATAGTAACTCGAAACTTCTAATCATTACATACCTATATTACACTAATTACAGCCTATATTCAATGATATTTTAAAAATATTTATGTAACCTACCTAAATCGTATTTTTTATACAACGATATAGCATTGAATTAAAATTTAACACAATAATTATACATTTTTTGTTTTACATCTAACCGATTATCACGATTACTTTTATTACTTTTATCTGGTATATAGCAGAGCGACTTTCCGGTTTTTAAAATTTATTGTCCATTATAATATTCTGAAATAGGTAGAAAATGTTTTAATTTAATTGTTACTTACTTATAATACTGACTAATAAGTATATTTTTTAAATACTTACTTTTAAATTTAAATTTTTATAAGTTAAATTTTTGGTGAGCGGAGAAGTGGACAAAAATTTTACAGGTATCCATGTTCCAATCCACTTCGCTCATTAAAACTTTAAATATTTATTAGTTCATTAAGTCTACAGCTCACACCAACATTATTAGTAAAAGATTCTTCCTCAAAACATAGAATTTGAAATATATATTGTGTTTAAACTAATTGAAATATTTAAAAAATGATAAAAATAAAAAAAAATATTAAAAATTAAATCTTTTTCTTAAAATATTGTACTTAGTATTACTTAAAATTATGTAAAACATATTTACAAACTTGGTATACCTATTTATCATGTTGTTTAATATTTATTACTATAAGTGAGTAAGTGAATGCTATACCAATATTTGTCAATTCTGTCTCTGTTTCGCACGTACCTACTTAATTCTCAGCATCAATATATTTTCCACAATTATAATTTAGTTTAGGCAAAACCTATTAAAATTTTAGTAATGAAAATTTTTCTATACATTGGTCAAATAGTAATTTTAATATTTTCATTTTTCAATTTAAATTAAATTAAATATAAACAACTAAATTAAACTAAACCGCACTTTCTTGATAAAAACTGTTAATAATAATAAACTATATAGTTTACCCCGGTATACCCCGCTAATTTATAAGAAAAAGTGTTGGTTAAATCCACTTGGTTATCCGGCAATAATTTCTAAGATCCAATAATCAAATGGAATAATATATCACTCAGGAACGTATACAGGAGGGGGTCAACCCCCCACCACGAAAAATTTTCAAGTAACAAGGAAAAAATTGTTTTATTATGTTGCGGCACAATTTGTATTGCTAAATTTTGTGCCCCCCCCCCTCCCTCAAATTTTATTTTGTATACGTGCCTGATATCACTTATGAATGGGAAATTTCAAATTAATTTTCAACTATCAGCAACGTTTAGCTTATTCAACACAATATGCATATAATATTCAAAAACATTCTTATAACTTCTAAACACACAAGTTGAATGTAAACCAATATTTTCAAAACTTGAAATTTTAAAAACTATACTTAAATCTTTGATGAGCCAATAATATCTGAATCCTTTAAGACTGTTTATTGAAAATAATATCATTCAGTTTATAAACAAATAGGAAATTATTTAGGTATACGAGTACTTATTTGTTAGATTTTCCAGCAATAATTTATTTAATTAATGCTATTTACGAGTATGTTGATTACATTTTTTTATTTTGCAAGGTAAATTATTTTCTATTTTATGTGTATAAAATGTAAAAAAAGGGTACCTAAGCAAATGGATACTGGTCTGCTGTAAATAAGAAGTTGAATGAGTTACATTGGCATGCACAGATGTTAATTTCAGAAGAACCTACCTACAATATTTTTTAAAATATTTTTCATATTAAATAAATAGAACAATATGATGTAATACCTATTACTATTTCAATTTTTATTTATAATTTTCACTTTTGTATAACATCTAGCTGCTAAACATAATAAGTTTGTCCACATAAATTTAAAATATTTTAGAATCTACCACAATTTTAGAAACAATTCTGAGCGGAAACATTCTACCACTACCAGCCTATATAATTAAGTATATTTCATGATATATTTGTAAAAAAAAAACAAAATTGATTTTGTTAAAAATTGGATCTGCGTAAAAATTCCTGATTTATCTTATTTATTAATTTGTTTATCCCGATTATAAAAAAAGTACTAAGATTTTAATTTTAACCTCTCTAAACTACAAACTATATTCATTTTCTATTCAAAATTACCCTCAAAGTTAAAAATTGAAGCATTCTATCGAATACTTATCATATAAGTAAACACAAAAAAACAAAAAACAGCACATCATTGTGAAATTATAACATTCATCGTTCTGTTAATAATCTAAAAATACCTAAAATATTGATCATACATATATTTTTAAATAATAATTATTTAATAAATTAATAACTAATAATTGTATTGTAATGTATTAAAAGGCAAAATAATTTTTTTTTAAATAGTATGCCTCATATTACTATGCCCCGCAATGACTCACTAAAAATCAACCATAAACCAGACCGACACTAACAGGATACATCATTCTTTATAAAACGTATACCTCTAATACATACCTATAAACGTACAAAAGGCTCATAGTTTGCTTTTAACTGAACCAGAGAGTAGTA
Source organism: Rhopalosiphum maidis (assembly GCF_003676215.2). Taxonomy (NCBI): domain Eukaryota; kingdom Metazoa; phylum Arthropoda; class Insecta; order Hemiptera; family Aphididae; genus Rhopalosiphum; species Rhopalosiphum maidis. The sequence goes on from NC_040877.1 coordinate 90,391,737, forward strand.
ATAGTAGAAGAACGGAATATACCTACCTTTTATATAATTATTATTTATTTATTAACTTATTTTTAAATATTATTTAAACATTGGTAGAATTTGTATAAAATGAACTATTATAAATATTGTTATACAACACGCAAGATTGGCAGAAAAAACAAATGTTGGTGTTGTAATCACTTAAAAGAAACACCCAGTATATTATTTGGTTAAATAACACTGATTATTTTTAATTTGTAATCTTCATAGTATTATTTACATACATTAATAACGATAAAGGTAATAACTAATAAGTATAAGTTTAATAAAACTCACATAATCGCGTCCTTGATGCGTACTGTTGTTTAATGAATCGCATCTTATCATTGTTACAAAACTTTAGTTATTTTATTTTTATAATGAAAGAACGTGAATTGTTTAATAAAAAAAAGTTTTATTCTCAACATACTACTATTTTATGAAAACTTCATACCATCGATCACTCACAGTTAATAATATATAAACTATAATATTATTTCCATAGCAACAATTTGCATCGTGAATTCGTGTGCGTTTATTGAAATATTTAAGTAAATAATACTTACCTCTTTTTATTTATTTATATAATATATAGGTAAATGAAAATGATTTTTTTTTATATTATTTTCTATAAACATAGATATATTTAACTAAAAATTTTGAATATTTTTTTAAATATTTGCTAAATTGGGTTCAATTATTTGTCATTATAACCATGTTATTTTAAACAACTTACTACTTTTTTATGAAGCCCCCGCCTAATAAAAATAATATACGAATATTTATACTCAGTATAAACCGGTTCAGTTTCTACTGCAGCAGTTATCAGTTTATCACATTATAATTTTTGTATACTTAGATAGTTAGGTACTCAGATACTCAAGATTTTGTAAATGTATTAATATTTAATAATATAAAAATTATAAATTATTAAATATAAAAAAAAATTATACTCATTATCTAATAATAAATAGTAATAATGTATATTTTTTAAAAACATATTAAGTATTAATACTTCCTTTTCACGGAATTTTCAATTAAGCTATTTTGTGCACACATCAAATACTCAATTACAAAAATGTAAATATTTATTAACAGAATTTTGTTTTATGAAAATTGTATTCATTTAGTCGTTATTATTTATGTAGCCAGTTGACAAGTATGACTGAACAGGTGGATGTTAAACGAAAAACGTACCATTGGAAAAATCAGGTAAATTATTTTATTTAATTTATATAGTTATTTAACTTAATTTTAATATGAAATCTAACCAAGTTACATTTAATAACTTATAATCAATATTATATTAATAACATTTTTGTTTGCTTATTTTTTAGAGTTTTTCGCATTTTTTGAGAATACCAATTATTTTTTAATATAACCATAATTTTACCGATTTTCATAGGCGTGTTTACGGGTCTTGCCTGTCCTGCACAGACATGACCTGCGAAATTTGATTTAACTTACATTATAAATTGTGTTGCATAATATAACCTTATTTTTTCTCAGTTTCTGATTTCATATATATTTTTTTTTAATTTTCATCATTTAGACTTATAGCGTTTATATTTATAAGACTATAAAAGTTGTTGATAATTCTAGTGCAGTAAACCCATCCTCCTGGATATGCCACTTTTGTGCATGACCTGCGAATGAGGCCTAGACACGCCTATCGGCCATTGTTAAGTATTAACTTATGGATAATTTTTTTGGAAAATTGTTTATAGTGTTAATTTTCCATAAAGTGTTTATACTGGAAAAAACACATTTATAGTTAGTATAACCATTAGTTAGGTAACTATTTCGATTTATTAAAATTAAATTATAAAAACAATCAATAACTTATATTTTAATATATTTTAAACTTTTTTAAAACAAATATATATTATACTTCGTGCAAAAGCTTTACGACTATGAGTTATGACTATAATATAAACTCTTAAATGGTTCTTTTTGGTGTGTCTAAATAAGTAAATAAATTTTTTTATAGATAAAGCCCAAGTCATAAAATCATTTAAAGTTGTGTAGTCCATTATTAGTTTATACTTGAGATATTATGTGTTGAACTGCGGATGGCTTTGATTTATTGTAGGTATAATACTTAATAGAATTGTATTGAAGAAGATATTATATTTAGGTTAATTACACAGTGCTTGAATTGTAAAAATCTTTTCACTTTAAAAATCATTTGTTATTTACTGACAACTTATGAGTAATGATAAATTATTTCTGATTATAAATGCACAATACGCTTAAACATAGAGTAAGGATTTTTTCCATAAATTGGTCATATTTATTTGATTCCTCCCCTACTATAAATCAACAATAACAATTTGTTAATATATATAATTACTAATTAAGTTACATTACTTTCATTTTTTTATTTTCGGATGTGTAATTTATTTTCATAATATTAATGATAAGCATAATATAAATCGACAAAGGTTTACATCTAAAGTTTTGATGATTTTATTTTTAGTGTTGAATGGGTATGGATACCAAATTAACCAACTTATAATAATAATAATAATAATAATACGAATGGAAAAGGTGCTTAAAATCTGTAGATTTTGATTTAAATATTTTATTTTTATTGTAGATATCACGAATTAAGATATCATAAAAAAAGATATTACATATCTTAATTCATGGTAGATATCGACACGACGACACATACTGATACTAATGCATACTATGTATAACAGCAAAATAAGTCAATAAATAAATTACTGTCTAAGAACTTTAAATCGAATAATTTTAAGAAGAATTTCGTTCAATTTTCCATATTGAATCTTTGTACGACGGAGAAAACACAAGCAAAATTTTATTTTTGAACTTTACCTATTATTTGGATGTAATTTATTTTGTCGATGTAGCAATAATATTTTCGTTTATATATAGTACTATTTATGGCAACTAAAAATATTAAACTTCACAAATAGCTATTAAAGATGTTACATGTTATTATTTATAATTCATAATCATAAGGCATGATCATCGAGCGGTATATTAATAATAAAAAACCGGCTTTTATTGTGGGGCCTCGGAGTTTTCTTAGGTGACCTGACTCTCACTCCAATCTTGGCAATGTGCCTGTACGGACAGTTGTGGAGATGACTTAAAGATAACCATTATTTTCCCATTAATTTTGAATTGGAAAAAAATCAATAAATATGAATCTATAATTGGCCTTTTTTTCGCTTTTACACAGCGGTTTAATTAGTACAACTTACCCAGGCCACTACGATTAAAAGTGGTGCCACAACAACCCTAAAGTTTCTAACAACAAAACGATGTTGATACAATTATACATATTCATTTAGGTTAAGACTATTATTTTGGTTACCACTATATGTCCGTATAACCTTGCTATATAATTATGAGTTAGGTGATATATATGTAGGACGCAGGTACATATTATTTGTAATGGTATTAATAAGAGACTGCTATATATTTATAGAATATTTAAATAGATACGGATATTATACTCACTACAGTGATTGAGTGATAGCAGTATAGGTGCACCAATAATTTAAAGATCCCATCAGTATGGAATATATTTTTGATATTAAAACATAAAGTTCTCATTTTTTAGGTTAGTAAGTTAGCGTACTCAGTAAAATTGTAAATAAATCATTTTTTTAAGTATTGATCTTTTCCACTTACCTATATATAATTGTAATAAAAACTATATTATGTCGTTTTAAGTTTCATACCCATTAATCTATGTTTTGTTTCAAATTTTGTTATTTGTTATTAAAATAAGATATATATAGATATTCTTAATTTAAGTCGTAGTTTGAATTAGTTTTCTTTCACAGCTTAGATAGGTATTAGTATTGATTAAATATACTTATTACGTATTAAGTACCCAACAAAGTACCAAGCTATGAACGGATGATATATATATATATATATATATATCCTATATAATTACTATACAACTTTATGACCTATTTTGGTTTTATATGAAGCATTGAACATTTTTTGTATAATAGACTTTGTCTATTTGCGTAAATATTTAATATTATATTAGAAGTATCAAGTATATCATGATAAGTGATGACATCATGATTACATTGTAATGATATAAAAATAAATCGTTTGAAGACAAAAGTGCAGTATTCAACTCCTATAGTCCTTAATGATTGAACAATTTTCAAGGCTAATGTACATAATATATTACAACATAATGTTATACATCAATTGAAAAAAAAGAAACATTATAAGTTAATGTTATACATATTAAGAACGAAATACAGGTTAAAAAGAGATTCTCGTTTGTTAGACATACTCGGTGGATCGGGTGATATCGGCCTTAATAACTATGGCAGTATAATAAATGTTATTGTGATGTAAAGGGACGTAGAATGGATAAAAACGTTTGATAAAATCATATAAACCAACTGACACATTGACACAATTATAATTTTCATTTCTTTTTACGTAGATATGCCTAAGGTTCATATAAACCCTATTTCCCCCCGGGTTAGACGACTTGTTTCCACTGAAAATAACCATGTTCAAATAATTAAACTGATCAGGTTAACTCCTTTGTCCTTTGATAACAATACTGAATGTTTTCCTAATTCAATCATGCAGGTTATTGGTTTTTATGTTGTCTTAACTGCTCGTTGTACTAAATAATGTAAATACTTTAAATTATAAATAACTATAACTATTATTTTTCTTAATATATATATTACAATACAATTTTATAGATCCAGTCCTATGATAAATTGGTTCGTGATGAAGAAAGTAAATTAAATGTAAACCAAGGAATAAAATTAGGATGGGTCGAAGGTGTGCTGAACCCATGTTTACTCAGTATTTGGGGTGTTATGCTTTTCTTGCGGATGCCTTGGATTGTTGGACAAGCTGGCATATTTGATTCAATTTTGATTATTTTCATATCACTTATAATAATAATTATCACTACATTTTCATTGTCAGCCATCAGTACTAATGGACGAGTTAAAGGAGGTATCGTATATAATATTATATATTTATTCAATAGCTAGTATAGTTTAAGATTTAGAGCAAAGTTATGAATGTATTGAATTTCTACTGATGTATGTTTAATAATAAAAATAAAAATAATTATATATTTAGTACCTATTCAGGAAAATAAAAATTAGAAAATTACCTGTATATTTTAAAATAATTGAGAAAACTAACAATAAACGACAGAAAACATGAAAATTAACACAATAAATCAGTTTATAACAGCATTAAATTTGTTTTTTTATTGTAATTCAAATAGGTATAACTATAGGGAATTAAAATGTATAATAGCGTTTTCTTGATATAATACAATTTTAAAAATACTAGTTGTTTTACTTACTTATAGACATTTAAAATTTTATACTAGGTTTTTTCTATTTTTATTGAAAACTTTTTTTTCTTAGTACAACATCATTAATAATTTAATTCAAGGTTTCTCATAAGTAGCTCTTTCAGAAATTAAAGAAATCCAAAATATTTATCTTTAATTAATTTTTTTATTTGCATTTGAAGTTCAATTAAATTGATATATAACAATTTTAATATATTGCTGTAAATAAAAAAAATCATTAAAAAGAAACTTCTCAGTATTATATGTATTATAAATAATATAATTTTCAAAATATTTATTATATTTCTAAGCTATTTATATTTGCAACATAGAACTATTATTTACACCATTCTATACAGTACGTTAGTATTTATTTATTTTTAATTAAAACTTTTTTTTTGATTATAATAATTTAATACAATATTATAATAATTGTTATGTAATCAATACTTATAATGTATATTTACATATATATATATATATATATATGTATAATAATTTACATTATATTAATGTATTATCTACATGCGATGATTTCGATAAAAATTCTTATAACCTACCGTATTACTAATAGTATTACAGTGAAAATTACAGTAAATTTTATAATATTCTTATTAATTGAGTCTCAAACATAGTTTAAACTCAGAATTGTTTTTCGTATTCAAAATATCCAATTGTGAAGTAGTGATTTACTCATTGACGACGTTTATTCCAAAGCCTAAACCTATACGAAATTGTCCCCCTAGGTTTTCACAACAGCTCTAAATTATTAATACTAATATTTATAACTTTGTATTTGTAAAATTTGAAACCTAATGTATTTTTCACAAAAAATAAAATAGACGGGTTTAGGGGTTATCCATCACAAGGGGTCACATCATCTGGAAACTGATGGTGCCAATATTTTATTACATAAATGCAACTTTTTATAACTAAAGGTTTTTAATTTACTATCTAATATTTTCACCATAGCATAAGTTTTAACAGATGGTGGCCCAGTTTCACATAACCCATCTACCTGTCGAATGTATCAGTTCTAAATCGATGTTAATATTTTACAATGTTTCATAATTTGTTACCTTTATATTCATATCATAATTCGAATATTAATAGATCGGGAGCTAGTTATATGCGTTATAACCTAGTATAATTTATTTCAAATAAAAAATATTAAGTTGCACCAGTTTGGATTCGACGTGACATCTCGGGAATTTACATTACGGATATAAAACCTACTACATGTATAGTTTAGCAGTGGTTCTTAACCTTTTAAAATTGTCTACGCTCATAATTGTAAAATAATTTTGCGAACTACAGTCATAAAATAAAACTATATAATTATGTATATTATTTAAACTAGGTACATAGTATAAATTTAAAATTACATAGGTATATACAAATTTATATATTAGTCAATGATTTATAATTTAAGGCTAATATTTAGCATTTTAATGTCACACAATTCCATTTGTAAAAATTATTATGCGCTTATTCCAGATAATAATTGAAAGGATAATGAGGAAAAGAGATTTAAAAATTCATTATGCTAATAGTGTCTAGAATCTATATTTAACTTGATTTATAGTTGAAAACTAATATTATAATCCCTTAGGGGGCTTATATTTTATTATTTCCAGATCGATTGGGCCGGAATTCGGTGCGTCTATTGGAATCCTATTGGCATTAGCCAATACCATTTTAGTAGCGTTGAACACAATCGGATTTTGTTTATCATTAAAATCCCTATTGCATACGTTTAATATACATGCAATGGATTCCAATTTTGTATTTATACTAACGGGGTTTATAGCGATACTTATTATGGGAATATTGTGTTGTGTAGGCATGGACGATGAAGCTAAAGTTAGAAATGTTAACGACAGTATTATAGGCAGTTATTATTATTTTTAAAATGTAATTATATTTCTAGATTCAAAATATATTGCTAATTTTTATTGTTGGAGCAATTTTTGACGTCTTAATCGGATCATTTTTAGGACCAACTACCGATGTTGCAATAGCTTCAGGCTTCACTGGACTAAGCAGTAAATTTATTTTAACAATTATGGTTATCATTTATAGTATTTAGTTACAGAAATGATCATTATTTTTCAGTGAAGACATTCAAAGAAAATTGGTATTCAGATTATACGACCGATCAATCATTTTTTACAATTTTTGCCGTTTTTTTCCCGTCTGTAACAGGTATACAAGCTGGAGCAAATATATCTGGAGATCTTAAGGTATTTACTTATACTTAAGAATATCAAATATTATTTTTGGCTATAATTATAAATATGGCGATTTTTTAGGATCCAAGTGCTTCAATACCGAAGGGAACTCTATTATCGATTCTCATCACCATTACTTCATATATTGTTTTAGTATTGGTACCCGGAGCGGTTCAATTAAGAGATGCAAGTGGTAATCCAAACGAATTACTTAATGGATTTTATTTAAATTGTTCATTTAGAAATTGTACTCAAGGATTACACAATAACGAAAATGTAATAATATTTATATTTATCATGATATATTCATATGGGTAGGTAATTAATTAAATAATAACTAGATGGCTCTATAATAAAATGTAATAAACTGATACCAATGATTCGTTGTATTATCAATCATCTGAAAATGTAAACTTACAAATTACTATATAATACACATTATATGTTACTAATTTATTATTGAATTTAAATATTGTTACAGGTAATGCAGACGATATCTTTATGGTCGTATCTTATATACCTTGGTTGTTTTGCAGCTACCTTAAGCACTGCTTTAACCGCCTTAATTGCTGTTCCTAAAATATTACAAAGGATGGGTCAAGATGATATTTATCCATTTCTTAAATACTTATCAAAAGGTTATGGAAAATCAAATGAACCTTATCGAGCTCACGTCCTAGCTATTGTAATTTCGTCAATATTTCTTTTAATTGGTATTAAATACAATTGATTAATATAAAATAATTGTTCATTAAAAACCAAATCTTTGTATTTCATATTAAAATATTAGAATATCTATAATAATAGTGCATTTTTAGTAGGTATAGTTGTAATTTTTTGCATATGCCTATTGCCTATTCAATAATCAATAATGAAAGGCTTATATAAACACATTTTAAACTTTTTTGGTATATTCGCCTATATTTTTTTACAGGTGAACTGAATGAGATCGCATCATTCATCTCAACGATTTATTTGTGTGCATACGCTTTGTTAAATTTATGTACATTTCATGTAGCACATTTTCAACCATTAGGTTGGAGGCCATCATACGAAGTATTTACTAATACTATATTATATCATTATAAATACAATAGTATATAATATAATACTAGACAAATAACATAACATTATTGAATGCATCCTAATTGCACGCCATTTCTTAGAGGAGTATGTCCAAATCTTATGCCATGTGTCCACAAGTTTATTTATCATGCACGATGCATTTATATGCACAACTTAAACTTGATTTTTCTAAATTTTTTTAAAATAAATCATGAAGAAAAACGCTTTATGATATAATTGTTACAACCGATTAGTTTCTAGATCGAAATATTTTTATATCCGAGTTTTAACGTAAGTTTTTTAAAAAACAAAAATAGGAAAATAAAGTTTAAGTTGTGCACGTAAGTGCATAATAAATAAAGATAAACTTGTAGGTACACGGAATGCAATTCGGACAGACCTCTCTGAGAGGTGGCATGCAATACCGACAAACCTCACTAATGGTTGGCATGCAATTTGGACATTCTAATTTATATTTATTTTTATTGGCATGCAATTCGGATGCACCGACATTAATATAAATAATTTATTTTTCTAGTTTTATAACAAATGGTTAAGTCTTGCTGGAGCTATTATTTGTTTTTTGGTAATGATCCTTATTGACAAACAAATGTCAGTAATTGTTGGATGTATTATATGGATTTTATATATAATTGCAGCTGAAAAGAAAGATGGTATGAAATTAGTTATACATTTTGTAATTTGCAATCTTATTAACTGTTGATTCTTTAAATTAATGTTACATGAATTATATAATTTACTTAAATAAATCAATTTTTTTTTGAAAATAATTGTAGATATAAATTGGGGATCCTCAAAACAAATACAACAAATCAAAACCGTTATAAATAATGTGTACATGGCTGACACCATTCAACAGCATGTCAAAAACTATGTACCTAATATTATGGTACTTTCTGGTGAACCTGAATCAAGAAAAGAACTGGTCTATTTAGCTCATATAATAACTAAAAATAATGGTTTACAAACGTGTATTAATATAATAAAGGTACGTTTTTTCCAGATTGACTATAGTAGGTACCTTGTAGCCTATTGAAGCTCAACAGTGTTTACAAATCTGACTTAGAATTCAGTTTTTTACTTTAATAAATTTTCTATTAAATATTACATATTTCAATGGAATATCTTAAAAATCTACAAATATAAAGTTTTATCATCATGTTTTTATTTTATATATTATTGCTCTAAACAATCTAGTTAAATTTATACAATTAAACTTATAATATAACTTATGGACAGTTTTATTTTTTAATTACTATTTAATAAGATTGAATTTTATAAAAATTATCTTAATGTATATATTATATTATTATTTACAATTTTAGCAGACAGATTATATATTAAATTTTCTTGTAGAATCCATTAATACAGAAACAAAAAAAAGAATTACTAGAAAAAGGAGCAAATTGGTTAAATCAAACTGGAATCAAATCTTTGTATAATGTACTTGATAATATCGATTTGGATATTGGTGTTCATATAATAAATAGTTGTGGTCATGGCATTCTTAAACCTAATATTATTGTAATTGGTTATAAGCATGGCTGGTTTAAGTGCACGGATGATGATATTCAAACATATTTAAATATATTAAAGTATACAATTTTATAATTAATTAAAAAAAGTAAGTACTTAAAAAGATTGTGTTTGTATTAAAAAGTTTATCAAATATGGATGGAATTGCAACTATAATTGTTCGGCTACCGAAGACAGACACAATCATTGAAAGCGAAGATAACAATTTAACTAATAACAAACAAATACGGTTTTACGAAGATGAAAACGTAAACAGTAAAGCATTAATTAACAAAGAAGAAAAATATCAAGCTAAGTAAATAATATTTTTTCGATTGGGATTTTTTTTATTATTTATTTATTTAATTCGCATAGTCTAAAATAATCAAATTACTTTAAACTCAGGGAATTTGATTGTTCTGTAAAAATGCACGATACTGAATTTTCGTTTGTTACAAAACGAAATAATGGGACAGTGGATGTATGGTGGTTGTTCGACGATGGTGGTGTGTTGAAATGAAATCATTTAAATATTTACATAATTGCTTAAAAAATAATTACTATAAAACTGAATTTTATAGGTTTGGCATTGATTATTGCACACATATTTAAATCATGTGATACCTGGAAAAAATGCAAGTTTCGAATATTCGGTGTTACGGATCAATTGAACAACGTAGACACGGAGAAAAATAAGTAATAATAACAACAATAATAATTAAAACGTTATTTAGTTGATTAGTTTACTTTTGACACATTTTGGACGATGGAAATATGCGTAACTTACAGGCTATTAAAAAATTCAAAATATGCCGCTTAAATTAAAGTGGGACGTACCATATTGTATTTAATAACATAACATTCAACAATTCAACATTGTACGATAAAAATATGTATAAATAAAATACAGCTGTTAAATTAATTGGGCTAGATGCATACATACATTTATTTTACAAAAAAATACACGCATAGGTATATAGGACATTTAGATAATAACTATAATAGGTAAAAATATACTTAGGTAACACTGTATATTTGTATATTTTAAATTGTTAATATACATAATAATTAAATTATATATTATGTACCATTTTACATTTAATTTGTTCATTATCAACACAATTTACAGTTTGTATTGTTACAGATTTATTTCATTTTAAAATTAGTATCAAATCAAATTTTAGTAGTTAAACTTTTTTCTAATAATCGTGATAAAACAAATAAATTAATCTGCTTTCTTCTATATGTATTTGCTGTATATTAATTTGTATTTGTTTTTATAATACGTATATAGATATATCATAAATATATTTATTTTTTCATCAAAGTTATAATATTTTATCAATACCTATATAGTTATGTACAATTATATATATTGTATTATGTAGACTACTGTGTAAAATGAGATAGGATAACATAATTCTATACACAAAAAAACATCACGAACGTGTCAGTGAAATTCATAACTTAATAATTCAAACTTCAATTTATTGTGTCACAAAATAATTATTATTCGTGTTTGACTTTGATAATTAGAGAATTAAATAAATGCTATACCTACCAATAAATATAAAGCAAATTATAATTTTCAGATTAAAACAGCTACTATCAATGTATCGGATTCAATTTGATTTTGTAGACGTTGTATTAGCAAAAGAAACTAGCCTTAAAACTATGGGCAATTTCACAACTCTATGGAATCAACAATTTATTAATCAAAGTAAAAATAGTTTATAATTTTTTAATTTTACACTTTTATGATTTGATTGTGATATATCAATCTAATTAAAAAAATTATAGCTAAATTTCAGCATGTTTATTATCTACCTATATGGTAATATACGCTAGCTACTATAAGTACATTAGGTTACAGAATAAAAATATATGTCATTGTTTAATTCATAACACTATAATTCATTGAAGTAGGTATCCCTTAGAATCTCTCGAATAAATTTTCATATCATAATTTACCAACCCAAATAATAAGCACCATTATTAACTAATCCTAATGACTAGTATAATCAATGTTCCCTAAGTGTGACTTACATTTTTATCGAAATATGCGCAATGATTGCGGATACATTTGTAATCTTGAATACCAAATTTATTTTTCAGCAACCATAAGTGAAAATAATTGTATTTAGTTTAAATCTAGTAAATTTAATTGATAGTTTATTAATATTAAAATAAATTCAGTACTAATTTGTCACCCTGTCAAATTTATTTCAATACTTTATTTAAATAAAACAAAAATATGCATTGTATATTAATATGTCATGTAAATATAAATAAAATTGTGAGATGTACTATGTAAGTTCCATAAATTATTAATGACTACTGGCCTACAGACTTTGTAGGTATTGAAGACAAAAGTAATTTATCTACATGTTTGACTGGTTCATCATTATTTTTTACCACATAAAAATTGGATGATATTGAAAACATAACATTAACATTTACTCATGCACCTCTTAATATTTAATTTAGAAAGCCAACAACAGGATAATGAAAAATACAACGAACAATCTGTGATTGATACATTATACGTAAAAGATTTATTGGAAACCTATTCAATGCAATCGAATTTGATCATTTTGTAAGAAAACACGTATATTACTATTGATTTAAGAATATTTAATTACAATTATTTTAGTAAAAATGTGTTTTGCATTAATTTTAGATCATCGTCCAAAACTACTGAAAAATTAGATCAAATACACATGTATTGGATGGAAGTGATAACTAGAGAATTACCACCTTGTATTATAATTCACGGAAATACTATTCAAACTGTTACAGCTAGTGCTTAAATTTGAATAATTATCATCTGTCTTATTATATTTTTTTAAGTATTAAAATCTGTCTAACATTAGAATATTATATTTTCCTTAATTATTATGTAATATCTTTATACTATCTTGTATACGCAATGAGAATGGATTATTAAATTGAAATATATTTGTCATATTTCATTTGTATGCATGAGTAATTTTACAAGCTATAAAGCTTATATCGGTCATTGTTCAAAATATTACATACATTTTCCAAAAAAATATGAATTATTCCTATTATAAATAAATTGAGGTTATAGCAATGGATCCGAGCTCAGTCAATATCATTTAATGTTGCGGCTCTTCAGTTAACTACAAAGTTTGTTATGCTGTTTCTATCTTAGTCACGAATCGTGTTCATAAAAATAAATAGTAAATTTGTAATAAATGGTTAAAGTGTTTGCATGGGCGCGGGTGCCAGCGACAATTTTTCCAGAGAGGGTCAATACTAAGATTTGAGAAGAAATATTATAACTTTACTATTTTAAAAAAACAACCATTATTATTAAATATATATTTTTTATCAAGTTACAATTGTTGCAAGTATAGATACATATAGGAAATTATCAATATACTGTTATAATAACCTAATTCAATGTTTTTATAATAATGACCTTTCATTTATATTACCACATTCAATTTGTTGTATAGTCATTTATCTCAATACTTTCAATTAAAAAAAAGTGGGCAAGTGGGTATCGCTCTGCTGTATAGTAGAGATGAAGAGTAGGTCACTACAACGGATGTGTTAAATTTGAATGCAACGACTGGTATCATTGTATACGAAACACGATTCTGAACGGAAATGATTTCTCAGTCAATAATAATTAGTAGGATATATTATATTATTACCTATATTTAAATTGTAATATATTGTTATTTTACGTGATTTCATAAAACAATAAATTTCATACACTCATAAATTTTTTTCTATATTAACGCTGGAATTTTTTTTACAGTTACTTGAAGGAAAACTTATGGATAACCTTGTATTAAATTTTAAAGATTTTTTGGATAGCCAAATTATTTTTATTGACATTTCAAGAAAAAAAAATTAGAAAAGTCGAAAATTTCAATTATCTATAAATAGCTTAAAAAAGGTCAAAATATTTTGAGAATTTAATCGTAAATAAATAACGCTAATATAAAAATTTGGTGAAAATTTCAAGTATTTTCAATGATTCATTTTTGAGTTACAGCAAAATCAAAAAATCGATTTTGTCAAAAGTGGTTATGCGTAAAGTTTTCCGTTTTTATTTTTTCAGGGTTTTTCCCGACGCTTTTGAAAACTACTGGAAATTTTTTTAACATTTGACCTCCCAAAGTACCAATTAGATGAATTTTCCTATTCAAAGAGTAGTAGAAGTCAAAAATTGAAGAATTATTACTACTCCAAAACGTGATGAAAGACACAAAAATAAAAAAAAAATTTAAAAAAAACACACATTACTGTAAAATCAATACATCTATCACTCCGTTCAGAATCTAAAAATTTCTGAATAGCCAGAGGGGGCAAGTACAAATTAGAACCATTTTGCTATCAGAGTCACTGCCACTTTTGAAAATCAAAGTATTTATCGACTGCTTATCGTGTACAAATACACAAAAAATAGACACACATAATTCATAGTAAATCAATACATTCATTGTTCGGCTCAGAATCTAAAAATCCTCATATATATGTATGTATATGAAAAATAATGATAAATTAATTGTATTATTATTTATAATTTGATACTAAGTACTTACTACTTTATATTTCTTTAACACTTAACTAGACCCCAACTTTATCTCCACCTCAATCACCTTCATTGTATTCAACAAGGGAACTTGTTCCCTACCGTATCATCTAGTATTTAAGTAACCTCATCTATATTAGTATTTATGTATTGTTACTTGTTAGTTGTTATACTTCTATATAATATAGTTCTATATTATCTAGGTATTTATAATTTGGTTTTGTCAATATCACCTAAATATTCACTGTTGCTTCGGATATATTAAAATGATAATAAAAAACCAGCATTTAATCTTATTTTATTTTATACCTCTGATATACTATGAGTTTTTGAGGGGAAAATGTTTTTATTAAGTATATATATTTATATTACTTAATTATTTTTTTTTTATTTATATTAATAATAAAACAAACAAAAAAAGAAAGCAAGTGGGTACCGTTCTGTCCGTTCTGCTGTACATAAGGTGTCGAGTGGGCCTATGGTAAAATTCATAATAATATAAAAACATAACATTTTTAACATCATAATTCATCGTTAAAATACATAATTTTGTTTTAATTTGAACTTCTTCGAGTGTCTATAAAATATAATTGTGTTAGTATATTTTTAGATTGTTTAGTTCCCCTGCTACTTAGCTAAAAATTAAGGATTTATAATTCTTTTTACTACAAAATTTAAAATATTTATAGTTTTTCGTGGTTTTGATAAATGTTGTAAAATTTAAACTTCAAATACGCATAAAAAAAATTGTACCTTTGATTTTTAATTATTTTAATACAGATATTAGAATATCTTATACAGAAATTTGTATTAAATTTTAAAGAACTTTAACCCTTCGAATATATTTTTATTGACATTCTTAGAAAAAAAGCCAAATATTTTAATTATCTGTAAATACTAAATAGCACAAAAAAATTAAATAAACAAATAATGGCAATATAAACACTTGATGAAAATGTCCTTTGAACATCTTAACAAATGCTCCAGGGGTTTTTCTTGTACCAAGCAGACACTGCCTTTATTATGAACGATTTTAATAAATAACAAGTATCACTACTATACTTTATAAAAATTATTGCCTAAAATTATATAGGTAAAATAAATAAATATTGACATGTCAATTAAAATACGTTTACTCGCGTGTTTTTTCGATCTATTGAATTTTAATTTCTTAACACCCTGATGACTATTATAAATAGTGTTAAAAACAAGTATATGAACCAAACAATAAGCAAAATAATAATAAATTATAAATAGTAGTATTTAAATTACATTTAGTATAAAAATACTATTTATGATGGAACTTAAACATCCATCTCCTCAATATCTATATTTCATTTATCCTACTATATATTTCCAACCTCGGATTACAACCAATAATGATAAGTGCTCGATGTCTATCTATAATCGTAGTTTTAATCTTATGATGCATTATTTTTAATAGTTTATGTAAATACATGTTTATGTTTTGTGAAGTAACCAGAAAAATAAATTATAGCATTATTATTTTTTTATCAGTTCTGCCTAATATCAACATAATTACAATATGCATGGTCTAAAAATAATTATTTTATTGTCATAATATACAGAATGATGTTTAACGTAAGATAATATGTACTCGTTTTCTGAGTCTAATATTATATTGTTATTCTTAAATATCTATAATTTAATTTATTTATCAATTTTTTAATAAAACAAACCAAATGTATTTATTATTTTTTTATTTATACACAACTATAATTTTATATTCCGAATAAAAATACTTTGTTATATCGAATAATCGAATAAACTTAACTTTTTATTAATAAAAAATAAAACCTTAAGTTTAGATGGCTTAAGTTATACACTACAAATTAGCAGGGTGCAACTATACTCTTCATTAAATCCTATCAAATTATAAAAAATATATGAAATATCAATATTTCACTAATTTAATAATTTTTAATAGCGCAAAATTAAATACAAATAACGAGTGCCTTGTGTAAAAATAAAATCTGCATATAAATCATACTAAAATAATTGATAAGATGTGCGTAAAATTACATGATTACAAATAAAAAAGATGACTTCTGGCTTTTATAAAAATTAAAAATATGTAGGTGTATATAATAAATACATATATATGTATATGATGGAAAAGTTTGATGTCCAGTTCTCTCTATTTCAGTTAACATCTACTGAAAAAATCAATTGGATCATATAAAAAAACAGTCGTTGTTTGTGCTTTCCTGGTTATTTTTAGTTTTATTGATATCGTAATTCGTAATACTTACTACTTTTTAATTAAATTTATTATTTCTCACTATAATCAGTAGTATAACGTATAACTATAGATTGTTAGTTCATTGTCCATTGCCTTTTAGTACATAAAACTTTTTTATTTCCGCCTTCAGTTTTCAGCTTTAATTTTTTTTTATGATCAAGTATTGATTAGTCAATAGTTGTATAATATACTTGTTCACTATTTTAAAGAAATTAATTTATTGACATGCGCAGTGACTACAGTATTGTTTGAATATAATACCTTCATTTTTCACTCATTTCATTTATTTTTCAGTTGATTACTTGTAACATATATTATTTTTAAAATATTCAATTAATATTTACAATTAAAAATTTAAAAAAAATAATAACAATTAACTTTCTTATCATATCTACAACAATTGTACATTTTATGGATAGTTCGTTTTGTTTATCTGTGTTAAAATTGTAATTATTATTGTCTCTAGAGACATGTATACCTAGTAAAATATTCCATTGTTTTTATCTATTGTAAAGATCTCGTGAACTTTTACAGAATAATATTATTATTCCCAATGTTTTTGTACGAGTCATTTAATTAATTAAAATAATAACTCAATTACTATACATAATATAAAGCTCCATTTTTTTTTAATGTAACAGTTATAATTTTGAAAGCTTGAAAACATGTCAGAACACGAAGAAATTAAAAGTAACAATCGTCCGTGGATTGATCAGGTACATGTATTAAAAAACTTTATTATATTTATTTAATTTTATCGTTTGTAATAGTTGTGCACTATAAATTACAAATTATAACACATAAAAAGTTTCCCTAGCTATGCTCATTATGAGTAATTTTATTGAAATTAAGATATATAATCTATCTCCAGTCAATTTTTTTTAAAACTCTTTTTGTACTATTTGTGATTTAAATTAAGTACTTATTCAATTATAATTTTTACTATAAATGCGATTTTTATCACAGTGATCTTTTTGGGTTTTTAATATTATTAAAAAGCGACTACTATTTATATTTTATACATTATTTTTTTTTTAATAAAATTAATTAAATAATGTACCTATAATATTTTACTATTTTTATTTAAATTCAAAATTATTATATGTTAGTAAACTAAATATAGTTACTAGATACACTTTTAGTATTTGTACCTAAATTAATAACTTAATAAAACTTTTTTTCAAAATATGAAAAAAACTTAGGCACTTATCATAAAAAAATGTAAAAGTCATATCGATTTATTATATTTATTTTTAAGCTTATTTGTACAATAATAGATCTTATTATACTTAAAGATTCAATCATTCAATAAATTATACCACGAAGAAGAAAACAAAGTAGAAGTAAGCCCAGGAATAAAACTAGGATGGGTCAAAGGCGTGCTGGTTCCATGTCTACTCAGCATCTGGGGTGTGATGCTTTTCTTGCGGATGCCGTGGATTTTAGGACAAGCTGGAATATTTCATTCAATTATTATTATTCTTATTGCACTGGTTATTATTCTAATCACCACTTTTTCACTGTCTGCGATAAGTACAAATGGAAAAATAAAAGGAGGTATTATTTTATTTAATAATAAAAAAAATATATAGTTAAAATTACATAATAATAATTATACATATTATATTATTTTATAAAACTCAATTTATTCAACAACAATAATATATAATGATCAATCATAATATATTCTATTTATAATTAAATATACTTTTTATACTTGTTTACTTTAAAAAAATGCAGACAGAATTTTCAGATGTCGAATTATTATGATTATTTAGATGCACCGGAGATAGTGGGTATTTAGTAATGATAATATTCCCAAAATATTCAAAAAAAGTTTTAAAACATTTTAATGGCGCTGGTAAATTTTTAAAAAATATTCAAAATATATGCATGGAAATAGGTCTCGGGTATATACCGTATATTGCTATACGATACACTAATAGATTAGCACCAACTAATTAGGAAGTTTAAAGTTTACTTTTGTTGGTAAATTCTAACTTAACTAGTTACACTGTTCATTAAGAAGTAAGAAGTTACTTAGTAAATTATATTTTCCATGTATTTGTTAAAAAATTTAATTAAGTATTTTTAATAATCTAAGAAAATAAATTCAAATTTATTTTTATATACAACTTTTTTTGTCAAACATTAAAAACTCTACAATTAAAGTGCAATATATTTTCTTTTGTTAAAATAAATAATAACTAAACTAATGAATAATTATATAAAAAAATGTTTATAACATTTGTTCTTTTTATATATAACCTATTTTAGTAATAATAATTTGTTTTTCATTTTTAGATAAATTTGTTGGTATTTTAATCGGTTAAATTAATTATAATAATCTAAGTTACTACATGTCTACACTTTTTAAATAACTTAAATTTAGTAATAATAAATTTAAGTACTATTCTTACTTTAGCTAGTTAGAACAAATTTTCTCAGGCTTGATAATATTGACAAGATAGAGTATATTAAAAAATTATACGAAAAAAAGCCCTAACATTTTTTAACATTATATGTGTTAGACTTGGAAAGAAGATAACTATTAAGGTGATTAATAAACAATTAAAAATAAATAAATGAAAATATTATTAATATCGTATTTTAACGAAATGTAGATCTACAGATTTTTTTCCCATTGTTTGACTATGAAACACATCTAAAACCCACCAAAAAATATAAAAAACATATTTTGAATTTTTACCGGTGTTAGTTTAAAACAGATTCTTTATGTTAACGTATAACTATTTCCACGTTTTTTGGATACACTCAAGAATTGCTGTCATAATCGAAAAATATTAATATAATTCATAATTACTATACAACTACACATTCAGAATTATAAGTACGAAATAACACATTGTTGAAAAAACAATAATGTTCACCAATTATTTTAGAATCTTAATTTTTCAGTTTCTCATTTTTTTTAGTATCAAAAAGCTTAAAATTGAACTTAATGTTGTTTATAGTTGATGTAAATTTAAAAATATTGAAAATACATAGGCACAATATTTGCTTTTCGCCCATCATCTTTGTCTTTTTTTTAATAAAAATATATTATATTTAAGTTGGACTTAATGATTTATTTATTATTATTTCATTTATCTATAGGGGGTCTTTATTTCATTATTTCCCGATCAATTGGTCCGGAATTTGGAGCGTCAATTGGTATCCTATTAGCATTTGCCAACACAATTTCTGCGGCAATGAACACTATTGGATTTTGTATATCTTTACGATCATTACTACAACAAAATGATATACGCATTATAGATTCAAATTTAAATTTCAGAGCATTAGGAGTAGTCTCTATAATAATAATGAGTATACTTTGTTGTATCGGCATGGATAGAGAAGCTGAAGTATATATACAAATATTTTATACATCATCAAAATCTTTATAAAATTTTTTTATTTCAGGTACAAAATGCTCTTCTTATAGCGATAATTGTCGGTATTTTTAATGTAATTATTGGCTCATATAATGGACCAAAAAGTAATGCGGCAAAAGCATCAGGCTTCACTGGATTTAGCAGTAATATATTTCATTACTATTTATTAATATTTAATTGTTAATCACAATTTAAATGAGTTCACATTACATTTCAGTGAAAACCTTCAAAGAAAACTGGTATCCAGACTATAGGATTGAAAATAACATTCAACAATCTTTTTTTACAATTTTCTCAGTTTTTTTTCCATCCGTAACTGGTATACAAGCTGGGGCAAATATATCGGGAGATTTAAAAGTACACAAGACAGTATTAATCCGATATATATAATATATACTCAATATTTGTTTAGGATCCTAGTGCTTCAATACCAAAAGGAACATTATTATCGATTTTAATTACTATAACTTCGTACATTGTATTAATAGTAGTACCTGGATCGGTCCAATTAAGAGAAGCAAGTGGTTATGAAAACGAACTTCAAGATGAATTTTATTTAAATTGTTCTTTTAGAAATTGCACTAAAGGATTATACAAAGACGACAATGTTAGTTAATTATTATTTATTAATATAACTAATAAGGTGCATATCTGTTATGCATGTAAATTAACATTTATTTTTTAATGTTTTTTAGTTAATGCAGACAATTTCGCTGTGGCCAATAACTATATATTTCGGTTGTTTTGGAGCTACTATTAGTACTGCTTTAACTGCTTTAATATCCGTTCCAAAGTTGTTGCAAAGACTGGGACAAGATGATATTTATCCATATCTTAAATATTTAGCAAAAGGCTATGGAAAAAGTAAAGAACCCTATCGTGCACATGTTTTTGCCATGGTTGTGTCATCGGTATTACTTATCATAGGTAATAAAACGATAGTTTACATTTATACTTTACAACATTTTATTCAAGATGATTTGATGGTTTTAATTTTTAGTGATTATTAATGATTATTAGTTAAATTACAAGAGAAACTAATATTTTATCAAATAAAGAACCTACATTTCTACCAAAGTATTGACTAATAAGTAATAAATAGTGAAACTTGTTACAATAATGCCATAATTATTATGCCTAATAAATACTTAAAAAGTATAAACATTTTTTATCATTTCTAGAAAAAATCATTTTTGTTATACGGATTTATGACTTAGATTGAATACCATAATATACTCGTATATTACATTACAATCTAGAACCGGAGTCACGTTCTTGTTTTTTACGGTATATAACATATTATACCTTTGTGACTCTGTTACATTTTATATAATACTATTAAATACATTATTTAAAAAAATATATACTTTGATAATTACAAGATAGTTAGCTAGATAATAGGTAGAGGTACTTAGTTAATTAAATGCTCTTTATATATTACCTACATAATGTATTATAATGTGATAACTACATTACAAATTGCAATTTGCATCATTACCAACGTAAATTACTCTTATAACAAGTCTAGTATATTGTAAACCTTTAAATTTATCTTTATTTATTAAAGCTTTATAAATTAATACTCAATGTTTGAATAACAATGTTTAGTTTTTTTGTAAAATTATATTATACTATATTACACATGATTTAATATGGTTCGATGTTTTTGATCGTTTATTTATAATAGGACAATAGGTTATATATGTCGTAGCCACATTGTGATATCGATCTTTTCATGAAAAGATGACCATTTCGTGAAATGGAACAGATTTTTTACACTTCGTGAAATTCGAAAATATTTCACGAAATGGTAACTTTTTCATAAAATGGTCACTCCAATTTCACATCGTGTAATTATTTCCACAATGTGGTCAATCACTTTATGTACTGAAATACAACATTAATGGAAACGTTAAGTTTGATTAGATTCATTATTAGTTATTTCAAGTATACTGTATAATCATATTTATTAAGTATATTCTACTTATTTATAATATATTGTATTATAGTATATCATTTTAATTTACAATATACTATACAATAAAAAATAAATTACAATAAAATTATATAGTGAATTTAATTTTATTTTCTTAACTTAACAAAAATAAAAATAATAAAATGTATTTGAATTAATAAAACTAAATAAAATCAACGTTAATTCAATTTTTTTTTTCGAAATCATTTAAAATTATTTAATATGTATTTTTCAGGTGAATTAAATGATATTGCCTCATTGATCTCAACTATTTACTTATCTGCATATGCTATGTTAAATTTATGTACATTTCATATTGCATATTTTAATCCTTTGGGTTGGAGGCCGACATACAAGGTACTCGTCAATATGACAATATATATATACACGAGTATATAATATGTATTTGTATAAGAATTTTATAAAAAATTAATTTAGCTCAGTAATTACAGATTATAATTATATTTATATAGAATAAACAGGATAGAAAAATAAGTAAATAAAAATATTACATAGTGTTTATTATTGACAATCGATTATGAAATAATTGAGTATTATATGGAGTAGTAATTGGCGAGATTGGATTTAATAACAACAGTAGTTAAATTCAGGAACATACACAAAAAAATTTCTAGGATGGGGGGTTATAAATTCTGTATATACGAGTAACCAACTATATACTATTATATTTTATAACAATAAAATATTAATTAATTTTAATTATGATTTTAGTTTTATAACAAATGGTTAAGTCTTGCTGCAGCTATTATCTGCATTATAATAATGATATTCATCGATAAAAAAATGTCTGCAATTGTTGGTTGTGCTATATGTGTTTTATATAGAATTGCTGCTAGAAAAAAAGAAGGTATGTTAAATTGCTTGTATTTGCCAAACTAATGAACTAACCGAATTTTGTATTATTAAAAATTATATTTAAATAAAGTGATAAATTGGGGATCTTCTAAGCAAACACGACACATAAAAACATTTATAAAAACTGTGTACAAGTCCAATACTATTCAATATCATGTTAAAAACTATTTACCTAATTTAATTGTATTTTCTGGAAACCCTGAGTCGAGAAAAAAATTAGTTTCTCTAGCTCATTTGATTACTAAGAATTATGGTATACAACTGTGTGTCAATATTGAAAAGGTTGGCTATAAAAAATATATATTAGTTTCATATAAATATTAAAATGATGGATATATTTTTAAAAAGATGTCACTTACAAAAAGACAAAAGAAAATACGCCTTGACAAAGGAATTCAATGGTTAAGAAATTCTGGAATCAAATCCTTATATGTTGTCATTGATAACATTGGATTGGATTTAGCAACTCATATGGTATATAGCTGTGGACATGGACAGTTTAAACCAAATATAGTAATGGTTGGATACAAATCTGATTGGCTAAATTGCCCGTATCAAGATCTTCAAACTTATTTAAATATTTTTAAGTAGATATAATTTTAAATATTCCATATTAACTTAATTAAGGCTATGTATAATATAATGTTATAATTAATATTTTCGTATTAGTGTGGCAAATATAAATGGAATGTCAACAATCATGATTCGTATATCATCAACTGAAAGTTTTGAAGATCAAAATTTATTTGTCCAAGATTTTAAGCACTTAAGCAAAAAGGAAGAAATTCTATACAAAACGCAATCAACTCAAAATACGAGTATTCGAAATCAACAAAAGTATAAATAATTTATGTTATTATTTATTTTAATATTGTATTAGTTATTAATGTTTTTAATTATAAATATAGAAACACTTTATATCCCTTATAAGCCTGTTTGTATGTCTGACCATTCAATCGATACGTTCGCGTTCCCGTGGTTACCAACATCAATATTTACAATTTATTTACTATTAAAATTTATAACTCAAAAAACAGAAAATACCTATGGTAAAAATTTAAATTAATATGAAATGGATTAAATAAACAAAATGGATCTATAGTGTTTGTTTTCGAAAAAAATTAATAAAAATTTATCCTAAGATATTTTATAAAAAATACCAAAATATTAATGCTTACATTGAGAATTTTAAAAATATCCTGTAAATTATTAAAAAATGATTTAATTAATTTAGTTTTTTACTCTTAAAAATAAAAAATAAATATATTTCATTACCTATACACCTAGCTACTATAATAAATTAAACATATATATTTTTTAATTGTTTATAAAACTATAGTTTAATACTATAAATACATTTTAAAGACGGTTATTTAACACATTCACACAATGATTGGCTTTCCTAACTTATGATTAGTATATAATTTAGAAAATAATTGTAGGGTAGCAGATTGCTTTGTGAAAATAAAGATCAAGGAATTTTCATTCGAAAAAAAGAAACCAAATCATGGGACAGTCGATGTGTGGTGGTTGTACAGTGATGGAGGTTAGATAAGATTACTTATATTTAAAGTAAATTATCTTAGAAAGCTTAGCTATACTATTAAGCTTACTATTTATTGGTTATAATAAAACTGTTTTTAATTTTAATTTAGGTTTATCGTTAATCATTTCATATATATTAAAACATAGTATTACGTGGAAAAATTGTAAATTTCGAATATTTGGTGTAACTAACAAAGTTGAATGTTTGTTTGAAGAAAAAAACAAGTAAAAACTATAATTATCATTTGTATTTTTTATTTTTAGTTTAATAAAAAAATTATTAAATTAGAAATATTAAATAAGTAATAATAGTATGTATTTATATATATTATGTATGCTCCAGGTAAAATAGAGATAAATTGTTTTTATAGTAACTAACTATGTACTTATTATATATTTTAGTTTTTAGTTCATTTTTTTTTTATTTATGTACAATCAGTAAATTAAATATTTATAATAAACCACAATTTTGTGTACACGGGGGGAGGATAAATAGGCGATCCGTCCTCTCAAAAATATGTTACCCTCCATGAAAATGTATTTCTATAAAATTGAAAAATGGTTCTCTCCTCTAGTATCAGTATCTAGTATAGTAGTATGTTATTTCTGGAAGTGTTATTTTATAAACTGACTTATATGTAGATTAATTTTTTTCTTAGAATAAGTAATTAAATAAGACGTACTTACATAATATCTTCTTCGTCTAGAATTCAAATCTTTGCACTACTTTTATTATATTTTAGGGAACATTTTCTAGAATAAGGTTGTAACCAAGACTCAAGATCAAAATATAATATTAGAAAATGATTTCCGTTTTCTGCATTTATTTTACATTTATGTATCATAAAATGTAACTACAAACATTTTTTTGAGATATCTAATGTGTGTGCAAGTCTAAAAGTTTAATAAACCTGGAATAGGAAGTAATTTCAAAAGTTTGTAGAAACCAAAATAGTTTTTCACTAGTGGGCTAAACTAATAGGGATCGTAGCGATATTATCATATTATGTAAGTTTTAATAACTAGTATAAATCTAAACTTAACGTAGAATTTTTTTTTTAATATTCTAATTTAATATATTTTCTTTCCAAGTAATAACAATGCAAGCTGTTGGAAAATTATTCACTACATACCTACCTAAAAAATCTAAAAAATAATGATATTATATTCAACATGAAATTGTGGTGATATGATAGAATATTTTTAATTTATACAATACTCTAGATAAATATAAAGACAAAAAAAAATAATATATGAACATATATTTTTCAGATTAAAACAATTGCTATCATTATATCGTATTGATTTCGACTACTTGGATATAATTTTATCAAACACCACTGATCCTACCACAATGACATATTTTAATTCTTTATTTGAACGCGCATCTTCCAAAGGTAACATACAATTAAGTTATACGTTCAATTATCTACTAATTCTATTGTATATACATATGTAACATTGCTACAAAACTCTTTATCCACGACCCATATATTTATAAATAACATAAAAAAAAATTAGTATATATTGCATATATTTTAACTAATAAATCATTATTTTTTATCTTTTCGGTGTTATGTAATTAAATAATCAACTATCCAAAAATCAATAAAAACTTATTATTATAACTTTAATTTATTTTCAAGAGAATCAATTTGATGAGTACAATTTACAAAAAGAGTATATTTCCGAAACGTTATTTTTAAGAGATTTAATTGAATTGCATTCGTTTAATTCTGATCTTATCATCTTGTAAGTATGGTAAAATTAATTTTTTTATAAGATTGATTTAAAAAAAAAATAATTACAGAACGACTCCAAAAAATAATGAGGAAATCAATATATTATTCATGTGTTGGATAGAAACGATTTCTAGAGGGTTACCACCGTGTATTATCATCAATGGAAGCACAGAATCAGTTATTACCGTCAATGCTTAAGCCATAAATATATATAATGCATACATTTTATTTTATATTAGTTTATCTACAATCACGTACTCTTCAATTTCTTTTCATATTTATGTAGATAGTTATTTATTATTTATTTTTGATGTGAAACATCTAATGGAGCGGTACGGTAGTGAGACTGACTGTTGCGGGGCGACGCGTCGCCACGCTGTGGTTACGCCCTACTCGTGGCTCGTCGGCTCAATTCGCCGAAGCTCGGCAAAAAATTAATAATAATAATAATCATAATTTAAAAAAATAATTATAATTATAATAATAATTTTCAACATTATTATTATTATTATTATTATTATTAGCATAGCAACACTTATTTGTGTTCTTTAATATTACAACTATTGCAAGTATAATTGAGACATACCGTTAAATATATTTATCTTATAATCGTACGTTTTAATACTAAATATGTATTGTAATTTATAGACTCTCATTTTGTGCACTAATATAATTATCTTAACACAACAATATGTAATATAAATTGTTTTTATTATTACTTATTTTATTAAGATATAAACCAAGTTTAATTACGCCTCTGGTCTTTAATTATTAATAATTATCAGAGTTCGCATTCGTAGATAGCACGATTTAAGATAATATACTTATATCTTAAATCTTACCTAGTTGTATATCTTAAATTATGGTAAATAGTATCGACTAGATAGTAGTTACATCACATTTTAACAGTTTGACCATGACGTGTAATGTTGATAAGCTACGAAGATCCAATAAGTGCTTTACCATGCTTTGATTATGATGACGTTTAAAAGTAATGATAGCCTCATCTGTTGGACTGTAATAAAATAATAATTATAACTTATGAGATACCACAAAAAAGAACAACGTACTCCTCTCCTATACGGCTACACGTTCTTATCTGTTAAGTATAAAAAGAAAAATACAGAACTCTTATTAGTGATTTATTAATTTGGAAGTTATTTCAAATTCCCATAATCTCAACACCTCTTATTGGATGCATCCACATAAATGTACTATGTACATTCTGGTATTTTTCTCAAATGTCTTTTAAGTGTTTCAGGTGATGAATGTTGTTTTTTAAGAGAATAGAGTTTGGTAATTATGTCGTATGTTATACATATTTTTTTTTTAATATTCAAACGTAGATAGGTAGGTACCTACTTAATTATGATTTTCAATGATAATTTAATTGAAAATGAACTATTATAATATTATATAAAAGTATTGACTACAAAAATTGATTTCGGACACAAATCTGACCAAAATATATAAAATGCCTTCGTATCAAATGTGACATTCAGTAATAATCAAACGGTTTCCGTTTTGCTGCATAATTCGTATTAAAAATGCAACGGTGGTAACCGTAATGAATCTATTTTAAAATGTTATAAATTAAAAAACTTTAAGAAAAATTAATACTTCCTAGTTTTTAATCAATAATATAGCACTCCTGAGTAAAATACCATAACGTTGAAATAAATAGATAATAGACAATCTATTTAAATTATTGTTGATTTTCTCTGATGCGTATTATACGGCGCACTTTGCTGGACTATAATTATAAACACAAAAGCTCATTCCCAACAGTAGATGGAAGCACCTGTTTAGCAGCGTTTTAAAATATATCTTTTATACGTGTTTAATATTATTATTATCAAAATATTATTATTATTTTTAATAATTATCCCAACAGAATAAACATTAATTTAAATAACTCTTAAAAATCGTCAGTTATTATCACCGCATTATCACTAGGTACCTACATGGCTACATCGGTGATTGTGGTAATTCTTGATAACCAAAATGAATCAGATCCCATTCCCCGTGGATATGTATGGTCGTATGGATAACAGGTGTATTATACAATACAAATAAATACTTAATATTAATTATTAACCATTATTTTTATAAAATATTATAATGTGTTCGTTGAAACGTTCAAACGGGTACGTTCGGGCATACCATCATCGTCATCATATCAACATTATCCGTTACGACGCGGACGGGCGGTATAAGTGTAGAGAGCAAAAATGAGATTGTTCTAAAAATAAACATCCTGTTGACCTTGCGCCGTTAACCATCGTGAGAAAACAGTAAACAACATTACTCACCGTCGCGTAAACCATATTATTATTATTATGTTCTGTGGCCCGTGGCTCTTCAGACGTCTCGCGCGGTGACCCCCATTGTGGTCCATACACTTAGTACCCCCCTCATCCCAATAACTTGTCACTGTCATTGTCGCTCTCCTATGACCAGCACTCAACCTCGTCATTCTCACTCTTGCGCACGCTGACTTCGTATATCGCTCTTAAAACGTGTAATGTGTATACATATTTCATGGTGTCCATACTGTACAGAAATGCGTATAATAATAACGTAATAATACACTTACTGTGCAGTCGTGCAGACTTGTGTAGGTATTGTGTACGTTCCGCACGCGATCTATATATACACGTCCGATATGCCAAGTTTAGACCGCATGTGCAATAATTGTATGTTCCACGACTACTAGTTCAATAGACAAGCGCTTTTCCTTCCTACAATACCTGCAGTGTCTCCTCTTTATAGTGCCGCGCGCGTGGTCGGTCTAATTTCAGACCACAGTACATGTTTAGTGTATACCTATAGAGTACAACGATAATAGTGTGTTTTAGAACACAGTCAGACAAATACACGAAGGTGATAGCAGTAAACGGTTAAAGTATAGACAGTAGACGGCGTTGAAAGTTTACGACAGTAATAGTTAGACACGGTAGTACCATCATAGACACGGAATCGTGACATTTACTTTCATTATTTATAGTCGTAACTCCAAAAACAATGGTCTAGAGACTTGACATTTTAATACTTATCAACAAATGTCTAAAATATTGAAAGCACAAAAAATCTATAATATCATTTATAAACAGCTGACTTAAATTTTAGACGTTAAGTTCAGAATAGTTGGAATGTTTAGGACTTTAGATGTTTAGTTCGGTTCTAAAATCTAAATATGAAAAAAATTTGAATTAAGCAACTACGTCATGTTGTATTTCCGTAAAATATTTTATTTATTCTTATCAGTTCGATCGGTTTTGTTAATATAACGAAAAGTTCCATAAAAAAAAGTAAAAAATATTAGAACAGTAAGACATATGAAGATATAGGGGCAAGTTCCGCAATACACATTTGTTTAACAAAGTCCCCGAAATATTTTACTCATGATCTCCGCCTATGAGTAGTAACAGTAGGCACCGAAGTAGAAAATATATAGTAGTTGTTACTTTCTTAGTATCTACTATATTAATTTTAACATCACGACGTCGGCGCCGTCCTATAAATACGCGAAGGTCCGTTTTATTAGTGCACATTAAAACTATAATATTATTCATGTATTTGTTCTAACCGCCATAATAATATACTTTTTATACGACGTTACGATCGCAAAATCCCGATGGCTCGTTAACTATTGTAGCCTCAGTTTGGTTCGAAGAAAAATGCGTTTGACATTGAGACATAATATAACAAACACGTTTGATATTCAGCATTTATTTAAGCGGTGTGTGTTTTCAAATAAAATCAAAAAATTAATTGTAAAGGGTAGAACAATTTAATACAACCCTTTGAGTATAGATGATGTATCGATTTTTGAATCAGACATGAAAGCCAAACAGATCAACTGACCCCGTGTGTTATACTTTAATATAAATTATAATACATTTTTATTATTTATAATTTTAAAATTATTTCAAACGAAAACAATATTTTTAAAATGTAAAATCTGTTTAATTTTTCTGCGATTTTAAATCTCTACTGTTAGGTAAATATTGAAATATCCATCGTGCTAAATCGCTAGACATTCTTTTATTGTTTTTTATAATTCGTGGTGCGGGACGCGGATAATATAAATGTCATTCAGTTTAATTTGTACGTCTGTCCAGCGTTACGCGCATGTATATTATATCCTAAACGGGCTGAACTACAATTGTATTATTGTTAATCTAAATGGATTATAAAGGATCTTCTCGAAGCAATATATTATGCAGCACGACTGTCACAACGGAAAAGTAATGCACTAATGCTAAACTTAAATGTAGAAATACATGAAACAAAAATTACCAAAAAACGTTTTATTACTTACTGAATACAAGTGAATGAAATTACATTGTTGAAATTAAATCAAATGTAAAACAACTATGGTTAAAAATTATAACAGTTATAACTTATAACTGCAGTTATAAGATATTAAAAATGTTAATAAACCATGTCACTTAAAACATAAGTAAGTTTAATTGTTTGTTTTTTTATGAAGTAAAATACATATAATATAAATTATGGTACGCGTATTTTCATTAAAAATCAATTTAACTAGGTATATATTAATGTTTTCATAGTTGAATCATAAATTAGAAAAGACTGCTTTCAACTTAAAAAAAAAAAATCAAGAGAAAGAGAATTAACTATTTAAATTAGGATTTGTTGACAAAATGTATTTGACATGAAATTACGGGGAGGGGGACGAAAATTTAGAAGGGTATAATGAGAGCCGAAGGAGGTGTGTATATTATATTTTTTGTATATTAAATAAATAAATAAGTAATACATATATACTATGCACTATTGTCTTCCATCTATATATTTAACCAATTTAACTATTTTTTATGATGTATTATTATTTTATTATAAAAATGTATCATTCATTTTTGAATAATATACCAACACATCACAAAATTACAAATACATTGTCAAAATTATATAAATATAATATTCTTTGTATAGCTTATATACGTGTAGAATCCCAAGATAAATTTCTCATTTTTTTTCCCCAGTTATTTTAATAAATACTGGGAATTTAAATTTAAATTTAATTTTCTATCCAAAACCATCCTCAAAATTGAGAATTGAAACATTTTTTTGACTACTTATCGTGTACATGGACACAAAAAAACGCAAATAATTGTAAAATAAATAAAATATATACATAAAAATATTTTACAACATGACTCGGTGTAGTTACTAAGTAAATTGAATTAAATATACATAATAACAAATTTAAATAATATATAAAATAATAGTACCCAACTTCATATGTAAATTATTAGATTGTAATAGCATTACATCTATATTTATTGTGTCCATTGTGAATATATTTTTTCAATTTATAATTTTAAGTAAAGCATTTGATTTTACAATGATTATTGCTTTTGTACCTACTAGTTTATGATCGCTTTTTATAAATTCTAATAGAAATATCAAAGAATGCATTTATAAAATTCTAAAGGTTTCATACTTATATATATAACCATTAAGCTATATTAAATTTCTACATTTTCTACATCTATAGATAAATTAAATCAAGTCTTTATGTCTTTATGTACAATAAGTACATTAAAAATAATATAAATAATATTTACATTATATTATTCTTATTTATTATTTAATTATATAATATTTTTAGTACTAGAGATTCAATACAGTATTACATCATTATAATAATCAATGTAACTGTTACAGTCAAAATATTTTAAATTAGTGTTCTGTGAACCGTGACTCACCTACATCTAAACCCGTAGGGAACTATAACGTCTATAACCATTTAATCTATTCTGTGCTCTAACTGCGTAGTCACCCTTTTACTCTACATTCTTTACCAAACATGTCGTAACTGAGTTTTAAACTACGTCTTATTTTAATACAAATTATTATTAGGCACAACGAAATATTGTTTTTATATATACGTATATATATAATTATAACCTATTTTTGGACATATTATTTTTAGATTTACTATTTATACCAGAAAATAATAGTTTAAAATGTTAATTGTATCTAATAGACATAAATACATTAACTAAAAAAATTTCTTGTAATTCACGATTTTACATAAGAAATACTAAAAGTAGGCACTTATCAAGTAACTACTATTAGTAACATTTATTTTATCATACTTAAACTAGATGGATTTTATTAATAAATTGTTATTACTTATTAGGTAGCCTAAAATAATACCTATCGATAGAAAGGTATACCTATTTATGTACATTTATTACTTTATGAACAATATTTATTTCAAATTCATACCGCACGATTACAATATTTACTTCAGAAACAATACCTACGGGTTACAACTATTATGCTAAGCCTAAGTTGATATATAACCTTAACCATATAAAATACACATAAAAATATATTTAATATTCGTACCCTATATACATATATATATATATATATATATGTATACAAGAACCGTACAAAATACATATTATCCTGTACTGTATATCTTTTATTTATTCATAAAAAAAAAAATGAAACTACGACTTTAATATTGTAAAGATTTATATCTTTAATTGACAACATTACTATATATAAGTATAGTTACGCAGTTTTTTGTGTTATATACGATTAGAAAAATAAAGTTACCATATGAGTTATTATTATAAAATAATGTTATTACTTATTACGCAAATAAATATTGAAGTAATACATAATACAATATGCAACTTGTCCAGTTTCCAGAGGTCAGAGTTATAATTTAACTAAAAAATCATTTCCAATTTAAATCTCAAATTTTAGTATTTTTTTATGAAAGGAATTTGTTATAAAATTAAATTGTATAAAATAGTGCAGTATAACAATTGAATCTTACTTTTTTTTTGTAAGTGTTTGAATTAACAAATAAGATTCTTATTTGTAAACCGGATTGATATAAAAAATTTTTTTATCAAAATAGGATAAAATAATTAAAAAATAGGGTTTCTCGATTTATATACCTCGGTGTTGAAATTCATGGAATTAATAAATTTTAATGGATTGAATACATTAAAATCTTATATTATTAGCGAATTATGTAAGTTTCCATAGATTCAATCTTTTTTCTGGTTTTTTTTTACAATTCTAACAAAGGAAACTTTTTGACCATTCATATTCATAAAAAAAAATACAATAATAATAATAGAAAACTCAAATGAATAAATAAATTATTCAACATATTATATAGTATAAAATATAACACAAGTGTACCAACCTATTTAATTCTATAAACTTCTGTTTTTTTTTCTCATAAAAATTGTAATAATTATTCAAAGTAATAAAAGATCATAAATTGTTTAAATAAATCAATAAGAAGTTAGGAGTTTATACGAAATAAATATTTTTGAGTAAACGATAAGTTCATGATCAAACACAGTGTAAAAACTAAAAAGGTACTATAATAAATAGCTTTGAGAGGAACATTCCTACTTCAACTAAAAAATCTCTGCAAAAAAGGTCAATAAACATACAAATTCATACTACTTAGACATTTATAGCAAGAAGTACAAATACAATGTGTGTGTGTATTCATTCCCTAAATTGTTAACTTAAAACTTTAATTTGATTTTAATGTTTTGAATTCTTAAATTTCAATGAAATATTGAATTCAAATTGCAAGATTTTTCTCCATTTTTTTTCTTCATATTATATTTCTGTCTACTTATTTCTCAGTTTAATTTTACAATGTTCAATTTAGAAAATAGCTGTTCGCGGAACTACAGGAGGATCTATTAACCAATGCAATAGTCACAAAAGTTGAGTACTCGGAATAAATATGAAAACTGTCCCTGTTTGAACATTTTTGCAACAAAACATGAATTGTTTTAAATGCTTTGATTGTTATTCCTTTATAAAAAAAATTCCCAGCGGCCAAGGATTTTATTTTTAGTAATTATGCATTTAATTTAATTCATATCCATTTAGGTCAAATTCTTTTGATTAGGTAAATATTGATGTTATTTGCTTAATTTAATCATAAGTGCAACCGAGCTAATATATAGGGTGTTATGATTGAATATTTTCTTATATCACTAAAAATTGTAAGTTAACATTTTTTTTTTTTTTGTTTAAGCTGAAGAAAATCTTCGTTTCCAAAATTGTAATCTATACAAGATGCTTTTATCAAAATCAGCTTAATAATAAGTTATTAATATGATATACATGTGTTTAGTCAATGTATATATATTGATGTTTTGTATTAAATTATTTAAATTGATTGATTCATATGGTTGTTAAATATACGCCATAAAATTTAAATATTCAAGATAGACATCGCAGATAAAAATGTTCAAACCGATCAAACACTATAAAAATACATAAATACTTTTTTACATTTTACCAATTTAATAAAACGTTATTTCATACTACCAATTAATTGGCAATTACTGTGCGTATATTATTAGTATTAACAAGATTCAAATGTTCTCGAGCACCAGGTTATTATTGTGTGTATATATATATTATATTATTAGTTTTACTGTTAATTGTTATACATTGTATTTCAATAAAATTGTAAATTATACTTAGAAGAGTTAAATTAAGCTAAATGAAATACCTATATTTCCACGTAATAAGTCAAACATGTTTAACATTGTTATCCAACATAAAATTATGTCCTTGCAGGAAAATGCGGAATTTAATATTTATGTTCGTATAAAATGCATTTCTTACAATTTAGTTCGTTTTTGTTATTGCGAGGTCAGTAAAACAAATATGTCCTACTTTCATTGACTTACTTACGACCCTAAAATGACCAAAATATATACATATTTATATACACATATATCATAACGATCGAATTTATAGCCTGATGTACCACTTATACAATTCAACATTACCTTAAATGTTATAACTTTAATTTACCGTTACCTTTTTAGAAACACTGACAAATACTATTGTTAAAATATTATTTGCTATAAACGAATATAATGTAAAGATTGTAATATTGTATCGCAACAATTGCACTTTTATTTATTCTTGTGGATTATTCTACCAATTCGAATAATAATGATAATATTCATCATGTGATGTAGATTCCATATAAGTACACAATGAAATGTTTAGAGAAAACGACGCGTGAATTCATCTTTATACTTAGAAACGCCAATCCATAAAATATATTTTAGTTGAATTACTGTGAAATATCACTTTATGTCTTTATTTAAGATTTTATAAGTTTTAGTTTAATATTTCTATACATATTTTATTCTCATCACGATCGTATGCCTACCTGTAATTATCTAGTACTCTTATATATAGTAACATACCACAGATGACCCTGCACCTGCGTCGCGCTATAGGCGCTATAGCTACGATCTGACTATGACTATTATATTATTAATTATTATTATTATTATATTAAACTGTTCACGAGTTTCTCGTGATAATATTCCTTAAAATGTTTGTTAGTCATTACAAACTGTTTCATTAAAATATAGCAATGATGATTGATGATTGGCGAGCCTATGTACTATATGTAGTTTTCAATAGTCAAATTAATTTCAATTGTTTTGGATGGCCGAACTTGCGTGCGTCATCTAAAAGACGATTTCTACTGCGTTCCGTTCACTGATGAGATTTGTTGCATCACATTTGTATATAAAGGAGTGACAAAATTATATACAATAATAATATTATGAATGAAATAGGACCACTCGAAATATAAAACTTTATTTTTATCATACTATGTTTTATTCTTTTACAGTGTTATATTAACTAATAAAATATATCATGTAATCGGTTTATCAATTATCGAAAAATATCAAATATTTGTAAAACGATCGTTCAGTCTTATTTAAATTGATGATATTAATATATTATTATGTAATGTATAATGAATAATTGAATAGTCAATGAATGTTTTATTACCACAGTATTTTGGACCGGAGGTTGTTGCACAGTTTAACAGTAACCCTTAACAGTATCGTCATTGTCGTTGGTATAAACTATATAATGATGTATTGGCCTTTGGCGTCCTCGTTTCCATGCGAATGTTAGTTTTTATTAACGGTCATCAGCAATAAAATATGTTTTTATGTATAATACGTACACAATATACATCTATATCATTTTCCATCCGAATTCTACAGTATCAGAGTTGAACCACAATCATTTACCTACTATAGATAACGAGCTATTATTACTTTTGATTGTTATTATTGTTGAATGTATTTCTATTTTTAAGCCATGGACGATAAACCGGTGATAACCGTTTGTGGAGTTTTGTAGGTCAATGGTGTCAGCGCCGCCTCATTATTATAATACGTACCTACTACGTATCTATTATGTAGTTGATATAATAATAAAAAAAAAAAATAATAATGCTATTTTTTAGGCGTACGTTCTCACTTGCAGATCAACCGTCAACGGGCGGGACAATAAATCTATAAAAAATACCGGCAAGAAACGATGTTCACGATGTTTAATTTATATACTTCATAGGGGTTTTTCTGTATGACGTTTTGGCACTGATCATCATACCGATCTCTGCAACCAAAATATTACAAAACAAAATAGCTTAATTATACACAGGTACTTTGGCGCCCGTATAAAAAATATAATCTGTGAAAATATGTTTTTTTACAATCCAATTACATATAGTGTCGAGTAAAACATACATTTGTTATTACGGCTCGAATCTAATTTTTTTAAATGCGACGTTGGAAGGTGTCCAAATAAAAATGTTGGACGTTATCTAGGAATAGTTGGGATACTGCGGAAGAAAGTACCTTGCAAAAGAGCAGAACGAAAACCTAAGATGGCTTATTTAAAGTGTTACATATTATATTAATTCATATGTTTAAAGAATTTGTGCATACAAGTTGAAAATATAGATTTAATTTTACTTATTACCTACTTATAATAACATTTTTATATTATTGTATTATTTGAATTTCGTACAACTATGTTAGCAAGTTATACTAAGTTTAAACTTCATTAAAATTTAATGGAACTTGGAGAAAAATTTTCTAGATAAATATACTTTTTATGTGTTTCTCTAAGACTTGATAATAACATATATACAAGATCACATGATGCATTTAACTCATAAGTTTAAAATTTGAAGTTTAAACAACAGTTTCTTTTTCATTTTCATACACCAACACCAACATAATATATTATAGGTACATCGTACATGTTACCATGATATAATATTATGATTTATTATGTATAAAAAACTATCCACTTAGCTTTACCTAATTGGATTTTGAATTTTGTTAAAAGAAAAAATACCATATAATACAAATTTAAGTATAAGTTTTTTACAAATACATTTTCCACTAACAATATCATCATTGAGCAATTGAGCTAACAATCATAATATTTATTTAGACGTCTAGTTACTATCTGATCATTGAATGTATGTTATTTTACGTAAGTATGTGACCATTAAAAAATAAATCAAAGTGTATAGTATCTGAACTGGCAGAAATGTAGAATATAATATAATTGTGCATATAATATATTATATACTTATGAATATTACAATCACAATTTATTGTTACGAAATAAATATATGAGTATTTAAGTCTTGAACGAATACTTTTTTATGATGGATTATTTTGTAAATAATATGTTTTGTAATAATTGTTCTGATTATTATTTATTATATAATAAAAATTTTACGAGGTCAAGTATTCAAGTTGTGGAAAAAACACGGACAATTAACTATCTAACTTCCTGAGTAAATTGAGAATTGAATCTATATTTTGAAAATATTATTGTATATAAAAATAACAATATATACAAAATGATGAAAATCTTAAATCCTTATGATCAATATTTTTTTACCATTAAGCTGTACTTGTTTTATATATTTAAATTAAAACTTTAAATGTCTATGAAAATATTTGTGCCTTTGTATTTCAATATTTTCAAAATTGTGTAAAATAAATTTATAAAATGTTCAAGCTATTAACTGATTTTTTGGCGGACAAACAAAAAAGGTAACATAACCTATAAATAGAAAAAAAATTAATGTGTATCTATATTCTATATTAAGAAAATGGAAAAATTATATCATGCCTGGAAATTATGAATGCCAGTATAAATATTTATTGAACATTTTAGGATCTATTCATTTTTAAATTAGGTATAACAAATTTGATAAATTTTGTTGAATATTTCATTTAAATAATAGGTATACTCAAATAAATCTATTGACATGGTAAACATTGATTATTTTCGTTTTAAAATCATTAAAACTTGAAAAAATGTATGAATTTTCAACTCTCAAATATAGATGAAATCATCTCTTTGAATGAAATTTCTCGATGGATGAGTATTTACGATACAATTTCTTAGTCTTAACTTAACTATAGTAGTTAAAATAAACTAAACCGTATTACGAGTTTTTTAGATTTAAATATAGTAGGTATTAGTAGCTTAATTTATTAATTAGTGTACTACTCATAAAAATAGAGCTTCAAAATTATTATATTAAAATTAAACTAAAGCAGAACTTATAATATATATTATATTTCTAGAATATCAAACAAAGCATTTTTAAGAAATGTAACAGTTTTGGATTGATTATATTATAATTTATAAGAATAAATTTGATTATTTTTGATTTACCTATATGTCACAATTATTGACTTTATTATCTTAATTCTTAATAGTTATTACCTAGTTTAATGTAAATATATATCAATTGTAATTTATTAGTAGGTTTACTTTTTTACAAATAAAATAATATAAATTATTGATTTTGAGATATTTGATTTATTTAATTTATAATATAATACAATATTATGTTATATTCTTTAAAACTTTCATTTTTTAACTTTTAATAACCAATAGATACCAGATATTTTTTGATATTTAAGGCCATGTTACAATTTGTAGGACATATTTTTGAAAAAGGTAATTTGAGCATTCTTTATTTAATCTCATTGGCTCAATGCAGGCACGTATACAAAATCATTTTGGGGGGAGGGGTTGTCCCCCCCTCCTGTATACGTGCCTGGCTCAATGTATACTTTCATTAATCTAGCATCCTAGCGTTTTATATTCTGCATGTGATAAAATTCAGTAGGTTATCCTAGTGGAAATTACAAATATAGAGGTATAAAACCATAAAAGGAGTAATTGATTCATTTGTTAAAATTAACACAAATTTATAATTTTATACATTGTGTATAAAGTATAATACAATATATTATACAACATATTATGATATGTAAAATTATCTGGTATTAAATATTGTATAATATTCTAAATACAATCATACAAATCTAAAATATATAAATACAATTTTATATATTAAATATAAGTATATAGTGTATTATAAATTATCAATACACCACCTAAAATATATTTTCATTATCTTATATTAATTATTGCCTAATCGTTAATGTAATAAATAATAATGTATTAATGTGTATGTGTTTAATATCTAACTAAATATTAATAATAAGTACATATTTCAATAAGTATAGAATATTAGATATTAATATAATACAAAG
Organism: Rhopalosiphum maidis; assembly: GCF_003676215.2. Taxonomy (NCBI): domain Eukaryota; kingdom Metazoa; phylum Arthropoda; class Insecta; order Hemiptera; family Aphididae; genus Rhopalosiphum; species Rhopalosiphum maidis. The sequence goes on from NC_040877.1 coordinate 90,431,742, forward strand.
GTAATGTATATAATATAATACATTATAGATTAGATTCTAAAAATAAAATAACTAAATGTTTATGATTAAATTACGGTCACCTATACGGCTATGCGTCTATTCCTAATTTAAGTAATTTAATATTTAAAGATTTGAATTTATAAAAACTGTATCATAATGTGTTATTAATTATTATTATATTATTTATAAAAGTATATGTGGAATAATCTAACTATTGCATTTTTGCATACAACATAATATTAATATATTTAGTATTACATTTTCACGTACAAACAATAATGGGTTAAGTAATAAATTATGATAATAGTAGGGATATATCTAAGTAAGAATTACAATACATTTGATAAATTAATTTTGAACACCAAATAATTTAAAAGAAAAACGTCAAACATAAAAATAATAAATTAATAGATAATTCTATAATAACACTTAAGTTAAATAAATAAGTTGATAGATATTAGATATACAATTAGTTAACTTGTTTAATTGCTTACTAAAATATTTAAAATACAAACAAATATATTATATGGGTCATTGGTCATTGCCCATTGGTGTTTCAGTATAGAGATACTCCTCAAGACAATAAGATAGTATTAAAATATGAATAAGTAGGTACATAATATTATTATTTCCGAAAAATAATATTTTGACGGGCGGCACCCGTTTCGCCCAAAATCAACCTTTCCCGTTTCAACCAAAGCCATTTTAGTCGTTTTCAAATAAAGTTTGCAATGATTTTTAAATAATAATATAATACATATTTTATTATTAAATACCTATTTTTTAAAAAAAGTCATAGGAAAAGTTTTTATAAAATACATATTTAATTATACATTATTACGGTTATGCGGTGGAACTACCAATAGATTTAATTAGTTATTTTATATTTATATATTTATAATTATTCACGATGATAAAACGTGCAATTTGATAAATAAAATTAATTGAATATTTCAAATTATTAAACAGTTTAAAACCATAAATGACTAATTTTAATGAGTAATGACTAATGGCTAATAATTTATTTTGCGTTGAATACAAATTTAAAATTTAACAAGGTGAATTTGTTATATTTTATTATTCTTATTAAATGTACTAATACTAGGTACTTTAAAATTATTATTCACGTTAATCATTAGGAAATAGAAATTATTACTTGGAAGGAGTAAGTTTAAGTATTTAGAACTAATTCAACTAATTTACAGTTATTCGATTATAGGTTATAATTATTAATTTATATATTTTATCAAATGTTAATTAAACATTACTATAAAAATGTACACGAATCTTTTATGTAAACATAATAAAATCTATTTTTAAATCAAGTTATATTGCTAATTACGTATAAGAAACTATTTTTACTTATCAACTATTGTTTAAATTGCCGGTGTTTTAAAATGTGTACTTACATAGTTAAGTATATACATTCATAATATACCTTCCTCATTATAATATCTGTATCTGTATAATTAGTTATTACTAATTGCCAACTTAGATTTACAGAGAACAGATTAAATATAATCAAATATATTTTATTTTAATTTTGAATTTGTTATAATAAAAGAAATTTTTTTTTCATATTATTTAGACTCCAATTAAATTTAATATTATAAACAAATGGGTAAAGAACTTATATGTATTTGTTTGTTTTCATTAACTGATATTTTTAAATCCATAGGTAAAAGTATTTCAGTAGATTTTTTTTTTAAAGCCTATTACTTATGTTGTGTAATATATATCTTACAATTCACCGGTAGCAAATTTAAATTGTAAATTTACCTTAAATTTATTATTTTTATTTAATAATTTTAATTCTCTTCTTACTTGGTCGACCCTATTAAGTTATGAGCGAAGGGCAGATATAAAGAAGAAGAGTGCTTTTCTTTTTACGTTGAATTTACCTAACCAGTATAAGTCTTAATGTAATAAGTAATAACTAATTAATAATAACGACCAATAATTGTAATCTAAAAACATAATATTTATAAATAACCTAATTAACAAATAACAATCACGAACCAAGGTAAAATGTTATATAAGAACTTAGTAATAAGTAATAACTAGTATAAAATATTACACAGCTAATATGCCTATATTATTTTACGATGTATTAGTATTTACATTTTACATCCATACCAAAATAAAATATTAATTAAAATATAAAAATACAAAATATATATAATTTTAATGATACAATAAAATGTTATGTTTCTTCGTAATTATAATATGTCCATTTTCATTAGTGATTATTGATTAACAATATGTGACTATGATACATAGTCACATAAGGTTTTTATTTTTTTAATCTTTTAAGTTTTATTGTTTTTCCAAATCAGTAAATGTCCTTGAAATAATACTATTAAAAACTTTGATTAATAATAAAAATACAACAATAGTTTTCCTATAATCATATATATTGTCAAAAGGCTAATCATTATAATATTACAAAATTTATATTGTAAATAAAGGCGTAAATTAGATTGTGAGGCTATCATTTTTGTTTTTATTAGTATATTACAATATTATATCGTACATCAAGATCACTGTATACGTCATTAAAAAAAAAAACGTGTAATATTCGTTAATAATTGTTTTATAATTAATTTTTTCATTTGAAAATGTATACAGAAAAATTAATTATCACATCCTCAATAGTTCAAGAAAAATGTCGAATTTTAAATCACTCACTCAACTCAAAGCCCTAAGGCATTCGAGAAATTTATTCAACTTTTATATTTTGGTCGTTATTTAGTTTTATTCTGTATGGCAAATTGGTAATACACGTATCTCACTATATCAGACTTAGTAATCCACTTGTATTCTTATTCTAACAATTAATGGATGCATTTTATGTATACATCGTTTTCGGTTTTGTATTGTGCACTTATGATGCAGTGTTTTTGCTGCTGTTTGCATGTACAGAAATTCAACAATAAACCACCTCACATTTAGAAAACAATCTTATCTTTATTAATACAATTTTAGTTTATGCTCATAGAAGTAAATAAAAATAATTGTTTTGGTTTTGAATGGACTTTTATTGTCATTCGTTTTGGCATAATATATCGATCTAGTGAATGAGTTCATCTTATAGTTTTGCTTAGCCAATTTAGTATTTACCATAGTACCCACAATTACTTTCTTTATTGGACATTCACAATTATTATAGTGTATTTAGGTGAATAGGAATGAACACGAAAATTTTTTATTTATTTTAAGAATTAATTTAAACCGATATAGGACATTGGCACATAAAATTATAAAATTAATGCCTTGTAGATTGTACACAACTTACTTATCGTAAATACATTTTCACTTAATTTGATAGAAAATATATATACATAATTTATTATCAATGATAATACCGGTCAGTAATAATAATTTAATCATATTGTCGTTTGTACCTGCATTTATCTATATAAAAAAACAACATTTCCTTATTGCAATAGTTTTTAAAATGCACTAACGTCACGCTCACGTATACATATTTCATATAATTGAATTGCGTCCACATTGCACATAGTACATACTATGTACAATATTTGTTACACCAATTATCACCTGTATAGAATAGGAAATAGAAAAGGTCCTCACTCTTAATTCCTGTTTGTATGACTTACACTATATTAATCGTACTAACGGGAAATCGTTATTTACTTTGATACAAAGAATCAAATATCAAAAACTAATAAAATAATACAATAATAGTAATAAAATAATAACCATAAAATGTTACATGTCAATTATATATATTATATACAAAAATGTAATACAATGACGTTTTGAAGAAAAGGAAACTATCACAATTCGTAATGGCTGAATGGCGGTGCGCCTGGAGATTATACTTGGGTATACTCTTATAAAAAAAACCATTATATAGGTATATACATCCGTGCCCCTCCTTAGATACAGGATATTACACATAACTTTAATTTACACGATACTGTTACCATACTGTTACTGTTACTTGTACACAGTACCTCTGTTCGACGCAATGATAAACGTTTTGTGCGACATTATCATAGTTAATTATACACCGACGATGATCGCATCGATGCACTAGTTAATAACGGCAGCAATGCACCTGCACCGTGAACGTGAATTCTTCTTTTCCAGCGCATAATAATAATAATAATAATAACAATAATAATAGTAATAATAATGACGATGACGATAACAATATATTTTAACGATAATATAATGCGCGCGTGTTATTTCTTTTGGCCGTATTTTACGAAGGCGCTCCTTATAGTTCGTGGTAAAGCGCTAAAAGCGCGGACGCCACGAAGAGGGGGGTCGGCGGATGATAGACATAACCTACTCGTTTGTCGGCGGTAGACGGCAACGAAAAAAAATAAATAAATAAAAATTAAGCAGACGCGCGTATATTGCATTATATTCATATGACGTGCATCCGATCACGTAGGAGCCCGTCGATGCTGATAATAATAATAAATGTTTTTTAATTTTCTTACATTTTTACATAACCCTCGGCAACACCACTGCGGTAGCCAATTGTGAAAGACAATTATTGTTATTGATACAATGACATTATACGTTACAGTCTATGTGGGTTTTTGTATATCTATATACGTTATTAATTATTATAATGTTTAAAATAATGTTATACTCGATAGCCGCGTCGTGTCATCGTATCTTGATCATTGCACGACATCCGCACTGCATTCCGTCCACAATCCCGAAAAAAAGCGCCGAGAAATAAAATTTCACGTCCAACGACCCGACGTACACCTCAGTAAACCGGCGTGTGTAGTTCTGTAATAGCTGTATATAACGTATGTTATACTCCATTCCGACGCAATTTTTTTTTTTACGCGGCGTTTTTTCTTCGTAATAATATATAATATAATAATTATTGTGTCCGTCTTTCGGGCATTATTCCCGTACGCGTATATAGAAAGCGAACCGGAGAAAGTGCGACTATATACATATATATTATACACTATAATGTACGACAATATTATTATCACTGTCGACTTCACCGTCGTGGTACACTGCAATATAATATAAAGATAAGATTCTGCAATAGACATCATCAGCTGTCGGTGCGGATACACGGAGATATAATATATTACTATTATATTAAATATTGCTGCAGGCACATACGAAACTTTAAGTTCTGCGAAATCGCTAGAAGTTCGTCGAATCACTCTCGGTATATGAGTATTCTTTATATTACACACACACACATATACGTTATTCATACGGGTACTGTGATTACATTTTCGCTCATTTCTTCGCGTTTATTCTGCAAGATCTATCTAACAGGTTGGGAATTGTTTTTTACCGCTATTTTTCCTCTATTCGATGCCCGCGTTATGCCACATCAAACAAAACGTTTTTTTTTTTATTATTATTATTATATCATAAAACATTTTATCAGTCCCGGTGATATATAACGCGTAGGTTCTACTTAATACTTTTTAATCAGTGTAATATATTATCTCGTTTTAATATTATGATGTTATAACATATTTATGATACGATTATTATTTTCCGCGTATACATTGGCGTCATACCTATATGGCCATATGGCTATAATGTACACATAAATTCATTAAATAATTTTACCCTTTATAACACAAATTACGCATACTATATTATGTACTAAGACTTATTAACAGCGTTCGCCAACGTATAGATGAGTGGAGTTGTTTTATTGTATATCATGTTGTCATTTGCCACCGATTATAGTATAATATAATAGTACCGATATTATATTATATAGTACTGATGGCTAAAATGTGTACGTCATACAATCATTAAATCATATATATACTATATAAATTTAACTCGTCTATAACATATAATGTGTGAATATGTGATACACACTAAAAAAGAGAGCTGTTTTTAATAATTTTTTAATATTGTAAAATATTACAGACCGGAGGTAGGTGTATCAATATTATATACCTACCTCACATCAAAATCAATTTCTATTCATTATCAGTTATCGCTATACGCTCATTATAATATTATAAAATATAGTTTATATATCATTGGTTAAATACTAATTATGTATAACTGAAAGTAAGTAAAACCGTTTATAATAGACATAGTCGAGTCTCGACCATCATCCCTAACTCACTGTGTCTCCACTGTCCCACCACTATAATAGTTGTGTCTCTGATCAATGGACATTTTGCAAACTTGAAACATGGCGTATTAGCTTTGATACTATTTTTACATCCTATTATCTTTACGGCTACACCTGGTTTGTGTGAGCATTCGAGTTCCTGTAATTTTTTTTTTTTTTATTAAGAAAGACAAACCCTCGGCATCGAGGCTATTTGCGACGTATACCTATATTAGAACTATTATTTATAAATTAAGTGGTAAAAATATGATAATGTTATTTATAATGGATTTGTATATATGTAATATGTACATATTACTTAAATTAATTTGATCAACCCACTTTGCTGGAGGAAGGAGATTATGTTGAGGACTGGTAGGTTTGGTCCAAGGCATTTAAATATGTCTTCGGAGATTTGGTTGTGGACCTTTGTATCACGGTTTGAGTTGCACTCGGTCTTGATGTGTTTAATTGACAAATTGACAGGACATAGTTTAATTATTACATGATATTATACGTATTATTGTCTAATTATTCTAATTATTCTAATTGTTTAATTTTTGTTTTGAAGTTTGGCGTCTATGATGAAATTGATAGTGTTGAATATTGATTGAGGATGATTATGGAGAATTTCAGTTAATGTTTCTGGCAGTTTGTTATTTGTTCTTAAATTATGGTAAATTCGGTATTCAGTGAGAATGTGGTTGATAGAGACTTGGACACCACAGGCTATACATGTTGGGGGTTCTTCTTCACTCATTAAGAAGCTATGGGAGATTTGAGTGTGTCCGATTCTGAGTCTTATTGTTATGATGACTTCATATTTTCTGTTCCTGTAAATTATCTGTACATATGACTAGGTTAGGTAACCTATAAGCTGCAGCAATATTACGATAATCTCCAATATTAACAGATTGCAAGTGTATATATATACTTACTACGCAGCATGTGGCATGTATAGGTGTTTTGTATATACCAATAATTCTATGTGTGTATGTTCGAGTCTTGAGACGTGCGTGCAGGTTAATTATATGATACCTATATAAGTTTTAGTGTATCTTTTCGCGTATATAACTACTATATTATGTTATGATGCGTGTTGGACGATTGCTAATATACCTATCGGATATTTGGATTGAAGTGATGCAATGTTGTAAATTACCCGTCACGGTACACGAGGTAATAATATGGAATAAAATAATAAAATATAATAATTGAACAACCGGCGTGCATGAACATGCAGGCACTACGTAACTCCAGACATCATAATATTATGCGTTTCCGTTATAATTTATATTATTTTACACTCGATAATATTTTGACATTTTTATTATTTTATAATCCCCATCATAATATATGTATACATATTTATATATTGAATGACACATACTATATTCATGACATTAATACAGATGGAAACATTGGAAACGATATACATTAATACTTATAACATGTTATTCGGATAAACAGTTTTTGTTAACACGCGCATTGTGTACAAAAAAATGTAGGGACCGACATAATACTTGTAAGTTTTCGTGATAATTCGAAATCGACTTACATCGAATACCAACGCACGTGGGATGAAAACTTAAAATAAAACATTTTGTAGGGTGATACCACTGGGTATCCTCCCTAATCCTATGATTGCATGTTATCGTGTATTATTTGTCAACTATCAAACCTATTTAATGTACAAAAAAAATGTATAGATTGTAGATTACTTCAACAAAAAAAAAAAAAAAAAACATTTCAAGTGTTGTACATATTATTATTTCCTATTATAACAATAATAATAATAATAGCTAATCGTGTAAATAAAATTCTAATACGACACACACGAGATGTTTTTAATGACACTTTAATCCTCTCAAACGACTTAAATTACAGATATAGTATAATATAAGACTATTGAACTCTTATTGGTAATATCTATAAGCGCCGAGAACTGTCGTTAACTATATTCACCATTCATCTATACAGCCATACAATAATGAGTGTATCGAAATTATGAATTTTGAAATTTTTAATCATATATAAGGACCATCTTTTAAATATTTACTTATATTTTTTATACCATATTATATTTTATATTTTGTGGAGATGCCAACTTTATTTTCAAAGAAAGAATACCCAATTCCTTGTAAGTTTTTTAAGCAGATAACTTTTTTAAAAATATTTATACAGCTAAATCGAAATTTGGACGAGTAGTTATTGAGTTATTTAACGTTATTTAATAGTAAGTATGAATAATAAGTCTATAATGACTAATGACTATTTAATGATAATTAGTTTGGAAGATATAAAGACTAAGATGATTTGAGAATTTAGTAATTAATATTAAATCTATAAACATTTTATAGTTTATAAAAGTTTTCAAATATAATAAATATTAGATCCAATAGTAAATCTATTTTATATCATATATCATGACTTGTATACTACTATTCAATAGTAAATCATATTGAATAACCTATCGGCTGTCAGTACCTACATCATTGAAAATGAATTAAATTTTATTTACGACGTTCAGATTTCGAAACTAATAATCATCAAAATATAAAAATTATAATGTAATTGTACCGAATTGTAATTACCGATTACTTTCAAAGAGCATAAAAACAAAAAAATGACCTACTTAATAGTTTACACCATTTTATTGGGTGACCTGCACCCTAATAATAGATATGGTGTTTATTCTAGTTTAATGTCTACACAATACGCTATAAATTTTCCTTATGATTACAATATTGCAATATTTGGCAAATGCCAATATCATCAAAATGACTAATTTTAAGTAAAAACATTTTGATCTGACCTGACCAACCAGTTGAATGTTAATAGCTATAGTTAATGTACATGGTCTTATATGTTTACACCATATTATTTTACCTGATAAGGGTTGTATAATGTATAACGATGATAACCTGCCCTATGTATACGATATACGCTAAACCAATACAATAGAAATTATATAGGTACCTACTTATTTATACTAAAATGATAATGATGAAAATAACAACTCTATAATTAATTTTTTATGTATTATCTTTATCCTCTTTAATTTGCGAAGAACATTATTAAACACTATTTTTAATGTTTTCCATAATACAAAATGAGTATATCCGAGTATATGGAATATTTAAACGTGGATTAAGTTTTAATGAACAATCAAAGACATCATATTGTATGATGGAACATCATTGTGAGTTGAAACGTATAATACAAACTGAACCTAGTAAATAATGTAATTTTATCAAGCAGAAATTTAATCGATTGTATTGTCCACATTTTTGTCCTAGTTATTATTATTTGTGAATAATTAAACAAAACTAAAATAGAAGTTAGAGCTAAATCATTTTTTTTTTAATTTTTATAACACGGTTATTTTCTTTGTACAACAATATAAACTAATTTTCACGGTCTACGAATATATAGTAACTATTTAAATTGAAAAAAGGTTAGATAAATAAAAAAAACTTAATTTTCAAATTACAATTAACTCCATACGTTGTATAGGTACATTTTTTTTTTATTAAATTCAGATGGTAAGCCGCTACGAATACAGTTTTTATGTAAAGACTTGCATATGATTAGGTGTTATCAGTGAATAAAACAAATAGAAATGCATTTGAAAGTAAAAGAGTGTTATTTAAAAAAATTGTATGTTTTTAAAATAAGTTTACAATTTTACATCGCATAATAAAGAAATCTGAAACGCACTTGGAAATTAAATTTCTAATTCACAATAGTGGAATTTTATATAAGATGCATGCGTATTGCATTTTGAATCATAATCACTGTCTACACAGATTATGTTATATACTTATGTATATATTATTAGCCATTATATATAATGCATTAAATACTAAATAATCGGGTATATTGGAATTTAAATATATATTTATAATATTTATACTTTAATTACCTATATTTATTATTATTATAGTGTCTAATTTTTATGCATATTTTGTTTACCTGTATAAGTCTGTTTGTTTTTCAATATTATTTATAGACCATTTTCTGTTGGACTTTTCCTCACGAAAATACAACAGTCGTATATATGTAACTATAGTAGAGCTTGGCGTGTGTATACCGTAAATGTATGTGGTCCGCCAGTGCACACGTATCATATTATTATATTTATTATATTATACACACTGCTGCAGAGCAGATATAGAAACGCATGCACATAATGATATGCATTCCTCGTGGTTTTTGACCCGGTTCGCCGATGCGAATTTTTTACAATCATTTCCACAGACCAACAATGCGATAAAACACAATGAATAAAACGTGTAATGATAAATAAAAAACTGCAGAGCGACGGGTAAAAAGTAGTAACAATATTATAATGACATGACGTCAAGGAACTAACTACACGTAATTGATGTGGTTTAAAAATAAAAATTTATAGAAGAGGTAATGCCAAATTTTATACGTATATCACTGAAAATCCCAGGGAAAAGGTTAAATTTTATTAACTGCCTATCGCCATTCATTTAATTTTCAAACTCAACTTAAATAATTATAGTAAAAATACGAAAATTACACAAAATTATCCCAACGCCGTATGTGCAACATGCAATCCATGTCACCAACTTACCAAGGTCGTATATACATAAACAATTGTGTGTGTGTATATGTATATGTATATTGTATATTTGTACATATATGTTTTGTAATATTGTATATACTCTTAGTTTCATAAAAATATATACCACCAGACATTCTAACTTGTTAAGTTGTCTCAAAGCGTTTGCTGTGTATTTTATTCTCATCTATCTATTTTTCGAACTTGGGGAAACGCCCAACAACCTTGAAGGTAGCCAAAAAAAGAAAAAACGTTGCAAATTTCTTCTTTGTTCATACACACTATGAAAACATCAACGATTTAGGTAAAATAAAAATATTTGTAGTATGTCTCGATGATCAAATGTAAAACTTCACGAGCATTGACAAAAATATAAGTGGTTTCATCAATCTTTATATGACTTAGCGTCCTCATAGCATGTTCTCGTAAATTAGGTAATATAAATTCGTAATTTTTTTTTGTAATTTAGAAAATAAATCCAATAATTATTATCAAAACGCGTGTATGAAAAATGTATGAGATTTTTTTTTTTTCGTGATAATGTATTTTTGTCTTTTTTATAGTAGTTTTAAGTTATTAATATAAACTAAGATAAGTTATTTAGTTTTTAACTATTTGTATCTGTCTTTTAAAATTTTAAAAAAGAGCTCAGAACCTAACCTAACCTATAGTACCTAAATCCTCATCAATTCAGCTGTGTGCGAATGTTCTTTCAGTGATCATTAATATTATATGAGACTGGTAAAAACTTGAATTTATTCTTGATATATTATTCTATACATATGTAGAGAAATGTATCCAGTGATATAGACTGTGATAATATTCTAAATAAATTTTCAATCAAATAAAACCACACATATTTTACACAAATATATATATATACAATAAGATTCAAAAATTTACCTCACATACAGTTTGAGAAATAAACTCATATTTTGAACTAACATATCATTCATAACTCATCAATATTACATTATATACATACTCGTACTTTAGAAGAATAAATTATGTTGATGGTATTTTTTATACCACGGAATAAGTTAAGAATTTCTTCAAAATCTCCTATTAGGAACATTTAAAAACATTTTCAGAATTCTATACCCCCTGTTATTTATGTGGATTCCAAAAAAATCTTAATCGTTTTTAAACCTATTCGTTGCATAAAATTTAAAAGCTCAGCATTAATACAGTTTCTCTAATTTTAAATGAGTAATAGAGTAATTACTAATAAATAATAATCATACTTATTATCTAATAACACAATATGAGTTCAGAATTTGACTAAAACAAGGCAATATCGCATATAATAATTTTTTAATTATTACCTATATACTTACTAATATAATATTTTTCAGTGGTAGTATTTACTTATATGTTTGAAGTAACCATATAAATATATTAATTTCAAAAATTGTTGTTTTAATTTTATTCATATTCAAATATTATTTAACAATAACAACTAGTAATACAATAATACATAATGCACTGCATTACTGTGTAGGTATATTCAATATTTTCAATACATAGTTAGGTAATTGCATTTTTTTTTACCTTATTTAATGTTAAAATATACTTATACATTCAATATATATCAACAAACGTTATAATTTGATACGGTAAATTAATATTTTTATTTACCTTTTGAAATTCAATCATAATCTTATCAAATTTCAATGATGCGTATATTTTGCATTCTATTTTTTACTTTTTCACTGATATTTAGGTTTAATACTAGTAATACTACTATAATACTGTAAGGATGTATCATGTATGAAGATTTAAAGGTATATACTACCATATTTATAATTATTATGCATCATTCATGATTTATTTAGATTTGTTATTAAGTGTTAACTCTTAGTTTTTATTGAAAAACAAGTTTTTTAGTACTATTTTAATCTATATATATAAAAAAAAATTATGATAAATTATATGTATTTAAACGTGTGTGAATTTTAATTGTTACACACTTTCGAATTAAAACTTGTTATAATTTTCAGGTGAAAATAACTACAACACATATACTTTGCGGTTGTTAATTTGTACTACAAGATTTAAATTCAACGTGTTTGTGATTTATTTAGACGATCATGGTATTGTAATTTGATTTTGATTGATGACAGACCAATATTAAAACCAAATTAAGATGAGGTGATTCAATATAATTGGACTTATAAAACTGATGAGCAATAATTATCTACAATATACAGATACAGATTTGTTATCCTATTGACTCTTCGGTCAACAGACACGCGGATTATCGTAATTTATCACTTAAGTTTAATGGAAATGATATAGCTTGACCTATACTATGCAACCCAATGACATAACAAATCGACGTTTTAATTAATAATTAGAATAAGTATTATACAAACGATTATTATTTGCTCGGAATGAGATAGGTTATCACAAATCGGAATACACAGGATAGATGTATAATTATAATTATTCACCATCTATCTGTGTAAACTTTTTTATTTTCGAATGTGTATACCAAACTAATCGTTGATGTATATTCTCCGAGATCCGAGTATGAAACTTTAATAATTTGAAATTTAAAGTGTAACACATGTAAACGCTTTAATACTTCAGTTTAAGGCCGCTCTATATTAAATATATATTTTATGACTGTTAGCTCTTGTATCGCTCTATCGCGACGAGTAGTTGCAATTACTATACAAATTTCGCTGTAAATTGTAAAAGAAAAAATTCTGGTTCACGAAGTACTAAATAGGCAGTAACATCGCCCACACTTGTAAAAGTGAAATATTATCGTGTTTTTCTGAAAATTAAAAATACATTGATTAACGTTACAATAAATTCGTTAAATCTTAAACTATTGGCAAATATTCTTTACACTCACTACTACAGAATATTCGCATACATATTATTTTAGATATATAATAGTCGCTGTTAGTATTTGTCATAATGTGTCAATGTGATGTTTTAATATTTTATAATAAATATAATGTCAAATCGAACGTAATATGTTCGAATTAGATTAAACGATATAAGCTGTATCACACAACTATACAACTATTACCTACTATAACGAGTATATACGATGTTGTACAGTATATATGAATATTGCAGTGTTAGTATTTGGTTATATTTCATACTTAAACCCATAACTTATTACCTATGCATACACCGAGAACACCTCAATACAATACAATAATTTACAGCGCTATCGTGTGTGTGTGTGTGTATATATATATAAAGTATAGAGTTTGTGCTTTTCTGTATTCGTTCACCGCACAGTTTTCACTGCAACTGCAGTAACGTGTCATTGTTATTATTTGTCATTCAGACAAGGCTTATCAACGAATGCTAATGCCCATATATTGTCATATTCATGTTATATGCACGTGTAAAAAACCTGCAGTATACAATATAATATTCTAACATATTACACGTATTGTACTGTTTTTATATTTCTGTTCGACAGCTGTTATAATATACTTTTTGGCATTTAATGCACGTCGTGCACAATACGCGGGTTTAAAAACGTTATTAGCGCAACTCGTCGTCAAACACAATACGGTGCACCGTATGCATTTATGTGCCGATTAAATTTTAAGTATTCGTAGTATGATGATAATATTATAACGACGGCATAAATGGCGCGCACGTGGAAAACGGTACGGAGCGTCGAGACGTCGTGAAAAGCGAGTCGAAACCGAACGATCGGAGGCGACGCGTCGCGTGTCGTTGAACATTTTTACGACCAGAATAATTTAAGTATTTAATCCCGAGTGTTCATAACGTTATGACAGTATGACACGTCGTATCTAGTGCGTCTGTTTATAATATATTTAATATATTATATTATACGGTATGATATACGCGTATACGCTGTACACACGTGCGTTTGATAATGGTTAAATAGAGCAAATATATATATATATATAACATAGTAACTAGTAACAACGGTATTATACTTGTATTACATTTTTAATTGCCGATCGATACTCAAACTATTTACCGTGTGTAAAACCCATTTGATACTCGCCAAAGTGGCTGCAGCGACGGTGTTTTATTATTTCAGTATATGCAATTGTGAAGATCTGAATCCTGTGGCAGATAGGATACCGAATATTACGTTTACCAACAACAACTATAATTATAATATTAAATAGGTACCTCCGTATAATAGAATCACTTTGCTGTCTTATAAAATATGTTTATCTAAATGCCTACTGTTTATGTTTAACCATCGATACAAATCTATAACAATCCTATATGGCATATCACATAGTGTGTGTCATGTATAACTTATACAGGACCTATATATACGGGTAAAGCGGTACGTTTCACTTTCGGTAATCGGCACATATCCGACAATAATATTATATCGTATACATAAATAATAAGTGTGTAAACGCTATCCAATTAAAAACACTTAATATCTGTGTGCGGAGCCATGCACTTCCTAATATTAATTTGTTTTTTAGTTGGTTGCTATTATATATATATATATATAGTCATATGCATTTCCGTATTATCTGAATAATTTTATTGTCGATTAGATATGCTTGTATGCAATATTATTTTTTTTCTCTTAAAAATATAAAAACTTTCCCTTTTGGCTACTAGTTATTTTTTTCACATATTTCCCCATGAATATATGAGTCTTAGCTATCCACCTATCCAATTTCCAAAATCTAAAATTAGCACGAGAAAATTGGGTAGAACACTTTTTATAATAACATATATGTATGTATGTATGACAAAGCTATTCTCCAAGCACGCTCACCCTCGGTTTTCTTCCATAGTGTAGTTGTTCAAATATAGTTAATGACCATATTTTAAAATTCTTGAGATTTCTCGTAATACTTAAAGTTCCCATAGAGATACAAACTTTTAAAATGACAACCACATTATTTTTTATTGTAAATTATTAAGGAGATATTTTCTTCTAAACGTGTTTATGTATTAAAAGCAAAATATGAATATAATTTTTGATTATTTAATTTTATTTACTTAAGAGTCTAAGAATAATAGGTCCACTATATAATATATGTTTGATATTGTATAAATACTTATATGGTAATTTGAAAATTATAAATTATCCGATATAATATAATTTGTTTTATATTTTTGTAAAACCATTTTTAAGGTCTATTTTCTTTAGTATGAATGTAATATTAATAACTGATATAACTAATCATTCAAATTTTGAATTAGGTATTTAAAAAAAATTATCTAGGTACTAATTACTAAATAATTTATAGAAAAAGGCAGGTACTTTTGTTTGAAAAGCACAAATTTGTATTGCCATAGGTTTCTACTTAAGTAGTACAAAATCTCTCAAGATTCCTGTACTATATATTCTTTAAGAACATTTAAAAATTTCAAAAAGTAAAATATGAATAAATTCATCATTAAAGGAAAAATGAAGGGGGAGGTGAACATGCTTGGTGAATCGACAATCAACACATTATATATATTGTAATGCAGTATAATTCGCAATCATTTCACCTTCATTTGAGCCTACACGTATTGTTTTAATATTATGTATGCATTATACATTTATATTTTATAGGCAACATTACCGATTACTTCGCAAGTGTTTCAACGAGACTTTTCACGTTGTTCTCGTGGCCAACAGATTAATATAATATTACATCTGCTGTTGCAACCACCGTGTCTGGGCGCCCGCCGACGCCCACGGATAACCATCACGTCTCGTGGTGGCACAAACAGAAAGATAGAGAGAGAATTATATTATAAAATATAATATTATCCCACTCAAACGTCTAAATTTATTGGAATAAAATGTCATTTGGATAATACATTTGTATTTGAGTCATTGTGATTAGCGATACTACTTAAGCCTTTTAAGGTGTACCTATCCTGAATGTGGTAATACAAACTTTGTTTTTGAAATGATAACCATCCTTTTTACTGTGCATGATGGTTAAGAACAAAATTTTTTGATAAATCCAAACTTCTAAGACCTAAGTTATTACACTTAATGCATTAATTATAATAAACCTTATAGTATTAAATAAAATACTAAATAGATATTAAGATTAATATATCAATATTAAGAGGACGCCACATCCGCATGCATTGTCTCAGTCTTACAAGCATATAACATAGCAACATATATCTTGTGTTCACAATAATCCATTTTACTGTTGTTTTAAAAATTACAGTGGTCTCTTTAATTAGAGTTGTAAAATGGTCAATAGATTATTATGAAAGTAGAATTTGTTATATTGTGCGTTTGTCGGAGACGACATAATATGCAGGTATAACGTCTTCTTAAGTCTAAGTGTCTGACTCTTGTTATATACTCAAACAATTTTTATAAATCATAAAATTGTAATCTATTATTATTTTTAAATCATCATATTTTTAAGGTTTAAACCTATTATTATTTACCAACGATAATATTATTATTATCCGTATTATTCTTAGTATACATATATGCAATTTAATAATAATTCAGAGATTATTCTGCTCGAATTTCTATTTATAAATACATTACAATTTCAAGACGAATTGCTTAACAATTTATACGTACAATAAAAATGATATTCTTTCTCCTCATTCAAAAAAAAGTTTGTATTAACTCACAACAACTCTTAAAGTGAATAAAAAATCTATGTATTTTAAAATATGATGTTGAAATATATACTTGAAAATTTTAAGTATCAGAAAGAAAAAAATAGGGGTGAGTATGTTTAGTTAATAATTATATTGTGTCAAGTCTTCTCAGTTCAATCGGTTGCGGTGTGATACATGTGATAATCAAATAATATAATATGTATAACCGACAAATCAATAAATTCCATTAAATGATACATAGGACTTTTTTTATTTTCTCAGGTAATACATACATTTTATAAGTAGTATAAGACTAGATAATAGGTAAAGTTATATATGTTTAATCACGGTAAAGATGCAGGTATTCATTGCGATAACGATGACAGTGTACTGTGAACCTATATAATACTATAATATGATATACATGGGTGTGCTCAGGAGAGAGGGTTTAGGAGGTCCAACCCTCCCCCCACTGGCTATTGTATATTATGCTTAGTGCTTATGCATTCTTATTTCTTGATTCCATATCAAATAACAGATACCAAGCAATTTTCTAAGCACAAATTGTTTTTTATCAGTTGTGTTTTATTATAGAACGGTATTATTTTATTTTAATTGTAACCTTGTGTGATACCACGCCTAATCACAATTTACAACGACTACCGTGTCACTGCAATATAGCTTATAAGATACGATATATCGGATCTCATATCAAGTGATAAATGTTTCAATATTGTAGTTACAAATTACAGTATTCTTGTCATTCTGAAATTTGAATACCAACAATTTGTAATTTTTAACGTAGTAGAATGTGTTGATATAATATACTAATTATTTTTCACTACGCCGACTGTACCCGTGGTGGGCAGTGCCGAGCTTCTTCCCTGGCAAACTAGGAATCTACTTAGAGGCTTTTAGCTTCCCGGGGCCCAGGCCCCCGGCCAAGTACCAAAAAAAAATTCACACAAAATGAATCAACATGGAGAAATATTTATATTATAAAATATAATTTAATTATTTATTTACTTTAAGGATTGTATAGAAATAGACTTAAAAGAATAGTATTATGAGGTAGATATTAACTTGGAAATTAATATTATGTAACATCCCCTCGCCTGGAAAATTAATCCTAAATACGTGCTTGATCGGAACCATATTTTATGCATTTTTAAAAGAAAATTAAAAGCAGTTTTTATTAATATATTTTTAAAAGAACCCTTCTTTAGTAAATGCTTTTTCGCCCTGAAGTCCTTAAGTTCGGCACTGCCTGTTTAAGTGCTAGTGCAACTGAAACCTATTCATTAAAAAGAAAACATGAATATTATGATTTATAAACTAGTCAAAATGACAATAATTAGGTAAGACCATTAAATTATTGATGTTTATTGGAAATTTATGCGGATTTTGCCTATTGTGCATGTATAGTTTGGATGATTTTATGTTATTTAAAATAATACACATTATTATAATAATTTATATAATACAATACTGCAAAAAATATGTATCACTAACATCTGAAGAAGTACTCAATAAACTGTTTAAAAGTCTATGATATAATTTGGAAATGTAGGACGGGCCAGATAAAAAAAGCTCGCGGGCCGCCAGTTGCCCACCCCTGATCTAGATTAGTGGAACTCGTACGTTATCATTTTTATTGCCAGGTTAATCGGATATTTATCCGTTCGGTATCGTTTATCAAATGTCCTTATACTTTGTTTAGTTTCATTTTGACAGTTGTGGCTAAATGTGTGATTTTTCGTAGATTAACTTACGTACACTACTTGTCTGTTATGACAACTGAATCTGGGATGAAAAATAAGGAAATTTAATAAGGTACAACTGAAATTAGAGAAACGAATATATAATATTGTTTCCAATTACGACGACGAATTAGTTAATAACAATGATATTATTGCATACCTCACGGCCATTGGACATAATTTAAAATTTTAACACTTATTTGTTTATAGTACTTTTTTTTTAACTTATACTTTTTATACTTATACATTTTAAAATTAATAAAGAATCATTTCTGTTTTGTATTGGGAATATATGACTTAAAATAAATAACTTTTTGAAAAAATGATATTATGAAAAACGACTTTTTGGGAAAATTCTATTATGAAAAAGAACTTTTGGGGGAAAAAATGTTATAAATAGATTGGAAATAGTGTCTCCCTACCATAATTATATACATTTTCCAAATTACGTACCCTGAAAATATGTCTTTTCGCTCTAGCTCATATTATTCACCGTGCTCTAACTTTGCATCAATTGTTATTTATCTCTACGCCCCCCCCCCTTGGATCTCCATCATTATTCATATTAACCCAATTCACACATTTTACTTCATTTCATATATTTTTAGTACGATAAACACGTTGGCTGCCGTTATATTATATAAATATGTTTAATAAAAAAAAACTACTGTATTACTGTAAAGGTTCTATTTTTCGCTATTTCAATGCCAATTCATATTTGTTAAGATATGAGATATAAAAAAAAAAATATTCACGTGCGAGATCGACAGTAAAATATCACTTGCAGTAATTATGCTGCTAGAAGTAGGTTTCATCAGACTGAGTGATTCTTTTATTGAATAATACTTATTATTTCAAAATCTATTAATGTTTTTGAAAATTTTTTTTTACATAATTTTCAATCGAAGTTATAACTCATAGACTACTTGCCCGAATTTCGATTTTTATTTATTGAAATACTCTGAAAAGCATTCTGTTCTATAATATGAAATAAAAATGCATGTTGTCGTCCAAAAAAGTAAAAAAAAAACTTAACAATAATAACAATAAAAAATATTACAATAATAAATTATTATTATTAAAAAATATTATTTTATTTCGACCGGAAATTATGTAAAAAAATTATTTTCAAAAACTTTAGTCTTTAATATGAATTTTAAATAATGAATTTTGTTCGATAAAAGAATCACTCTGTATATATTTATGTGTATATATAACATTATATAGCTATATAGTACAAATTGCAATATAGTGAGCCGCGTAACTGCGTAAGTATATATGGACACAGCTCGATCGCTTAGTAAACGGACGGATGTGTTGGCAGTATATAATATATTAATGTGTATAAACGCAATGAGAAAATATACGTTTTCGTGGACGAGGCCACCGTGTGTGCAAAACGTGCGTATTAAGTGTAGTAAAATGTATACATACATATAATATGGGCGAGTTCAACGTCCAAATGGCCGCGTGTGTTTAACATGTATATATTCGTCCGAGAAATATGCGAATTCGTGGGCGTATGTGTATAATGTATATACTATATATAGGTGTCGGTACTGGTACATATACATCACGTAGGTATATAAAGCGTGTTTGAAGAAAATCGTACACGGTCAAAGTTTGTATAATATATTACATTCAATGTAAATAACCGAAAAAAAAATTTCTATTACAATATTATTTATGTATATATTTATGCTTATAGAATGGTGTTCATGTATTAATATACAATATATACACGAACGATGTTATATGGAATGCGAGGGTGGTATTATTGCTACATACAGCCCATTTATTATGGACGCTGAACGACACGTCTTATTAGTTTACATCGTTGAAAATATCACTGGAATATATTTTAATGATTCAGGTGCTTTCTATGGTATGAGGAAGTATGACGTATAGTCTTTGTTAGGACCTTAAGAAGTATCGTCGGTTCTCTGCAACTTTTGTGGTCACTATAACAGAATTTTCAGCGTTATTATACTATTTATACTGTTCTCATATTGCAGCCTCATTTGCCTCACGAGAACAACAATTTTATAAATCACAAGAATTCACATCATTACAAACAGTACAATATACTTTTTTTTTATCGTTTTATTATGTTCACGGCGCATCCACATACGAGCTTATATACGACCTTTAAATTTTATTATTTAAAACCTTTCCAAAATCAAATTTATAGCCATCAATAACATTTTATAATTGTTTATTTTCATCACCTAACATTTTATCGAAATCCATGATTATTATTTATTACATTTTAATTTTAAAAGTTCAAGTGCATTGTTGATTTAGGTTGGTTATAAAAAAATCGTAACTTAAAAGTTGGAACATCCCTTCAGTTATTGTATATGCTAAATATTTGTATCGAGAAACTATTTTTGCCGACACAACTCGCGTACCTATACGTTTTGTACGTAACGCGTAGAACGTTTAACTTTTTTGAGGGAACATTCGATTCAGTGGTTCTGACATGCGAATAGTCAAGTAGGTTAACTCTCCTTTGGGTATCTTGGAGCACACGTTGAATAATACCAATATTAGATGACTGCCATCGCCATAATATTATGGTCGCGTGTTTACGCCGGGAAATTCGAGCGATTCAACCTTCCGCATTATAAAATTTAATACTCGTCATACCGTCCACGTGGTCGAAGTGTAGTAGGTATATGTAATGCGTGTTATATAATAAATATTATGTATTTGATCAGTGTTTATATTATTATGTTTATCGAGGTAACTACACGTACGTAGGCACCTATAGTGCGAATACATAATATTACACACACACGTAATTTAAAGCTCGTATTTCGCGTTCTGGCGAAACGGCCCAAGTGTTCTAGGAAGAATACAATATACATTTATCAGTTGTAAATATATCATAATGTGTACCTATGTGTTTGTATACAAAACGAATTTATAATTATTGCGATTAATCGCAATCGTCACTGTCGTCATGTAGAGAGTTCCTATAGTCCGCGTATAACAGATATATAATATTGTTGTTATTAAAAAATACCTTCATTATCATAATAATATTATTATTGTTCGCGTTTATTAAGGGATTACGGACAGCTTTCGACAAAAACAAACTGCGTACAATGTTGTATTTTAATAACAAATATACACATTATATAAATGTCTGCCAACAATGTGTAATTGACTCATAAAATATTAATCTCAAGTATTCACAGTGTAAATTATTTACACATCTTTATACTGCTTATTTAAATATTACATTGTTGCACACGCTGATTTTCCCAAATTACTTAGATAAGTCCATTATTATAACATCAGGTATATAAATAAAAACTAAAATATGATACATTTGAAATCGACACTTCTTTTCGACATAATATTTACTACGATAATATAATCCACTTCATACATAAACGTCGATTATTATAAAGTACATTTTAATACAACACACGATTTTTATTTTACATTTTGAATACTCAATATTTAAAAATATCAGTGCAAAATAATTAATAATTTTAGAACTGTTTTGAACAAAATATATGGTACAGCATAATCAATAACTAGTACAGCGTAATACGTATATCCGGTAGCTTAAATTAAAAGATACTTATATATCTCAATACTTACAAATTATACTATTACCATTATACTAAGTAAGTTCCCCGCTCATTTATATATATCAACCTCTTATACTCAATAACTAAAAAGGAACTAAATATGATTTTTTAGCATTTATGTGGCTCTATTAATATTTATTAACCTGCAAATCTGAAAAAGTTCTTCAAAATAGTAATTAATTATTTATTATAGTATTTGACGATCATAAAGGCGCTATATTCATTTCACATTATTTTTCTTCGGAATTTTTGTTTTTAAGTTCATAAACATAATTTTTATTAAACTTTCTTAAAACGATTGCATTAAATATAGATATATACTATACACACTACCCATCTTATTCGTACTCAGTCTGATATAATTATAGTTATTGATTGATTAAAAGTTCGGCAACTTTCACTTTAACTAATATCAAAAAATGATATTATTGGTATTCTAAAATATATAGTAACTTCTTTCACTAGCTGAAAAAAAAAGTTATAAAAAGTGTAAAAACAGTATATTGTAACTTGTTTGTCTTGTATCTATTATTGTAACCGTATTATATTTGCAGTATATTACACTTAAGAGAAAAATTAATTATTAAAATACTCATATAAAAAGCGTGGTGATGACGTATTAATGTATTATGTATACTGTCTGATACGTGGAAATTCAACTTTTATTTTTATCTTAATAATATACCAATACATTAAATACATTTATATAAATACGTTAATACAAAGTTTCAACTTTCAAATTACACACACGGCTGATTAAATATTATCGATTTTTATAACTAACTGTATAACGGCCGAATTCGCTCAGGATAAAATAAACACATTTTAGGTACAACGCTGTATTGGTGTATTTTGTTTCTAGTTGTAGTAGTCTACATCAGTTCACGGATAAATTGGCGTGGGTGTGTTTCGCTTTATGAACTAATTTGATCGAGATAGGTAATAAACCTATAGCGGAACGGATCTTGGTATATTTTTAAGGTGGTTCAAATTACTCTTTAATTTTTTTTAATTTCTATAAGTATACAATCTGCAATTTTTTCAAAATCGGTAGAATAGTTTTTGAATCTGTAAGCTACAAACTGATATGAACAATTGATTTTTTAAAATTTTATTTCTGTAACCAATAGCAACATTAGCAACCCTAAATATTTTAACTAAAAATTTTTCGATTTTGACGAGCTATAAAAGGGAATGTATGTTTGATAGCTATATCCATAGCAACCTATAGGGATTGAAAAATGAAATTAAACATAATAAACATTCAAGCTGCACTCCCCGAATTTCAAGGAATATGTATGAGCCATTTTTGAATTTTGATCCAATTGGTTATTCAGTAGTTTTCAAGGTTTTAAGTTCCATCCAAATTTACATTATTTTGTGTATGCATATTATATAGATAATCGGGAAAATTAAATTGACTTATACCGCAAATAAACTAAATGAAAATTATATTTTGTGTATACACTTCTACTATATTTCAGTTGAGTAAAATACTTAAATGTATACACGTTTAAAGTTGTCATGTGGGTGTATGTAAACATTATTTTCTACATTACATATTACAGTAGGTAGGTATATTATATGTTATCGTGTGGTTTAATTGTATAGAATGTGAATTTATCATATAATATTATCGATTATGTACAATAACATAGTCAAATTAACTTAATATAGATACCTACGTCATTGCAGAAAGTTCTGTAAATACATTGTGTATACAGTATACTGTATACTGTATAGTATTGCCCGCGACTATTCCAATTGTTCAAAAAAATTTAATTAAAAAAATTCATAAAATAATATTGATATGAATATTATCATTATTATAATTTAGAAGTAAAAACGAATCATATTCGAGATGATAAATACTAAACGTAAATATACATAATTTACATAGTAGACGAGATGATGACTGCAGGTTTTGTTTTTATTTTAATTTCTGTCCGCAACTCAGTGATCTTATGTTTTATATTTTACTATAACTATAATTCTGTATTACCCAATTTCATCCTGGTTAAAATTAATCTATTTTTTTTATCGTTTTCCGTTTTGCTTCAGTTAAAATATATGATACCAACACAACTAATAGTAAAAAGCCAATAGGTAATGATTAATTTCATGATCTTATTGAATCTGGAAATATCTTTAATGTAAACACTAAAAACTCGAGACACATTCAACAAATGTTTTTAATAGTTGATGTAAATCTAATATCGTTAATATTGGTTAGATTGTCTTTGAATTGTGTTGAGGCACATCAAATATATGACCAGAATTAAGAAAATAAGTTATAAGTACGAAATTATTGTAGTTTTGTTCACGAGTATTTTATTTTAAGCTTTGTTTCTTTTTTTATTATTATTTTATTTGAAAACATTTTTTGTACCATATCCCTACTATTTACATTAGTAGTATAATCCAGGACTAATGCAACCATTTAAATAAACAAAATATTTTCAATTTTCGTGAACCGAAACTAAATTAATGTGTACTGATCCACTCTGTAGAAACCTATAAGAATTGAACAAATAAACTATAAACACCCTTCGAGTATCAATGACTCGATTTATATAACTTTATTGAAAACGGTCCAGCAGTTTTTAAATCTATAGAAAACAACGGACAAGCAAATTAAGAAACATTCATTTGTATTATATATAAATATATGTTAGTAATTACTAATTCGGATTTGAAAGCAATATAAATAATAAAAAAACATGCAAAAAATGCACAAAAGGGCTAAAAATGTAATTAAAAATTCGCTAAAAATATTCACACCAATTACCTTAATTATAATTTAAAAAATGTTAAGCCATATACTTCGACAAACTGTCTTCGGTAAAGCGTTGATGGTTTGGACTTCAACGTACACCGTAAGTATTGGGTCGTATGTCATAAATTCATAACAATAAATAATTATCTAGTTTAATAGTTTTTAATTGTCATCGTAGTCATCTTTCCAATTACTATACTTGGTTGATACATTTGATATTTTCCCATACTATATTTATCGGTATAACTTTGTTGAATTAATTCAACATAAATTTAGACACTTCGTCATTAGATTCTCTAAGTTTAAACTGTATCTATTTTACTTAGAATAGCCACATATAGTTCTATAAATACTAAAAAATATACTTTAGTACTAATAGTTAACTTATCGATACCTCATAAATGATTATAAAGCATGTTCCTGTGAGTACTCTCTAATAATCACCAATGGGTCGGCCTCATTGCAAAATCTTATCGATTTGTACCATAAATACGAATATAGTTATTGTATTCAAATGATAATTCAACACAAAATAGAAAAAAGGCATTTAGTGGTAAAAAAGGCAAAAAAAAGCAAAAATAATGTTTACCCATTAGCATGAAAATGAAACGCATTTTTCTAAAAGAATAATTTTTCTATTTTTATTTAAAACAAATTAGTATTTGCCTCCAAATCTGAATCCTATAGTGATTTAATACTGATTACGCTAAAAACAAGAACTCGTAGGTATATATACATATTATTAATATAATATTATAATGGCATTTGAACTCGTCTTGATTAAGTACATGGCCGTTTATCGTCCATTAATGAATAACAATATATATTATTGTAATCATATTGAATTATTACCATCGGTGCATCAGACAACACAATATCCATAGCACGGTGTGTATTTAAAGTACCGCATCATATTTTTTCTAATGCGACTTATTATATAGTTTAGGTATACGTTTTAAATATTTTACACACTCGGTCCGTACTCCATAATGGTAAACTAAGTTTTAATAATTCGATAAACGTTTATAATTTCATACATTATTATTTATTATATAATATGTATACGATAGATGTGATCGCCGCCGTGCATTATGTGTGTGTGTATATATATACAATACATACATACATACATACATACATACATACATACATACATACATACATACATACATACATACATACATACGACTATTAACGAGTAAGCACCGGCTTTTTTATTTAACGAAACCATACGTACGCAGCCGTACTGGTAATAATAGGTATAATAATAACATAATTAATATATATGATGTATAATATAATATAAGTACTTGGCGTGAGCAATAATAGTTTTTAGAAACGGTATACAAACTACTACGCGTTTACTAAACACGAGTATATTGTACATGGGAACTTGTACGCCGACCGTTAATTGATACAATTGTATATACCTAATTACTGAATTGCGTATCTGCAGTAACTGTCTGCCGCAGAGGCTGTACTCCGTAGTAACGAATAGAAATTCAAAATAAAAATACCTATATATCATATACTCGTATTGTAATAAAATATACTTTTTATAATAATATTTTTTATATCATATTATATATTACAATATTATACCTATAATTGGTTAATGGTTAGGTTAGGTTAACTGACTAGTGACTATAGATGATAAATAATATTAAAACTGATATTTTTTTTTCAAATATACTTGGCTTATTGTATTTATTTTATTAAATTTAATGATCAATGTTTTAGGTACGTTAAAAAAGTATGAAAACTAATTTCAATAACTCATATAAATGAGCTCACAGCTCATAATATTTTCAAGTCAATTATTGAAAGTGCTTAGGTACATCGTAGTTTGTAAACGTTTTCATACGACAAAAAATTAAAAATGTTTTGTTAACTTAAAATTGAAAAACGTAATTAAATGTTTAACTCGATTCAATAGATAAATATATCACCAGCGAAAAAAACATACTCGCTACTAATTGGTTAAATCGGTCGTACTGTCGTAGTAATAAACTGAAAAAATTTAATTGCCACGTACATATTGTGCATATTCTCTGGTATATACGTGTAGGAAATCGGACGTAGGTAGGTATATTTATGTATTTAATCGTTATTCTTTATAATACGTATTTTTGGGGGTTAAACCTTGAATATTTGAGCACGTTGTTTGTGATATATTTCTCTATTATTTTTCTAAGTCGCAACATCGAAGTCAATACGGGATACCATGGCATACCTACGTAATTTGTTATTTACCAACAATCATTACTCATCAGCGTCAGAGATTATTAAAATCACTTGACAAAATTGTACACAGCTACCTTAAAAATAATTATATACATAATATTATAATAAGCACCTACGTCCTACACGTTGGCCGAGAAATAGCGTATAAGAAACTGTCAACAACGGACAAAACAATTCGACAGTAGGACATAGGTACCTATCATTTAATACCTATAATACAATAATAAGTTATAACCAATTGATGTTGTTGTTGATCGTATTTACTAGAACTCTAGAATTTACCGACTACTATACCTATATGTAAAAAGCTTTTGCTGAATGATATTGGTATAATCTAGGTTCATAAAATAATATTCTACAAATGATTTGAATAACTAAGCCTTGAAAATTGAAATTTAATATTAGGTTCCTTGTACGTTATTATTCTTATAAAAAATTACAAACTATAAAAATCAAATTATACAAATTTCTTTTTTATAAACATTTTAAATTCAAACTTCAACGAAATTGAATTTTTAAATACAAAAATAATAGTTTAAGTAATTTTGTTATAATTTAATAAATATTATTCGAAGTGACTTGAAAGTTTTCACCATTACGTAAATAATTATTTTCTATACACAATGAAATTGTGAATAATATTATAATTAGTGAGTATTATATAATATATGCGAAAATTCGAATAGGTTTTGACAAAAATTAGTTCAACTAGCAGGTATACATATTAAAAAATAAAAATACACTAATAATAACATACATTTTTTATATCATTAGAATTTAACAGTATTTTTTTTCATCGTTCAATGCAATAATGCATTTATAGTTAATTTTATAAATACCGATTTATAACGATTTAAACATTATTTCTTTTGATAATATTTGTTTTACTTAAATTTGAAAATTTGATATGATATAATTCACCATATATTTATTATACAAAATACAAATATCATAACCATAATATCAATTTTTTGAATTGTGTAAATAATAATTATAGCAAAATGTTTTTAGATGCAACTTATGGGATTTTATTGTTTAAAATAGTCGTTATATTTATTAAATAATATATAGCAAGTAAATGGTATCATTCGTGTTATACTCTAAACGTACTTATATGTATATAGGTACATAAAAATTAAACTTCAAACGAACTTATTATTATTATATAATTAACTTATATGCTTAGTACTTACTATATATTCAATTATAGGTTTATCAATTTTCAATTTTCGATTGAAAATTTGAACGCATTTAAGAAGGAAATGCAAACACGAATAATGTATACCCCTTATACATTTGAATGACCTTTATACACTAACCTCGCCACCATCTCTTCGCCCCATTGCGATTCGTTTATTACCGCAGACAAAACTCAGCTTTCACCTCTTTTGTTTCACAATTAATTTTTAATTGCTACGTAATTAATTAGATTGATGTATATATATATATATAGGAAATATCCACATAAGTATATAGTACCATACATAGTACCATACCTATACATGTTAAACTTTTAAACACAGACATTATTAACCCGAAAATTAATCAAATGTTCATAGTGCACAATACACGCTTATAGTAAACTGGAAGTTAATAAGTGTATGTAGTATAAGTTGTATGATGTATAAATATATGCAAACGTGATTCACTCGAATTTGATTACATAAGTAGCAAAATTATTATGCATTTATTTAACTTAATACTTATACATATTATAATCTAATATAGAAGACCAAGTAAAAGTGAGCAGTGATTATAGAAAAAAGTAAGCTATAATTTTAATTTTGATTTAAAATAAGAAAAAATAAATGCGTTAAGTTTCTGAACATTAATATTTTTTAACTACCTTAACCAAAAGAAATATAAATATTTAATGTCCATTAAGCAATTAAATAATTCGGTCCATATTTGTTTGAAATCCGAGGAAATTAAACAATAGGTACTAACTTTAATAAGTTTCTAACTGAAGTTTTTAATACACTTATTAACTATCAATTCTATGAAAATTAACTAAATTATATTTATTTTTCAATTTCACTCATTTATATATAAAAATATAAATTGAATATAAATAAACAAAATGTATCAATTTCAAGATACCATCATCATGTAACACAATTTTAATTAAGAAATAAAATCAATAAACTATTCTTGAAAGTTTCATTTAATTCTATTCGAGGTCCTAAATAAAAAATTGTTAATCATTAATCTTTTTAACGTCCCATTTTGCTTTTATTAAAATAACTTTATAACTTTATCATTGATCAGCAACGTCCTCTTCTGTTCTACTTTTCATTTTGCAACCACACAAAAAACTCGGGCGTTGACTAATAATGAAGCATTTCAAAACTCAATGGCAGAAACAGTAACCGATGTGACGTTAAATATTCGCTGATTCGATTTTGTAAATAATTGAAAAAGAAAATTTCAGGACTAAATCATCTTTATTCCTTAGAGGATAAAAGCAATAATTTATCCTTTGAACATATAACAGAGTTGTTTTAAGTTAAAAATAAACATTGAAAAAAAGAGAATTTTATTACTACCCTTAAGCTTATAATTTATTTTTTGCTATGATGTAATAATATGTGCCCACTAACTCAGTTTACATTACTTGTGCATCAACTACACTTACGTGTTTTAATACACGAATATCGATTTTCACGTGACATACAATTATCAAATCTACACAAATAACATTAAAAGTAAAAATATAGATAAAATTGCCGTGAAATGACACGTTTATATGAATAGAAACATAAAATTAATCACATGTTTGTATAGAGTGGATAAGATTAAATTATTTAGGTGCCTATGCCAAAACTATTAGGTGAAGAGCAACTTACACGCATGATTACTATACTTTCTGTTATTATACCTCATAATTATGTGCAATGATTAAAACATAAAATTGGAAAATACATTTATCTATGCTCAGTTTTCTCGACGGAAAAAAAGCAAAAACCGTCGAAAATCAATAATCTGAAAAACAGCAACGTGACCGATATCGCGACGTTGCATTTCAACATAAAAACAACCTTGTTGGTTAAAACAGATATATAGGTATACCTAAATAATATAATATAAGTGCAATAATAAATATTTATACACACATATGTCATGCACACTGTTGAGAGAAATAAGAGACAAAACCTACCCTTATGTATAGCACAACCTCCCCTAAACATTCAACATCCCCCCTTACTATGACGCAGGTCAGTGCGATTTTCAGGAACGATGAGAGCGTAACATACAGTGACAGTTAAATGCGTTATGCGTATAACATATGTGACAGTTATTGGATGTTCCATGATATATATAAATAAATATTGTAAATATTCGACTCGGTGTTTTTGTTGTATGATTTCATTATGCCAATGAAGAGTACAATCCCGTTTTTCAAATGTTTATATGTTTCAATGTTTAATAATAATATACAATAACACTGCAAAATAACATTCGTGATTAGAGCATTTTATTTATGTTTATTTTCTTATTACTGTGCCTCTTTTTTAATTACTATAAAAATAGCAATTTAATAGTTTTTAATTGTAAACTTGAAAACTACTGTGAATTAGTTTATAATCTTCCCAAGAGTCAAAACTAAAACTTAATTAATTACCTAATCTATTTTTATGTTAATGTTTCAGTTTTAATAACAACGTTTGTAAAACAAAAATTAATGAAGGCAATCATTAATTTTATTCACTAAAAATAGTAAAAATAAGGACAATATGACATATAATAGTTATACGGTTAACACATCACGAATAAACTAAGGTAAAATGTACATATTATAATATATTTAACAAATTACGACTAAAAAATGTATTACATTTATATGTAATTATTTTATTGTTCATTTTTAATAAATAATTACACAACAATAACTAAGTCGGCATACTTTAAAATAAATTTTTAATTTATAAGCGTGGTATTAAAGTTAAGAACCAATTTTCATTTTCATTATAATATTCATTATTAAATAGTTCTTGTTACTACCAACGTTGTTTATTAATTAATTCTATTTTTGCTTAAGAAACTGACGCTATGAAAACATAAGCTGTACTATATTACTATAATAATCGTCATACATATTGAACAATTAAAAACTATATTCAGTAAAAGAAAAATATTTAGAAATCCTATAATCTACACGTTTAAAGTGTTTAAACTACCATCATAATAGATGTACTAACATAAATATAAATAATACTAGCATAAAATCTCTAATAAGTTACTAATTAATAAGGTGGGAATTATTTTATGCAAATTGAACGAAAACCGTTGTTGAACCTTTCAATGCACAGTGGCACAGTTGGTCAGGCCAAAAAATATTTTGAGTGAAAATGTTCAAAATTATGTTAATAATAATAAAGTTTAATAGTGTACTTAGCTTAGTTAATGCATATAAATATTGCAATAACTTTTAACATTTTAGAATTTAAATAAAAATGATTTATACGATTAAAATATAATTGGTATGCTATATTTTTCAACTAAAATATTTTATTAAAAATTGTTTCTTATTTTTGTACATGAAAGATGAAACCATTTTGTTCATAGATACATATACTGTGAATTAAGATTTTAGATATTAATTATATATGTTTTATATTATACAATATTGTTCTAAAGCTTAATAATTTTTAATTATTAACATCAAAACCTTCGTGTGTATCGCATCAATTACAATTTATGGCGTATGCCCTAAATCTAAAATAATTGGCAAACACGTTGAACAATATTAAAGATAGGCATTATATGTAATAGTGATTCGAAAATCTTCAATAATCTTAAATCAATTAATACACACGTGTATTATATAGTAACATACAACTACTATTGGTAGTTTAACTAAGTCCTTGTTGACTTATCGCGTCTGTATAAATATCTTATCGAAGCACGACAAACGTCGCGACTCACAAGGTTTTTTTATTAAAAAAATAAATAAATTAATGTATCTAGAGAGATGTTCAATGTGTTTACTGTTTTGTTTGACTATGCGTTTTTAAATTGAATTTTTTTTCCCAAAACCCACGGTTAAAGAAAACAGAGCATTTCTATGTACCCCGACTGATAATCTGTAAATCCTTAGATAAGTTAAACACAGTGAAAACTCATTTCCTGAGCAAGACATTTCTTGGAAATTGAAACGTATTGGTTTAAGTAAATTAACCTTCGCTGGATACTTATATAAGTCTGTCTTATTTAAGTGGATTGGTACATATTTAAATCATTTAATTTAATCGACTTTAATATATTGACTATATACCTATCTTTCATTATAAAATAATAAATAGATAATTTTGTTATTTCTATACAGGCTACATTGAATCACCTTGTAAACCTACATCTGTATATTGTTGTACACAAATACTTATTCTAATACCTGACTTTATTTATTATCTAAAGTAATATTACAAAATAATATATTTCAAATTATTGTCTTTTTTTAACAACGCCGATAACGTAATATTTTTAAGTTATATATTAATGTTGTATATTTTTATTTGTATAATATAGTAATTTAAAAAACAAATTATATACCTACCTATAAATACATTTTATACGGGGTCGTTTTTATTTTTTTAACTCCCTTTGTCTTTTTGAATTATTGAATTATACTTAAATTAATAAGATAATATACTTCATTTGATACCAAGGACCTTGACACACGCGACGTTCAAGTCAATTCACGAAATTTGTAATTAAATTGGTTTCCGATAAATTTTTTTTTTTTTGTTTCACTTGAACGAGTGACATGCTGATATGCCCAAAAATAATGAATCTGAGATTCATCGAAATGAACTCATTGCACACATGTGAAATTTACATATTCTCGTATAAATTATAATATAAAAGTTGAGGAATAGAGTGTACCTGTATACAAGTAGACAATTCAAAAGTATTATTATTTTTTTTTTATCATAAAACTGACTTCCGAGTTATGTGGATTTTCAACAAAATAATGTACTTTATATAATACGTTCATTATGTATGTTCTTTTGGCACGTACAGTGTTTTTATATATTTTATATTATATGTATAATATGGATAGGCAATAGACACACTGAATAATATATTATATATATTATGTTGTAGTGGTTGGTGAAATGTATTTCGCGTATTAGCTATATATTTATTGTAATTTTAAATCGTACGCTTAAAAAATATTAAACATAATATATTATACCTTTTAATTTAATCAGTTACATCAGACGGTTGATTATTTGTACTACGATGCAGCCGTCGGCCAGTCGTCATAATATTTCTCAAACCTGAGTATTTATACATATTTAGGTATATGTCGCTGGACATTTGGTAGTGTATGATTCGCTGTAGGCACATTATTATAATATAAATGAGGCTTGCAATTAAAATTCGGATATGTATCTGTACAGGTTACAGGTACCTAGTACCTACCGTAACAAGGTAGTTCGTTGTTGCGTGTTATGTCTTCATAATTACATATTTCGTTCTTAGTAATTAGTCACTGTATAATATGTTATAAATGTATATTATATTATTATCTGTTTTTGTCGTAAGTATGTATTATATTCTATGTAATAATAAATGTCACCTGCTACTACTGAAGGTGCCTATAACTTTATGTCTCTATTGCTTTTTAGAAACTGTAACATAAATTACATAAATGATAATACGATATAGTATATACGATAATAGTATTGAAACCCATTTAAAATACAATTGGATTTTAAATGAATAATATTTGGCCAACGAAATCACTAAAACGTCAACTGATTACCACTATTTATTTACGTTAAAATGTGTCTATATTTTGTTCATGTTGTACTTCTTCATTTTTTAGTTACCTAAACGAAAATATTAAACCTTCTTACGTCGTTCATAATTGACCGACTTGTAGAATATTAAGCAAAAACATCAAAAACAATATTGACGAATCATAATATAATGTGATGATCGAAGCAGATTTCCAACAGTTTCCAATGACTGTTAATTATTTGTATATAATCCATATCTTGTATAAAATGATGATTTCATTGTCCAACGATAAACATAAATATAATACAATAACACGTTGTCAGATCTTTGAAAAAAAAATTTTAAAAAAAATCAGTAATAGACTTAAAATGTAGTCTTACTCGAGAAAATGATGTTTATATAATAATAAAAAAAAATGAAGGCTAAATATAATAATGAATTTATATTTTTATATATTATATTCGAATAATTTTTAGAGCATTAAAATATTTTATTAGTTTTAACAATTACCGACGTTATATAAGTAATAATATTTGTACCTAATAGTTTAAAATTTAAATTCCGATAAAATGATCGATTTTCATGATTATTTATTTTAAAATTTTTTTTCTGGAAATCTGTCGTTTTAACGTTTTAAGTTTAATGCATGTAAAATAAAATATAAGAATTAATAACTCTTAGGAACAATACTTGCATTGTTTTTCAAATGTTTTAACATAATTGTTAGCAAAAGAAATACATACCCTTATTGCATTTGTTTGCAGTGCATTGGCGAGTAGAGTGAAATGAGTATACAGCGGCCTACGAGGCTACGACTAAAGGGTCCTTTTTATATTATCATTTCTCGTGCTTTGTTTCGATTTCAATAACTAAAAGCATGTAATAACATTTACCAATTATAAATCCAAACTATTCATCTTAATATCGGCATACTTAAAAATAACTGTAAAAATATAACTTTTCGTTTGCCGCTGCTCTTTAGTTATGGTTAATGGTTATGTACTTATGTATATTATTATTAGTTATTACGGCATTCCTTTTTATTTAATATTCATAAATATTATATTATGTGAAGTGCATATTTATGATTTCCAACAATTTAACATATTATGAAAAGCATTTAAATTTTAAAAGTTTTTTTATAGCACATCAAAAATAACATTTGACTTTTACAACAATTTGTTTTCAAACTATACATATACATAATACGAGTATAATATATAATATTATATTGTTTTACATATTAATTCAACTTAGTATCGCGTGGCTTCCATGTATATTAATTATAATATTTCTATGTACTTATTTTTTCTTAATATTTATGAAGTTTAAAACAACAAATTTTTACATGCCAATTTTTTTGTTCATTACTTTTTTTTTTTAAATTTTGATTTATAAATGCATTGGACAGCGATAATTTTCAAGGTACTATTTTAAAAAAACCAG
Organism: Rhopalosiphum maidis; assembly: GCF_003676215.2. Classification (NCBI taxonomy): domain Eukaryota; kingdom Metazoa; phylum Arthropoda; class Insecta; order Hemiptera; family Aphididae; genus Rhopalosiphum; species Rhopalosiphum maidis. The sequence goes on from NC_040877.1 coordinate 90,467,563, forward strand.
TGTCGCAAAAATTATATTCATAGTACAGGCGACCAGTGACAGAATCAATATACATCTATACACTAAACCTACGTGTAGTTTAAGTGGGTCATCTTAATTGTAATTCTTTATTTGATAATAGTGCGTTTAATTGGCAAAAAAACTTGTTACTGCAGAATTCTGACGGGAATTTTTGGTGTGACGTAATGTTATTTCTAAACAGTTTACCGCCCGCGTTATTATTTTGTTGAAAATTTTTATAAGATTTGTATTTAAACAAGAAAAACTTGCGAAGTTATACTCATTTGATTTGTGATTAAAAAAAAATAAAAAATAAAAAAGCACTTGATTCTATGATGGTTTTTTTACAAGTTTAACGCTTCACGATGTTTAACAATGCTGCAGCGACCTTGTAATATACATAAGTGCCAATGAGATATTATATATATGTTTTTAACTTCAAACTGATGATATATATATATATATATATATATTTAATATTTGACAATGAAAATGGTTGAGAGACACAGCAAGCATAATCGCATGTGTGATAGTGACACGTTTTTAAACATACATATTTTATGAGTTATTTTGTAATATTTATAAAACGTTTATGTGCTGTGAACAAATTTCAAAAATAAGCACCTACATATTGGTTCAACATCATATTTTAGAATCAAAATTATTTTCAATCAATACTTACATACGTTATACAATTTGTTTGTTTTATATACATTTTATTTAGAACATTTGAAAACTAACATAGTATAGTATAGTAACTTAAAATGCATAGCAATGTCTATATTTTTGATGTCTAACCTTTTTTTCTTCTATGGACCGTCGATAATAAAAGAAAACAAATATAATAATAAAAAAAAGAAATTTAAATATTTTGGAAATAATTGTAATTTCTGTATAGTTATTTTACTTAAAAATTAGCCTTAGGCTATTTCTAAGGACTTGGAGCCAGGAGGGTTATGGATTGTCATCACTAATTTATATAGCGTGTACTCACTAAATTGTCTAAATTAAATTTAAATTGTTATATGTTTAAATAATAATAAGTTTATTTTACCTATTTTTCTATTTGTCTAATTATTAATATTGATCTAAAATATTTAAATAACTAATATAATATTCAATATTGTATACAGATGATTTATATTTAATATAAACTATTTATCTAGTGATATATGTATATCACTTAACTTCTCAAATGTTTTAAGACTCCTAAAATAAAATCAAAATTGCTCATCTATATTGAAGGTAATCTTAATTCACGAAAAAGTTGATACGCCTCTTAATTATTTTACATTTTAATTTTAAATAACTGCAACTGAGTATAATACAATATCACAGCTAAATTTCGATTTTACAGTTTATTTTTAATTTTTGCGTTATTATTCGTGTGCTGAGTTTTCAAAGTTCATTATTAAAATACAGTCATTTGTTAAGCCAAAACTCAATTTATGATACAAATATATTTAATACCTAATTCTAGGTATTCTCAGTATAATCTTACACTCATCAATAATAAAACAATTATTGTAGTTTATACGATACCCAGTTTTTAGTATAGTTTCTAAGAGGCAAGAGCTATATATTTTTTTATATTAGAAGGGCCTGCAAACTATAATATGTTTAGCGCTGTCCTTGCATCGTAAGTTAGTACATATTAAACGAATCAATAATAAGTTCTTCAAGATATCCCAGATTATTTAAGGTTTAAAAATAATATTATTTGTCTTTTGATGATTAATTTTGGTATCAAAAAAGATAAACGGATTATCACTTATATTTCTTGGTAGTGTAAATATACAACGTAAGAAGTGAAATTACGAATTCTCAATTTGTTTTTCGGTACACTTGGCTAGATGGCTAGATAGACTTCAGTGTTACTACTTAATAATAATTGTGTAATCAATTTAATTAGTATACCTAATTATTATAACTAATTTATAAGTACAATAAATAATGAATCACGTTTTTATATTTATATTTTAATACTAATAAATTCGCTAATCACGTATAAGAGAGAAATTGTCAGATGTGTGCATAATGAACAACTCTATTTTGAGGGCTGAGGCGTATTCGATATTATATAAACATTAGTCTGTTAGTCATTTGCTTATACGTATACATTTTGCGTTAAAGGATGTAAAACTATATCCACGGATCTCTTGCCACTCCAGCTATTTATATTGATAAATAAAGATTATTGTGTTTGGCATTGCAGGTGTTTTATAGTAATAAATAAAAATATTATAACCCGAATTTTGAACTGCTCACCGACGAAAGCCCGTACACCCGACTTTGTGTACCGTGCAGTAACATCAACGTCAGCGATTTAAAACAATGTTAGACGTCTTTATATTATAAAGTACATACTACATACATAAATATAATATATACAATATACCTATATATTATAAATGAATGTAGACCATAGGCGTATGTATAGGATATGCAATATGCATGGTTGCATGGCGTATGCTCATGCATAACCTGTGAGCAGAGGCAGACAGGTTTTTAGATGCCGCATGGGACCCAAAGTCCCGGGATAAAACTTTTTAGAAAAATAAAAACATATTATAAGTACGATCGATATGTTTAAATTTTAATAATTATGTGACAAGAATCATAAAATTATATCCTTTTCGTGATAAACACGTCTTTACATATAAATGTTTTCATTTACCTATCAATTTAAAAAAATGTTGAAAAACCTGATATTTTCTAATTAGGAGCATTAATAACAATAATAATAATCATGAATATTATTTTTAAGGTAACGGTATGAATATTTATTTAAGGACAATTGTATTTTCGAGGATCACATTTTATCATCAGCTATACTTACCATATGATTTAAGTCTGCGCACACCTATGATATATAATTCGGGGATGCGCTGGTGCGCCTAATATATTTCGAAATATCTTATGGTATTGTTAAATTTTCTTCGTCAAGCACGTCACGTTGGCCAGCAAGCTTATGTAATAACATTATATGATGAGGCTTCGGAACAAGTGTCAAGTATGCCATATTATCATATACTTCCGTGTGCGTGTGCTGTTCGTTAATATTATATATGTAAAGTTTTCTCAATGCCTTTCCTATTACAACCAATACTCATAAAACGTCACTATCGTTGTTTGTTAGCAATAAAAACCTTAAAAACTCATCAAATAATAATAATTGGCGATTGTAATCATCGTATGACAAAGTCTCGGGCCGGCCGGATACAACACTCGAACGTGCGTCAATGTACAGAAACCGTGTTTTTTTATTCTTCCGAGCCATTATTGTTCTCACACAATCATAAACGTTTATTAGTAGACAATAATAATGTTTGTAATGATAATAATAATAAAGATGATTTTCTATTTAGTGTTTATACAATAATATAATATGTAATATAATCTATTTATTACTTAACATATACATAATTTATAGAACACGTCATCGTGGAATATAATATACTTATATATACATAAACGCAAAATATTATTCATTATAATTTCTGTTTAATGTCGGTCAAAACAAAATCAATTGCGTTTTAATTTTTAATATCATGTTCGCATGCACGAAAAATAGCGCACATTGACTGTCTGCCGTCTGATGCAATCAGAAAACAATAACAGAACAAAACAAAATAAAACAAATCATATACGTGGACCTATTTTCTTTCAAGGCGACTCTTATAATATAGTATCTTCCCAAGACGACATCAACGCCTATAATTAACATTATAATAGGTGTTATATTGTGTTAGGTATGAATTCAGATCGCAAAAGATATTTGTACGATATACTTTTTTTACAAGATGAACACGTGAACACGCTAACGCGTTACTATCATATAATATCTCTTCACGCTATATAGTCTGTCAGACGAAAATCAATCGATTCGTGATCGATCGGTCAAACGTGAAAATTGTTATTTTCTACTTATAACGAGTTGTAGGTATACATGTGTATATATTTGCGTATAAACAAAACAGGCTAAGACGTTTACGAGTTAGCGTTTTATTTACGAATGAAGACTTCAAGGGGTATTGTGTGACTATATATATATATAAGTATGTATAGTCGACGTTCGTATTTATCCACGTATAAAACCGTTCGACTGATGTTATTATCGCTCAGATTCGAAGAGCTTGAATGGATTTAGTCTATTTCACTTTACTTTACACTCACTCTTATAACTTATAAGTTCTCGTAATAAATTCGTAACGCGAACACAGCTTTCGTCGATTTTTGAACTTATTCATACTCGAAAAATATAAATATTAAATTGTAAATATATAGTGCGTACGTCTACTCAGCCGTGCAGACAATCCCTAGTCTGCTTAGTGCTTAGTCACCATAAAAATAATAGTTACATTTCTTAATGAGTTATAATAATGCGATGATAATAATACGGTCATATATTAGCCTTTCGATCCACATTTTATATTTTTATCAAAGAGGACATTAAACTATATATATTACGCTTGTGTATCGGTCGATAATAATAATATATAATATTTTAACATCTATAATGATGTTATTTTATTATTATTCCGTGTTCTTTATTATGAATAAACATACTATTATTACGTTTACAGGTCATTTACATGTATACAATACGCCTTTTGAACGAGTTTAGGTTTACGTGAATTCAATTATCGATTTTACATTAACTATACACCTACAAGTTACCATACATGCCACTCACTGTAATATATAAATGGATAATATTGATTACAACTTTAATATAATTTTAATGTATAGTTCTATTTCAGTATTTGTGTAGCTAAATTTTTTATTATAATTTATGAGATCCGATCTAGATGAAACTGTGAGTTTAAAGAAAGCGTTGAGTCATTAGCGCCACTCATTGCCCAAATTACATTATGTATGTCAACACAGCCAACCAATGACTCGTAAACACAATGCAAACTAAGCCCAAACGTATTTCGAATAATAAATAAATAACCATCCGAGCGTTACCATACAGTGCAAATTATACATTTTGTACATATAAATATAAAGGGTATATAAATATAAAGCAATTGATAATTCACCAAATCTAATAATGATAAATAATTTATGATGTAGTAATCAGTAATCACGTCTTAATCTAAAAATAAAACATCTTTAATCGTATTAGTTGTTAATCATTTTGATGCATACGCACTCGTAGGCATATATCAGTATTTAGTGTATTATTATTATCGCCATGTTTTAAATTTAAAAACTAATCATTACGAAATTACCTATAGGTGGTTGCGTTGAATTTTCATAATCCAACTTATTATTATCTTCCATTTTCATTGCTAAGGTATTGTTATTGGTGTTAATGTATTATTACGTTCCACTTAAGTAATTATAAGACTCAATAATAAGTTATCGGGTGATTATTATATTTTACTTATTTATATATTTTATCAATACAAATAATTATAGTACCTACCTATATATTATATTATTATACTTATAACAACATAATATTATATCCGTTTGTTAGACGTTTAATACGTTAACGCATTATAAAATACCATCATACTTTTATTATTATAAATATCCCTCAATAACAATATATTGTGCAATTATCGAACACTATTAGCAAATATCAGTTTGTCGATATATTATGTCACGTCGCAGCCATATTTGCATTAAAAAATAAAATTGTTTTAATATAAAAGAAGTTGCCACTACGGCCTCCATATGTACAATTAAAATACAAAAATAGCTATAGAAAATTTGCGATCAGTAAATTAAATTGTGTGTTGTTAGCTTTAATATTAGAGTAAAATAAGTGATCTGACTTATAATCAAACTTAAAAGTAAAAATGTTATCACTATTTAAGACTTTAAGACGGGGACAACACGTGTGAATGTGATGTCCTTTTAATATAATAAATAAAGCTATAACTTTCTGTGAAAGTAAGCAAATTACTTAAACTTAGTGATTATAAAGAGTTTCTGAGTTGTTTACCTATATTCAGTACTATAACGACAATTAACTTTTTCAAATTACATTCGTTGTGTTGTATTTTTGATTTACCTAATTATTAAACTTTCTACAAATTTTAAATTAATTTACATCACCCATAAAATAGTTTGATTGATCATTATTTTTTCAATTATATTTTAATAATAAAAGTAGGTAGTATACTTATTGACTACCTATTAGTATCTACATTAAGCAGACTATATAAAGTAACTGCATTGTGTACGATTGATTAAAATGTAACTTTAAGTTATAAACAGCATACAGGTAGTAAGAGGTACTATTACTTTTAAATTAATTAAGCTAAATAATATATACAAGTTCTTTTTAAGAAAAGATGATACGATAGTTACAAATAATAACAATTGTAGACTTTAATACTTTAACAAACGTATATATATATATATATACCTATTACTATAATAAATTGTAATATATAGTATAATATGGGAATGGAGAAATATAGGCAATACAATAGGCATATGATTTGAAAAGGCAAAACCCATTAACTATAATGTTATTGACTTCACCGGAATAAGTTCCGAGGATGTAGGTGTAAATATAACAAACTTTTGAAGACGACGACGCAAACGGCATTATGATTTAAATTTTATGGACTCCAAGCCTGTAGGTGTAAAATAATATGACGTCTTGTTCCTATGCAGGCGAAAACGAGGAAAACATTGATTTTCTATAAGCAATAAGCGTGGAAAGTTTTAAAATAAAAACAATACTTCAGACTCCTTTTCTTAGACATATTTATAGAAGACAACGTTATAATAGAATCTATTATAACATCATTATTTTTATTGTAAAGCGAATTGTTATCGATTCAAAAATTAAACAATTCGAGCAATAATAACATATACATTTACTGTATAATGTTTCAAAATAAAAATCTTAAAAACGGGGATTATGTAATATTCCTCCCAAGAAAATCTACAATAAGTTTGTCATATCTGTAAATGTATAGTTTTGAAATATTTGACAACGGGATAAGGACGATACAGGGGTTACAATAAATCTGAATAAATATGAAAACTTACGTAATATTTCTCCTTTACTCAAATAAGCTTACATCAATTTATTTTTCTTTACTCACTAAAAGTTCGGTTTATTTCAAATCCATATGCTTATTAATATACGTATTTATACTTTGTATTTTGTATAATACTATAATATAGTACATTAGTACCTACACTTTACATACTCTCTTAGTATTTCTTCAGCATGAATAATAAATCATTCGTTTAATTTCACTGTTGACTTTAATACTTCTGTATCTATAAAAAATTATATAGATTTATTAGGCTATGTAATATAATTTTTGATTGTATAATATAGTATAGAAACTGCAGAAGGTTTTGAAGACAAATAAATCAAAGCTACGGCTAATGTGGCTGCCAGGCGAGCACCCTCAGAATTATCTCCACTAAAATTACACAGGGTCAATATAATCAAATTGTAAGCCAGAAAATGCATTGTAATTCTCACTTATTCATACACTAAAGGTAAGGTTTGACACACTTTTGTGAAAACATGATGACAAATGACATCGGTCCTCTTTAGACTTAACGTAGGTATTTATACAATGTAATACCTAATGTTGTATAATATTAATTAATTAATAATACAATATAATATATTATATCTATATTTTCATAAACGCAATGTCGCAATACTCCGTCATGTATGGCGCAAGAATACCAAACATCATAATATGTGGGGTGAGTCACCAAGCATGTTTATCCCCCTTTTTTTCAATAATAATCTGTACTTGTATTAAATTCTGAGTTTTTGAATTTTTAAATATTAAAGGTTGGGTCTTGTATAAACGCTTATTTTGTATCGTCAAACTTTTTAAATGATAGATGATAAAAAAATCTAAGTATATAAAAATATGGTCCTTGTATATATATTTATATATGTAAATATTTAAAAATCCCAATATCAGAATTTTAAAAATGCATTATTTAACTATCAAAGAGGACTGAATATGTTTGGTGAGGGGTAATTCATACTATATTCTATTTTGTTCGTAAGTAGATACGCCTTACACCTAGTCGTTATCTTGGCTTATTAACTATCGGACCGTAATAGTATATGATGTCGGACGCCACTGAGTTACGCAAGTCCTCAAGTGAATTAAAGATGTATATATGGTACACAACATATTCATAGGTATCAGCTAGGTATGCCATATGACACAATATTTGCGTTCTAATATCATAATATAAGTATAATTTACACACGCGTATGCCGTATATATATAATTAATATGGCCGTTAATGATCATTTAAGTGTTTTATTATGTTAAAATGGAGATAAATTTAATAGAAAAATAAAAAACTTCGATACAACGTCGAGTATAAACTGTAAACATTATATACATACTTGAGCTACTTGCAAAAAAAATCTAACTATACCATTCAATAATTTATAATAGAAAAAATAATGTTTTATTTAAAATTTGTAAATACATATTACATACTATAAAATATATTGTCATTAATGTTTTCAAAATAATTATAACATTTTTATTTTATATTCACCGCCATTTTGTCTTTAGAAAATTGTGTCATTGTATCAACTTTTGATTTTAAAGTAATGGCATATTACAACCTTGGCGTTTCATTCTAAGAAAATAATTATTTTATTTTTTTGATATGCATTTATCTATAATAATTAATAAATCATAACAGACTATAGACTTGAGGCCTGATTGCAAGCTACTTATTATCGGCGCTCATATCTAAACGAACCATTCAAAGCGTACCTCATACCTATACTAGAAATAAACGCAGGTACGCATTAAGAGTAAAAAAGCACGAATGATGAACGCGCGCTAAGAAATAAATCTTATTAGTTATTAATAAAAAATATTTAAAGTTTAGATCGAAAAAGGATCGTCTAAAAATACATATACGTATTAACGAAAATTGTTTATTCTTCCATTTTGTCGGATTTTTTGAGACATTGTCTAGAACCCAATTGTTTCGATTCTAAAAATCCTGGTAATTGCTGTCAAACTTAGCTTATTGAGATTTGAGTACGGATGGACTGAAAACGTATTACACAGACAGAATAAACAATCAAAACTCAAAAGGATAGAAATGTATAGCTGTATAATTTATAAGAGAAAATAGAGATTATATATATATATATATATATATAAAGAACTTTTGAAAAAACACATTAATATTTACCTACATATATATATATAGTATTTTTTCCTGATGCCCTTTTACTATAACTTAGTTTGACTATATTCCTAATTCCCTAGTCTGATCCATTTGAAAATCGAACACCTATACATATTCTGATTTAGGAGGGTACTTAAGGATTAGAGGAATGTCATTTACTGGTTTCTGTTACCAAAGTATAATATTAGTTCAATAGCTAAAAGTTTCAAACCAAAAAAAAAAATTACGAATATATTTACCACATAATGATACGTTTGCGTATAACGTTATTTACTTTAATTTTAAGTTACTTTTTACGTTTTTTTCCGAAGTATAATCAGAGGCATTGTTTTTTTATTTTGGTTTAGACGCAATTTTTTATCGTTCAGTTATAGCCATTTTATCTGTTGACCACAACAACATCAACATTAATGGCGGTAGGTAAATAACATTCGAAAAGTTCTAAAAATACATATGTTTTTAACCTACAGTATACAAAACAACTACCCACGTCACCGGAATAACACAATATTAATGTATTGTAACATTATTGCTATACTTATAACTTTAACTTTATAAAATTAGGCTCTACTACTACTACTACTACTATACTATTATTATTAATATTAACGACACTACAAATAAATACGCACATTGCACTAATCGTAGTAGAGCACAGTAAACACGCGTTATTATGCATGAAACTATAGTAAATTTCCCTTTCAGTCGTAAACTCGTAGACGACGACCCCGCATTGTTTACGTGCGTCTTATTAACTCAAATAAAATAATAATTATTATCATCACACATCCGCACGGCATACTGCAGATACAGCGGTCATAATAATAGCACGGATGAACTTTGATTCGCGCGTGCGCGCGCCGTTTATAAATAAAAAAATCAATCTACTAATAACTTATTAATTATCTTTCTATTTTCGTATATTGTTTACCTACATCATCGGCGATGATTTTTTTTTTTTATCATTACCAATCGACATCTCGGTAAATGTTATTGTATAATGAATGTCAATATTGTATTGTTTTCGACCAAAAGTTCATCATCTGTCAAGTGATAACTGATTAGGATTAGGAACGAAATCCAATACCTTAAACAAATAATAACAATAATATTGTAATAAAAAAAAATGATGACAATAATAATACATTTATTTTTATCATTATTATCGAAAATAATTTCGCTTCGATATCAAAGGTTATTATTAGCATTATAATTTTATAATGTGCAAAGTATACATATTTTTTTTTTAATTTATCGTAAATATTTACAACAGGTAAACGATATTACTATTAATAATCTTTATAATAGCATATAACTTGACGTTTTCGATAATATGAAAAATGGAAGTCAGACGCGTAGTCGAAAGCGAGTACTCGACTCGCCCATAACGAATGATACCTACTACCTCACGACACAGTGAGAATGCGTCACCGACGAGGACCGCACAAATAGGGTAACTTCTCTTTCATCCGGCGGGGCATGGGTGCGCTATTGACGTCATGCGCCAGGCGTCTACCGTACGACCGCAACTATATACTTTGAATCGCGTGTGGGACGATGATGGCGGCGGCGTTAGAGGGATGGTTACCCCTTCGAGGCTTTTCACCGATCCGTCGGCCACGATGACGACCTAGACATTGACATTTCCATGCAGTTCTCCCCCCCCCCACCCCCGGCGCCAACCAATAATAATATACTTATGCTCCAATACCGGAATTCCCGTTGCTTTCTAGCCGAGCTTAAACTTGAAATTAAATTCTAACGAACCATAGCGATCCGACCAGGTGTGCTTTATTTGTATTGGACACTCCTCCGCATCACTGCAATGATGGACATTAGCTATTACTGCCGAAGTGGCACCCGAGGAATCCATACGTTCGAGTGTTCCTATGGACCGCAAACACGGAGCTGGCATACCTAAATATTATAATTTAAAGTAATTAATTTATCATAATGTGTATCATCGGTAGTGCTGGATCTAACTGATCAAAGTCTCGAAAGCCATGGGTGTAACAACTAATATTGGAGGACCTTAAAAAAAGATCAATCATTTGATACGTTTTTTTTTGACAATTGAAAAAGTGAGATGTGTTTAAAAAAGAAAATATTTCAACCATAGGTAAAAATTTCATGGCTCATGTACTTCTTCAAATCTATTCATAATTAGGGTCCATATAAGCTTATTATAGTTATAACAAATGCAGGTTCGGATAATTTGTAAAAATATATTTTTTCTCTTAGCAACCATTATTCAATATTTTTAATCATTTATTACTTTAGAAAATCAAAAAATCTAGGACATCCACCTGAGGCTTCTAAAACAAACTCGGTCTCCAAACTACGTAACATTGCACTCCGCTAAATCCGGCACTATTCATAGGTTGTAAGTCGTGAGTACATTTAAATTTTCATTACAAGTACAGCTTTATTTTGACGAGTTACTTACTTCTTAAACGGCAAAAAGAGTCGCGGACTTTTCAGATAGAAAAATACCGAAATTCAAAATTTATAATTATATCATATTACAATTAACTATATTATGTACAGCTTGCAATTTTTAAAAAACATAATATTATTATATATACAGTATACCATAATTGGCATAATTGTACCTATTACCTAATTGTAACAATTTAGTGTTTTCTTTACGGATGGTCCGAAAGTGTTGTCAAAAATCAATATTAGGTAATAAAAAGTTGATAAAATGTAATATTTTTTTCAATGATTAAAAAAAATCACATTATCTGGGTACTTATATAGATTATTATAGCCTATAGGCATACATATTATACAATATACATAGCCACATAGGTAAGGTATTTGTCTATATTTAATTAAATTTATGATAAATAAAAAAAAAATGAAGTAATACTTACCTTGTGGCTTGTGCTTGCTATGCCCAAGCATATAAAATGTATGGGTTCAGGGTTGGTAATTGGTATATTTTATAGTTTTTGTAGTAAAATATACCATAAATGTTTACAGCTATCGGTTAATAACTATTACTGATTATTGATTAATAAAAATAAATGCATTTAAATGTAGCTGGTAGGTATTACCTAATCATAATCGTAACAATATAATATAAGAACGTGCCATCACAAGTACTGTTGAGACTTTAAAATAAGTACTTAAGTACTGATGACTATTATTTACTGTTGGTGATTTGGTGTTCCATATACATAAGTATGACGTAAATGTTTGTTGAATTTTTTAAAGCTGTTAAAGTTTCTGTTAAAGCTGTTGCTTTAAAGTGTTTAAACTAATTATTACGATTGTAATATTATTAAATAGAATATTCTTTCCGATCTGATCGCTTTCGTTTTCTGTTACACGTCATTGTCTGCAGTTATAGATTTCATATTATACGATTCACGCATTATATAATGGCAAATATTGTTTAAAAGTCGTTTAGAAACAGAACAAAGTGCTTCCCAAAAGACTTATATTAATCGTATAACAATTTACAATACAATAAGTAATAACAATAATTATTCATCTTTTTACCTTTGCTCTACTGATTACTTGGTACAACTATGATATTAAAAATTCATTAGTAGATATTTTTGAAATATGTCATAACTCATAATAGGTATTGGAATATATAACCATACGACCATAGTCGCGAGTAATTTAAATACAATTGTTTATTCTCACCACAATTTTTCAGAAAACTATAGAGAATTCTAAACAATATGTCAAAAGATTTGAGGTATCATATTATATTTTAATCTTTATTCGATTTAAAATTTATAAATAGTACAAACATTTGAAGCGTTAAACTTTTTAAGACTAAAATATGTGTAGAAGCCAAAAGGCACAGAAATTAGATCATTGTAAAACGATAAATTCCTTGTTTGGCTTAAAACGTACAGATGACCACAGTCCACAGCTAATACTTAATCGATCATAAGAATTTTCACTACTGTCGAGTGCCGGTATACCTTTTCGTAATAATATATTATGTATAATGGAAGATGTCTAATAATTGTATTCGTTGTATAATAATATAGGAGGATCGATATTCGTTGTTTACAAAGACCCTTTCTCGAACACGGGCGGCGAACGGATTTTGTACGATTTATTTTCTAACGTCGTCCAATCGTCGTGAAATTACCATGCGAATAATTGAATGACTAGTAGTTTTATTTTTAAATCACGGATACACCATACACCAGGCGCGTAATTTATTTCCTGTTCCATTATAATATGGTACACCACTGGTTGTTCTGTAATTCACGTAGGAACTATAATAACGTCGTATCAAGGTTCAATTTACATGAAACTACCAAGTTAGCTTAATGGTATTGTTCTGGTAATACTTACGAATTCGAAAACCTACATTGGTTTTTATTTCTTGTATATTGACAGTTTTTACCTAGTTTCAATAATGGCACAAAACTATCATTGTAGAAAAACGAAAATTCTGTTTAATTTCCGTATAATTAGTTTTTTTAAATATAGACATGGGGTTAATAGGTATTACAAACAGATTATGTGGAAATCTTAAAGGAAAAAAAATTAAAACAACATATTGAACAATAAAAAATAATATTTTATTAATTAAGGATTTTATTACAATTGTATTACAAATCAAAATGTAAAATACATTTTTCTCTTCCGGCACTTATACAATAAAATAGACTTATATAGAATTAATTTTTTTTGCGTACAGACAGAAAAACATAAACAAATAAGGTAAATAAAGATAATTTAATAATTTAGTTATAATAATTTATGTGTAAGACAGCATAATTTTGTAAGACTTTTTTAAGTACATTTTCTTTGAAGTTCCAAAACAATTATATTAATACTGTGTAAAATATTTAGTCTATCAATCAGTCTAATTCAATGATTTTGTTTTATTGAAAAAAAAAACCGGTGATAAAATTTGTTTTGGTATCAGACATGACAGGAAAATAACTTAATAAAATAAAAAATAAAAAGACTAGTTTCATTTTTTCATCAAAATATATAATTAAACGTAACAAATATTTTTGACTATTGTATTTCAAAGGACAAGTAAATAGTAATTATCACATTTAGTATTGTAACTCATTATGGTTTCTAGACAAGTATTATTTATGTTGTGGTTTGGGCGCCATCAAAAATAAATTAATATAATAATTTTCTGTTATACTAATTTAGCTGTGATTTAATAATGTGGTTATACTATGAAAAATTTGTATCAAGATTTATGATATCCATACATTTTAAAATAAAAAAATGAATGGTAACATAGTTTCTTACTAGTTATTATTTTGTACTTTGATTTTTAAATTATTAAAACCATTTAACTATTATAAAAAAATGAATTAAGACTAAATTGAATAACTATGTATGAATGTTAAAATTAATGTAACTGTGGAAGCTATTTGTTTTATATGATTAATTGCATATGAGGGAGTTAAATGTATATTATGTATACATATATTTTACATTAAAAAGTTTTATGATAATTTTTTTTCACTTTTTTGACAGAGAATGTCTAATATTCATAATTATGACAAAAAAATTGAGAATTAATGATTAGGCGCCCAATGTAATAATAATATTTTTTTTAAGCTAACTCCAAAACAATAACAGTTTTTATTTCCATGTTGTAGTAAACCCTATTTACCTAGATAAATAAAGATAAAAGCTGAATATCTTAAAAAAATAGTAACAAACGTATCACAGATTATATATGGTTGATTAATTTTTACCTATTATAAACAAAACAGAGCATCAGACTTAACTTACCAACCCATTAAAATAATTTTCCCTTTATGATACAATATAACAGCCTAATGAACATCTAACAAATTTAAGTACAGTCTATTATTGAGTATCCAGGTAGGACATATGTTGCCCCTTATGAACAAAAACTACATTAAAATTATTTGCAAAAGAATACATTTTGTGATATGGTATTTTTAATTTTATTTGGTCGATCAGACTTATGGAGTGCGAGTTATAAATTATTGCAGCCAAAATATTCTATATAAATACTTTTCAATATATCTTAAAAATATTTGATCTGTAATATTTTATAAAAAAAAAAGCTTTTGAATGAAATTTTACCCCCAAATTACATATTGATATAATATTATATACATTTATTTATATACTAAAGTAGGCGGGTTGGTAAGAAAGAACAATAAGAGCCTACCAAATAATTTAATTTAAATCTTGCCTAGAATCCTGTTGGATTTAAAATTTTATTTAAATTGCATTGATTTTATATTTGACACTATCAGAGTATCTTAATTTTAAAAAACCCTCATTTTTTGATCACTGTTAATATATCAAGACATTTTCAACAATAATATAATACATTAAACATTAAGGTTATAAGACCTTGTCCCCTATTGATTGATAGGCTTAAGTTATAATTAGTCGAGTACCTTCTTTAATTTTCATATAGTAGTATTCATAAAGTACTAAAAAATAATATTAAAAATAAACCATAATGCTGAGATAAGCCACATAAGCTGTCAATATTAATATGTACATAAAAAATGTAACTAATACATTTTTTTTTTATATATAATATAGGCTAGGTATCAACTTAAAATAGGCTATTATTTATACAATTTTTAGAATACTCTCTATTATTAACCAAAACACACGACGCATCCATTTAAAAAAAACAAGTCAAGCATTTTAAAATAGATGCGACTCGTGTAATAAATAATTTATTATTCTAAACAAAGTGCCGGCACTTACCCTTGCACGCAAGAGTACACTATGATGTTCTGTTGGTTTTCTTGATTTTTTAATGTTTATTTTGTCATAGCGCAATATTGGTGCCCAATGGACAGGATGTGGCCATAGAGGACACTGGCCGGCTTTTTGCTGATCTAGTCAGATTTGGTACTGACCGTTGATGGTCGTCACCTTTGGCCATATCTCAGGATCTTCTCCTTGCAATATCCTTACTAGATGCTGTCGTTGTGCTATCTGTATAATACACATAAATCTACTATTAGAATACATCTTTATGTCAGTAGAAGTTATTGAAATTACTCAAGTTAATATGAGGCTGTACATTATGTTGGAGGAATTGATTAACAAGACCAAGCCAAGTCTATAAACTTTGTGGTAGGTAATGTAATAGTTAAGTTGATTATATAAATTTAATGTCAATATTAACATCAATAAGACTTAAAAATGGTTACAACAATATTATTGATTTTTTTTTTTTACTTTCAGAAGCTTTACAAGTACCTATAGTAATATACTAATGCGTAATAACAACAACAACAACAACGTGTTTATATTCGTTTCACAAAGGAGAAGGTTAAATTATAGTCAGTTGAATAGCATGAGAATACAATGAAATTCGGGTCATATTAAATACAATGAACATTGGGCCAATATAGAGATGGGGTATATTGGGGACACAGCAAACAGACCATAAAAGAGTTTAGTCGTCACAAGCCAATTACCAATTATACACTAATCGCATACCCACAGATAGCAAATAAACATATTATAGGTATCTAAATATCAAAACTTGTCGGAATCAAAAATGAAAAAATCTATGGAAGCACCGCATTTAACGTCAGACTTCTTTGAAACAAGCAGGACTCCGAGGTTTGTCTCAAGTTGTTGGCTGTTGGCCGAGGTTAAGTGACACATGGAGTGTAAGAATTGGGTTTATAATATTCTTATCTAGAGACTGACACTTACTGTCTTTGGACTTCGACGTCAGCGACCGCCTGAGCTTATCGACGAGCTTCGAGTGGAACATGTTCAGCGACGACGTGGACGACACCTTTGGCGGTGACGAGGACGACGACGAAGATTTGGCGGGGCTCTGAAGGCTGGACTGCGAGTTCCGTGACGAGTTTCTGGACGCCACCCCGTGGTGGTGCTGCAGACTGCCGTGGTGAAAAGCTGTCTGCTTGGACACTCCACCGAGCGACCGATGGGCCGGTGATCCTACCATAAAATCGCTGCCGGGCGACGTGGATAGCGACGGACCGTCCGCTGACCGAGAACCGCTGTGCATCCGTCTGGTACCACCGCACGACGAAGCCGACGAGGCGGACGTCTTGTCGTTGGAACACTCAGAAACGCGTCTATTCCGGTTCGATTTGTAAATATTGTAATCGTTTTTTACAACAGGCATCATGAAAGCCATAGCTTTTTTTTATTAATATGCAAGTGTTTCGAAAAAAAAAAAAATAATAAATAAGGAATCGACGACGAGATTCCCTCTTCGGAGCTAACAATTTTCTAACAAATTCGACTGATTTCTGTCGATCTGATTCTGTCTGAAATTATTTTTCTTATGTTCCGTTTATCGTAACTTTTTTTTTCACTGTCCGTATACGTATTGTTAAATCAATACAATTCTAATATTCAATAATATTTTTTATAATCCGTTTAACGTATGGACCGATATATAAATAATTTAAATTATTATCATCAATTCGCACTGAGAGATTGTTACCGGTATGCACGTCAGTCGGCAACTGGCGGGAATTTATAAATTCGATTTCGGATAAGGACGTATAAATATGTTTATATACGCGCGCGATTGTATCTAGAGAAAAAAAAAACAAAACGTTTCTGTAACGATACCGATTTCGTTTCTCTATTTTACTCCACTGGACGAGTCGAACGTTAAGAACGGTGCGCGAGTCGTGACTATGTGCAACGCAATGCAACGGAATGAGAATCACTTTGGCCGTGTGACCTTTCCGCCTTGCGAACGAGCGTTACCACCACTACCGCCGCCGTCGACCCCGCACCGCGCCACACCGGCCGCACAACCAACCCGCCACGCCGTGGCCGGGACCGCTTCACCGCCGCGCCATCTCCCACCCATGAGACGACGTTATGAAACCTGTCCCGCGGGCCGCCGCCGTCGGTGGCCTCGGGGACGCGTCGGTTACACCGGTCGTTCGCCGTCCTAAAACACGGTCGGTTATGGCGGGCGGGCGAGGGGCATTAGGCATTCGTCGTCTGGATGTTATTGATCCGAACCGTCCCCGCGATGCTCCGCTCGCCATCGTCTTTGCCGTCGACTCGGGCGTACGTGCGTGCGTGCACGTGTGGCAACCGCTTACCACCCGTCCCCACACCATTGTCGACGATCAACGGTTTTCCCTACTCACCTCCGCCCACTGTTGGGTCGGCGGCTGCGTTTTTACGACGACGGGTCTCCACCACCCACCCGCCACATCCTTATCGTGGGGGAATATTGTCGGCCGAATTCGGCCCCGGTGCTGGCAGATGGCGCGACACGTACGCGCGCGCGTCCCGTACGCCCGCCCGCCGACCACGGCCGCGGCGGACGACGGCAAACCGAATTCCAGTGGTTCCCAAACTTTAGAACGTTTACCGTCGTTGTCATGTCCGATGGCGGCGACTGTGCCTTGTGCGTCGAATATTCCACGTTAGAATAATATTATTATTATCGTCGTCGTCGTTGTCGTCGTTGTGTAGTACAAGTAAATACGTTTGCATATTCGTATTTCGTATTTTTGTCCGCGACCCCGGCTGCAAAATCGGATATTATGGTATTATGGTTTTTCTCGGAGTACGCTCGTGTCATCGCGCCTTGCACGTCCGACAAACGGCCATCGGAAATCATTTTGTTTTTTGTGTTTCTATCGACTGTGTACGAAACAACGTCATTGTACTACGTCGTCGTGTAGGAAACGAGATGCCGTCGTGAAAACCGTTCGGATCGCCAAATCCAAAGCGAAATCGAAAAGAGTGACACGTCACGGTATTCTGCCGTCGGCCCCGCTCGTATCTGTATAATATTATTGTAATAGTACGTATTGCGTTTGAATAATATTGTATATTATTGAAAATAGTACGTATTGCGTTCGAATAATATTGTATAGGCTTTTCTACGTTTCGTGGCCATGTCGCCTTTCTCGGTGAAACATTTTCGTCGTATCTACGTAACAAGCGAGATTCGTAGTATTTTTCTCGCGTCGTTTTTTTTTCTCATTCGAAACTATAATAATAATAATACTACAACACAATATTGAACGTTCTTCACAATTGTTTAGACAAACAATTATAACAATTATTATAGAATCGTACGCGACTCGAGGGACAGACTCGCAGTACGTGTCTTGACCGAATTTATTTTACATTCACGACGTGGAATTGAGATATTATCATAAACATAAATAATAATTTTCATTATTATTATTATTGTTGTGTCCGTTTAAACGACAAATCGATTTTTTTCGTGTTTGGTACTTTGATATATTACGCGATAACCACGAAGCAAATGAGAATTGGGTCGTCGAGAAACAAATACACCAATATTTTTCGTTCCGCCCCGGTCGTTCGAGTGGACTTTTTTTGTCTACGTGTCAATCTGACGAATTTCCGATTTCGTCCGACCTCGCCAACAAAATGTTCTAACAATGCATTTATAATATATTTTTATAAAATATATTCTTATCGTAACGATACATTTAATAATAATATTTTTGTTATCGTTACGATAGCACACAAACCCAAACTCAGATTCATAAACCCGTAAACACAGAGGGAAAGTTTAATAATTATTATATAAAAGTAAAAGTATCTGATAATAATGTTCACTGCATTATAATGAATGCTCATACGCACAGCATTACGACGGCACAATCTAGAATTCTAGAATATTCTCCAACTTGTGATGCGAACGATGAGCAACGAAATCGTCGTTGCTTCCCGTTAACAAAATCTGTTAACAAACGATTACAAGAGAATAATATTAATTCTTAAACATAAAATATTATGATAACTTAGCGAAGAAAAACCCCAAACCCGCCACTAGTATTTGTAATGTTATACGTTCGTAATCCATATCTTTTAAAAATACAACAAGTGTGATATTAAGTACCTATATTATTATTACCTTACCGTTATTCATTTTCTTTGTTTTTTCTTGACATATGGATAATAATAATATCTGAAATGTCCTTTAGATATATATATAATATATATCTATATAGTCTGCAGTGGTGACATGATACACTTCTGCTTTCGGACATAATATTATAGTGTATTATACAGTAAATATTATTACGCGACTAATAATCGCTAATAATGTGTAATTTTTAAGTAAATAACGTGCAGACCATGAATTATGTCTCCGGACCCCGGGGATATTGCATTATAAAACAACTAATATAATATGAAATACCCACACAACTATAATAGGTGCTCCGGAGAAATGTATGTTTGCAAATGACATAAATAATTGATGTCTGGGAAAGTGGGAAATAAAATATTACGATGTACATGAATTGAAGTCTGGGAAATAAAAAAATACGATG
Source organism: Rhopalosiphum maidis (assembly GCF_003676215.2). NCBI lineage: Eukaryota > Metazoa > Arthropoda > Insecta > Hemiptera > Aphididae > Rhopalosiphum > Rhopalosiphum maidis. The sequence goes on from NC_040877.1 coordinate 90,488,022, forward strand.
CGCTTTATTTGGGTCAGCGTGGTTTCAATTAATAGTGACGAAATTATATAGTGTACTACGCATTTGTAAACCTACGTGGCTAGTGACTACTTAGACTTTAGTATGACAATAATTTCGTTCGATTTACATAATATTATAATATACTAATAAACTATCAAGTTTTATTATCCGATATTTGGATTTTCCGCATTCCTACCAGTATTTTTAATATATTAAGTATACTATTTCACGCGGTCGATATCATCGACGATTCCGGTCGCTGAACTCGTAATTATTGAGTAAAAATTACCAATAAGTGAAATCGTAATATTAAATATTAATAATATTCAGTGTCCACGTGTCATCGTCGAGCGGGACGGAGCCGGTTTAAATACGAAAGTACCGATTTTTGCATATTTTTACAATAACCGTTTTGGCAACATTTTCGGTCGTGTGCGGAAAGAAAACATACGTGACGGGAAGTGACGAGCGACTGTATGCGTGTGACGAATAACCCTTTAGCCGGATATACAGTGCATACAGAAATAATGTATAATATAATAATATGCACGCGATGGTGGGCGACAATGTGACGCCGACGCGTGCAGTTTGTACGAAAATAACTGAAACCGAAATAATTTGTGAGATTCTGGCAATTCTGCGAAAGAGAGATAGCGAGTAGACGACACGGACCACTCATAGACTATATAGATGACGGGCCACTAGAATTAAAAGTAACGGATTATTAACCAAAATGCGAGTGAGAGGAGAAAAAGAGAGATAGGATATCGAGGTGACTGTACTTCAAAGAGTCGTTAATTTATTCGTTTCAACACGTTTAATCGATTACTATTAGGACCTTCGTGACGCCCAATAATTGTTTTAAACATATTACATACTATAATATTATAAACGCCAATTCGCATGCATTTCCGGATCCAGAGCGCAGTTCCGCTCCCCTCTCAACGAAAGTACACTTGCGATTATAAGTTATAACATTTTTACCATAATAGTTATTATTATATTGTATATTATTTTGTCAGTGGTGTACTAGATTATACTATATAAATTCATCACGTGGTTTTTGATTAAAGCCATGCGGTGTATAATAGTATTTACTACAGTATACAGTATATTATATATATAATACCTGTTTAAAAATTGAATGTTCAATACACTGCTAATAGTTTTATTATAATTAGGAAAATTAATATTTAAGTTAATTGATCTGTTATTAAATTCAAAGGTAAGAATATTGTCCAGGGCATCTCGAAAGGTTTTTTTTTGGTAAACCCTTGAATATTTTTACTTTATTATACCACTTCATGTGTATTATGTGCATTCGTATGATTTTCGTAGGTATTCGATTATTGTACAATTGTATACGTGCAATATACGTATAATATTACAATCATTTTTTTTTTTAAAGTCACATGTATAGATGCTATCGTTGGATAGACCCATAGATGTACGATGTACCTCTCCATATTTATAAATCGTGTTGGATTGCAAACAATTGTTGTATGTATTGTTAAACTTCAAACCTGGCCGTATTGTATACGATATATTGCTGCACGTCTATGAAGTGCGAGATCGTGAATCACATATATATGTTCACTATGTCTGTGTGGCAGTGGTTGCATCAAATTTTGTTTATTCCATACAATATTATATACCTATTGGCTATTATTAATATCATACTTCATACGCATGTGAATCGTGAATGTGTGTTTGTCGACAGGTTGACGTCCACTCGTACAAAACGCTGTATATATATTATAAATTATAATAGTAGATTTTAGATATACATATAGTTGGTTACGGGTTACCTATACTAAAAACGATTTACATAAACTGTGTAAAGACCCGCAGACGCGCAGCAGATGCGATGGAAATAATATTCGCTTTGTGCATATTTTCATTACGATCTGTGTGATTGTGTCTATTGAAAAGGATTAGATAGTTAACCGTTTGACAATGTTTAGTAATTCATGGTAACTATTTATATTTAGTCTTTTAAACTTTAATTAGTAATTAATCACAGATTCGAGTAGCATATACAGAATATAAAATTCCGATGTGATTACGCTTACGCACCTAGTCATTTTTTGTTATTCGTATGTTTGTGATTTAAATACAAATGACATAAGTACTACAAGTTTAATGATTTTTACTCTTGGTAAAACCTACTATTTTAGTGTTATGACTTATGAATGATATGGATACATGACACATTCAATGATTATCAATCACTTTAGAAGTTTAGAAATAATCATTAATTCGTTATTAGTTTATTACTATTTAATTTCAATAAATACCTATATGTATAGCATTTACAACAAGAGTTACCTATTCAAAGAAAACTTGTATTATAATTATTATTATTTACTATAGATAAAAATATGCAACGTAAAATAGTTTGATATGAATTAAAATCATTAACAGAATATGCATTGATAAAATGATAATTACACATTTCTTTTTTATTTTCTTCACGAGATGTTAACAAATAATCATTATATTATTTAAAAAATAATAAGTCATTTTCATTATAAATAAATAATGAAGTAATATTTAATTAAGTAACGATAAGACTTATATATATAGAAACAATTATGATAAATTATAATAGTATTATAATTTATACTATATGTTCATATAATCACATATTATATAGTACTTAGTATACGTATAGGTGATGGTAGGTACCTAAACTATTATTTATAGTACCTACCTAACCTACTGGTTTCTACCTATGAAAGTATTATGAATTAAAAAGTGTAAGCTATCCGCTTATGAACTTTATAACTTAAACTTTAAAACTTCCAAATAATAGAATGAATTTTTGTTTAACTATACGTCTATACCACAGTTAATGTTTAAATGTTTTAAGACATAATATTTAATCCTATATTCAATATAGTAAATTGCATATTATAGGTACTGTATTATTTCTTAGCGCTACCTCTTATATATATGATGTTCTCAGTTTCCGTTAAAAAAAAATTAATTTACATCACTAGTTACCAATTACACAAATCCAAATTTTTGAAAATTTGACTCTTAAGTTCGTTTAACAATTTTGAAAACCAGAATTTGAATAAATGCATTTTATTAAAATAAATTTATGAGTGGTGAGTCATTGTGTATTATATTATAATAATGCAAAACGTAAAAACAATACTTCATAAGCTGCATAATAATGTTTATGTTCATTATTAGGTATTACTATTTATAATTTGTTCGATATATACATATCATGTTCTTATTAATAATTTTAATAATTACAATTTAATATTCACTATTTATAATAAGTGTACAAACAATAAACAGTCAGCTTTCATAAGTTATATAAAACAATTAAAATTAATATTTTTAATTTTAATTTTATACGATTCGTGATGCTTTGAGTAGATACCTATATACCCATAGGAGTGCGCACGGGGGGTTCTGGGTGCGTCTGGGCACCCTTGACATGTAATTGGGGCCCTAAAATTTAAGTCTTATAGCATATATATATAGGTCCGTATTTTAACTAATGTTACTTGAATAAAAATTATATTTTGTCTAAAATATGTTGTAAAAAATTATGTTTTGGGATAAAAAAAATAATACAACTTAAAATATTTTAAATTTGCGTGGTAAAACTTATTATGATTATAACAGCTAGATGTTATTGACTACAAAAGTAAAAATAAAAAATAAAATATATTGCAATTATCTTGAAAATAGATTTTAGATTCAACTATCTAATGAAACATTACCTATATAACTTGGTACTAGTAATACTACTGATTAATATGTGATATATTTTAATTAATGTTTATTTAGGCATTATAATTTATTAAAATATGTACATGTCTTGTTAAGAGAGGGCCCAAATTAAGAAAAGAGCCCGAAAAAATTGTAGTCACTCCCCGAAATTCAGGTCTGCGCACGCCTATGTACATACCTAACTTTTTATCTAAAAAAAATGACAATAGTTTTCTAATAATCTATGAATTACTATACCAAAAATCAATTTATTTATTATTGTACAATGATTTTACATAATACAGAAACCACATATAGTATGTGCACAATTATACAATTATATACCATTATATACTAAACCGTAAGCACGTGTTTCCTTGTATTTTGTGACGTATTACGTCTATGTATTTATAAATAATTCATAGTTTATCCACAGGTGTGATGTGTGAAGGAACTGCCATCGTCCTTCGAATTTCAAAATGTGTATTGTTTAGTGTATAGGCAGTATTGTAAAGTATTTGAATACCAGAATACTTTTATTTTATAATTTTTTTGAGTCCTTATAGATTTTAAAATATACAGCCGCCATCAACTCAAATGGGCTATTAACATTTATATAATGACAATTTATTGTAGTCTTTTGAGTAATACGTATAACTTACATACTTTATTATAAATAGTATTTTAATATTTAAGTAATTACTTAAATCATTAATTGAAAATCCTTCTGTTTTAAATAGTGGTAAGTCGATTATCAAAGTAAATAATATAATAACCTTATATAGCTGACTTCAGAATTCATATTATTCGATACAAATTGTCAATTGAGATGCTATTATGAAATGTTTGTTTTAAATTTTTTTCACATTCACAAATAACAATACTATAATTATTAATATTAAGTATTAAGTACAATTGTATTTTTATTAAATATTCAATATAGTATCTAAATAGTTTATTAAAATTATGTATATATAACAATAACAAAACAGAAGTCAATTTTTCATTAAGCGTATTTTTTTGATTGAGATACATTGGTTCATTGGTAGTTTGGTCTGTTACGTGATTGTAATAGTTTCTTTTATGTATTTATAATTTATATTATTGGTATATAAAAAATAAATAAATCAAAATACTGATTACCTACGAAAACAAATAAACAATTTTATCTTATTTATTTACTTTTTAACTATAGCTATTAGTTAAATAAACACTGCCGTTGCATTGAAGGCGTATTTTGTAAAATAATATATGATATTATATTGTTGTAATAAAGATACTATTACTAAGTACTATTAATACAATTGCTCAAAAACTACTATAGAAAAAATATTTCTGTATCTTTTTTTGACTTAACCTTATTGTCTATTGGTTAGTATACAGATGACAATGAGTCACTCCTATTATAATTTTTTGTTTTATTAAACGCTAACTTGAATTACTGTGCTTGTTGACGTTCGACATGTCACCAATCTCCATCAATCAACATCGATGACATAGTCACATAGGTATACAAAAGTTACGAATCCAACGATGATCGTGAAACTAGTTATAACTTATAACTTATAGATAAGTTAATTCAAACAATATATACGATGGATTGTATCAAATGCCCTTGTATTATAGAGACAAGGTTATACTAGTATAGGTATCTATTATTAATAAGTAAAAAGTAATAACATACCACTTAAATTTAAAAAAAGTTTTAATCAAAAAATGATTTTTTAAATATTAGTTTAAGAAACCACGCAGGTTACGGTATACAGAGTCTAAGTGCTCTGATATTCACTTCATTTTTGATCATATCGGCTACAGAACTAGCGGTCCGCTAAATATTGGGAAAACATTGATGAATCATTTCATTGAATAGACGATTTTTACTAGAGCTGTATTTTTTACTAGTATGTTAATTTTTCTGTAATGTGTAAAATTAATACGAATAATACGTAAGTATAAATAAATAATTAGATAGCCAAGTATATAATGAGTTTAATGATTATTAATTATATAGTTAGTATCTACTGTCGGAGTACCTAGGTAGTCACTGTTTATTATACCTAGTATAATAAACATAGATACTTCAATACCTTCAACACCTATTTAAACGTAATATTTAGTACCTAAGTAACTACATACTTATATAAACTCAACATTTTAAATTTCATAAAAATAAATTAATATACGGTAAAAAAATATATACGGTAATATATATCTAATAAAGAAACATATGAATTTTCGTAAAAATAATTTACATGAGAATAAACATACAATAAAAATAAATATTTACTGAAATACCGAACAAATACAGGTATAACACTAAAATTGTACCCAAGCTATATTTCAATAATGTATTACAACAATTTACAAGCAATAAAAACTATCTATAGGTATGTGTAATGTGTATAATAATTTATTATATGTATGTTATAAAAAATTAATATTTAGTAAATAATATATCACTAAGTAAAGCATAATCATACGTATATATTATATTTTCATAATATAAATATATTTAAATATTTATATCTAACATAGGTGTATATATCAACGTTTAATTAATTAAAAAATAATAGTTATCTTTTTTTAAAATTATTTTATTTACTAAGTTGTTACCATAGACATGTAAAATAATATATGTATTTATATGTTATTTTATATAGTTGTGGTCATTACCTACGGGCTACAAGACAGCATTTTTTGAAAAAACTATATTATTTGTATTACCTTTTAACGTTTTATAATTTTTTCAGTTTTGTACTTTTTTGAATGACAACATACATTTATAATTTATTATTCTTAAACAGGATATTTTTTGGAGTATTTTTGATATATACAAATCGAATTTTCAATGAATAATTTATGAGTTAATTTATAACAGTTATTATAACTGTTATAACTTAAAAGTATTTCAAATTTTGATTAGCTGATTAGTGAATTTTGCCGAGTTTTCTGGTTTTCCTGTGCCACTGAAAAGTTTCAATTCTTTACAATTAATATATTAGTATGATTTGAATGAACTACAACAAATGAACAAAATAACTAAAACCATTACGATGAAAAATCGTTATTTTTAAATTTAAATATCTAGTTTTATAAAAATATGTACTTATATGTATGAAAAAAATTGTGCAGATGTATTCTTGATAGGTATTTTGAGAATGCTTTAAAACAATTAAAACTAACTTACTTTGTACTAAATTTTCAAGTTTTAAATACTTAAATTAAAAATTAAAAATCGAAAAATATAACGTATACAAAATAATTTTCAATTTTAAGCGAATTTTAACTTCAAATGCGTTTGAAAACAAATGTGATTATATATATTTTTAATATTTGTAAACTTTTATAATTATACATATAATTTATGAGATTCTTTGTATTCAATTTTTAAATTAGTTGACCCACAACCAATATTTTGAAAAATAAACTGCATTCAATTTTAAAATCTCTAGAAATAGCTCAAAACAGCCAAAATATTTGAAAGTTTAAATGAGTAGATAATTATTGTAATACATATTAATATAAAGAAAAAATTTATTTTATTGAAAAATGTTTTTTTTGAGATCTACAAATAATTTTACCATTTTATTTTCAGAGAGATTATAAAAATACATCACATTGATTTATTTATAATGCAAATATGTGTATACATATTGTTTATATAAAATATGGATACATCAAAGAATAGAGATGGTTTTAAGTCATGTGTCTCAATTTTGAAGGTTTATCTTTGTCCAAGTTATGTTGTATAAATAGAATAATATATGTGATTCATGTAGTCATTCTTGACCTTCGTCTAACTTGACCATCGCAAAACAAACAAAAAAAATACCTTAAAATTATATCGGTATATGGACTATTGAAATATTGAAAATTGATTTTGTTTTTTTGTGAGCATTTTATACAACGTTTTTCTTTATTACCTACTTTGTTTTGAGTTTTCATAATATACGTCTTATTACTAAAGCCAGGACTTTTTACATTTGCGGGATTTTTATTTTTTAATGGTCATAGTGATTATTATAGTTAAGATTAAATATTTTACTGTGAAATGACTGAACACTGAAATGTTGAAGTTAAATACAAAGTTTGACTGCATATTTTTGCATTTATCGTAATTTTTTATATGTAAAATAAATATTTAAATTTTTTTTAGCATATTATTAGTACATTTTTTCTATTTTAATGTAATATTTTGTTAGCCAATATCGTCTTTGTCAATTTAAAAAAAAATAATTTCTACTGAAAAGCCTTTTTGTTTAATAAACGACATTACTATCGACAATCGTATAATATTATAGAAACTTAATGATGTATTTATTCTACATTATATTGTACGAAGAATCCAAAATCAGTATGTAATTGGTGTTAATGTATCGATACGATGTGCAGTGGCGGTCAAATGATTTTCCATGGGGGGGTGGCGTAAAAATAAAATAAAGTTTAATATATTAACAAATAACAATATAATAAATTATATACGTTTTATATACAAATTTAATTGTTATAAATATTAAAGAAAAAGTCATTGGGAGATTTATCCCCCTTATCTCCCTTGTTAGTTTGCCAATAGGTTGGGTATGCTTACTAGCTATTTAGCAATATCGATTTTAAAATCAGCACTTTCATAATTTACATCATTTATGGTTAATATGGTTTATCAGTTCTTATTTTATATTAAGTATATTATGTACAGTACTTTTTTTAGGGGGGATATCACTGCGTAACGAGTGATGGGCACATCGATACAATTGTTTTTCTCCTCAATGCTCAATATATACAATTGGTAGGTACCTATAAACTATAGTCATTATAAACATGTAATTATTAGATGGAGGCTGTGGAGGGTGAAGCTGCTGTAAGTCATGATCACAAGACTAACTGTAAAATATGAGGGGATCTTAAATTGCGCTTCTGCCACCTCTATCATACGTTTAGTAACTCAATTTACCTACACATTATTAATTTGAATTAAATTAAATTGTTATTAAATTTGATAGTTGTAATTTTATTTTTATATACATATAAATAAACAAATTAAATGTAACTTTATAATTTGTTCCTTTATATACTAGCTATAAGCCTAAAAATAGTTAAAATAAACATCTGTTTAAGTACTAACTAAAACTTTCGGCTTTTGGTCTTTTGATAAATATAAATTATGAATATATTATATAGTTTATGTTAGTAAGTTAGTATTATTATAACTTATATATTTTTAAACTCTAAAGATTATAGTATCATAATTGATTATAGAGTAATTAGAATAGTCTATTCTATAATCAATGCATAGTATATCAGTTTATTCCATATGCATGTGCACGGTGGGTCCCGGGTGTGCCATGAGCTGAGCTCCCGACATTTTGTAATTGGAAACTTAAAATTGAAATCCCAGGTAAAAGGATTGTCTACAAATTGTTGTTACTAAAATAAAACGTAATTTTTTTCTAAAATATGTATGGTAGATTCTAAAATATTTTAAATTTACATGAAAAAACTTCTTATGTTAAGCAGCTAGAAATGTGTTTTACAAAAGTACAAATCATAAATAAAAAGATACCGCTCTCCAGTACAGTAGGTGTCTAGTGGGTCATGGATACATTAAATTTGAATTCAATGATAATCATTGTATACGAGAAACGATTCTGAACGGAAATGGTCTATCAGCCTAAATTATCAAGTGATATATTTTTTTGATATAGTTGTTATTATACATAATTTATTTTACTTTTAGTATTATCATTGATTTTGTAATAGGTCATTATAATTAACAGAAGGTTGATATATATTTTATCGAAAATATTGCATTTATTAAATTATTAATATTTAATTATTATAATTAAATAAAATTATAAAATATATATTTATACTATATTATATAAACTTACATAACACAACATTTAATTACATCTTTCTGTCAATACTGTAGAACACTAAAAATATATCTATGATAGGTACATGTAAAAAAAATAATATTTTAAAATAAACCAAGTGTTATTGCGTAGTTGAAAATTCATAATAATATAAAATATTTTGTAATTCTTTGCGATTATGACGAATTTTGTTAAAATTCTAACTTCAAATTCACATAAAAAAAATTGTGACTATATATTATTAATATTTTTATACAGCTATAATAATAACTTTTGTGGAATTTTGTATTAGATTTTCAAGAATTTTGACCTATAGATGTTTGATATTTTTTTTTTGTTTTTTCAATTATAAAAATTAATTACCTAATTAGATTTCTTAGGTATAATAACTTCTCCAAAGTACAAACTAAATCAAATTTAAATAATTTAATAAACAAAACCATCTCTATTTTTGAAAATTGTGTATTCATCTTAAAAAAAACACATCGTTTAGTAAAATCAATAGATTTATTACTCCGTTCAGAATCCATGTTTAATTGAAATTATCATAAAAAGATAAAAATAAATATTAGATTCAAAGAAAAATATTAAGAAAAGGACTCTAAAATACTGTAAAGTACCTACTGAAATTTAAATTTCCGCACGCCTATGGTATATTTATAAATATTATATTATATTCATATAAAAGTATATTAAATTTTGCTTTTTGAGAGTAAAGGAAAGATATATGTACATATTTTATAAATACGAAATCAGATTTTTACTCATGCACACCTCTTCTGTCTGTCTTTCGTAACTACCTACGACTATACATGAAAATGTCAATTACTTTTACATTAACTAACGATTTGTGAATAATTAATATTTAATAGAAATTAACAATGAATATTTTGAAAGATAATATAACTATAGTACCAACAACATAATTACCAATAACAACAATAGTATGTTATGTTGTAAATATATATTATTATAATAATTAAATACTATAATGTTAAGTCTCTTTATATATAAATGCAATGTTTTCCGAAAAAAATTAATCAACCTAACTACCTAACGTAATACTAAAAATAAATGACTTATAGTTTTATCAAAAAAATATAATAATATTGGTATATAATATTTAGTGATATAGGCTGTTAGATGTCTCCGCTCAGAACCTTTTTATACTTTTACAATAATATATAATTTAATTCAAATTTAACGAATCCATCACAATAATTCACTGAACTGTTTTTCGTTTAGCTAGTTAAAAACTTAAAAAGGTTATACAAGATCTCGAATTAATTTTTTTTTTAAATAAAAAAACTATTTAAAATTACATATAATTAACACAATTTATTTTTATAAACATTTGAAGTTAAGATGTTTTGAAAATCAGTTAAATTTGCAAATTGTATATTTTACAAATTTTCAATTGTAATTTGTTTAGATTTGCTTGGAAATTTAATACAAAGTGCTTTATAATGTATCATAAAATTAGAACCAAATAAATAAATAAATATATATATATATATATTATAAGAACAATTTTCTTTATAGACATTTGAATTTCAAATTACAACGAAATTACTACGAATAAGGATATTTAATATTAAATTGTTTTAATGCAAAAACATTATCCGTGGGGCTTCAGACATTTACGTCTATAATGAATTTTCTATACACAATGATATTTTTAAAATATGTAGATTGTTTTATAGATAATATATTTATTTTTATTTTTATATAATATTTATACTATAAAGGTTCGAACTTATATGAATACTATGTTATGATAAAGTGGTATTAACTTAAAAGTTAATAACAATAATATGATATGGTATTGATTTGTATGATATTTTAATAATGAAATTCTAATGATATAATAAATTCAATATTTTCGGAAAAATAATATTAACCTAAATGAAATACTTAAAGTAAAATAAATTAAGTTATATAAAAAAAAAAATGTAATGATATATTCTTAGTTATATAGGCCGACGACTGTCTACTCAGAATCGTTTTTTGTGTACGATGATATATCATTATTTTCAAATTTAATACATCCATGACCCACTAAACACCTACTGCAGTATACACCAGTACATCTATCTTTACGCCGGGATCATAGTGATACCCGATCGACTTTTTATTGACTATGAATTTTATATTAGGCTCCAAAATTATTTGCCAATTAACGATATTATTCTCATTATATTTTTAGATTTAGATTTTAACTATAAATTATTGTTATTATTATATTCATTATTGTACAGGTATAATTATTTAGAGCACTTTTTAACTAGTACCTATTGCCAGTACTAGTACTTAATAACATTGATAAAACAAATATTCTGTTATTATCATTATAAAATCGATTTTATTGCAATAAAATTCCAAAATAAGTACCTATTTTTATGAAAATATATATAAAAAAATATGCAACAATGTATCTTATAATTTAATTTATTATAGGTATTTTAAATAAAAACTGTTTTTTTTTTTTTTAATAACATATTAATATATTTTCTTTTAATTAATTAATTTTCTAAATGACATTGTAGTTTGTCATAAATTGGGATTTTAAGTAAAATCTGTAATATATAGACTACATACTATTATACTATATAATATACTGTAGCTGTATATATTTGTTAAACGATGTATGTTATTTTTTAGAACTTTTAAAAGACTTAAAATGATTCATGTAGATTAAGTAGATTGATACTTCTGCGCTAACTATTTGGATATAACATTTTTTTTTAATTGAATTTAAAATTTACTATTACTGTGTTATGTGTAAATAACCAGTTTTAGTTTATTTTTTTGGGTAACGTTTTAAGTGTTTGAATGCTATCGAATTTATTATTTTCTCTCATCCCACACACTTGCAAGTGACCCTATAGGCTATAGGTACGCAACAAATGTAGATAAATTTACTATGAAATATGTAAAACTATATTAAGCGTTATACGGTTATATATACACATTAGTACATTCAGTGGCGTATTTAGGATTTTGTCTAGGAGGGGGATATACGTTGGCAAACATATAATTTCCTTTACCGTCGGGAGAGTACACTTACTATTACTACCGTTTCTCAAAAATGTTTAAAATTTATATACTTATTATCAATAAGTACCTTTACATAAATATATAAGACTGTATTTTTTCGTTTTGAATATTTATGATTCATTGTCATTTTTTTTATAAACTGGAGTAAACCATAGGAATACAATAGTAGTGCTTATTGATAAATATACAAATATATATATATATATATATATATATAGGAAGAAAAATCAAAATAGTAAAAAATAATGCACTAGCCAGTGCTCCGAACTTAAGGGTCTCAGAGTCTCAATACAGCTACTAAGGAAGGGCCCTTTTTTGGTCCTTGGTCGGGCGGGGGGGGCTGGTCCCTGGAAAGGTAAAGACTAATGACCGCTAGGCAGCTGCCTAGTTTGCCTAGGTGGTAGTTCGGCATTGGTACTAACGTGAGTGTTCGATTATAATGAATAGTGAATTATTATGTTGGATTAAAAATGAACTAATGCAATAATAAATATTATAAAAATAAGTAATAACTCGTATTTAGTGTTTAAGTTTGTTTATTATTTGTATACCATTTAATTATTAGAACTTATTGTTTAGAATGCCTGTTTATATATATATATACCTTTACCTTGCAATAAGTTTTGAAATATCAACCAAATGCTTATTAATTATTATTAAAAGCATGATAATAGTCGGATTGTTATATACAATAATGACAATTGACGGAATTTTACGATTTACAATACGAATTGTTTTCAATCATATACATATTTAGCAGTAAGTCGTGTATTGACTACGGCCATCAACCATAATATTTCCAAATTTTTAAAATTTCAATATTATAATAAAATGTAGCGTTTTCAATAATTTTATTCTGTGTTTCTGTAATATATACACGATATTATTAAACCTATCAAGTAAAAAAAAGACCAATGGGGGGGATCTATCCCCCGTAAATACGCCACTGAGTACATTACCTACACATAGCTGGGATGTTCAGTTGTTCGGTAGATATACTATTATAATATTACACTATTAGATTATCATGATTGGTATTATGTATAATTGTTATGACTCATAGGTATTAGAAGTCGTCACAATAATCGAATACCTAATTTCTCGTTGTGTCACACATTCGAGTCATCGCGATAATAAACGTACAGTCGATAAAACTACGGTTATTCGCTGACGTAGTCGATCATCATTTATGATGATATATATACTATATAGGTATAGGTACCCATTAATATCGGTTGATGGAGGAGGAGAGTATGACGAGTATATACATATAGACTTCACAGACTGCATACAAATAAAGACGACGTATTACGCGTGTACTTTTACGTGCTTTACGGCTATACGATATTATGTCAAATACGATAGTATTTAAATATCATAATTTCAAGTAGCATCAACCCGTCAAACGGAATTTATAACTACAACAATTGAACAATATTTTAAAATGAGATTTTTCCTATTCGACAAGCAGTGACAATCGCTAGTCGAGAATTATTTCGGTAATTTATCGATGAAAATCGTTTATGCGATTTTCTCGGCTCACGGTCCAGGACGTATCAGAATTTCAGATTCCAGTATTCCACCATACCGTTTAACGCGCAGACATTGTACACGATAGTTTTTTACGGTAGGATGGTATAATATATTGTTGATTGTGCATCGTGTATAATAATATATATATATTATATAACATAACATTATTATTGTGTGTGCGAGTATTTCAATCAAATGTATATTTTAACCGGCCGGTTTACGTGAAAAACTCTATTGTCTTTGGTGTACGCGTAAAATCCCGGGAACAGGTCACACTGACTCACCGTAAAAATCACGTTTCTCTTTTTTTTTTTTTTCTCATGATACTTGTTCGTTGACGAAATATTCTTTCTTTTCGACCCGGTGTTTGCCAGCGTTCTTTTCACGTTTTTTAAAATTAAATTTTTTTTATATTTTTTCGTTTGTTTTTTTACGAATAATCGACCAAATACAGGTATTTATGCTCGTCTATCGTTTTTTGATCACTTTTGGACGGAACGATGGCTGTGACGGCAACTATTGAGTTCTTTGTAAATGTTTTATCTCCTACCGCAAATGGCCGAGATGCAAGAGGCATGTCACAATAGCCGGTGTTCCACATGGATTTTCATTATATTTTCTATTTTCCCGTCACAGTTATTAGTCCTCTCGAAATTGTGACACGTTAAAAAACGTTACCCACGTATCACCTCATATCACATATGTTCTAATTTCAGTTTTTTTTTTAAATTTTATGTCTCAGTAATATTTGTTTGAAAAAACAAGTTATTTAAGTGTTGTTTTTGTTTTGTTTTCATTAGTCATGAGTGCTGGAGTTATGTGCTATCGGTGCAACCGATCTGGTCATTTTGCCAGGGATTGCCGTGACAGTGGTTCTGTAAGCAGTGCCACATTCAGTAGAGGCGGCAGAGGAGGCGGTGGCAGCGGTGGAATAGGTGGCGGAAGTAGTGATCGTGAAACAAATTGTTACAAGTGCAATCGCAGTGGACATATTGCTCGTGACTGCAAAGACAAAGACAGATGTTACAGGTAATATCATTTTACATTTTTTATAATTATGACAAAAACTCAATTTATGTTTTACCCATATTTTGCCCCTTTCCATAATCTACATGATGTTGTGCAATGTAATATCATCAACTGACAAACTGAATCATCATATTGTGATGCTTCTTTGCCACAGTGTAAAGTTTATTAATATATTCTTGTATTAGTTTTTATCTTTGTTGAAGTTTTACAGGATACTTATTTTTAGTCTATTAAATTTGATTCTTTGTCTTGAGATTAACTTAATCTATTGAATTCTTCTTTAACTAATGTTTTTTATATATATACATGTATAAAATATTTATACATAACAAATAAATTTAAAAAAGTCCATTTGTTTTCATATTCATTATAATATTATATTTCATAATTGAGGTTATGTGGTCATATTCTATTTAATGGGTGTGTAATCAACCAGGTGTTTTAAGGTTTAACATTATTTCTATTGTTGTAGGTTGGTTATATAACTTCATTTGACACTGTATTGGTTTTTTTCTAATAATTTTAAATTGTACTTTGTATTTGGTACTTATACAATGTGGTTCATATAAATTCCTACCTGAGTAATAAGTAGTATGAAAATAAATATTTAAACATTCGATCTTGATATTTTAAAAACCTGTCAACATTATCTGACAATAATATTTTAATGTATGTTTATTATTTGTAGTGATTGTTGATCATAAATTCATGTTAGAATAGTAATTATTTTAATGTTAAGAATTTTACATATGATACTATTGTGCCTATTTACTTTTCTATTACAACATTATCTTTAATAATTAATTATTTTGAGCAATTAAGAATGTACCAGTGCATATATGTATGCAAATAATATTACAGCACCATATTGGATCATAATTAATTTTACCTATTGTATAAACTAAACCTATTACTATCATAAATTTAATATTATGTACATAAAATAGTAACTTAAAGTAAAATCAAATGTTTGCTGAAGAATTTTTTTTTTTTAGTTTGAATTATTCTTATATTTGACGTTTTTGTGAAATAATTAATCCGTAATAGTATGTACTTCATTCATTTTTCAACCTAAAAGAATAATTATTAATGAGTTTTTAAAACTAAAAGTTTTTGTGAAAGTGTAAAAAAATTTTTTCTATTTTTGAAATTGCTGCACATAATTTTTTGTAATGTGTAACTATCTGATTGTTAGTATACTTTTTGCTTTTAATTGCCTAGCTAGTATTTAAATTTGTGATTAATATTACCTAGCCATTAAGTTCCTAAAATATGTTAATTTATAAATAATGAATTCATTGATTATTCCTAATTTTTAATAACTTAATAGAAACTACTTGTAGTTATAAATATTATTATTTTGGAATTGAATTAATATATTATGTATAATATTTTAAAATTAAATATATATAGGTATAAGTTACGTGTATTTAATATTTATCTCTGAATATTTGTAATAATAAGTGTTCAGTTATTAACTTACTAAGGTTATACAATGTATTATTAAGTTAAGCAGTATTAGGTACTATTTTATTCAATTTAAACTGTTTCTGAATACAAAACTATTGGCAATTAGTATCATACTTAAATATCATCTTCATATTTTAAAGTTAAAAAAAATCCAATCATTTAAGCAAGTACATGTGTAGTATTTTAGAATTAATATCTGAGAAAATAGTTTTAAAGTTTAAATAAAAATCAAAATAGAACATATTTTTATAAAAATAAGCAGTATAACCTGGCGACTTAAGAAAAATGAATAAATATAAAAATTTCGCTGTATTAGTACATCTTAATTTAAATTTTTAATATACCTTAGTTCACAAGCAAATTGGCATCTATATACTTTGTTTTGTACATTTCTTTGACCTAGATATCTTATAGCACATTTAAACACAGTTCATAATATCTCTAAGAAAATTTTTGTCAAAACCAGTTTTTTAGTATAAGTTATAAACATAAATGATTAGTTTATATATATATCATATAAAAGTTTAATTACTTTAACCAATTATAATCCTATAAATAAACAAAATAATATTCTCGTGTGAGTCAGTTATCTATATGTATATTTTCAGAGTTTCAACAAATTTAAGTGTTAATTAATTCAGCAGTTTCTCTATAAGCTCCGTCCAAATGTAAATTCATCTATTTATAATACATTTATTTATGCAATTTTGATGAAATTGAATTATGATATTTTATAAATGAAAATTTAATTAATGTGATACATTTTTAAGTTTTAGGCAATAATGATTTATAGAAAGTCTGCTCAAATATAATTATTAATTTCGCATTAGTTTAGTAACAACTAACAAGTAATTTTATAATACTTTATAACATATAATTTTATATATTACATATAGGAATGAAAAACACTTGGTAAGAATTATTTAAGTATTGGTTCTATAAATTAATTTATATTAAGCATGTGCTTACTTTTTGTTTATAATGCTGCATAATATAATATTATAAACCTATATAAAATGTGTATGCATTATAGTTAAAACTAAAATATTATTCATTATAACATGATATCTGCTAAAGTAAACAAATATAAATCTTAATAAATCTATACTTAGTAATTTAATTAAATTGTGTTTTAAAATTTATATTGCCAATATAAGTGTTTTATTATTAGTATTTGATCATTAAAAATAAATATTGAAATTGAAATTAAATGTATTTTTACAATTTTAGATGTGACGGCGTTGGTCATATAGCTCGTGACTGTTCTCAATCTGCTAGTGAACCATCGTGTTACAACTGTCGTAAAACAGGACATTTGGCTCGCGAATGCCCAGATGAACGTGCAGAACGTGGCATGGGCGGTGGTGGAATGGGTGGTGGTGGTAGCAGTTCTACTTGTTACAACTGTAACAAGGTAGGACATTTTTCCCGAGACTGTATGGAAAGCAGGTAATTATCATTTACAATCAGTAATTATTAATTAAATTTGTACTATTCAATAAATAGTTAATAAAAGTACTAAACAACTATGTAAAAAAAAACTTATCAAAATAATTTATCATGTACAACTTATTTCTTAAGAGCAGGGGTCAGCAACCCGCGACCTGTGAAGCAATTTTTTATGGCCCGCACAAAGGTGGATAATTTTTGTGTTTTATTTTTCATATAATTTAATTCTTTCATTCCCTGGAATCAGACAATTCGCACAAAAATTTATAGTGGCGTTTGCAAGTACATATATATGTGACTAGACATTTTCTATTGTTAAGTATGGAAAAAATAATCACTTTTCACGCCTTAGTGATTAATATTTACACGCTGTATTACGGGTCTCAAGAACAACTTTGCAAGATGATATCGAAAAATTAACTAATAAATTGCAGGCACAGAAGTCATATTAATTTACAAATTTAGAATTATTTTTTTTTAAAGCAATTTTTCTAGTAAAATTTGTATTTTTTATACTCATATTTCCATGTAAAATAAACAATAATCATACTAATAGCAATACAGTTATTTGTATTATATCATATGTAAATTTTATTTTATTTATATAGCCCTTGATGAACAATTGAAAAAAAAATATGGCTCGCTATTGCCGAACCCCTGCTTAAGAAGATGTTATACTCTCTTGTGTTGTCATTGTCTTGAGTATAGCTATGTAAAATATTACAACTTAAAAAATTTTTTAACCCAATCAAAAATGATAACATTATTAAAATCATATAGCATAACTTAGATAATATTCTTATTTTTAAGTTTGATAATAAGTAAATTAACTCCAATATTATAGCTAACAACATGAATGTGTTCTGCTAAACACAAATTTATTATATTGTATTTTATTAAGACAGACTACATGTGGTGGGTATAATGTTCTCTTAAGAATAATATTTAGTATCAATTTATTGCCAAATATTCCTAAAAAAATATTATTAAAAATAAAAATAATATTTTTTTATTATTATATTAATTGTCATATTTAACTCTAAACATGGATCTTTTATTTATATATTTTTTTAACTCTCTGTATTAACATTTATTGATTTAATTTTAATTTTGTTTTAGAAATGGTTCTGGAAACTATTCTGCCCTTTGTCGTAACTGCAATGTTTCTGGACATATGGCTCGTGATTGCCCAGAGGGTAACAAACAAAGCTGTTACAACTGTGGTGAACAGGGACATTTGAGTCGTGAATGCCGCAAGCGTAACTAGTTCCAGAGTTTTTACACCTAATCTAATTATCACAATTTTGAAATTCGAAGCCAGGAAAAAAACAAGGATAAACATATATCAAGAAAAATTATAATAAAATCTTGTTTAACATTCTTTTATCAATAGTGGTAGCATTTTTTTTTAAAAAACAATCATATTGTTCACAATATATTTGTGGATTTATGTTTCTAAATATGATTTTTAATTGAATAAAAAAAATGTATATTAATAACAAACAAAATATCAGGAAATTGTGAAAACAGTACATCTCAATGTTTATGTTTGTTCTTTATCAGTGGGCCTGTTTTCTATATATAAATCAAACATTTATTGTATGTAAGGGATTTGTTATTGTATTGGTCTTGTTTTTTATTCAATAAAACCTGGCTACACCGAGTTTATATCGTAGTGTTATCTTTAAGTTACATTTTTATGTAACCCAACAAACATTTGTTAACAGTCTTATCCATATAATAATATTTGCTTTTACCCTTGTCTTACTATGTTATATTCCTTACAATATCCTATACCTTAATGCATAAGGTTATAGGACATCAGTTAAATCTTAGGGAGATTAATAAAAAAAAAGATAAATACTAAATTTCAAACTAGGAAGTTTTAATTAAATATAAAACTAATTTCTTTTATATTTTGATTCAATTTTATAAATTACATTTTAAGTTCTCATTTTAAATCTCTATGAAATATATTACTTAACTAACTTATTATGATAATGAAGCTTATTTAAAATCATATTGTTGATTTGGTTGTTAAATATATTCTTGTAACATACATACAGTATATTACGTTTATAATTATTATGCAAGCATCATTATTCATTACCATTTAAATAATATTTTAATTTTGTTAAAAATTATGAAATACTATCATACTTGTACACAAAAAAAAAAAAAACAATTGGATGTCCGATTGTATCTCCAAAATATTTTGTTTCTATAATACTTATGCACAATAATATCCAATGATTGTTCCCTTTTAATATGGTTAATTAAGTTTGTAATAACTAATACTTTTAAATTTTATGTTATACCTATTAATAATTCCAAATTTAAATAATTAATCTGAAGGTAGAAGATTAAAATTATATTTTGATATATAAAAAAATACTTGTAATACTACAAGCTAATTTTTATTTATTGAGAATATTATGTTAAAATTAAAACATTGGTAATTGTTATTATCTTTAAGGAAATACAAATTATTTAGTTAATAATTATTAATTTCACATTTTTATAATCTAATCTTTTTGTATCATTTAGTTTTTCATATTATTCTTCAAATATGTTTAATTTTATACCAAATGGAAAGAAATGAATTTAAAAAAATAATTTTTTTGTTTTTATTTTAAATTTTAATTTATCACCTTGGTTAAAAATGTAGATATAATATGATAACGATATTATTGAGATTCAAAATCAATGAGTATTCAGAAATCCTAGAAAATAAAAAATTTCTAATCAAATATAACTTTTATATTGATCATATTTTTCCATTTTCCTTTAATTCAAATTTCAATATATGTAGTTTTAGCTATGATTATTATTTGAATAGTTCAAACTAAATACACCATAATGATTTTTAAAAACTGAATTTATTATCATATTAGTAAATTAAATTAAAGATATTAATATTTGAAAATTTAAGTAAATCATAATTTGTTTTGTAAAATAAAAAATACTTACATTTCTTTTTACTCAAGTGCTGATTGGTCGGGATGCTACAGTATTCCTAGCCCTAAAATATGTTTTCCCCTTAATTACTCCATTTAAGATAAATATAAATTGTTAATTTCAAATTTACAGTTCTCTAATAAAGATGTAGGTAGATCTAATATTTATAAAAATAACTAATAATCATAAAGAATACATTTTAAGTAACTAGCAAGGTAGTTGGTTAATCGGTTTAAGCATTTATTTTATTTATTTAATTACAATGTTCATGCAATAATAAATTCTGTGACCCACATAAATAGTTTTGTATACATTACTGCTTAATAATTGCACCAAAATAAGATTCCTACAGATGTCTTGCATACTAAAACAGAAACTTAAAAAAAATCTTTTTAATTGAACTGAAACATATATTGTTCTTAAAATGAATTTAATAATTAGTTAAAGGCGCCCTAATCTATAAATTGTTATGAAAATAATTTATAGAAACAAATTGATTTAATGACATCTAACAAATACTCCCCAATCTCCGTCTATGCGCAAATCTGATCGTTGTGATCTAGAAGTTGTTTTTTACGAGATTACATTACATCCAGTGGCGGCTCGTGGGTTTTTAATGAAGTAGTGCACATCCAAAAAAAATATAACCAATATAATATATATATATATATATATATATATATATTATAAATTGTATTAAATAATATTGTTTACAAATTTTAGTTATTTACAAATTACTTTTTCTTTTGCTTATACCTATTTTTACAAGTGTCAAGTACCTATAATAATAGTAAATACATAATAATAATAATAGTAATAATACATTTTCAAGTAAAAAACTATGACAAAGTAGATACAAATTATTATATTTCAGGTACATATTTATATGTTAAATCGATTCTCCTCTCTTTTTTTTCTGCAAATCTGTTTATTACTTCTTCGTTGAAGTTTGGAATGTTGTTGATCATCCGTTTTTCGATCGATAACATAGCTAGTGCTGTAAGTCGATCTTCTGTCATTGAATTTCTCAAAAATGTTTTAATACGTTTCAATGTAGAAAACGACCTTTCGGCTTCAGCTGTAGTCATTGGAATAGTTGAAATTATTTTTAAAAGTTTGTAGCTTTCAGAAAATATATGTATTAAATTATTTTCAATTATAAATTTCAATAAATGAACTAATGAATTGATATCACGGAAATCGGTTCTTTTGTAGAACAGTTGTAGTTCAGTTTTAAGTTTAGTAACATCCAAAAAAGGATATGCTTCAATTGTTTTATTAAAATGGTCACCTGGGAAGTTATTTTCGTACATAAGAAATTTGGTAGATAAAAATAGGTGCGAAGCATTTAAGTGGTTTTTATAATCAAACCGTTCTTTAACGTTGACAATAAAAATGTCACATACTTCTTTTGCAGCGATTTTTCTTGTTTCAATAGTATCATCATGTTTTCGTTTTTTCGTTGGATGATTTTGAGAAGTTTCAAAGATGTTATCAATATTCTGTCTTTCTTTTAATATATTTTCTTCGAACCGAAAAATTGCCTTTGAAAGTTCTACAGGATCCATAGTTGGTTTTTGTAGTTGATTATATAAAATATCAACATGAGGCATTAAAGAATGAAACACTCTTAACCAAAATATAAATCTATCGTCAATTAACATCCGATGCAAAGCTCCAGCTTGATTAATTGCTATGGTTTGATTGAATGTTGATTCAATTTCTTTCATACATTCAATTAACGACTCAAGATTCTCATACACAGTATTTACTATTCGACTTTTAAAATTCCATCTAGTATTAGATGATCGAGGAACTCTGTGTTTAACAATTTTATCTAAAACCGTAACCCGCTGCGGACTGTTGGAAAAAAAATTGGTTATATCAGTTAGGTTTGAAAAAAAAATTCTTATCTCACGATTTTGTGAAGTTGCTTGAATTAAAATTAAATTAAGCTGATGAGCATAACAATGTATGAAATGTGCATTTTTATAGCTATTGTTTATTATTTTTTGTACACCATTGAGACGTCCACTCATCACGTTTGCGCCGTCGTAACTCTGACAAATCAACATATCTGGTGACTCTAGGACTTTTTCCAAATTAAATATTATACATTCAGACAACGATTTCGCATCGTGTCCAGTAGGATTGAAAAATCCCCAAAATCTTTCTACTGGTGTTCCATCCGATAGTAAATATCTAAATATTATTGACAATTGAAACTGAGCAGATACGTCAGTTGTTTCGTCAGCCATTACAGAAATATATTCTGCTTGTTTTATTTCATTTTTAATTCTTTGTTGACATACAGCTAAACAACATTCTAGTAAATCATTTTGGATTGATTTGGATAAACCTTTAAATACCGAAGAGTTCTCAATATGACATTTTAGTACCGAATCTAACTCTGAACTAAAGTTTATAAGACCTCGAAATACGCCGGGATTCTCTGAATTTGATTTTTCATCGTGACCTCGGAGTGCAAGCTCAAATGCTCCACAAAATTTAATACAATTTATGATTTTATTCAATATATAACGATTATGACTTATTTTTTCATTGTATTGTTTGATATTCAACCGATATGCACTAGAAAGTTGTTGTCTTATGTCTTGTTTCCCTAATAGTTTTAAATTTAATTGAGAATTTATGTGTGTCATTGATTTTTCGTGTGTTTTGATTTTAGAAGTTAAATGAATTAAATCGTTTATTCCATTCTTTACCCAAGCGGCATCATTAGATTTTTGACCAAAAAGTAGACAGGGAAAACAATACAAACGATTTGTTTCTGAACAACCACAAATCCAGTCATTAGTTTTATATATATCATTTTTAAATTGTCTTACATAATCTCTCGTTTTACATTTAGTAATTTGTTTAATATTTAAATCTGGAGTAGGCCTACCTTTATTTTTTATTTCCATCTTTTTCTCCAACGAGATTGATGAAAAATTACATTGCAGTATTAATTGCTGTACTGAGTTCATTTTAAAAATTGAAAACAAATACACGAGTAATAATATATTAATATACGTTAATGTCGGTCGTCGATAATAAACAGAAACACGATGGTCACGATTAATAATGTTTTGAATTTCCGATAATGATCGACTAGCTAATATTATCAGCTGATAATCGAAATAATATAATAAATTAATGAGAGTAAAAATAAACTATAATAACATAATAATGCCGATGCCGACGCTCAGCGACGCGGCGACGTCGAAAATAATTCGCTGAAAATAATTTAATTGGTTATGTGCACACAAACAAATGTGCACACCAACTCCATTACAACGCGGGCTGCGTGTATCGACTTGCTTCAATTTTTACACTGTACAAATGTGCACAATGATTGTGTGCACAACTGCACTACTATAATAATACACGCCGATACCGTTCCGTCGCGGACAGCCATTTAGCAGTCGAAATAACCCAATCCAAATATTAAACATAAATACATAATATTATAATATTATTATTTTCATAATACTCTGAATTTATATTTTTATATTTTGAAAATAATTCTTATTACATTACAGGTACTTAGTTGTATTATTATGATTTGTTTTCAATTTTTCTTGAGTTTAGGTAGGTAGTGCACGTGCACTTGTGCACATACACACGAGCCGCCACTGATTACATCGCAACTTCATATTACGGCCAAAGTACAGAGACGGCTTAAAAACTGTTATTGGTTGGTAGGTAGCTCTTTTACTTATTTGTGTTTTATTACCTGTGGATCTGAAACGAAACTGGTAAGTGATAACTTATTATTTGATTCTGAATGAAGTGAAGAATGTATTGATTTTACAATGATGAGTTTTTTTGAAATTTTCACCAAATGTTTATATTAGTGTTATCTATTTACGATTAAATTTTCAAAATATTTTAACCTTTTTTAAGCTATTTATAGACAATTGAAATTTTCAATTTTTCTAAGTTTTTTTTTTTTTGAAATGATTATACATAAAAATTGGCTATCCAAAAAATCTTTAAAATTTAATACTAGGTTTATTATAAGTTCTAATTATCGTAGTAAAAAAAAACAAAATCAAAAATCGTTAGTTACAATTTTTGTTTAAAAACATTTTAAGTTCAAATATTAACAAATTATGTTGAAATCGCGAAAATTGAAAGTTGAAAATTCTTAAAATTTTTGTGATTTATACCTAACCTAACGTTAACAATTCAATACAAGGTTATCTATAAGTTTTCCTTCAAGTAACTGTAAAAAAAAAATTATTATAATGGAATAAATTTGAATATTCTCTATACTTAATACTTATTACGATATATTATAAACGATATTTTTGTAAAAGATATTTTATGTTTACGAATAATTCGTAAACCACTATGAGTATACCGTATAAATTTCTACAACTTTGACAAAAACGTGTGAAAATTAAAATCATCTGATGGTTTTGATAAATAAAATGGGATCAATATTTTAACTAATTTTATACTTCCATAATATTTTGTACTTATTAGAAATTTAGAAATCAAACAATCTCATACACATTATACATGGGTATAAAGTAAATAGCCACTGAAACGTCAAAGATGACATTGTTATGTTTTACTAAATAATAGGACTAGATATTATGTTAAAAATCGTAATTTTATAATTAATTTTAAATTTTACACACAGTTTGTCGGATCGGCACAAGTTTATTCTGTCACTTTTATGTTTCTGCTCTCGAGCCGATCGCCAAGTATTTAGAATTGTTCCGAATTGAAGTCGTCGTGCTTATACCATAATCGCGTTAACAGCCAGTTATAAGTGCCGAAAATTGGAATATTCTTGCGGTACCGGTTATAATGTATTATAGTTCCACGTCAGAAAGGTTTGGCAGGAATTCTGCCCGGCGATTTTATGTTCGTAAACTTATTATTTATTATCATACCTATTGCTTGGGGATTCTGGTCGTTTCATAGATTCTATTAGGCGCAAAGATGACTGTGAAAGACTCCTCAAAGTTTCCGGGAATGATTTATGTACTATGCACATCGTTCACGGATACAGTATCCGGAATACTGTTCGCCGAAAAACCGTCAAATAATCGAATAATGTCAAAGTGTGTCGAGTTTTCGGCCGGTACGATCAACTGAACCGAATCCTTGACCGGATACTGCCCAACGTCTTCAACATTTTTTATGATTAATTTGTAAGATCGACTTGACACTGGCAATGAATTTCTATAACACATAAATCTACAAAATTGAATACAAAATTAATCGTTTTCTGTGTTGTTAATCAAAAAAATAAAAATTCCGTTATACGTTGTAATATGAATGTTTTAATGTATTATGCTTTGATTGTGTATGGATAAATAGATTACTGTTGACCGTATCAATATTATTATTTTAAAACAAAATTTAATTTTTTTTCTGAGAAAAAAGTTTTAACACAAACAATTATATAGTTTACGGAAACAATGACTAAAAATGAAAAAAAAAACTAGTACTCGCATAATAAATAGTGGCACGGCGTTTATATATATTTGTATGTGTACATAGGATAAAATGCTTTACTTTACACGTTGGGGCTCATATTATAATATGCGTGAATTCTGCATAATATAATATCATTTTAGTTCATATTAAGTCATCACCGTTGGTTCGGTCTAAGCGGAATTCGTCTGCACTGTAGCTATTACACATTCATCCGCAAAACCGTTTTTAAGGATTTTCATAATGATTATATGACTTTGGGTATACACGCACGCGTAGACGTTTTAACACGTATTATTGGCACATTTTGAATTATCGTGACACCCGATCTGATCACTGTAGACAAAAAAATTCAGACCTACACATGAAATGATATCCGTTACGTGTGTCGGACTAGATCTGTATAACTTTGTGTTAGACTCAAACAGCCGAATGAAACCTGCAATCGTAAATCATAATGTTATATTCAATATTACGACATTATGTGTATTATTGTTGTAAATTATTATTTTTGTTAAATATTATTGGTTTTTAAATAATGTGAATATCTACTTAGAATTTTGAAGGCCCACGAAGAATTTTCAGATTCCTAATGTGGCCCTTCAAAAATATTTATTGGTGACCCCTGTTATATTGTGATGTTAATGTAGCTTCAAGTAAAGGCGCATCGATTGAATATCATTGTATCGTGTGCCGGTAAGCTTGCACGTTAACGTCGTACACTCGTAAATTTTACGAATAGACAAAAGAATGAGTGTTCGTGGTAGTGAAATACTTCACCTATACGATATATATATATATTATTACCTATGTAATAGAATACAAGACATTATTAGTGTAAAAAGTTTGATGTCCAAAGTGAAACACGAACGATATGTGGTTGGTTGAATAAAGAATAATATTATAATACGGTTAATCGATAGATCTCCGTAAACGTGAATTATTATAATTTATATTATATTCGACGGTTGTATTATATATTAAATGAGTTATTAAGTGAAAAGATTAAGTAAAAGAACAATCAAAAAATCATCTACGTCATTTACATATTAGGTTGAGAAATTAAAAATCGTCGGTAATTTTTCGAAATTTAAATACTTTGCTAAATAAGCAAACAACAACGACGTCAAAACATTCGCGTTGTCATGTTATATTTACGTTGCCAATCAATCGATCGGAAATAGCTCCACAGATGATATAATAATATATTTTATATTTATCATTATATGTATAGTCCTTGAGAATATCCGACGTATACGAACGCGTATAATATATTAAACTCATTGACATTACATAACTACTTAAGTTAAAGTTTGTTAAGTTAATTTAGGTATTATTAGTGTTATTTAAAATGTTTCCATGTATAGTTCAATCGAAAGAAATGAAATATTATTAAAATTAAAGAATAACACACCTAAATAAGTACAGTACAAATGGAAATCGTCGTTTTAAAACATTATACTATATACATACTATACATATTTTTTTCATAATGGCCATTTACACAGTTCTTTGCTTTTTAAAATTTGATTTGATCAACAACGGGTTTGGCATTTTTCATGAAGACGATGTATCGATTCAACTGGTACGCGTGATCAATGTTGTACTAAGAATGATGCCATTTCACATGCAAAACAACAGTTGCAATAGATCGTCATCCGACGCGCACACGTCGTCCGAAGACGCCATAATCGTTGAAGTCGTACAAATTGCCATCATGACACAGCCAGAAGTCGTCGTTGTTAAGACGCCGGAGATCGGGACAGCGGAGTCGGTCGATAATTGTCATTGTTCAACTGCCACTAGTTCAGGACGTGAGTGATGACGTGGACTGCCCGGTGGTGTCAGAGGAGTTGGTGGGTGAGGAGGTGCGTGTCCTGGCGACTTCCCGTAGAAGGCGATTGGCATCTACGTGGAAACGGATCAAGACGGAGACGGAGTTCGCATACACCACCCCTCCCCCCCACCGCCGAAGACGTCGGCAGCACGACGGCTACGAAATCAGGTAAGGGGGAGGGGGATACGAGACAGAGCACGGACGGTGCGCGGCGGTATGTCGCCCGAGCACGTTTTCCGGCCACTCGCGGACGTCGCGAGTTCGGTCGATCACTACGACGGTTTGGCGGGCGACCGGCAGCTTTCGGTTCGTGCGCGGAACGATGGTGGACGTTGACGACGACGAACGGCTAGCGGTACCGACGCGGGCGACGATCCCGCCCCGGCGGTACACCTATTGTATATGCATCGGACGGCGGCGCAGGAGACGAATCGTCACGGCGGAGACTGCTTGGCACGGGATGAGTGATGACGATATATATTGTTTTGAGCTGGAAACACGGACGTCAGCGGCGCCGGACCCGTGGAAACCGTGCGTTTCGCAGGGCCCGGCGGCGCGCGACTCCGGTTGCCACTGCGGATGACGGACAGACGTGGCCGACTGCGGGACACGCCAGTGGCGAGGGGGAGAGCATCACTCTCTTTTTCGTCGCGAGGCGAACCGCAGCCGGGCCCGGTCGCGTCGTCCATCCGGCGGCCGCCGATTCCGCAGGCTCTGCAAGTCTTCGTCGCTCGCCCCCGTGCCGTTTTGGTCTCCGTCGCTCGTCCAGGAGTCGCCGTCTGACGCGCGCACGACATCGCGCACTAGCCGCACGCCGTCAACCATCGTTCCCGCGGCCGAAGCTGTCGGGCCCTCGCCTTGCCGTCTAGTGGTCGTCTCGTATCGTGCGGCCGAGCGAAACGATCTCGTGACACTCGTCTGTTCGCGGGACGGTCGGAAAACGTTGCGGAGGCGACCAGTGGCCTATAGTACATTGCTTTCTTGCACCGAATCGCCATCTCGTATCCCTCCCCTCCCCGCCTTGTTTCGTGTCGTTCTACCGATGTTTTTTTTCATTTTTGTTATTATTGTTTTAGTGTTATATCTTTATTATCATTGTTGTTACTGTTCAAATTTTCATTTTTTTTTTTCAATTTTTTCTTCTTTTATATAATGTATTATACCATCTTTTTAGCCCATGTGGCAAATTTTTTTCCGGAATTTTTTTTTGTGTCTCATTCGTTTCACTTTTCTATACTTATCAAAATTGTTTATACCATTTTGTGCACTGTTTTATTTATATCTACTGTTAGCTCAAATGGCAAGTTTTTTTCTGAAAATAATTGATCTTTTTTTAAATTTATATCAATATATACCTTGATTTGTTATTAAAATATCAATAAATTGAAAATCGTATTTACACAATAAATTATTGTTTCATTTTTGAGTATGTAAATCAGTTATTAAAAATTAACGGCTAAGAAAATCGTTAAAAATTGTTCAAAGCTTACTGCAAGAGAGATTTAAAAGAAAAGGCAGCAAAATAGGTTCAACAATTAGTAGTTAGAACTTATAGTCAAGAAGAATACTACTTGTAAAAATACACTGGGAAGACTGAGAAAAATAAGCAACTAGATAAAGGAACTAAAGAGACTAAAGAGTGTTGTAGCAGCAGTAAAATATGACGGATGAACAGGAATTTGCAAAATGGTCATACGAATCAACAATCCCTCTCGCCGAAAATGTAGGTGTATAGTACACTTGCATATGGCATAATTGACCTAAATTGGTATTAAGTCATAGAAGACTAAAGATCTATAATGAATACATTGTACTTAACTTCAATCTGTATAAATGACATTGTGGTTAGTAACGCACTAACGCATCTCTATAGTATTTTAACTTTGTGGCTAAATATGCCGATTGGAATTATTTAAATAAGCTAATATGAAATTTGACTAAAAGGTTATACAATCCCATAAGCCAGACTTGATAGTTATACATTTTTTTTAAAACCATTATACATACCTATTACTTTTTATAAATAGTAGGCGTTTTTAAACATGACATTTTATTTTTTATGTTCAAACTCTATTATAATTTAAACTTTCTAAACAGTTTTACAATATAATATTAAAATCTATTGAAATTCATAAAATACCAGTAACAGTGGAACCGGATTTTCGAAATAATTTTAGTTGACGTTGTTACTATAATGAATTTTATTGAAGTACCACACACAGTTTTTTTCTCTGTTGACCCAACTATGGAAATTATTAAGGATTACATCAAGATTTGACAGTTTCAGTACACTCAATAGTTTTCAAGGTTAAATTTTTAAAGATTTTAGTGTTAAATTTATACCTACTTATATTAAATATTTGATTAAAATCGATAATTTAACGTTCTTTTTATACCTACCTATCGTTTGGTTATTAATACAAAAATATCTAAAATGAATTATTTCGTGTAGAAATCTAAGTATTTGTTTTATTTATGGCTACTATTGATTTAATTTACATACGTTTTTATAACAACAATAATGAATAAGTACCTACGAATTTTCAAATATTTTCACAGTTTGCATGGAAAATACAGTTTAATGACATATACGTGGAAATCGGTGGAGGGGCTTGAGGGGACTAAGCCCTCCCAGAAGTTTAAAATACAGGTATTAGTATTATATAGGTGTAACGACTAACTAGCAAATATTGCTCAGTCTCCAAGTAATTTCACCAAATTTCCGCATATGCTCAATGAATAAATATTTTAATCAATATTTATGATTTATTAAATATGATTTAAAAACTATATTATACTCACGTATATATACAATTATAATAATTATATTCTTGACTCATGCGAGTCATACTTGTATGTCGTACACTTGTAACAAAACAGCCCCACCACCTAGTTGCGCCACTGCTGATAATATATTGTTATGTGTATATATATATAAATATAAATATTTAGTAAAATCATTAACGATAAATTTACTCCTTCAATAAGTAATGTAATTATTAATGAACAACGTGGTTTTAGAATTAATGATCAACTGTAACTAACCTAGCAATTTTCAAACAACAAATTTTTGATTCCTTTTCCTCTAACGCTCAAACAGATGTGGTGTATACTGACTTTGAAAAGGTTTTCGACAAAGTAAACCATAACCTACTAATTGCTAAGCTAAACAATTATTATTTAAATATTTCAACTCTTAAAACTCGAAGAAATTACTTTAATATAATATTCCCATATAAATTAATACATAATAAAGTAAAATGCCCTGAATTACTAGAAAAAATAAATTTTAAAAACTTGAGAAATAAAGAACCATTTTTTATTAATAATGTTAAAGCCAAATACTCATTCTCTTCTCCAGCTATTACCTAATGATAGCAGGAAATAGTATTAATTTAGATTTATTTTATTGCTCAATTAACGATATGAGCTCGGCATTTAACTTATAGTTATTATTGTCATTCAAAAAAGTAAAAAACTTAAAAAAATATTTAAAAATATTAGTTTTTAATAAAAACGTTGTTTTTCATTAACTTGAAACTATGCAAAAAAAATTTTCAAACACATGAATACTTTTTGAAATAATGAGTGGTTCATGATAAAAGAATCACCCTCTATATTATATATTTTTTTTCATTGGCTAAAAGGCAGATTTCAATGATTTCATTAATATGAAGACTAAAGGTTTTCTAACTTAACCTAATAGAAATTTATAGATTATAATTAAAGACATCGAAGAATGCTTTGCCATTCATGCCAGTTCAAATAATGTTTTTGAAAACACATTTGAAAAATTTTTCAAATAAAATATTAATTTAAAATTTCCCATGCGCCAAATTATTTATCATCCATTATAAAGCTCTAATTTTGCCAAACAGAGTTAAAAATTCAAATATCCTTGCACTAGTTGTACATTTGTAGTACTTGTAACGTAATGTATTTCAATTAGAAATAACGAGGAATGAAGATAGCATAATTGTATTAATATTTATTGGTTATTGGTAGTTCAGTACAAAATCTGAGACACAATTTGTACTTATGTGAAGTAGTTTTTATTAGTTTTTATTATTGTAAACAAAAAAAAAAAAATGTTTTCAACACGATTATAATTCAATGATTAATGAGTAATAGTAATAATATAAATACAAGTAAGCGCATTTCACGACACAACCAGTGTTGGCCTGCATATAAAAGGCCTCGGCCGCAATTTTCCTCTAGGGCGTCAAATTTTTTTTTCTTAATTTAATATGAACAAGGTTGTTCATAGGATAGTGCACATTTTTTTAAAGCAAGTAGTACTAAATGAGTAATTCATGTAACATTTTTGATGACTTAGCTTTTTTGTAAACAAAAAAAAGTTTTCAACACGATAATAATTCAATGGTTAATGAGTAATAGTAATAATATAAGTACAAGTAAGCGCATTTCACGTAAACAACGTTTACTGGTGTCGAATATATAAATGGGTCAACAGAAAGTTAAAATGTAGTAAAAAAAAATATTAAGTTCAGCAGTTATAATAATTGCATCATTTGCAGCACTGTTCGGATTTTCCCAACAATCCATTACACCGACGCCAAGTCTTGATCTTCCAACCGGGTCCGAGTATGTTACACCAGTCACCAGCCGAATGTGCGTGGCAGTCCAGCCATTTGCACTCGGCGTCGATCATTGTTGTTCCGACTAACAAAACTATAAATTGAAAAACATTAAATTGACATACATATCTTTTGCTCTTATATTTTACGGAAAAAGTGTCGATAATTTTTAAGTCTGATAAAATAGTTTTACTTATATTGATAATACGTTATGTGTATAGTTATATTATCATCGGAGTAACTATGAGTGGCTAGGTCACTGAACTACACAATATACATACTTACTTAATAATTGTTAATTAATATATATTTACTAAGGAGAGTGTGTTAAAGTTAAATGTTGATAGAATTTAATATAATTTGTATTATACACATACAAACAACTTTTGTCTATATCATAGATATCAATTCCTTTGTAATAGGGTGGAAATCTTAAATTAATATCTTAATATTGTACATTTTAAAATTACACTTTTTTAATTTTTTATATTTAAATTGTATTCTATTAATTATTATTTATATTTTACATTCGAAATTTAATAACTTTGTTTGATTTTGCAAAAATATAGCTATTCATTTTTAAAATCTTACCCGAGCGCAGTTTACAATTAGTGTCGTTAGCTAAATAGTATACCTATTTGTCATTTTGATTAATGAAATTTGTAAAATTTATAATATTTTATAACAGGTAGGTACTGATTGAAAATTGTATTTTTTTCTCAAATTTTGTGTTTAGCGGTTTTTATTATAACATATTGAAAACAACTTAATATATTTAAAGTTGTAGAATATGATTTAAATCTAAGCTGATGTGTTGCTATAAGAATTTTAAACGAATTTATAAACGAGTTGTACCTACACGTAAGTATGTATTGTTTTTATATTTTCTATTATACGTATCATTTTTAAAAATGTTCTATTATAATAAATTATATGAGATAAAATGACATTTTATTTATGAAAACACCTATGTCTTACGCTTACTTGAAAAAATAAATTCTTAGACGCCCAGTGTTACATACCTATTTTAGATTAGATATTTTTTATTTACTTTTTGACTTAAAACCCTTAAGGTTGGATCCATTTATCAAATTTAAGTTTTAAAAGTTTACGTTATGAAACTATAATTATTAGTAGCAGATGTCGGTACCTATAGCAATTACTCATACATTTAAGTATAATATTTTTCATAAAAATAATTTAAAAACATAACCCACAGTACTAAATTACTAGGTATTTAAATTATAAACTTTCATAAATATTTTCTAAAGCCTCAATAAATTGATGTGTTTTAATCATAAATATTTACATTGTTGAAGTTATGTATAGTATTATTCTTTTATTCAAAATTATAAATTTAAATATTTTACAAGATAAATAATTGTAAATAATTAGAGTACCTATATATCTAGTAGTATACATAATAATTTGAAATTCATCGTTAAGTATAGATTCTTTTAAAAATGAATTTCCTAATCAAGTGTCATGCCCATTCTAAGGTACCTATTGTCGCTACTGCCAGATTTTTAAAATAACTGCTAGTCACCACCTAATTGTTACCTATTGGATATTTATCAGTTATAATTTACAAAAGCATATATGAAAATATTTACATTTTCAGTAAAAGTTATATGTTGAAATTTATAATAATATGCTAATTTATTATACACGATACACTTGTCGTCTATGCATTGGAGTGGATATATAATAATATAAGTACTTATACAGCTTAATAATTAATAAATTGATTTATACACTTTGTATTTCATTTGTACTTACCCAATGCGACGACCAAAAGAAACAAAGACAAGTTGCGATTCATGTTGATATTGGAGTTGAGTTTCAAGTATTACTGTTGGATAGGTAGTAAGTTTAAAGATTTCTGTCGGCAGTTGGAATGCGGATTGTTTATTGGAGTTCTAGACTTGGGTCTTTTATATAGAATGAAAACCTATTGATTATTCATTTTAAGGCGTTGGTGGTGGGAAATCAATAATAATAATCATAATAATTTATATGACTTCTGGCGTGTAGTAAACGTTCAGGAAAATCCCAATAGATAATTAATGATTGGTAAACGGAATATTAAACGTACCTACCTGATTATTAATTGACAGAGATACGAAAACTACGTACCTATAGAAAGTACGCAACACACTCCAAAGATCACAGTCGCATGGTAAACATTTTAATTATTATAAACTTATAATATGGTTCACACATCACGCATTCACGTGTTTATAACGATAATATTATTGTAGGTAAAACCCGTAAATAATAACTGAGCTAATAGTATTTGAAAGTTATTATAATGTATAACTATTTTTAGTTAATAAGGTTAAATATCTAGAGATTATAAAAAACCATATACGAATGGGATCATATTAGAATTATGGGCTTTTTTATTATTTATCATTATTTTTTAATATGTACTTAAATATAAAATATAAATACTTTATTTTTATCGAATATTATAAGTTATAACAATTATTTTTAATAATGATTTAGGTATTATTGTTTTATAATTTTTATTTTTATTGTCATCAAAACAATGATACATTCATGCATAATATAAATAATATAATAGGCACAACTTTATAATAAAACATAATAGAATATTTAATAACTGGGTAAATATGTATATTAATTTTTACATCTGATATTTCCTGTATCTAATACTTATACTTTAATACCTATAGTGTTATTCGATAGATGCTCTGTACTTGTTCGTTTTATTTTGGTTGTTTTTTTAAGTAAACTTATAGCAAGAGTGGTTGAAAAGTAGTAATATATTTTATTATTATTATTTGTAACCATATATGTTTTATGCCTAGACACTTTTACAACAAAACCAAAGATTATCTAAAAATTAAAATACATAGATTTGTTTCTATTTGAAAAAGTAAATTAGTTTGTATTTCTTAAAATTATCACCAAAAACATATATAAAAATTGAGAAAAATGGGGATTTTACGTAACACCAGTTTTAAATAAAATTGTATTTTTTCTTTCATTGTCAAATGAATAATCAGAGACTTGTACATTTTTATGTCATTTAAGTTTAAATTATCATTTTATAAATTCAATTTTCAAAATATTTTCGTGCTTTTTACAGATATTTTTTACTTTTATTAAAATTTTTTCGATTTATCTAACTATTGGTAACATTTTCTATTCTAGTTAAGACATTTGTAAATGTAATACAAGGTTTTCCATAAATTATTTCTCATAGCATTTAAAAATGTCGAAAATTGAAAGTAATCATTTTTAATTAGCTTTAAAATTTACTTTTGACAAAATTCGTCAAAATCACGAGAAATAACATATTATTTTGTACTTAAAGTTAAAATTGATGAAATATATATATATTTTATATTTTAAATCAGCGGTTCCCAAACTTTTTTTCCTCGGTGCCCTGCTGTGAATTTTATGAATGACAGAATAAAAGAATACTTATTGATAACGATTAACGATGAATTATTTAATTATGAGCCAAAAATCGCAATGCCCTTAGAAAGTGTTCGCGGTGCCCCTAGTACATCGTGGTGCACAGTTTGGGAATCGCTGATTTAAATATTATTATCTTATACTTTTAATAATTTATGAAATAATCGCCAAGTAAATAATTACATGTTTTGAATTATATTTTAAATATATCAGAGCATTTTAAATAATTTTGATAATACAATGCACCATGCACGTTGTACTTGTTTATAAGTTATCATTTTTCATGTTAATAAACAAAATATATAGTTAATTTATCTTAATTACTAAGTTATCATAAAAATGTTTAACATTTATTTTAATATAAAAATAATTTATATTGCAATTTTGAATTTTTGAAGCCTTTTATTATTCAGTTATTTTATAAAAGTTGTTAACGTAAAAACGGAAGGGGGGGGTGCTAATCATTCTCAAGGTCACTATCAAACTACCTTTGAAAATCACGAAAGTCTGTGTTGATAATGTATTAATAATGTCAATATGAATTCTTTTTTTTAAAACACTCGAAAAATCTTTTTTGTAAGTGTCTGTTACACATAGTTTTACTAAAACTGTTTTAGCGAAATATATTAATTAGATAATATTAATGAATAATTATACGTTATAAAGTGACATACCGTTCTAATTTTCTAAGCATAATATGTCACTGTCTATGGTTAGGTAATTATACTTATGTTATGACATAACAATTAATGTATGTTTACCGTAAGTAAAAATTTTAATTTAAA
The DNA here is from genome assembly GCF_003676215.2 of Rhopalosiphum maidis. NCBI lineage: Eukaryota > Metazoa > Arthropoda > Insecta > Hemiptera > Aphididae > Rhopalosiphum > Rhopalosiphum maidis. The sequence goes on from NC_040877.1 coordinate 90,525,247, forward strand.
GATTGGTATCTTCCTATCTTCGTATTAAATAATAATTATTCCTTGGACGAGTGCCAAGTATTAATCATTGATGTTGTACTAATAGAATAAACATAGCATTGTAAATAAATTATCTAGGTATTAAAATAGTTGCAATTTATAGGTGTACAGCACATAATATAAACAAAAAAAATAATACCATTTTACATTTATTAATGTATTAATACTTTAATAGATATTGGTTAAAATATGAACAACATAATATAAGGAAAATAGACAATCAAGAATTCCTGTATAACAATATCATAAGTAAAAAACAAAATGTAAATTAACCAACTAGTTGCGTAATAAATATTTTTATTATTAAATTAAAAATAAATCAAGATATTATATAGTTGTTATTTTTAATGGTTGGTTTTTCCAAATGATTCTAGTTGACGTAGTTGACGTAATTGACTAATTAACCCAATGGACGAGTTATTTCATAAATTATACGCAAATCAATCGGCCCGACTGGTCCAGTGGCACTCGCCACTCGATGTTTCTCACGGTGTTACAGCCAGATAAATTATTAATTGCAAAATGTATTGACCTAGTACTATATTATAACTCTGATACTCAAGTTTGGGAGCGAAGGACAAACGAATAGCTGAAAAATTGTACAATACATTATTATTAATAATAATATTGTATTGATAAAGGTATTTAAAAAGGCAGCAGAGGTGTAACAAAAGGTTACTATCTGGGGTTACTATACTATAAAGGTATCTACTGTGGCTCGTGTTGCAAACGTCGCCCACAACTGAAATGGTTCGTTTTCTGTCCTTGCTTATTGCTTTATATACACATACTGTTAAAGCTTTTCTAATCGTATTGGATTTTTTTATTGACATAAACAGACATTTACCTCGCGATTTTCTAATAATTATAAATCATTGCAGTAAAACCTGTTTTTAACAAAATTACTTTGTTTTTTGATTTTAATCAATAAATTAATGGCTGTAGAGACGTGAAATTATCACCAAATAAGGATTTAATAAACATTATATAATTTTCAACATAATTAAAAATTTTTTTTTTTTACTAATTATAGATATTATTTATTTTTATTTTTTCAGTTTATTTTTGATTTATGTGTGATAAATTGTTATTTGAGATTAAAAATGCTTGATAATGTAATACAAGGTACTTCATAAGATGTTTATTCCATAATAAAAATAGAAAATACAATTAAATTTAAGCAACAAAAAATTGTCGCTTTTGATCAATTTATACTAATACATATACATTTATTATTTCTTTTTTTCGGAACAAAATAGTGCTGACCATGGTTTTAATGATCATCCAAACGTAGATTCATTACTGTTACATTTTAAATATTTATGTACAGTTGAATTTTTGGATACAGTTGCCGTTGAATGAAATTATTGATGATGGAACATATTGTATTGCTAATTTTAATGTAATAGCGAGTATAATAAGTAAAGTAACAATAAAATGTAAATAATAATCATAAAAAAGTATGTATCAAAGTATATGACGTGTCTTATAGATTAATGACCGTTGAATGCCAACTCGCGTTAACAATACACGATTATAGTGAATAAAATAAATAAATATATCTAAGTATTGAATTTTGCCATTTTGGTGGAGTATAAAATAATCATATTCGTTCTGGGTCAACTGAAATTAGTCACAGAACAAATTTTAAAACGAAACGATAAAAAAACCGAATTTAACAACGCGTCCGTGCGATTTGTGAACACGACCGTTAAATTACAATTTGATCCGTTATCACACAATAGGTATATGCATGATGTTATGCATATAGCCCTATGCAGGAATACAGATTAATTTAACAGTAAGTGTACATTTTTAAATTTTGTTTAAAAAAAATTTGAAAATTTAATCGTATTTAAACCCAGTTAAAATATAGGTTACACTTGTTTTCTGAACGACATAATGCATTAAAGGATATGCACATTAAAACAACAAATATTTAATGAAAACATGATTAATATTAATATACGATTATTACCATCCACATATATTATTATATCAACTTATAACGATACTTTTTATGATCTTAATTAATTATAATAATTTATCCAAACAAATATTTGTATTTCTCCACAGAAGTCAGTACAATGGTCGATGACCATTATTAGTTATTAGTTAATTACTTAAGTATTATGTATAAAACCATACAATATTATATAGTATTAAAATTTGTTAAATAATAGTTGTTATTCTATTAAATATGGCTGTATAAATTATAGTTGCCTATGTACATAATATTATATACCTAATAAATATGTACTCGGTATAGATATATCTTATTAAATTTAAATGTAATTATTCTAATTTAGATGTTATTTATGTTTTTATTAAATTTATTCTTGTACCTTGTTTTAAAATTGATCATAATCATAATAATTAGGTAGATATACTACTATTACCGCAGGACATAAGTATTAGTAATTACTATAAAATAACTATAAACGTTTATCTTATTTAAAAATACCAACAAATATATCATGACATTGTTTTTTGTTTCAATAAGAATTTAATGTAACAATGACACACACAATAAAAAAAATTAAATTATGGTAAAAAAAAAAATCTTTGCATAAAGATACGTTGCAGCCGTTGCAGGCGATAGTCATAGGTACTTGACGTGTCAAAAACAATTTATTTATTTGACGTACAATTCGTATAGAGCTTATGAATTCTATAGTAATCAACGCTTATTTTTTTCAGGCTAATATTTTGGTTTACCTCTCTTGCAATCTTAAATTATAAAAAGTTAACACATTCAGATAGAATACAAACGATCTTTTGAATTGCTCAAACATTATTTGTATATTCACATATTCGCACAACAATCGAATTTATTATGATTTATTGCACTCTGGATATGTGTAAACCCATAGTATACAATTTAAATTCCTAACAATAAAAAATGAATTTTAAATTGACAAATTGGGAATCTAATCAAATATAGAATCATAGTTTCAGAACATACTCGTATTTTCCAAATCCGAGATTATAATAGAAAATATATTGGGATATTTCGTAAAAATACTCGTCAAGTGAAAAAACTAAAATAAACTTTTGGGCAAGTTCATCAAGTTATTGTTACTTGTGATGTTACTCCACTAATCAATAATATCTTCTCATTTATGTTGAAAAATCGCCATAAACAAATTAATGACCAACTTCATTTGGAATATCTATGTCGAACTCGAGAAAACGGTAATGCTGTGTCCAGCTTAAAACAAAAATTCAACAAAATTCCATTGTTAGAAAATTTCCATAGTTTAAAAATTAAGTCTATACGATAAATTTCACTTTAACCATAATTGTATTCATTTTATATAGCTACATTGGCGTGTTTGGTAAAGTATGAAATATATAATCGGGGATTTTTCAAACTCATCATTTTGACATACGATAAAAAAGTAGTTAATATTGTAGCTTTGTAGCTTTCCTATGTTTAATCTCATTTAAAATTACTTGAGAGTTCAGTTTAGTTCATTATTGTGAAATTATACTAAATAGTTATGTATCAAATCACATTTGTCAGAAATCGTTTTCTCTACAAGCTCTAGGATCTAGCACTGTTTTCAAGTTAAATACTTGTTTAAGTATAATACAATCCTTTTTACGCGAAGTTAATAATAACATACCTACTTGCATTTTATGGATTATGACCAACTATTATTTGGAAAGAAGTCCGTATTAGAACAAGTGACTGATGGAAACAATATAATTTAGTATATCATACAGTTTGTGTTTACTTTAATTTATTTTTTATTAAGTTGTATACCTGTAAACTGATGTAATGATATTGTATTATGTGTGGTTATCTTATGTAAAGCTATCAGTACATCACTTTTAAACACGGACAAATTAATTAAAAATGTTATGAGAATGATAGTTTAAAATATTAGAGCATAACACGAAGGTCTTACAGGTCATCAGCTATTGAGTATGTTTATCAATATTTTATAGTGATAAATATTGTTGACATTTTTGTCCACCCGTTTGATGAGTTGTATTTATTGATCTGTTATAATAAACTATAACCATAATCTGTTTTTTATATAAAAAAAGTATTTATTTTTATAAATGGCTCAAATAACAAAGGTTTTTAGCCTAAATTAATTTACAAATAATTTATTAGTTACAGTTTTAAATAAACTTGTGATTTATAAATTATTTGTCAAAAATTCAAGTTTAATAAATCTAAAAAAATATTCTGCTTTGGCTTAAGAAATTTAAAATTTTATATTGTCATTAAAAAAAATTAAACATGATAACAATAAAAATAGTAACATATATATTTGTTTAAGTGTGTAATTATTAATGACTTGAAATTCGGTAAAATAAATGTATTTAAAAATTTCAAGTTTTTGAAAAATGAATATCTTACGAATTACATTGAATGAAGTACCCGGTATGTTAGACATTAGTATTATACATTCATAGAAAAAAAAATAATGTCTGTAATCCGATGTACTTACTATTGAAATGTTATTTATTGATAATACACTGTTATCCAGTAAATTACAATTCAATAATTTATTCAAATCAATTATTTTCGTGCTGATTAGAATTTATAGTGAGATCGAAAATAATTGTGGAGAGGAGAATTTATTAGTTTATTATCCTTTCTCTAGGTACACAATTCGATTCACACTGACCTACCGGTTACCGAAATAACGTACACAACCGTTTTTCAGATTGGAAGTACATAATGCAACAAGACCGTACAAGTGTAGGTACACCAGTGAAACAATGATAATATAATATGTATAATGTACGTACGTTCATATGTTATGATGTCAAAGTACAAACTACGGACTACTTACAACATCGCGTCCCGAACGCCTTTTGTGTTGGTATACCTATTAAATGTGGCTGTATCAGATGTAATATGTTATCTTATTGTTATTAATTGGGCTTAATCGAAATGGATAAACTGTTGTGCAACAATTCCGTTACCAGACGTGTGAGGCGTTCGTCTCGAGGTGGACTTTTAGTATTATTATGTGTACACGTGTTTAGTTTACTTTTAAAGTGAAATAAGGAAAAAGTTGCAAAACTTGCAACATTTTATACAAATCAGAAGTTCAGTTTTGTCCGGGATGTCGTTTACGGTATGCTTATCGTTTTTGGCGATAGCTTTGCACTTGACTAATGGAGCCTACGTGTACAAGACTGAATATTTCACTGTACCGGTAAGTGTATATTGTACAACTATTACTCTATAACTGTTGATTAATAAAAGTAATTAAAATTTTTATAGGTCAGTACTTTATAAAGTGTGAATCGAAAATACAATAAATGGTAGGAGTAATTGGGTTCCGTTTAAATATAACATTAACATACACCTTAGTGGCTCTGTATATTTGGTCTTGAGAAGTAATAATGTAATATTTCTTTATACTTTCCACAAGTTCTTTGGTATAATTTAAATTAAATAATTAGCAAACAGTCTCCTTTATCCTTTTTTAGTTTCTTTTTTAGATTTCTTTAAATTATACCAAAGTAGTATTCGTGGAAAGTAATTTATAAACGTCCTGTGAAAAAAAATCATAAAATACTATGATTTTTATAATTTTATCAAAATTATCATTAGGAGGAAGTCGTGCCCGTGTATGTTGTCTTTGTCTTACACATGTACGATATTACAAATTTTTTGTTCGCCAGTTTCAACAGTGTTCTGTTAGTTTTGATATTAGAGTAAATTGTCCTATTATTAAAATTTTAGGTAAGAACATTATCTGTGTTATTTCGTCGGTTTTTTACGATATTTTAATTTTTAACTGAATTATGAGATTTTAAAATATTAATGTTTCACATACTCATAACTTACTTATTATATTATTGAAAACAAAGCAGTAAATAGTAATAGGAATACTTATAAAAATTAAAATTCACATTTAATACAAAAGTTTGGTATAATTTGTAAACTATTCGGCTAGTTATTTTTTGGTACATAACTTACAGTGAGTCCACGATAACGTCAGTAACTGCTGGAAACATCCCATATCTTGGCAAAGAAATATTCAATTTTAATCATATAGTTTTTTGTCCATCTATATTTTGATGTCTTTCAATTACGATCTTATATTCAAAATGTACAGCCTTTATTCCCATTTAACTGATAAAGATTTTAAATGTTTTTATTGCTTAAATTCACAAAAAATAATATTAGAATAGTAATTGGTGAAAACGGGTAGTATTTATTTTCAAAAGGAAGTAGTACTGACAATACTATGTGCACACGAAATTTAAGTAGGAACCTAAATAAAATAAAACAAATAGCTTGAATAAATTATGTGTTCCTTATAGAATAAATCATTGCCAAGATTGATTTATTCTACTTGTTTCCATTTACTGTGAACAGTACAATTCTACTATTTTAAAGTCAAATAAGATGAATAACGATTTGAGTTTCAGAATTTAAAGATTAGTCTTAAAAAATAATGATTTAAATAGTGTTTATGTCACATACTGTCATTGTATATTTCGGAGTTAAATGATTGACATTGATTAAAATTTAAATGTTTAATGAATAATCTTTTAAATGTTTAGATTTCTTTATTATCTCGAATAAATAATTAAAGTTTAAATAAATTGTCAAACATTATATCTTTCTTATCAACGGCGCTAAAATGTAATTTACAATCGAATATTTTTCTGTCGCATAAACGAATACTTCAGGGGTACCAATTCAGTTTTAAAATAGGGCTGCCAAATTATTAAGCAGGCCAAATTTGTCCACTATATCAGAACATAGTAAAAATATTGAAATTTATTAAACTTAAAAGATAGGGCACACGACATTCTTTATTCATTTTAGCCTATTTGTAGAAGTTTCACAACAGTCACAACCAGCCTACACACTTACTTTGAATCTTGATTATACTGTCATTATCTATAAATATAATTCATATACATTTAACTTAAGCACCTCAATGTATAATGAATAATTATTATGACTATTATCATTCAAATCAAATTTTTTGATTATACAAATAAAGCTGTAAGCAATATATTATAAAAAAAAATCAATGTAAGCCATTAGCATGCAGTTATTTGTATCGTTAAATTATTTGAAGTTTGAAATTAAGAGTTTATAAATAATTTACAAAATGAATAACGTAAGATTGATTTTTACAAATTTTTAATAATTTATATTTATATCAATAAATAAATCTATAGATACATTTTGATCCATTGATTATAATCTTACAACTGTCAAGAAAATAAAGATTGAAACAATATACCTATTATTTATAAAATATTTTTCAAAAATTATTATAATAGTTTATTTATTAAATTTTAGCTGTACCGGCACAATATAAAATTAAAGCAGGCTAATATGTTATAGGAAAAAATAGGGCCACTAATGTATACCCTGCAATACCCCAAATGGCGCCCCTGGAATACCCGCTGTACAATACAATTTAAATTGTTTGAATAATTTTTATAATATTTGTACTGATTTATAAGCTTTAAATTTGCTTTGGATTGTGAGACATTTATATCAACAAGGACTTCAAATATAATTAATTAATAATGTATTTAGTCATTGGAATGAATTTTATTTACAGTACTACTGTATAAATATGAACATCGTGTAAATAAAAAATAGAATGCATACCATATGATAAATACATATTATAAAACAACAAAACCTTTTTTGGATACAACTATGTAATATATTATATTTTGGAGAAAAATATTTAGTACGAACATATTACGTATAATAGTACCAATGACTTTTTGACGTAAATTTATTACAACTTTTAAAAGATTGAAATATTTTTAATTTTCTTCTTACAGGTCGATCATTTTAGTTTTACAAATAATGATACATTCCGTATGAAGTATCTCATCAACGACACGTATTGGAATCGAGAAAACGGACCAATATTTTTTTACGCCGGAAACGAAGGAGCTATTGAAATGTTTTGTGAAAATACGGTAAGCGCCGCGACAGGCTTGATTCGTGTTTTTTTCAGATAAAAAAAAAAAAAAATACAAGTCAACAGATCGTTAATAACAATTATTGACGTTTCCGAACCCAAACAGTTTCGATTATTTATCAAATCATTCAAATCCAAAACGCCAATATTTTTTTCGTTTTATTAAGCGTATTACGTTTGCATTTTATAGTTTATAATACGCTCATCGCGATACGGTTTCGCAGGGTTTCATGTGGGAGATAGCCGAAGAGTTCCGGGCCCTGGTCGTTTTCGCCGAGCACCGTTACTACGGCGTTTCGATGCCGTACGGAAACAGATCGTACGACAACTACGGCTGGCTGGGCTATCTGACCTCGCAACAGGCGCTCGCTGACTACGTGGACCTGATCACGTACTTGCGGCACAACGGGTCGTATTCGAGTCGGAACCTGTACGAGACCGGTGATATTTACGGCCTCGGCGACGATGGTACGCTACCACAGTCCAGTGCCAACCCTGTGATCGCTTTCGGAGGATCGTACGGTGGCATGTTGGCCGCTTGGTTCCGTATTAAGTATCCTGCCATCATCGAAGGGTTGGTGGTTATATAATGTAATGGTTATGGACGTTATGGTATAAGTTTAACTGTCTTGCGAGCAAGAATGACCGGAACTTAACTAAGATATAAGAACTTTTACATTCGTTTAGGCTCCAAAACCTCAAAATAATTCTTATTATAATTTTTTTTGGGGGAACTCATATTCTGAGGTAAATATTTTTGTTGGGTTAGGTTAGAACGGTTAGGTAAGGTTTAATTTTTAGTTTTTACCGATTATTGTCGATTTTAATAATTCTTATTTTCTGTGTATAAAATAAAATTTAATATTCCTAGTCATTGATACGGTTTTAGATTTTTTTTGGATAATATCATCATAGACGGAAATCCTTCCTAAAGTTTTTCAACCTCCTTTATATATAAAATATAAATGACTGTAAAATATAGTTTTAATATTTTCTTTTGAATATTGTCCATAGAAAACTATAGAATATACTAAAAAATATATTTAGAATATTTAATCTTAGTTAAAATGGTAAAATTATTAATATGATAATACGTGTTTAATCTTGAGTATGATTTTATTTAATTTTAGTTAATTTTTTAATTCTCCTAAGTGATAGTGTAGTTGTGTAGAAGATAAAGATAATAATTGTATAATACTTTTTATAAAGTTTGTAAATAAATCACAATCAGAGACCAATTGGGAAGTTATAATATATAAAAATTAAAAATTAAAAAATATATTATGTTGACAATTTCGTAGTCGTTTCTTGTAATTTACTTTGTTGTATGATTTTATAGTGCTATAGCGTCGTCTGCACCGATATGGCAATTTACCGGTATGACACCATGCAATGCATTCTACAGGGTCACGTCGTCGGTATATACAGATACAAGTGCCGAATGTGGTCTGACGATATTAGCGTCTTGGAAAGCTATTGATAATGTTACGAAAACGGGTAATGCATATTTGAATATTATATTTAAGGTAGAGTTTACCATTAATTATTTAAATATTTCATGTCATATATTTTTTTTCAATGAAAACGAATTTGTTACGCGTTAATGTTTAAATGTAATGTCATGCATTGTAATTTTGTTAAACGTATATTTCTACTGTTAGTTGAAGGAAAGGCGTGGCTGTCTCAGAAATGGAAATTATGCTCACCGTTGACAAAAGATTATGACGTTTTGGTTTTGAAACAGTGGGTGTCTGGACTTTATGTGAACTTGGCCATGATAAATTACCCATACCCTGCAAATTTTTTAACACCATTACCCGGAAATCCAGTTAAGGTTAGCGCTATACTTTTTAAATAAATAATTTACTTTGAATTACAATTTTAATAGGTTACAGGAGGGAGAAATAAAAACTTTAGTGGATTATAAACTTATTTTCTATTGTTTAATAATGCTTTAATAGTTAAATATATATAACACGAATCACACTTTATGTATTAATGTGTTTTTATGTATGTCACATCAGGAACTTTGTAAACCAATGAAAAACCATACAGAAGACGACTTAACACTTTTGGGATCAGTCTTCAAAGGGTTGAATATATATTTCAACTATACCGGTACATCTAAGTGTATGGATGTTTTGTCCTCTTCTGCTCCTACACTTGGTGAAAAAGGATGGAACTTTCAAGTACAATTTTAATACCGGTCTTATGAAAATACTATTAACTTAAAACAACCTATGATTTAGAGCTGCACCGAAATGGTTATGCCAATGTGCTCTAATGGAGTTAAAGATATATTCGAAAAACAACCTTGGAATTTTGAAGAAAATGCTAAAAATTGTTTTGAAACTTATAGGGTTCGGCCAAGTATTTATGCAATCGAGAAAACATATGGTGGTAAAAATTTAAACGCCGCTTCTAATATAATATTCAGGTAATTATAATAGTTATAACGTTTAATTGTATTTTACTGTGCAAAGTTCAATGGGTGCAAAATTGAAACAATAAGTTTTATTTTAGATCAGAATATTATCGAAAGTTATTAACAATTTTATGATTATGTTGCTTAAATAAAATTAAAAAGAACAATGACATTAAATAAAAGTGCTTAATTAGTCATAAATATTGAATATATACTAATCTCAGAATTTCACTTTCTTGCCTTTATGAGTTTATTAAACTCTTAAATGCTTATGAGCTTTGTGTACAAATGAATATAGTCATTATAATAATTTATAATTACAATAATTACAGCAACGGTTTATTGGATCCGTGGTCCAGCGGTGGAGTGTTACAAAACGTATCAAAAACGGTGTTAGCTGTGGTAATTCCAGAATCTGCACATCACTTAGACTTGAGAGCATCCCACCCCAAAGATCCGGAAAGTGTGATTAAAGCAAGACAATTCTATAAAAAATGGATTAAAAAATGGATATTTCACTATCAAAAACATTCAACGCGAGATTCAAACAACTCCTTCGTTAAGCAACAAATAGTTTTAACTATTTAAAACGACGTTAAATATAATGACAATATTGGTGATTCATGATTATTTAATGTTATTTTTTATAATAATCAATAAATTAAATACATTATTACAACAAAGTTTATATCTATATTATGTTTATTTCACCTATTTAATAAAGTATATCAATTGTTTAAGACATCATTTTGCACAAATTTTTTTGGGAGTTCAATTTGTATGATTGTGTACTTGAATACTACAATATGCACTAATGCACTAGTGTAGATTAATTATTAAATATAATATATATTAAATTTAGGTATTTTTCTTTTAGTTAAAAGATTCACAATGTATCATAAGGTGGAGATTAAAATGTCCTACTTAGTCCTTGGCTCACTGCACGATAATATTAATGTAAAATATTTATTTTTTGTTTGATATTTAGTTATATTTATAAATATTTTTTTTTCATTGGCAAAAAGTCAGATTTCATTAGTATGAAGATTAAAGCTTTTCTAACTTACCCTATTAGCAATTTATAAATTATAATTACAGACATCGAAGAATGCTTTGCCGTTCATGCCAGTTCAAATAATGTTTTTGAAAACACATTTGAAGAATTTTTCAAATAAAATATTGATTTAAAATTCCCGTGCGCCAAATTATTTGTCATCCATTATAAAGCTCTAATTTTGCCAAACAGAGTTAAATATTCAAATATCCTTGCACTAGTTGTACACTTGTAGTACTTGTACCATAATGTATTTCAATTAGAAATAACGAGGAATGAAGATAGAATAATTGTATTAATATGTATTGGTTATTGGTAGTTCAGTACAAAATCTGAGACACAATTTGTACTTATGTAGATTTCTGTCGGCAGTTGGAATGCAGATTGTTTATTGGAGTTCTAGACTTGGGTCTTTTATATAGAATGAAAACCTATTGATTATTCATTTTGAGTCGTTGGTGGTGGGAAATCAACAATAATAATCATAATAATTTATATGACTTCTGGCGTGTAGTAAACGTCCAGGAAAATCCCAATAGATAATTAATGATTGGTAAACGGAATATTAAACGTACCTACCTGATTATTAATTGACAGAGATACGAAAACTACGTACCTATAGAAAGTACGCAACACACTCCAAAGATCACAGTCGTATGGTAAACATTTTAATTATTATAAACTTATAATAGGGTTCACACATCACGCATTCACGTGTTTATAACGATAATATTATTGTAGGTAAAACCCGTAAATAATAACTGAGCTAATAGTATTTGAAAGTTATTATAATGTATAACTATTTTTAGTTAATAAGGTTAAATATCTAGAGATTATAAAAAACCATATACGAATGGGATCATATTAGAATTATGGGCTTTTTTATTATTTATCATTATTTTTTAATAATAATATAGGTTAGGAAAAATGCTTTGCTATTCATGCCAGTTCAAATAATTTTTTTGAAAACACAATTGAATAATTTTTCAAATAAAATATTAATTTAAAATTCCCGTGCACTAAATTATTTATTATCCTTTATAAAGCTGTAATTATGTCAAACAGAGTTAAATATTCAAATACCCTTGCACTAGTTGTACACTTGTACCATAATGTATTTCAATTAGAAACAACAAGGATAGTATAATAATTGTTATAATACATATTGGTTATTGGTACAAAAACTGAGACACAATTTGTAGTATTTTGTATTTATGTGAAGTAGTTTTTATTAATTTTTTTTATTGTAAACAAAAAAAAAATGTTTTCAACACGATAATAATTCAATGATCAATGAGTAACAGTAATAATATAAGTACAAGTAAGTGCAATTTACGCCACAACCAGTGTCGGCATTGCATATAAAAGGCCTCGGCCGCAATTTTCCTCTGGGGCCTCAATATATTTTTCTTAATTTACTATGAACAGTGTTGTTCAAAGGATAGTGGACATTTTTTTAAAGCAATTAGTACTAAATGAGTAATTTATGTATTATTTTAAATAACTTAGCTATAGTATCAGTATAGTTAGCATTTTCTGAATCTTAATATCTTTTTCAATCGCCATAAGCATTAAAGGTGATGAACTGATAAATATGGCTAGGATTTATATGCATTTATATGATTTTTTTCCTAAAGTCTAAACCGATTGATTGTCATATATATCCACGATTTGGATTACTCTCGATTAAATAGAACATTTTTTTTTTCATATTTTGAATGTAATACATATAATTGTATTGTACGAGTGTATAAATTTTTATAATTTTTTTTTTAATTTTAAAAGGTATTTATTTAATAAACGTCTATAATTATTGGGTTATTTGACAAATCATCGTAAATATACTACCTATTTAAACTAAAATGGACTTAGTACTGAAGAAGAATATGGGATTCAAAATGCTTCTAAAAATGTGTGGTAATATAAACAATGAATATGAAATGGAAGAAAAATATGTTAAGTACCTAAACTAAACAGTCACCAGCTTAATGTGCGTGGCAGTCCAGCCATTTGCATTCGGCGTCGATCATTGTGGTTCTGACTAACAAAACTAAAAATTGAAAAACATTAAATTGATATACATTTATTTTGATCTTATAGGTTAGATTAGGTTAAGTAAGAAAATTCTATAAAAATTGGATTAAAAAATGGATATTTCACTATCAAAAACATTCAACGCGAAATTCAAACAACTCCTTTGTAAAGCAACAAATAGTTTTAACTTTTTAAAACGACGTTAAATATAATAACAATATTGATGATTCATGATTATTTAATATTATTTTTTATAATGATCAATAAATTAAATACATTATTACAACAATGTTTATATCTACATTATGTTTATTTCACGTATTTAATAAAGTATGAATTGTTTTAAGACAATATTTTACACAATTTTTTTGGGAATTCAATGATGCGTTATGCGTATGATTGTGTACTACAATATGCACTATATGGTAGTTAGTGTAGATTAATTATTAAATATTTAATATAATATATTTATGTATGTAAAATTTAGGTATTTTTCTTTTGATTAAAAAATTGACAATATCTCGTAAGGTTGAGATTAAAATGTCTGACTTAGTCACTAGCTCACTGCAAGATTATATATTTATATAAAAGATTTATTTTGTGTTTAATTATCGGTACCTATATGTAGTAGTTAGAATAAACTATCGAGTTAGATTTAACGTAATGTCAGAAAGAATAGTATGTTTAATATACACTATATATATATATTATTTCATATTACATTTTCAAGTGTTTATATCTCGTAATATTTACATAATTTAAAGTGTTCATATTAATCTTATCAGTTTCGTTATTTTTAAGTAGAAAAATTCCGAACTTTTCTTTTAAATTTGTATTGTCACTGTTCTGTGCATCACGAGTGAAGACAACCAGCTAGGAACATATCTGTACGTCGTTGGACCAACACTGTCAAATATATTATTATGAGTATTATTTAATAATTCGTATTTATAATTAATTTCAGTTTTATTTCCATTCGATTTTATATCTGTTAATTATTGTTGTTGTAAATTAATTTTTAACAATTTCAACATGTTTATTCTTGCGTGGTCACAACTATTGATGATAATTGTTCACACCACCTATGGCTATGATTACACGACTAATTATATAACCGTACCGGTAAGTGAAAACATAACAAATTAATAATAACAATAAGAAAAAAATGAAAAATTACCGCGATAAATTTTAAATACCAATTTATTTATATATTAGTTCATAATTATTATTCAGTATTTGAAACGTTCAAGATAACAAAAAATACTCAACTTCATCAAGATTTAAATCACATTGAATCTAATAGTTGTTGTACTATAACATAAAAGTGGAAAAAATAATACATAATATTTTTTAAAGTAGTTTTTAACTTTTAATCACGCATGCACATTATAAATGTTGTGTTATAGCAAATCTTATCATATTATTGATTATTGATTATTTTTTGAAGTATTTCTAAAAAATATTGGTGTTTGAATAAACTCTTAAGTTCAAAACTTGTTGAGTTATATTTGTTTGAATTTTGATTTAGTTCGTCATATAATATATTACATACTTTGTAGTTGAATCAAGGTGCTTTAATATATTATTTTCACTCATATTTTTAAATAACGATCAACATCATATACATTATACACAATATATATATATATATTGATTTAGATTTTAGGAATAAAAATACACTTTCTTCAATTTGTTATGTTATTTGTTTTAAAATAATGGATGAATGATAAATATAATAAAAAAACAAGAGATTGTAGTATGAAATTACGATATTAAGTAACTAATCTGAATCAAATCTCCCGAGTTTAATAACTATAATGAATGTTAAAAAAATTAATTATTTTTAAAACTAAGATAAACTGACTTTGTACTTTTATCAATAGTTAAATAAAATAGCGAAAATGTATATCTTACCTGAATCCTATAAATGACGGATTATATACTTTTAAATGTTATTAATAGCTAATATAATAATATAATATATAGTTGGGTAAGAAAATAAAGAGCAGAGTGTATAAAAATATTTGAACTCGGCACATCAAATATGAAAAATTATGTATTTTTTTTTTTTTTACCACAGGTCGACCATTTTAGTTATACCAATAATGATACATTTGAATTGAAGTATCTTATGAATGACACATATTGGGATGTTAATAAAGGTCCAATATTTTTTTATGCTGGCAACGAAGCACCAATTGAAGATTTTTCTGATAATACTGTAAGCTTTTGTTTTAATTCTTATAAGAAACGATACGTTGCATGTTAATTTTAGATTTAAAGTTCATGTACTACTATTAATACCTATCAGTGGCAATTTCTCCTGGTGTGCAAATTGTGTGTTAACGCATATTCGTATAATATGTGTGTGTTAATATTGTAATGCAGTATTACATTACTCCATCATGTTATTTACAAAATATTTAAATAGTTGTCTTATAGAAACTTTTGTCTATTGATAAAACATAATAAGCAAATAGACTATTTTTAATTCAAAACCAGACCATGCGCGGATAGTAGTTACGAGTTACGACGGTTATCAGTTAACTTAGGCGCAATGTCAATATAAGACTCGGACGTTGAAATTGAAATTACCGAGTAACGACTAGCCACTTTAATAGCCGTCAGCCGATTGTCGTCGTCATGTGCCAGTGTTAATCTACTTATAGATTTTTTATCGATCCTTCTATATTATGTAATAATTATTGACGATAAAAAAAAATTTTTTTTATATTTAAAATACTATTATTATTTATTTATTTATTATAATACTTGTGGTGTACTGTATATTGCAGTAAAATAAATGATATCAGTATTGTTTTGTTTTATTTTATATTGAAGTATTATAATTAAAACTTAAAAGGTACATAAGTAAAACAAATGGTTTTAATAAAAAAAGTACAAAAATAAAATAAAAAATATAAGTACTAACATTGCATTATATTTTCCATAAAGAGTATTCCTAATTTATCAGACACTAACACTTTAATAGTACCCAATGACCCAAGTCAAGAAAACGCCACTGATACTTACTACTGTTAAGTCTTTTATTTGAGGTATCGTTACTTTAAATATTGTTAAGAACGTAAAATAGTCTTATTTAAATAACATTTTGAAATAATTCTTTAAATTTATCTCGTAAATAGAATTTTTTTATTTTAATATAATTAGTAAATAAGTTGTTGGGTCTTCTTATAATTAAATAATACTTAATTTCGTATGTGAATCGATTTAGGTATAATTAAAATTAACACATTCGTGTCTGACGATTTTCCACTTTTTAATTTCGGTATTTTTACTTCTCGTTGGAACCATTATTGCGGTATCAACATTATGGTGTCAGTGATACCGTATCATGTATGTATATTATGCATGTATAAATAGTGCATTTCAATAATAAAATAATTGTAACACGGCGTCCTGAATAGGCAATTTAGTTTCAATAGCACGGTCATGGATTCATTTTTTCGGTAATTATCATTCTTATTTTTTATTCTATTTTCCAATACGTACAATAAAATTACCCAATATCATCGCTTGATTTAATTTCATAAATATATCTATCTTACTAATCTAAAATTCAACAATTTCGACGTACAGATAAATAATAATAATTGAATAAGTAAATACGATAAAAGATATATAATCACGGAACACATTATGATGGTTGTGATCGTTTTTCACGTTACGTACTTATATTTGTGTATAAATACGTAAGGCTTATAATTTATTTACATGAATAATAAAATAGGGCTTTATGTGGGAAATATCAAGAGAATTAGAGGCATTGGTTGTGTTCGCCGAGCACCGTTACTATGGCGAGTCCATGCCCTATGGAAAGAATTCGTTCGATGACAAAGTGAAATTGGGCTATCTGACCTCACAGCAAGCGCTGGCCGACTTCGTAGACGTGATAAAGTATCTGCGTAATGACACACTGTGTACCGGCAGACGACCTAATCCGGTAATCGCTTTCGGAGGCTCGTACGGAGGAATGTTGGCCGCTTGGTTTCGCATCAAGTATCCCGCCACTGTCGAAGGGTCGGTAATGCAGATTGCAGTAATAATATAAGTTACGACAAGAACCACTTATCTTGATTTTGATTAAAAAAAAAATTGATTTCATCAGTGATTTCTGAATCTTGGAAAATCTATTCAGTTTTATAGAAAGTTAATGATAATATGTATTATTATGACGATATATTCATAATTTTTTTTATACATTTCATTTACATACTACTTTTAAGTTTTAGTACTATTACGATGTTGTACTCTTATTAATATTTTTCTTGGTTATTTATTTATTTATTTTTTTAACAACAATTTAGAGCTATAGCTTCTTCAGCTCCAATATGGCAATTTACTGGAATGACGCCATGCAATGATTTCTACAAAGTGACATCGTCAGTTTACAGAAAAACTAGTGTTGAATGCGGATTGACTATTTCAGCATCCTGGAAAGCCATAGATAACGTTACAGAATCTGGTAAATTATTTTTTAGCATGTAGAATTATAAAAATTAAAAACATCAATTTTATGAACGTTAATTTTAAAGTAAATAATATATCTCATTAAAACCACTTCATATGATGTCAATTTTCACTTTAATTTCTATAAATCTTCTAATCTGCATAAATTTATTGTACATAACGTATAACCGACTCATTCTTTTAGGTCTCGCTGTTTCTTTAACTTATTCGATAGGTATTCGATATTGTATGAATTGTGAACAAAGTGAAAATAATTTAATACTTATTAGGAATTTTAAAATTATAGTTGACATAGTTGTTTCATCATTTAAAAGCTTAAAAAAAACAATATATTAATATTGCGTGCGCGAACTTTCGTGACACAGCCGAGTCGCATGTGTGGTTTTTATATACGATAGAACTGATTTGTGTGACAAACAAAACGACATAATATTTAATATTCAATTAAAAATATCAGATTTTTAAATACCAAACAATTTGATTCATACACGATATACAAGCATAAATATATGATTATGTATATTGTATTGGTAGAAGTATTCATTTTTATAATATTATGGTTTATAAATTATAATAATCGAACTGCGTTTACCGAGTTTTGTAGATTCTGGAAAAGCGTGGTTAACTGATAACTGGAAATTATGTAGACCGTTAGAGAACACCGACGACGTAGCACAGTTAAAATATTGGGCTGCTGATGTGTATGTGGCATTGGCCATGGTTAACTATCCTTACGAAGCAAATTTTTTGGCTCCTTTGCCTGCAAATCCGATCAAGGTATATTTAATTATTTTGTGTGTTAATAATACAAGGTAAAGATAAAGGAGTATTATGTCAAAGGCTTAAATCGAAATGCAAAATTAAGTTTAAAATGTATGTTAATTTTATTTAAATAGCTATAGCTACTGTACAAATTATAACTTATAAAGTTGTATGACGAGTTACTTATTTTGGTTATAATCACAGACTAAGATATACTTAGTCATCTTAGATATTTTAGTCCGTGGTTATAATGTAAATAATAAAATGAATGATACATTTTTAGATTGTATTATTTATATTGATTTTACAAAGATGTGTTATAATTTTATTTTTCATTATTTTTGTGTCTATTTTCAATATCTTTTCTAGTAAAAAGTGAATTTGATGGTACTTTGTGGTGTAAAAAACTCAAAAGTATTACATTCATGGTAATTTTCTTAGTAATTTGAAGAAAAAAAAATAAATAACTTGCTCATCAACTCGACGATTACACAATTTTTTTTTACGTGCGAAGTTTTAAATCGATGTTAGCTACTTGACTAGGGTGATGTGGGATATTAAAAAAAATATGATAAATTTCTGCCATCAGGAAGTCTGCAAGTCAATGACAAACCACACGGAAGATGATTCGACGCTCCTGATGTCGGTATTTCGCGGGTTGAACGTCTATTTCAACTACACCGGGTCGGCCAGCTGCTTAAATCTGTCGTCAGCGTTTTCCGACGATATGATGAACGGATGGAATTATCAGGTGAATGCAACCCTGCGTAGGCACTTATAATTATTCTGTTAAACGAGTAAATACATATAGAATATATTAATATACCATAAAAATATCGCATTCTTTGTAATTGTACGAAAACATTAAAACATTCGTTTAAACTGCAGATATACAATTCTTAAATATTATAATTTATAGCAAATGTCAATGAAAAGTGAATAATTGGGTATAAAAGATCATATTATTATATACATAGTTGTCTTGGTCGTTGATCATCGTCATCGTTATCGATAACTCTTTATAAACATCTTTCCCGAAAAACGGTGAAAACTATTATAAAATAATGAGTTTTCGATCCATTTTTTTCAATGTTATAATATATGCATGGTAATCAGTAGATGGTAATTATCCACATAATATGACGTTGTAGTGTATGTTTAGTTGGTATTTCTTTTAATCACGAGTCGATACTATCACCACAAATCATAACAGCTAATGTACCTGTAATATTACTTAAGACACTAAGCAGTTTTTGTATAACTATATAATTATGCAAAATGGAATGTGAACATTGTTTTACGGTCACCTAACCGGTGGGGGTTTTTTTCAGGCTTGCACAGAAATGATAATGCCGTTTTGTGCTAACGGCGGCGAGGACGACATATTTGAAGCATACCCGTGGGATTTCGAAAGCTACGCGCAGTACTGTGAAAATCGATATGGCGTGAAACCGACCACGGGCGACGTCGAAAAACAGTACGGTGGCAAAAATCTCAAAGCTGCGTCCAACATAATATTCAGGTAATAATAATGACGTGGTATCTATAAATATGCATGTAAATGGATGTTGATATAGGTATCCGAGGTTAATAGACTCATAACTACTGGAACGATTTTTAAGCGGTTTTTTCAAAACCACTCTTTCCAAAAACCGGTTTGTAAGTATTGAAATAGAAATAAAATTGTTTTTGTTGATTTGTGGTTTACCTTAATCGGACTTAATGTAATATGGATGATAAAAAAACAGTTATTAATTATTATAAATATAATATATAAAAATTATATGCCAGAAATATAGATGGAATTTGTGTCATACTTGATATAGATAATTTATTTGGACGATTGGACGCCTCATCTGTCAAGAAACATTAAATAATATTTATTACTGGAAATTATTCGAAATGTTACCAAAACAAAAAAATATCAAACATTGAAAGATCAAAAAAAATATTATATTCTTATCCACTCACATTGCGCTAAATATTAGCAGTATAGCAGCTAGTTATATATACGAGTATATACTATATTATATATATTTGACAGCATTAATGATATATATGTATTAATGTATTATAGTTTATTGACGAATATAGACTACCTAGAAACCAATTTATTATTATTATATGGGAAATCAGGGCGTCAGTCGTTTCCGCCAAAATGAAAAAGGTTCGATTTTTATTTCCGCCAAATCTATTTCTAGCAACCTGTCTAAATTATAGTTTAAGAACCATTTAGAGTTACCAGGGGGCCACTATGAAGAGGCGGTTCTCATCGACCCCCAAAAAATTGTTTGACTTAATTTTCGGATTAAAGTTAAAAAAATTGAATTTTAAATCACTCACGTCCGTCAACAGACTATAATTACTTGATTATTTGTTTTTTATTAGCAATGGTTTATTGGACCCATGGTCCAGTGGTGGCGTGTTGAAAAGTATTTCATCAACCGTCAGGGCGTTATTGATACCAGACGGTGCTCATCACTTGGACTTGAGGGCATCGCATCCCAACGACACGTCATCCGTAATTCGTGCAAGGAAAACGATTAAACACTGGATCGTAAAATGGATCTTCGATTACAGACATCGAAAGTAAACAGACGACTGTTCAGTATTTAAACAGGTTCACACTTCACGTAGTTCAATCATCTCATGTCAAATACGTGTATTTTGAATATAGATAAATTAAATTATCAACCAGTACTACATGCTTTTAATTAAAATTTATAGTTTTTCAAACTTATTCTGTACAGAATAATATTCTTTTAATATATTTTTAAATTCATTTTTGAATTGTAAAAACGATTGTGTGACTGTTCGCCGTGGTACAAGCACGATTTAAGATATCTTAAACCGTAGGTACAAGTCATGTCTGGTATTCGTTCGATAGTAGTAATAATGAGAACAAGTCACAAGACCGTATTAGAGTAGGACGAGTAGAAATCAAATACTTTATTGATTAATTATTACAAAATACAATTAAACAGTCAAATAGCCATTACAGACTAGTATTAAGTAAAAGGTAGTTCCCAATGATCAAATAAAATTTCAAATTTTCAAGTATAATAGTACAAATAATAATGTCACTTTAATATTATATTCTAAAATCCCGGAATAAATACATTGTAATCATTAAATATTCAGTTATTGAAACTATTGGAAATAATATATGAATAGATACTTATGGATGGCACTTTAATAGTGATAAATATTTTACGCAACTTTATATAGTTCGCGTGTAGATTCAAAGATAGTATTTATACATTCCATTGCTTTTCACCGGATAAATTATATTAATAAAAACAAAAACAAACAAATTTTAACCAGTAATTATATGAACACTTCATTTAAGTCGTTAGTCCTAATAGTAGTAAATCTGAAAATAAAGTCTTAAGACATTTAAATCGTTACAATTATTATTAGCCTTAAAATGTATATAGATATATTTTTTCATAGAAACTTACCTAGTGTATAGCCGGTACGTATTCGCTAGTTAACTACTATCAGTGTCACATATTTTCTGTTATCGTTTGGTAACTATTATAGTATTATGGTACCGTTTACTATACGTCTTAATGTCTTATAGGTACCTATGTGGAAGGTGGAACCTATTTTATTACGATACAAAATGTATTTACCTTTTATTTATACGACACATTATCTACTACAAATTAGATTAAAAATTATTGCATCTGGCGAAATCCAATGTATTATATATTATATAATATACCTATTATCTACCTATATAC
Source organism: Rhopalosiphum maidis (assembly GCF_003676215.2). Taxonomy (NCBI): domain Eukaryota; kingdom Metazoa; phylum Arthropoda; class Insecta; order Hemiptera; family Aphididae; genus Rhopalosiphum; species Rhopalosiphum maidis. The sequence goes on from NC_040877.1 coordinate 90,547,738, forward strand.
CTATTTATAAATAGGTATGTGTATATATGCACATAAAAAAAAAATTACATTTCAAAATATCATCGTTGCATCCGAATTATTGCGTTACAGATATCGTTATATACAACTAAAATTGGTAGTTTCAGCGCATGAGATTTAAAACCAAGCTAATGTTCAAATACAGATTGTTTTATCTGGAAATCGTTGTCTTATATAATATTATGACATGGTGATAATAAGCGGATGATTTGATTGTCTAGCGCAGCAGTTCTCAAGCTTACGGAACTCTTGAGAAATAGTTTGTGTTTTATGAAACCCCATTTTTTAAATAATATAAAATAATACTTTTAATAGGTAATATTAATAATCCAAGTATAATATGAAATAGTTTTCTCAATAATCACTTATTACACTTGGCGGAACCTTTGAGATTGTCTCGCGGAACACACTTTGGGAAACTATGGTCTATCGTAAAGTATACTTAATAATCGAGTCGTGAAGTATTTGAATAGTAATAATTAAATTCTTTCCTTCTTATATTTTGGTAGAATTTAAACACTTTTACTTGATAGCTATTATTTATTTATTAATATATTCAGCTAGGTATACACCCAAATTCCTAATAAATAGGATTCAAAACAGATATTTTACTATGAATATACAACTAAAGAAAATATAAAAATAGATAACAACATAATATGTTTATTTCGTTATTAAATAAATACCATTTACATTATTTACAATTAAATTAGAGATTTTAACCTGGTTAAGTTATCATTAAAGAATTAAAATTATTTACCTATAGAATTACTTGCCTAGTTGCCTGAATTAAAATTACTATAATTTTGTTGGTATGTAGGTACATATATAAAACTTTGTGACACGTGTACTAGTTTGAAGGACGTTTTTAATGTTTTTTAGTTTATTAATTGAATACTAATGTATTTTATATTTTATAGAATTTTATTTTATTAGAATTTATACTTATAAAAAATTTTGAAAATATTTGTGAGTTAGTGTTAGTGTAACTTAAAATGTAATATCCATTTAGGCATTTAAGTATAATTATTATATTCCAAAATAATAAATAAGAATAAAAATTTTTTTTCAAAGAATTTGAATACTTTTTTTTAAAGATATTTTATTTATATTTATTAAAATAATTTATGAATCATTTTTTTTTTTGTATTCTATTTATCATTGAATAAAAAATTTTAAAATTCACACATACTAGTATATTACATATCTACATCACACTTACGAGAAAATCCATTGTAGATTCAAATTTGACAAATGATACTACTTCAACTTCATTCATGAATTATGAACACACTCGATGCTTAATATCACTATCACAACAAATGAAGGACCTTAAATGATTTATCATTGAATTCAAATTAAACATAATTATCTATTACTTTAATTTACTCAATAACGTAGTTAATTTGTCTCATATTGTGTAAAAACAGAAAGGTGATTTCCCCCTTTCTTATATTTTCTTTTGTTACTTCAATGCACTATGTTATGTACTATGACTCAATGAATAATTTTATTGAGAAAATGTCCATCAATATTTTAAGAAATATTGATAAATAAACGTTAAAAATATTTAAAAAAAAAGAACAGTGTTATCAACTATAATTCAGCATATATGTTATTTATTTAAAAAAAGGAAATAATTATAATAGTATCACTTTAATTTTTAATTGTAATACCAAATAGGAAGAGTCTAATATTTTGGCTTAATTTACATACTATTAATTAATACAAATAAATAGTTGATCAATGTCTAAATACATTGCCTTAAAATTGCTTAATGCTAGATCACTAAACAAAATAAAAAATTATGCTTTAAAAATAATAATAATGATAATAATTCAAATATTGAAACAGTTACATAAGTCTAATTGAATTTTATTATTATTAAAACGGAACAATAATAATTTTAATTAGCCAGTTACATATAATGGCAACAAAAAACCAAATGTTTGGAAGTATTCATCACAGTTCAAATTCATCGCACCATGGATGATCGAGAACATCTTCCGCAGAAAATCTCAAACTGGGATTGGACTGTAACATTGAGCAAACCAAATCTTTGGCTTCTTCAGACACATTATCCCAATAAGGTTCTGGAAAACCATATGTTCCACTAAGTATGTCATTAAACAGATCTTCTTGAATGTTGTTTTCACTGACAAATGGTGGAAACCCGCACAAAAGTATATATAGAATTACTCCGGCAGCCCAAATATCAATTTTCACACCATAACCATCTTGAGTAAGAATTTCTGGAGATACATAAGTAGGAGTACCACACACCATGTAAAGCGGTTCGTTAACTTTTTGAGATAAACCAAAATCTGCCAATTTTAGGTGCAATACATGACCATTAATATCATATTCAACTAGAAGATTTTCTGGTTTTACATCCCTATGTACAATGTCTAATCCATGGAGATACGCTAATGCTGAAGCTAAATTTCTCGTCATTAATCGAATATCGCGCTCAGAGAAGTCTGTGCACCTAGCAATGGCTTCAAACAAATCACCACCACTAACTAATTCTGTGATGAGGTAAACATCAGTATTAGTTACTAGATCAGATATTAAATTGATAATATTTGGATGGCTTATACTTTTCAAGATAGAGAGCTCATTTTCAATCATTTGACTCATTTGCGGTACTTCTATTATTTTAATTACTTTCAATGCATATTCAGCGTTATTTCGTTTGTCAAAACAACGGTACACTACAGCAAAATTACCATCACCAAGTCGATCACCAATAGTGTATCTATTAAAAAAAAAAAAAGATAATATTATGTTCATTTAAAATAAATTCATATTTATAGATTTGCAACATAATTAATATTTTGTAAACAATAAGTTGTTTGGTTTAAATACAATTAAAAACTTTTGAAAATGTATATAGTAAAATACTGTAATATGGGAAATTATGTTAAGGCAAGTAATGATAATATTGATGTTATTCATCAATTGACTAATATGATTGGATGAAATAAATATTTTTAATTTAAGGTTCAAAATGTTAATTTTACAAATGTCAAAAATGTTGAATTGTAGTTTATTTTTTTCATAGTTATTACAACATTTTTATGAGATTTGATAGTGGTTATCTTAAATACTGCTGTCATAAATTATGATTTATAAGTAAGAACGGTACTAACAGTATTTATAACCAATTATAATAATCATACATTTTATCACTTGTTGCGACTATAGAATTTGTCAAGAGATATAAGGTTATAAAGAATAATATAAATTAAGTTTTTTTAATACCTTCAAACCAAACAAATTGAAGAAGCGATCGACATTCAAAATAATTTATTAAGTAATTTGTTAAGTGTCCTTAGAACTTTGCAGGTTAAAATTAATAACAAAATAAAGTTACAATTATTTTATAATTTAATTTATCATTAGCTGAAGACATTGATGTTATTAGTAGGTAAAAAATTGAAATCTTCATTAGAAATTTAAAAATATATTTTCCAAAAAGCTTTTATAGCGAACAATAATATTAGGTATATAGGCTATGACAAAACCATGAAAATAGTTATTAACTGTCATATATAAAATTAATCTAAAAATTCATCAACACAAAGGTATATATTATTTTAACTAAGTTTGTGTTGACAAAATGAAATATTTTTTAAATTTAACTCGAATGAAACAATGTAAATTTGAAAATAAAATATATTAGGGTGAATTAAGGTAATATAAAATTTAGGATAAGTGTAAATACAGTTATTTACATTTGTTTTTGTTTATAACTATTGCATTTTTTTAAAATTATTTTCTAAGAACTGTAAAGTCAGAAAATTAAAAATATAATTTTATGAAAAATTTGTATTTTAATTTTCCCTAATTTATAATTAAGTCACTAATAGTACATTTGATAAAAATTATTTACCTGCTTAGAACTTTGTTAGGTATAGAACTGGTTATACTCCGATTTGCTTTAGTGGTCTTTGGTAACTGAGGTACTCTTTTACCACTTTCATCCATACAATGTGTACCATTTTTCAGTTCATTGGCTGGTCTTCTTAGTCCACGTTTGTGGGATTGTACAATTTTCATTTCTTCGAAATCTAATTTTAAATCATCTTGAGATATTCGTTCAGAACCATACACAAAAAACAAATCATCTGATTCAAAAAATTGTTCTAGTTGTGTTATTTGACATCCAGATGATACATATACTTTACGGACGGCACCAGTATCCAATTTTATAGATTCTGTTATTAGTGTAAGAATATGTTCAAATGAAGGAGAATTGCGTTTGTTCAATAACATTCTGATAATTTTTCTAGGTCGGGTACCACTTCTTACGACAAATATAATTTTAGGCCTTATATTAAAATACGGTTGTTTACTTGGGCTGCTTAAAACTGTATGAGTAGATTGAAGTTTGGTCAGTGATCGAGATGGTTTGACATTGTTCAGGGCGGCATAGTCTAATTTTTTTATGGCATTATTACCACCAGAACAAATATAAAATTTTCCATCTTCGAGATCATCTAGTTGAGATATTTTAAGGCCATCAGTTGAAAATAATGTCCGTACGCCACTAGGAAGGTGTTTGTTCTCAGATAGCATGTTTGATAATTCTGCTAATAAACTGTCAAAAGAACGGTATCGTTCATGAGTAACTGCTACCACAACACCTAAAACCAACAGAAATGATTATATTATTAATAATAATAAGTTATTAATTTAAATAGGTTTTAAATATAATTATTTTAAATACCAAATAATTTAAACGATAAATAAAGTTCTACATTATTAAACCATTAAATATAACAGTTCCTAAGAAATGTTTTATTAATTACTATAGTTATACATGAAAAATATTAATTTTAAAAATTACCTTTACAAAATCGATCACCATTAACTAAGAAACGTATACGTTTAGCTTTACGTGCAGCTCTTCCGACATCGGATTTTTGTCTAGGTGTGCATTCCTCATTTGAAATTGATCTTGATGTTCTGAGGGCTACAGCTTGCATTTTTATTGATTTCTTATTTTTTAAACATTCTTCTTCAACCATTATATCATTTTCATAATCATATTATCATCCTCATCTAAAATATAAATGTTAAAGTTAATATAAAATAATTAACTACCATATAAACTTAGAGCTTGAATTTAGCTTTTAATATACATGAATGATTATATTTTTTTAATAAAAAAAATATACATAATTGATATAAGTACTAACTCATATTAATATTAATGTTAAATGTTAATTTAAGCACTTAGCACAGGTGCACATATATAATAAAAGCATTTATTTTTTATAAACTATATTAAAATTAAAATAATTTAATTATTAAAATAAATTAAAATTTTTAATATTCATGAAAATTTAGAAAAAAATGTTATGATACTGCCACAAGCTATAGTGTAAAAAATTATACAATATAATAAAAATTAATGTTATAATAGTAATAATTTTTAATTTTTAGTAATAAACAGGTATACTTGTTTAAAATGTTCTCATGTTTAGTTTAAATAATATGTAGGAAATTGCTGTCAATGCACAATAAAGATAACCTATCTATGTTGTTATTAATATGATTGGGGGCATACATGTATTTATGAAAAAAATATGTATGTATATGATCAAATTATCAATAGCAAATTTAAAAAAAATAATTGTTTTGATTAACTAATAAAAAACATTTGTTTTAAACAAAGAATATTTAATTAATGTAGAACATAAAAAATAGTATTAAAATCAAAATAATAGTACATAGTTACATCAAGCCAGATCTTTGAATATCAATATTTAAATTGATCTTTGATACTACTTTCAAATTTTAAACAAAAGAATTTAATCCATAGAATCTATGTTAATTGAAGATTAAACATAAATAATATTGTAATAATTTTAGTTATTAATTATTATTTGGTTGTTATTATATAATTTAATTATAAAATAAGAATATTTTTATAAAACAGTAAAAGTAACACGTTTAAAAGTAACAATTGAACGCATAGTACAATTAGTACAGTATTATAAAGTAAGTAAAATAATAACACTTAATTATGGATATAACATATTTCATTTATGAGATTTTAAAATGAAATAAAAATATAAAACTAAAATGGTAATTATGTAACATTAAGATAATAAAAGTTACATAAAATTGGATTTGATTTAAAACTGCGAGAAAAAAATGTATCAATCAATATTAAAAGTCATGATTGTACCAATTTCAATTTAAAATGTATTATTTAACATATTATATAAAATGTATTTAAAGGTATTTGTAATTTAATAATCATTAATATTTCTTTAATTTTAAATCAAAAAGATTCGTTAAGTGCATTAATTTTGGCTTAAGATAACCAAGCATATGATTTTGAAACAATTAATTCTAATGCAGTAAAAATCTAAAAATTAAAGTAAAATATATAAAAAGAAATTCTGAATAAATATATAAAATTGTGGCCTCAATTCTTGGTTTCAAATGTATGTACAGTTAGGTATAAATCACATAACTGTAACTGTTAATAATTATATGATAATGAGAAAGAATACACACATACAATATAATAATATACATATACATATGTATAGGTGTTAGGTAAGAATAGAATAAATAAATTCTTAGCAAAAAATTGTTTTTATTTATAGTCGAATTAACTGATAATTAGTCAATTTTAAGCATTAAATATATTTAAATAAAACAATACTAGAATTTCAGATCAGTATAACATGTTATATGTTATAATAGGTTATAATATTATATTTATATTTGTTATTTTAATAAGAGATAATATTATTTACCTTTGAACTGAATAAAATACTGATAAATTTAAAAATAAATAATAATAATAGATAAGCATTTGACTACTTAACTTACAATTTACATAATGTATCCAATGATTTAAGTAACACTGAAATAATAATTTTGTTAAGATTGTCAAGGTTGTTGAAAATAACAGTTTATATATACAGATGCTGACATTTAAAACATTACCAAAATAGGAGAGAAGTTTTAGTCTTATTTAAGTCTATATAGTACAATATAGTTCAAAATGTTAAAATAATTTATTACATATGACAAGGTTTTTAAATAATGATTAATTTAAAAAGAATGGAATACTTATAGGCTACAATTATATAAATGTTATTAATTACTTTTGTTTTTGAAAACAAATACATACAACAATGATAAAAAGGCTTAAGTAAAGGTGATGGTTGTTGTAGTAGTGGGGGGAGGGGTAGGGCTGGATTGGCCTGACGAGTTACTGAGGAACCTTACTGGATGGGCCGCTCAAAATATGGACCGATTTGAGTGTTTGGTCGTATATAAATATATTTTTTTTTATAGCGATAAATTAGTACAAACATTGGTAGAAAATATTTAAACCGTACAGTAGCTGTAATCAAACATTAGGAATTCTAAAATTTGGTAGGCTGATATCTTGCCAATCCGGAACTGGGAAGGGGTTAAAAAACAAAACTTTAAACTTAAATTTTTTTTGTAAAACTTATTTTGTTTTTAAAAAGGATAGTTTAATGAATTAAAATGTTTTGTAGATTGTTTATAGTCAAGCCAATAAGATGGATTGTCATAAAGTTTAAATTTTGTAATAGTACCTATTTGAATATTTAGAGATTGGAATACAATAGTTTCTTATTTTAGAACTGTTTAATAATTGCTTACAATTGAGTAGAGATAACTCAAAAAATTTCATAACTCTAATTATTTTAAGTCTTCATTAAGGTTTGAGTAATCAAGACTCTACTGTATAACTAGATTTATAGCTATTTAAAAATAAAGTATAACATGGGTTTCATGAAAACAATTTTTTAACTTGAAACATACCTAATTGAAATGTTGGAAGTTGATGTAAAATCCCAATATAGTTTTTAGTATTAATATGTATGTATAATATAATCTTATCAACACCACTTAACACATGTCAACATACCATTTTATCAGTAAGTATTTTACAAAAAACTTTTCCTACTCTACGATAAATCAATACAATTTGTTTATAGTTATTCAAATAACTGTTAATATAATAAATAATATGAAAATAAATGAATTATTGCATTGATCTTATAAATATTCTAGTTCTACAACAGGTATAGATAAGGGGGTCAAGCTTTTAATTTGAAAGACAGTCTAATAATAAACACGTTTTGTATGACTTATAAAAATGAAGATAGAAAAAAAATGTATATAATTTTTTGTCCTTTATAGTCTATCGGTGTGGTAAGGAAATAAAAAAATGCAGTTGTTGGCAGATAAAAACAAGAAAGTACATACTTTGCCAGTGCTGTTTAAAAGGTTTAGTACAATGATAGAATGCCAAAAAATTTCCTATGCACAAAAATTGCAAAAAAAAAAAATCTGGTAGACGTAGACATTGAGTGTTTCCATGAACATGAACATGGTGAGTGTACTGTGCCCATACAGTATTTAAATTACAAGTAGGTAGCGAGGTAGATGAGAATTAAAAAAAAAAATTATTCTGAAGTATTATCGAATACGTCCCTTGAAAGTAGTATGAAATAAAACTAAAAAATATAATCATACTAGTTGCAACGAGCCCAGTGACAACGTGACCTATCGTTACGCGTATCATATTATTATTGTATGACAATCAAATGGAATATGGTTTAGCGGTTAGTCACGACGATTATGTGTATTAGCCGTACAAAATAAATGTGTTCACTTACATGAAATCATTGAATACGTGATGGCGTCATATCCGAATTCTTATATCAAACAGAGGAGTCTATCGTTCGGAGACCAAAGTGCTAAATATAGAGCGACCGGTAAGCGACTTTGGAACGAAAACTTTGGACCTCAGAAGACTTTCCGCGTGAACGCAGCGGTAAAAGAAATACGAATGAGAAATGAGAATAAAAATTAAAAATAATAATAATAATAATAATAATTAAGAGGAGTGAAAAAAAACGATAAGGTAGAGATAGGATAATCGGCGAGATAAGTACGGTGCTGCCAACAACGACACGTCGGTTGTGTCGACTTGGGGAAAAACTACGGGTTATCACCATAGGAAAATAAACAATCGTTTTTAATACTAAACTAATATATCACCACAGATATGTATAATACATATCACTAATGTCTAATCTTATTATACCTTCTTAGAATATACTATTATAATTCTGATTTAAACGGAAAAGTAAAATATTATTATTAATATTATTTATTAATTATAATCTACGTGACTTATTGTATATTTTAGACATCAGCCCTCCGAAGATCGAATAAGTCGTAAATCTCAGTATCTTAACAACTTACTAATTATAGTATTTAAGTATGAAATATAGCCGCGGAAGTAGTAGAACTTGGCAACCGGCAACCACCAACGATTGTAAAATCCTTAGTGCCGCGGATCTGACTTAACTCCGCCCTTAGCCCGTCATTTCTTTTTTTACTGATAAAGTGATAACACATCATAGACCCACACGCATGGCGTTATGCACCCATGGTCAGACGTCTGATAAATCTTTTATCTATGTAAAGACCGTATACCTCTTGCAAATGACTATAAAATTCATTATTATGTATTATTTAGTATTTAGTACCTACTTAATTGTTATTTAATAAATACAATTATATTTTTAGGATTGTATTCTATTCTGTCAATCACTGTTGCTATCGGTCTACAATCCATCAATCCTATCTTTCGACTGGCGACGATGATCGTTGACGTGTTATGAAGGTATCGCGCGGTTCGATTATTTTTCATACGGTGACGAATTCTCGTCCTCCCACTGCGTTATGGACACCGAAAACGACGATAATATGTTGTTCTGCAGATTTTGTTTGCGACAGACTCAGTCGTCGTTTCCGATCTTTATGGCTTCTGACCCAGACTTGGCCAGGGACGTGATGAACTGTCTGCAAATCAAGGTAGGTAGTAGGTACCACTACCTAGATGAATCGATAATTTGATATTTGTTGTCATTTTCATTCCTTTCCTTTCTTTTTATTTTCATTACCTTGATCGTGTGTTTGGTTTTATTGCAGATCACAAAAGATTCTGTCGGTCCGAAACACATATGCAACGAGTGCTATGACCGTGTACAAGATTGGGTGATGTTCAAAAAACAGAGTGAAGATGCGCTTAAGGAAATCAATCTTTTCAACTCAGATATTGTTGAAAAACAGGTACGTCAGTTAATTTCCTCCCCAAATGTATCTAGAATGGTATTTGATTTCTAGCTAGTGTCTACTCCAAATCAAATGATGGACTTAATTGATGAAGTGGACTACCATTGCTGTATATCTTGCGATAATATTTTTCCTAATGAATACGAGCTTTCAATGCATGTCAGTGCAGTTCACCAAGATATAATAGATGCAAATTCCAAAATTGGCAGAAATGAAACCATGGACATTCAGCAGATCATGATTGACGACGATGACTTTATCCAGTGTGATGATTATTTGGAGGTATTCAACGATAAACCTTCATTATTAAAGGTAAAATATACATTAAGTTATTGACTTTTAAAGTTTAGCTTAAGCCTTAAGCTAAGTACCTGCCAATGTTTTGTGTTTCCAAAATAATATTCACAATAATTAAATTTAGAATATTGTATTCTGTTAGAAATCTAGAATTAATTATATATTTATATCTTATATTATAAAATGATACATTTTATTATAAGTTATGAATGTTTACATATTTGCCTCGTATAATATTTATCTAATATAAACTTATCCATGTATTGATAAGAAGTAAACAGTTTAATACTAATGCTAATCAATTAATAATATATTGATTAACAAAGTATGATATCAATTATTATTGGTGTCATTGAGTATAAAATTTGAAGGATGTTAAATGACACTTAAATTGGCATTTTACACTGTGAGCAATATTATTAAATTTAGTTTTTTTTTTCAGTTCAACAATGAGGAATTTAAAAATAAACAAACTATTGATGATGGGGAAGAAAAATTTCAATGTTATTATTGTAGTGCTAAATTTGATGAATTTGTACACTTAAAAGAGCATTCAGTAGCCAGACATCGTGATTTGAATAAAAAAACCGAATGCAATCAATGCAATAAAATATTTTTAACTGTATCTGATCTACAGCGACATGTAAAGCAAACACATCCGATCAAAAAAGATAAGGAATTATTGGATTCTACACCATTGAGGACATCAAAGAGGTCACCTTACACGTGCCACTTGTGTGATAAAACTTTCTCGAGATTCTGTGATTTGTTAGACCATGACGAAATACAACATGATGATTTACCAAAAAAGTATAGGTGTGGTGTGTGCAGCAAGATGTTTTTGATGGAAGACAGAGCTAAAGTCCATTACAATTTCTATCATACTAAAACAAAAGGTTCAGTGAATTTCCAGTGTAGCTATTGTGGGATGGAATTGAAAAGTGCTTCTGCTGTAGCTAACCATGAACGAATGCACATCACTCATAAATCTTCCAAAATAAAGTATACCATAATTAGAGACTGATAAATGGATATAATTGTTGCTGCACATAGAGTATGATACCTCATAGTTAATTTATATATTTAATTTTTAAATTATCTTTAAATATGAGGTGTCTGTTGATTTTAATATGGCTTATTATTGTAAACAATAATCATAAGTTATTGTCAATACTTAATGAATTTTCACAATGTTTGTTATAATATTTCAGTATAGTTATAATATGATAAATGTATATTAATTTTGGTTATCTTGATGATAATCTCTTGTGTATTCATAACTAAATACATTTGAATCATTAGTTATGTGAATTATTATATTTTATTCCAACAGAATGTTTGGTTCAGGTTGAATTCTTTTTTTATATTCCGCCTGTGTTATAGTGATTTTTATTTAATTGGTTGTGACAAATAATTGAATATATATAAATAAAAAAAAAATTGTAAATTTATTCTTCATTATTTATCAGCTATAGAAATTGCTGAGAAAACTACTGTTCTTACTGGTTATCAGTAATATTTTCTATGTGTATAATATATTGAATACATTTTTAAAAATAAATAATATCTAAGATGAAACTAGACTTTTTATTTGATTTAGAAAAAATAAATGACTAAACAAAGTTTTTATCTAGGAAATGGTAAGTTTAACATGGTTGCTCACAAAATATACATATTTAAGTACAATTAATACTTAATATACTATAATATGTAGTTATAATTATTTTGTATAGCATTCTTATGTAAGTTCTAACATGGAACATTAGATAAAACCATCCATAATATGTAAGTTTCTACAAGTAAAAATTAGATATGATAATAATATTTTAATATGTTAATTTATAGTCTCTACACTGTACAGAAGCCACTAATAAAATATTTAAATTTGCTACAATATAAAACTATTAGCTCAACAAGGCATTTTAGTCTTTTGTGTAAAAACAATTTTTGGGATACAGGTATAAGGTATGTCCATCATTTTTTATCGTAAAACAGAGTGATTCACAAAGCATGCTCATCTCTTTTTTTCAATAATTTAATTTCTCATAGTATCAGACTTTTGAACTTTTAAATATACTAGATTATATTTGGAAATGTTTTGTACTGCTCAAGGAGTGTCCTATGGGCTCTGGAGATGCAATTCGTGTCTATTTTTAAAATTCGAATCTTCTTTTTCTACTGCAAATTGGTTAGCGAAAAATTCGACGTATTAAAATCAAAATTAGAAGTAGTAATTTTGGCCTTATTTTATTGTGTTCTCAAGATTAAAGGTCCACGATGATGGGTTTGGAAGATATGTATGTTATGAATGTTATGATTATTTGAAAATGTTTGTAATTAATATCAACATTTATAATTAAAAAAAAAATATATATTTAAAGTATAGTAAGTTACTAGATCTAATATTACAATATATAATTTATATATTTGTAAAATAATTTTAAAGGGCTTATATTCATATCTTTACTATATATTTATATAATATAAATTTCAATAAATGAAAAACTATTCGTCTAAATATTAAATTTTGGTTTAGGTGTATATAAATTTTCAAAGTAATTATCCACTAAAAAATTTACAGTAAAACGGTGGGGGAAGGATTATCATATGAACTCCATAAGTTGTAGTTACAAAAAATCTCAAGAATTTGAAATTTGTACATGCAGTACTTAAGAATATTTAAGAATTCCAAACATCGGAATTTATTTAAATCCAATTATTAAAGGAAAACTGAGAGTATGCTCGATGAATTTTCTGTTCAATATTAGACATCCTGCGCCCGCTCATAACATTGACGTATCGTTCAAAAATTTTCGGTATTTATAGAAATGCTGTGTCAACACATAACACATTTGAGATGACAACAGCGGATCACAATATTGAGCAACAATAACCTACTGCTGTATTTATTTTGTTTAAAAATAAAGTAGATCTGTAGATATACAGATACTAGTCCAACTTGTAGTAGTGTAGTACAATACGTACCTATAGTACAGACTCGTAATATATTTAATAACCATACTTGAAGATTAATGATTGGTAATCATTAATAAAAATCAACATAATATTATGTTCTACGTTTTCTTTAGCGTTTGATGATTTATTTTGATTAAGTCTGCAGTGCATTTGAACTGCAGCACTGACTGTGGTAAACTTGAATTTTTCAAAAGTTAAATATGTAATTGTAAGGGAATAAATTTAAAATAGTTAATATTTGAGAACTACATCATAAAAATTATTATTTATTACTCATCACTTTATGAAATAATATTATATTATTATGATTTTAATTATTTAAATTGTATTTGTTTGTAAATGAAAATAAAAACTGTGATAGGTACTACATGGTACATGAGCCTACTTGTATAGTATATTCAAATATTGCTGTAATAATAAAAAAATATTGTCAATAGTAAACATTTTAAACAAATTATTATTTTTGTCGATTTTAGTATAAAATACCTTTGATCAGAAATTATGACAGACAATTGGTAATTATTGAACCTTTAGTAAAATTTAAAAATATTACTTTTTTTTTTTAATTTTAGAATTTGTAAAATTTTTAAATACCATTTTACAATAAACACAAATTATATTTATCGTATTAATATAAAATAAGATAAAATATAATAGTCACTTTTTAAAAAAGACTGAGGAGTTAAATGCAGAAGCCTTCCAGAAATGTAACTTCGTGACATGGATTAAGGAGGGTTAGTCAATCAGTAGGTCACAACATTCAAGTTCGTTCTAGATGCTTTTCGGGGTCGCTTGTAGGAATAATATGGGGACGAACAGTTTTTGTAAACAGGGTGTTAGAATATTATCCCCAACAATTAATGGTTAGATCAATGCATTATACTTGGTAAACCAGCTGTAGCACAAGCCTACTTATTTTCGATTAGATAATATTAGATTGATTTTTTATTTAGAATTTTAAAATTATTTTAGTTATATTTCCATAGTACTTTACGCTAACATCGCTGTAGTGGCCCGTGGGTAGGGTTTTCGGTCTATCGTAGGAATGACATATTTTGTGAACCTAAACAATATTATCATGCACGGCGCATTGTAAAGGCAAAATCGCTACATCGCTGTCACCGGGTCTATAATTCAGGTATTTCGAGCCCGTAGGTGTATGAAATATCTAAATGAGTGAGTGCAGGTGATTGATAGTCAATATTATTATTATGATAATAATTAATAATGTCAGCAATGTAAAACAATATACATGTTTGTCACTAACTGTTATTATTTCACGGAATATTTATTATATTCCTAATAAGACCTATTGTTTATTTTTGTCAACTGTATAAACTAATAAAACGATAATTTAACTATAAATGTTAATGCATTGACATACATGTTTTTTTGTATGAATTATATATGATAATGAAAATAAATTCCAGAGAGTATGACGATTAAATATTAAAAACATAAATGTGCATAATAAAAGTTCGGGTCGTAATATATTAAAATATACAATAATAATATTATGTATAAACATACATTATTTTTTAGGAGTCCGTATAATTAACAGTCCCTTATAATTAAATTCTAGAGTATATCATTATAATAATAAAATATTATCCAGTCATTTGTTGTGTTTTTTTATCTTCTTAATAGGTAGGTAGTAGTGTAGTACTATAATAACACTACGTTGAAAAGACAAAACGCAAAAATGGCGTAACAAATTATTTAAAAAACATAAATTAATGCAAAACCAATGTTACAAAATATTAATATAGAATAATTTGTGAGAGTACCATTTTGATTCAAACTTGGAAACCATTAGATACCATACAATGAAAGCTATATATGAATAGCATTCATTGAAATGAGTGGTTCTAATCTATCGGCACATAAAAAAATTAAAAACATAAGGAAATTACATTTTACTATGATATAATTATTTTGTGTCTATATAGCGTATTTATCTATACTCAGGTCAGATTATTTTATACAACTTTAATACTTAATAATATTATATGTAGAGGTGTCCTACTATGAGGCAAATGTTATAAGAGTACTTCATTACTATTACAATATATAAAACACTTGTATAATATTAAACGTGTTATAATTCCATAAAACATAAAAAAGATAAGATAAGACTCGTTTTAAAATGTGTCATTAACCAACATACATTATTTGTCATCACAGCTGATATATTGGTGACAGAAAACAATATTTATAATAATTGCATTTCTTTACACGTTTCTACAGAACCTACCTATTTACGAGCAATAATATTGTGTTTTAAGTATATTGTAACTTCTTGTAAGTATTTAATTTATACATATATTTTTAGCTTGGACAATTTCATTATTTAAAGTACTACAATTTATCAAGTATCGCACACTATAGTTACAAAGTTTCAGTTAATAGGGCGTAATTTTAGTTTACTAGATCAATTGATAAAATCTATAGTTACTGTACCTAAAGTTATATTTATAGTGAATAGTATTTTTTTAAATTAAACTGCGTTTATAATTTTATTTTGTTTGTTAGTTACCACGATAGTTAAAAAATACACATAAGTAATAAGGTATATATTGTATATAAAATAATAAATTACGAATAATAATAATAATAATAATTTATTTATTAAAATGAAGGCGTATAATTCAAAAAGTTAAATTATATTAATTATGACATGTATAATATACAAATATGAAATATAATATTTTGACATTAATACACTTAACCATAATAGAGTTTGAGAATGTTTAATTAGACAGGCCCTGAATAGGTGAAAATGCATAATTATTGATAATATCACATCAATAGGGATTAAGTTGATTATAATTTTTTTTTTTAATTTAGGTGTTAATTGTTCGACAACAGTTGTTTTTGTTTGACCTGATTGAATACGACCATCGAGTGATTCGAGTGATGGAAATTCGTGAAATTAATTAATTGAATGTACCTACTCAGCTACGGATTTTAAAAATTAATCATTTCAACATAGTTGTTTAATTTCGTTTGGTGACAAAATTGAAAAATGTTATATCAATATTTAAAACCATTGATTAAAATTACTATCATTATTTGTATAGTATATATATGTTATGACATGTTGTTAATTATGTTAAAAATAATTTTATTATTGTTACTATATTACATATTTAAGTCACTATTTGAATAATAATTATTGACATTTTTATTCATATTCAGTAATTACTATACTCAATAGTAACTTAAAAAACTGTCACGAACATATCGTGTTTCAAGGTTTCGTTAGTTTCTCACAACATATAAAGCAAAATTTATAAAATTATAACACTTGAATATTATATGATTATTGAAATACATTAATACATATTCAGATGATTGCTTTTGATTAAATTTATATACTGACGTAGCCATTTTCTTCAGAAATCGAATTATTGATATTTAAATTCCGTATTATTTGCTGGGATTCAATTAAGCAAAATTCTGAGCAAAACGTGTCGCGCGCTTCTCGTTTGAATCATCGACTCTCATAACTCATAAGTCGTTGTATCTGTAGATTCTCGGAGACAATAATAATAATAATAATAACAATAATACATTTTGTTATGTTTACAGAGACGAAAGTATATCCGCAAGAAAAACAACAAAAGGTTGCGTGTAAAATATAATAATATAATAATATAATAATACAATACAATACGAAAACCGGACAACGCGCATGACAAAAGCCGCGCATGTAATTATATTGTTTACGTAAGTACACAGTGCACACATACACATATATAAATACGCTGCAGTGTACACTATATAATATAATAGGTATTATATAGTAATACAATACACGCTGCAACCGGGCCAAAAGTTTTACGCACATCGCATCCCCTGCGAATAATCGTCGCGCGCGAAAAATATAGCGTGAAAAATAAATGAAACTCGCGTTACCCCGTTACGACGGTCCGCTGCACGGCGAGCACGCTCCGTTTTCCTCTAGACGAAAAAAAACCCATTCCGGCGAGTAATACGTTTCGAAATGCGATTGTCGACCGTTGCGAAACAACCGTATATTATATTATTTTATACAGAGTGATTCACCAAGCGTGCGCTCACCTCTATTTTTCCTTTAATACAGCGTATAGTTATTCAAATTATTATTTTCGCAAGTTTTAAATATACTATAAATACCATATTTTCAATTTTTTGAGATTTTTCGTAATATACTTAGGGTCACCAGTGTCCCGTGGAGATATAAAAATTTCTGTTTTTTAAACACCTTCGTCCAATTTTGCTGTAAATTATTTACTATATAGAGTTATTGTCAATTGCTATAATAATGTTTATATTAAGGATAATTCTTCCTAAAATGGATTTAATAAAAAATAAAATAAATAGTATTAAACTTATGTTATAACAATAGTAATATATTATTAGTTATATTTAGACCATTTTTACAAATTATAGATGTTGATAGATTAATATTAATTACTAACATTTCAAAATTACTATAACACACATATCTTCCAAATCTATTTTATCATAGACCTATTATCCTTAGTACTCAAAGTTAAATAACTTAAAAACTACTCGTTCATAAATTTATAATTTAATTTATAGAAACGCTAAAATGTTCAGAAAATTTGTTCTCTAAAAATGTACAGTATAAAACGGGGATTCTTTTGTTTGTATCTCCACAGGACATTCCATAAGTAGTATAAAAAAATTTTTGAGAATTTTAATAGATGGTTTTTATAATATTTAAAAATTCTATGAATTTGATTTTAAATAACTGCACTATAGAAGAGACAAAAAAAGGGGCGAGCATGCTTGATGAATCATCCTGTATACATATAGTACGTGTTGCAAAGCATAGAGATGAATTATTATTATTAATATTATTATTATTATACTTTTCCAAATGGTCTGAACGCGCACGAGGTCAAAGTTGAGCGCGCCTAAGGGGATTTTTTTTTTATTTTTTTTCGATGCGATTGCAACGTAAAACATTTGGGTAGATGCGTCTAGGGGTAAGTTGGTGGCGGTTAGGCGTCTTATTATTATTGTTGTTATGAAACAAGTTGACAGAGGTATTTTTTTTTTAAGATTATCTCTCAGAAAACCAAAATTGTCAGTTACGAGACGGAAAACGCCGAGTTTAAGTATAATAGCTTACTGTTTACTCGTTACACGTCTATAAAATGCGAAGTTAAACATATTTATTTTTGTAATTTAGTCAGTGACACTATTTGAGTTTTTTTTTTATTTGAGTGCCAACATTAATTAAGTATACCATTTTTTTTTTATCACAGTATCTATATGTATTTTTTTAATTTAAATACATTCACGGTAGCAGTGATTATTGGGTGATATTGGCAAAATTAAATTACGTATTTATAGATAACGTAGTAGCGATTTACAAATGATAATATTAAAACCATGTCGTGGTGGGTTATATTTTGTCGTGTAAATTGGCGGCAATGATGAATTTGATTAAGGCGCGGAAATTGAGTTGGGGTCCTACTGTACTAGTTGAGTGATAAAGCTAATGATTTCATAAATTCTATAAATATTTAGGCGTAGGACGATTATTGTGGTTATATTTTACATTTATTATTTTAATGAATATTTATTTATTTTTCTCTGAATTCCGCATTATGATATAGGGAAATTATTAGTTATGTATTACTTCCATACGTATATTATATTATGCGTATAATAGTTTTCATAATAATATATATTTAAGCTTTTATACATTAGTCATTAGCGCATTTGTACATACTATGGCAGGCCAGTAAGACGCAGACAAAATAGTGGTGCAAAAGTACACCCTACCGGCCTGTCACCTCCCAAATGGCGCCGACGGATTTAGCATACGCTGTATAATGTATATGTGTATATTATGCCATCGCTGGAATTTAGGCAAACCAGAAATGTTCGTAATATCGTTTGATTACCGCGGAAACTCGTCCAACTCGCAGAAAAATGATAATTACGAAATCATTTTTATAAACATATCCTACGTGAACACAGGTACACGACTGTACCGATCGAAAAAATCGATTCGCAGAAAACCACATTGCATCGATTTGAAAGAAAGCATATTTTTTGTTTATTATATTTAGTGTAGTGTGAATACGAATAAAAGCGGAAAAATATTATACGTACAGTTAGTATATAGTATAGTCACATACATTTCACTCGAGTGCGCTGGCCGCCGACCTACACGCGTATAATATGTTATTACGCGGTCAATATTATCGACTTTGAAACACACCAAGGTGGCAAGGTGTACCCGTACTTACTCATGTAATATGGAAACACGAATAAGTATTAAAAAAAAATAAAAAAAATAAAAATAAAATTACGACCCTCTGCCGTGCACTCATAAAGTTGGAGTAGAAATCGTTTACTGCTATACACAAGCACATCGTAACAACTTACTAGTATATAATAATATAATAGTATAGGTACGCCGATTGTAATAGCGGCAGAAGCATGTAAATTTTTAGGTATACATGTATAATATATTATATAATAAACGTAGCGCGGGTAATAGTATACAATTTTGCGAAATATAATACGTATGTACGTCGAGAATTATTTTACGTGTATATATGTATAATGTATAGTTTATTCACGCTTTCATTGTGTATTATAAACCACACAACGGTTAGAGGATTTTTTTAGTATCGTGTCAAAGGAAATACATTCGATCTAAAAACGAAAACGAAAAAAAAAATTCCAAAACATAGATAAACTGTCACCCGTCACCTATTATAGAGAACCTATGTAAGACAATCTTCAAGATTTGAAAGAAGAGAATATATAATGCATACGAATATAATAATTTTAACTATTTATTAAAGTGACCTATCTAACCAAACCTGTCTACAAAAAATATGTTGGAAAAAAATTTTAATTTTATTAATCAACAACGGAATAATGAATCGATTATAGTTCAATGACAGAAAATCTCATGTTCTTAATTTATTTTTACTAGTTGAGCATTAGTTAATCATATTGTATAGAACAGTAAAATATCGGGTACACTGGCGCCACAGGTATAATGCATTTGAAAATTTGCACTTAGGTTGGTGTTTAAGCTCATCTGACGGAGGTGATGTCTTTACGATGTCGAATTTATTTCGCATATTATCGATCGCATGTCACCGTTTTAACAAAAGCAATTTTCTCAGCCATTTATTAGTTTCTATGGTCGGGCCAGCAAGGTTTGTTCGTAAATTTGTTACTATTAAATAATACTCAACTAAGAATACAATTATTTACACACGCCTATGATGTAATTACCTATCGTGTAATACGTCAACAACAAAATGCATTAACTATGTATACTATTATTATACTTGTTATATTACTTAAGAATGTTTAGTGTAAGTATCCTATATTATTAGGTTCATCCTCAATTCACAGTCCATAAAACTACCGTTATGTATAGGTGCTCACTTTAAATCTTCAAAGTAGAATTTAGTTTTAATTATACGAAAATAAAAATATATAATTTTACAGTATCATTATTATAGTCATTAATTCATTATGTACGAAGGGCGCATTAATTTTTAAAAGAGTCTGTTGTAGGCAACTTTGATGACAAAAATTAAAATTGCAAATGTCAAGATGTTTAAAAAAATTTAAAAGCAGTCCTAAATCATTTGTTTATTATTATTGATTATTATATAATCACGTAATAAATTTGTTAAAAATGTGTCATATACAATAATCCAAGAAAAATAATCTCACCAAAATATTTATAAAATAAAAAGTTTCACAAATATTTTATTCATGTACATTTATTTTGATATTTTACTTATTTGCCTAATAGGAAAAATTGTTTGATTACTATTTTATACTTACTTTCTAATATTTTAATCATATTAATACAATTTTAATGCATGGCGTTTATGGACAAAATGGTTTATGGGTAATGAAAATAGTTAAGCGCTTAAAATATAGTACCTATATGGACTTTGAACAACTAATACACTTAAACTATACTCGTATTTGAATACTGTGTATGAAATAACAAAATAGTTCTTACCACAAGTCGTCATCGTGTAACAAATATCGACTAATATTAAACGGCATACCCGCGATTGTTGCAAACACAAAATCCGTGATTAAATGCTTGTTTTTTGATCATCTGTCTGTTAATAAAGTTAATTGGTAATCTGCAGACATTGATTGTTGTTATTACGGTCCGCAGATGTCTTAACTTTACACCCTACTTAGTTCAATAAACACTTAAATAGGTAGGTGCGAATTTAAATGATAATAACAGCAACAACAAAAACGAAGATAATTTAAAACTATAAGCGTTGGGAAAATATTATTCAGAAACAAACAATTTTTAATTATATGTATCCGAATTTGTATTTTGTATATAAAACGTAATCATTCTTTTTAGAGTTTTTACAGACCTAATATATTATTAAATTTAGCCGAATTACTGTATTATTATTTATGAACTCAGTTTATTCGTGATTTTGATTGTAAGTGCCTAACTACCAGCTATCTACCTACCAACCCACTGTACTATATAATATTATTCTCTATTGGATAAAACCCGAACGGTAGTAAAAGTAATTATAATTATAATATTCGATAACACATTCGGGCGGTCGGGAACAATGAGGATTATAATAATATATTAAATATATATTACCGGGCCGGGGAAATTCTCTCGTGGCGAAACGGCCTCTTCGGTCACCCCAAACTTGGACGAACGTATATATATTTATAGGAAACGGTCCAACAGATTCCAACCGCGTTTCCACTTCGCCGAGACATCGGGCGTTTAAAATAATAAATTATACGCTCACCGGTACCCGCGATAGCGACCCACGTCCATAAAATCGATATATATATATACACATTACACACATACATAATATTATATGTATATACACGCCACGCCGCACGTGTAACAATAATGCACACACACACACACACACACACACACACACACACACACACACACCTTACAGTAGACTCGTGTTGTAGTCTCGTCGTCCTGTGTACGTGACGCCGTATATGAGTAGTTTTCAACATCAAAGCGATTTGGCTCTATAAAACACGCATTGGTAAATTACGGAGACCGTGTTCAAATCGGCGGCGGTGTAGGAGGAGAAAACACGAAAATTTGCGAATAAACCGAGAGAATCCACGAAAACTTTTTCGGTTGGCGAACGCTGACGATAAATCGATAATATGTTGTTGTTGTTGTTATTATTATTATTATAAAGCACCTATCATTATTTACAGGTATTACGCGTATAAAACGATTATGCGTGAGGTGGCTCCACTACCACCCACCGACGGGTAATAAACGCGTACTCACTGTGCCGTATATATTATTTCTGTGTAATAATAATATAATATACGATACGGTCGATGATTCTCCATCATAATTATGCTCTATAAAAAAAAAAATAGGATTATCGAGAATTTCGAGTTTGGAGGGACTGTACGAAACTTTACGATTAACTCTATTATTTATGATAAACATACATTAATTTATTTTATTTGTCGATACCTAAATATGGATCAATATAATATAGTGTTAATTTTAAATATCTCCCTATATTTTATAATTAATAAAAGTAAAACAAAAAAAATTATTCATGGTCAATGATTATATTTGTCATTATTAAAAAACTATGATTAATTTCAACAAATAGATAATAGTGAGCATAATATTTTGTTTACTTCAATATAAATAATTTCGAAAAAGAATCCAACTACTGATGTCATTTAAACTATGATATCAATTATTAAATTCTATAAGATATTCATACATATTATTTCTTCATCACCGTTGACAGTCTACAGTAGGTTGTATCTATACATATAGCTGTTATTGTAGTACTTTGTATGTATAATAAAGTGTCATCGACGCAAGTAGTAAAATATAATAGTAATAATATTTCGTTATAAATGTATGTACTTATGTTATTACAATCTCAATATTACCCTTTTCATGTATTGTGTATAATTTACAGACTATGATGGATGAAATTGATTTTTTGTTGATATATATGTAACAATTGTAACAAAATTAATTAATAAACTGATTGCGATACTTGAGTGTAGGTAACATATATAATACAATATAATACTCATCGACACTATTGTCGCTGTTTTAATTGATTTGTGTTTACATTTATAAATATGAATATAAGTAAGGAAAAAATAGCAAAATAATTAAACCATAAGTATCACTTACTACGTTCGAATATATATATTTTTTCTCAACACCATACCTAGTCTGTTTTTATGCCTATGCTGTCTGGACTGCAGTTATTTAAAAACAAATTTAATTCAAAAGTATTTAAAACCCAATTAGTGCAAACATCGAGAATAAATAATTTATAGGGATTTTATTTTTCGATCAGGCACCCAATATTATGGAAGTTATATGTAATACGCTTTATTATTGGCAATGTTATACGTTTGAAAGATAATAAAAATTATTTGACTAAAAATAAAAAAATGTTCTGACATTAATAAATGTTATAATTTATGTAATTAAAATGAATGCTGTTTATTAGTGATTTTATTAGAGTTCATATATTTTATATCTTTTAAAATAAACCAACAATTTTTTTTTTATAAGCTTTAAATTTTGTTTATATTTATACCAATTACTATACAATATTTATTATTTACAGCAATTTGTATTTTATTTATTGTTTGTTGTAACGAAAAGTTTAGTTTTTAAATAATTATTTTATTAAAATAGGTATAAAATTTAACATAAATCAAATATTAAAAATAATATATTGGTACTTAATAGTACCTACTATAGTACTATAATACATGTAACATATATTCGTTAAAACCGATATTGATTTTTTACTTTTTGCTAAGCAAAAGCTAAAAAAATAAAATACATTTCAGTATATATTGATATATTTTATTTTATTTAATAATATGTACCAAGTTTATTTAGACTATAATTGATAATTAAGCAAAAACGAAGAACACCCAACTATTTTACAGCTTTAGATAGATTCGAATTTCATTGAGATTATATTAATACATATTTTAGTTATAAATTTATATTGATTAATGAAAGTTTAAATCAGAATTCATGGATGAGAATATGGCTAACCATTTCTAGGAGAACTGTAACATTCTTGTAACGATGGTACAAGCCAGATGTTATAGGACACTCAAATATAGAAACAGTTCCTGAAAATTTCTAATAGTTATCCATTTAAGTAGGAATATGTAGATTTTGTTTTAACTGTAGAGAAATGAGATTAATTATGCTAAAAAGACTTGAATTTAAGGACGTCCGTAAAATATCTACCCGATATCTATAAAAAACATGGGGATGAATAGCTTTAGGTATAGTATAGAAAAATTTTGAAACATCAAAAAATAAGTAGTAATAATCGTATTATACATGTACTTACCTACGTAGATATTATATAATAATCATTATATCGTGACTAATAATAATAAATTATAAAACCTCGTGAGGTGGCTTTGATTACGCTCACGTAGACACCGAGTTTGAATTACAAGTTCATTAATAATAATAATTTTTAAATAAAGAAGTGAAAGAAAATTATAAAGTGGATAACGCTCAGACTCATAGAATATACATACCCATTAGGTACTTCGTGAGTTTTGAAACCCTCATAATATATGCGCTAGTTAACACTTCTCCAATCACACAATGGTCAATGTGTGTGTGTGTGTGGGGGGGGGGTGGTATATTTTGTGCTGGCGGAATTGTTCATGACGTTAGTTTTTTTTCTGCTAGCGAAGCACTCAAGCGTATGTCAATTCCACTGTAATACACCTTGGTGTTTGTTATTCCTGGTATCTTACTGTTCGAGGCGATAAAAAGGTAAACATTGAAAAAGGAAAATAAGCGATTAAAGGTAACGGGAGAGTGAAGAGAAACATTTTTAATTGGTCTATTATCGTATTATAAGGAAGATGGCGATGGAGGTGATGACGCAAGCGTTCATTATAATAACCAATAATGTAATAAATAATAAGTAATGATGGTAATACGGATAATATATGTATATATTAGTTAAGATATTTAGAAACCAAAATTTTAAATGCAAACGTCATAAAATGTTAAGTATTTTTTTTTCTTGAAGACGGTTTAAGGAAAATAAATAAATGACAAGACTTTTTTTTTTTGAAAAAAAATATTATTGTTTTTTCTTACTAAACATATTTTTTTGGTTACAAAAAAAAAATCTATTTAGTCTTACGTACACATTATTTAAAATAATATTACTGTTAAATACAATAATCTTAAATTACTAAAAAAAAAAAAAATTAAAAATAATAAATGTACAACAATGACTTGTCTTAAAGTTATAAAATATTTTTAACAAGTATATTTAAACAAATTGTATTTACAGTATAGAAAAATCGGTAGCTGCTAAAAAATGAACGTGAAATTAATATAATATCGTATACACATACATATATATTATGTATACTTATAAGTAATAACTCGTAAATAGTATACATAATATGTACGTACTTTTATGCGTATTACGGTTAGATACTTTTTTTTTTTTAATGGATGGAATTTCGAAGAAAATACGTAGTGGTACTTACGATGAAACTAAAATAGATTAAAATCATGCAAGTTAAAAAATCTGTACATGATGAAATATTATTTAATATTGCTAATTAAAAAAGGGGGAAGGAGCGAGTAAAAATTAATTTTATTTTAAAAATTATCAGTGATTTTTTTGTGATTTTTATTTTTATATAATTATTTAATAAATTTAGCGCCAGGGGAGTGCCTAAGCGTTACTGTAGCTAGATCTAGACGCTACGCAGTGTAGGTATAAACTTTTTTTGGAATTACGTATGGTGCTAACGGTATTTTTTTCAAATCTTATTTTAAAAAATATATTGAGCTCGCTTAAGGCTCAAATCACATCGGAAACAATAATAATTTATATAAATCATTATAATTTAAGTATATTATTTAGTTAAGTGAACAGACAATACTTTTAACATACTAATAAAACTAAAAAATACAAAGTTGATTGTATTACGCTAAGAGTGTGGGGGAGGGAGATAATAATAATATACTTAGTGATTAACCGAGTCTTATTGTCAAAATAAATACATAATAATAATAATAATAATAATAGTAAAAATAATTATAATAATAATAGTAATAAAATAATAAAATAATCATGATAAAGGTCCTACACACTATAAAGAATAGTGTTTTGTTTTGTAAAC
Organism: Rhopalosiphum maidis; assembly: GCF_003676215.2. Lineage (NCBI taxonomy): Eukaryota > Metazoa > Arthropoda > Insecta > Hemiptera > Aphididae > Rhopalosiphum > Rhopalosiphum maidis. The sequence continues at coordinate 90,574,402 of NC_040877.1, forward strand.
GTCACGACCGTGTATTGCTATAACGAAGCACCATAACTTTACTGTTATATGTATAATAAAGAGCCACGCAAAAAAAAATTTAAAAAAAATTGTAAAAAAAAATACCGGAAAAAATAATATGAAGCTCACTCTACCATATAAAATATTATGCCTAATCGGGTAGTATAATAACATATTATTTCCATATATTTATTAAAAAAAAATCTAACAGCTACATTATCACAGAAGATTGTAGATAAAATATGTATATATCGTCAAAAAAAAAAGGTATAGTATAATATCGCTCGTCGTTCGTCGTGGTTATAGTTTAAAGCTTATATAGGCAGTCTGTACATTAAAGTCTAATTATTATTAAGTACATAATATACATTATACATAATATTAAATAATACGTATGACACGTGTACATACATTAGCTGTATCCTATCATGTATACAAACACTTATACAGGTGTATATAATAAATATGAATCTGCATTAAACAAAAAAAAAAAAAGAAGAAAATCCTCTTATACTATATTATACTTAACGACTATGACGACGACGACGACGACGACGACGACGATGTCTGTTTGATGACATTTTTACCTTATACAATATATTATATTGTTATTACATTTTTTACTTTTTTTCCGCGGTGGCGGGATGACTGACACGATGGTGATGGTATATTATAACATAAATGCATATTATAATACAATATACATATATAATATATATATATAGTGTGTACACGGGATGGGGCTGGTGTTTGCGGTGGCTGTGGTGGTAGTGGCGGCGGTTGCTTCGGCGGCATCTCGTATATTATGGTATCTCCTCCTTATAGGGCCGGACTCGCGTTTAATTCGTTTGACAGGAGACCCTGGGCGATTGCGGTCTCGTTTTGTCTTGAGCTACTGCATTGCTGTACACACACACATACACACACAGGTATAATATAAGTACTCATATAATTATTATAATAAGACTAAACATGAGTTTATTAGGCGTTCGAGGGCACAGGTAAATCGTCCACATGCACACCCTAAACCGAGTACCCACACAAGTTTTTAATATATATATATATATATAGATGGACACGGGTGAAGGGTTTAAACATATTTGGGTATATTATGGTATCTATATAACAAGGCTAACGGCTATTTTTATGATCAACTCGCACCCCGAGTAGTCCATATATATACCATCTCGGGCGATGACATCATATCCATGAAATTGTCTATGAATATGTTTACGAATTATCGTGCTTAAGAGAGTATTATACGCTACGCATACGTGTACAATCACGATATCGATTATTTGAGCAATTAAATCGGGTAGTTTATATAATATATACGACACAGCGCGACAGATGTTCGCGTGATACGAGAAAAGTCGATACCGTTATATACGTATATATACTATAATAATAATAATATAATATATACACATTAGATATTAGTCGAATTGGTAGTTTACCGAATAATTGACGATGACGTCGTCTCCGAACTGCATTAAAATATCGTACGCGTCTTAATTTTTCACCCCAAGAACTTTTTCAATTACTCGACGAGTAGTTATCCGAATATAAGTATGTCCGAAACGCTAATCGGTGCGGCAAAAAGTTTTCCGTGGATTTCGATAGAACGGTTTCTTGGCGTCAGTCGTCGAGCACGCGGTATCTTTTTGGCTCGTTCTCCAAATCAACCCTCTTCTCCCTCTACCACCCTTATGAAATTTGATTTACTGTCTCGCATAATAAAAACATCGTTTATACAGCGGCTACAACTTTAAACGTTATTAAACGACGAGTAGAATAATTTAAACAATTCCCTCTAAACACGAGTCGAGAATAATTAGATTACAGTGTTCGATAAACACGGAAAAAAGAATTCTTTAGCACAGTAAAAGGCACCGAGGTGCTATAATAATACGTAGGATACCGATTGTCGAATAAAGTAAGCTTGCCCTCCCCAAAAATCTATACCTTTCACACCGTTCAGTCCCGTCTCGTAAAACGTTATCTACACTTTGTTTATATTTATTTGGTAACGGAGAGTAAAAGGTCTGCCAATCGATAAATTTCTCCACTACCACCGAGATCTCATGGTTTAAGTGTGTTTTTGTTTTTTTTTTATTGTCAACGACAGACTACGCCTCTCCCACGAGTTCAAGCCGACGAATCTATTTCATTATATCGTTATATTATACTTACAGCTTGTTTTTTTTCCCAAGATTTCATCGCACTCTTGTACTTCTGGAACTCGTGGCACCAGTCCGAGTACACCCGATGGTAGTCCGCTGACCGGGCGGGCGGCGAACACCGATGCGCGTCCACCGTCAAGTTGAACGTGCATAACAAGGCACCGGCCAGCTGACAGTCATACCGGCCACCGTCCTCTTCTGACGCTCCAACGATTACCATGCCACCTTCGACGGTCGCAATGTATTTTTCCACTCGGCTATAAAAGAAAAAATACGCATTACATTAGAACTACGATAATATTGAATTCCGATAAAATATATAAAAAATTGAGTTTTATTTAATGTCGTCGGTTTGCCACCGACGCTGTGCACAACGCGATCCGAATATATATATATATATATATATATACATGCAATATTATACATTTATGGAAAAGTCGTATTCATCGTAAATTATATTATTATTCGATGATTCGCGTTCGCCATTAATAAAACTACGTATTTCGGTTGCCGAATGCTCGAACGGAAACTCTAATAACAACATGACCGACAGCGGAACGTAAGACGACGATTCTGATGCAATGACAACTTGGTTATCACGATAAGACAAGGGTAGTATAATTCGACGTGTACGTGAGTCGGGGTGGAAAATTAAGAATTATAAACGCGGACGTCGATGGATGTGGCAGCGGGTATGGAAGAACGATATGCGGTATATATAGGTGAAGCGCACTGCGTAATTGGAGCCCGATCGTTATATACCCGCCTACCCGTATTATAGTCGTTGCGCGAGCAGAACGTGAAACAATTGCCGAGAGCTCGGTATATCACTCGGTATATAATAAATGTAAATTCAATTTCTTCGAGTACGAGGACCGCGTATATTTTGGTTTCTGATATAATGTACAGTCGTCAGCGGTTCCTCGGGAAAATATTCTTCTTTACCCGAAGAGCTTTGCATTTCTGATTTAATTTCTTCGCAGAATTTCCTCGTCGCCCCCAGCGGCAGTCGTTTGAATAATAAACGGTGTACTATTATTATTATTATTATGATGATGATGATTATACAGCAACGATCACCCCGAATCATATATTATATTATTATTAAGTTTACCTGAACGAGACCATGTACCGTCCCTTTTCCTTGCTGTGATGGTACCAGGTAACCGGGTACACTTTCAGCACTTGCGGCATTTTCACGAAACAACTGAGATGTACGCTCTGGCCGAACGTCACGGTCAATCTCTTGTTAACCACTGAACTTTCGCACACGCTTCGCGATGAGTTGGTCACGTCCTGCAGGAGTCTGAAAAAACCACAACGAACGGAAGTTCAGCTATTGCTATATTGATTATCATCGTAATATAACATGTTGACTTACCCGGGCTGGTAGGGTTTGCAGGTCTTGGTCTGTTTGTCCCATCCGCAATACGGGTCGTGGACGCATCGCAAGCAGCTGTCGTACCGGTGAGTGCACATTGACAAGTATATCTGTCGGACGCTCTCATCGGACGCCACATAGAGGGCCTTGTGCTGAAAAAAAATACAAAATATATATTAGTAATATTAGAAACGTGAGCCATATACAATAAAAAATTCTATATCGTGACACTGGGACGTATACTATATCATTATTGTTTAGTGTATACCGGTGATTAAATAAACAGGGCAGACTATTTAAATAATTAACAATGTAATTCAATTAATTTATTATGTACTAATAATAAATAATTTAATAGGTTATAATAAAAAACTTTATTAAATAATATAAAATAAAAATAAAATACCAAACATTGTTTCAATTAAAAAACAATTTTTGACTAAATTGATTGTTGTAATTAAAAAATGAATAAACGTAGATACTTGACATTTTAATTGTTATTAAATATAGGCAATATAGCCCATCCTAGATATAGAATAATATTTTCAATTTTTTTTTTCTATAAATATTTACCAAAAATGTTACACTTAGATAAAAATTCTTGAAAATTGAACACCAAGCTCCTTATAAGTTTTTCTTACAGAAATTTAAAAATTTTAAAAAGTGACGAAAATACGTCAGTATAAGTACGCACAATTTTTATAGATATTTCAAATTAAATTTTTTGACGTAAAATAACGTTTTTAGTTTTTCGTCGTGATTTAAAAAAATATTGTTCATAAGAATTTTCAACTTTTCATAATTTATTTATTATTATTTAGTTTATACAATGAAATATATTTTGTTTAATTTTAAGCCATCTATATCACGATCTTATTCGTACCGTTCTACAGTACGTTTCATCGTTTCATGTAATATGTATCTACTATTGATTCAAAAGTAAGTAACAGATTGTAATATAATGTGAAATAATAATATTATTTCAAATATTATCATATTAAAATAGATATTTTTTTTTTTTGTACATAAATTAGTTCAAACTTGTATTTCTAATATAAAATTAAATTACTAAAATGTATTTAAATAAATTATAATAAAATATCTTTAGAACGATAGTCTGGTTAAAATTATTTTTTCAGCGTATTATTAATGGTTTATCATTATTAAATTAAAAAAATTCATTACGGTACCTACTCAATAATAAGTGACACTTGACACCAAATATTATAATATAGCAGTGACTTCCGGGTCTTTTTAAATACGAAAATAAATTTCGAATAAATTATTATTATTATTCTGTCACAATGTTTAACTATGAGGATGCATGGCAATCTCAAATACACCCCTGACGAGCCACTGTGGTTAACGGAATACGGAGTGGGTTATGTATACCGCGGTACACGTGTTATAATGACGCGATGTTATCGCGTGTGCAGTCGAGTGCGAATAACGTTTGGCAAGTCCTAAACAAATATACGGCCGGGTATCATCGTAGCTAGTGGCTGCTGCTGATTGGGCTTTATGAGATTTGTATACATTCGCGCGTGCCAAAACTCGGCAGCGGCGGCGATACTGCTGCGCTTCTCTAATCAATCGTACAGCGTTCGGGGAGTACCGGAACGCGTACATTAATCATACGTGTACCACAAAAGCTATTTACCATGTTTAAATAACTACCTATATATGTATGTCTATTTATTGAGACGGGATGGAATTCGATTTCGTAGTCTGTGTGCCCGAGGCCACATCACTGCTAACACCGGAATACATTATAATAACAATAATTTTAAGGTCACAGTCAGGCCAAAAGTGTTGATGGGACCGTGGTGACGTGGAAAATGAGGAGACCTGCAGAAATTGGTTAGGGCGAGAGACGAGGAAACACATTCTTCTTTTCCCTTGACAATCACCCTACCCTATTCTACGCACGCAGTCATACAACAAATCACGACCGACTGGTTAGCAATATAAAATAAACCTATATTATAGAGCAGATATACGGTATTTACAGGTTAATTTACTATAGGTGCCTATATAGTTGAACACTACCAAGAGAATAATAGACTTTGGGCGTCTTTCCCCTTACGCTCGCGAATCGATGAGTCACGTTGCCACTGTTGTTTGCAGGCTCGTTAACGGGGGATTACTAATCGTTCAGATACGATCATTAAAAATGAGAGTGGAAACGCCGTGGTGAGGGTTCCTTAGCGGTGTGGCGGCGTCTGATGAACCGTAAAACGGTTTTTAGCGCGGATGTATTTCGTAAAATTACCTCGTTTTTGTGTTTTCTACGTGCTAGACTTTAAATACTGAGCGATTGAAATTTAAATTGATGTAACGTCAACCCAACGGTGTTTGTGGTATCGTCTACTTCGACGGGTTTTTAAAATGGTCTCAGATTGCATCTAACTATGGCCACCACGTTTATGTTACTTTTAAATTACGGTTCGTTATCTGGAATGCACTTATAAATATCGTTTCATATATACGAGAACGCACCCTTCACAGCGTGGCTGTTATACTATTTACTATATTATACATAGTTTCCGGTGTCAAACGCCATATGGGCATCGGTTTTTGTAAAATCACAATCAAGTGTTACGCGCCAACGCCCAGAGGGGTAGAAATACTCCCTATTAAAATGTACTCGTGTATTGTATATGATTATATCCTTCAATGTCACGTCGTTCGGTGATAGATAACGAAGGTCACTTAAATAAGTGTGATTATGATAAAACAAACCTTTCTGGATATTTCCATGGCTGTAATAGGTAGACCGGGCATGATGTCAAATATGTCCAGAAGAGCAGATCCGGGTACACCTTCGTCATTATACCATTGGACTACTTTGTAAACGCGGCCTTCATCTGTGAAAAATAATAATTAGATGGACCGTGTTAAAAACATCTATAAAAAAATAAATAATAAAAGCGTACTGTACATATTAATAGAATATAGTAAGGAAAAATATAAACGATAAAATTATTTATATTTATATATATATATATATAAAAACACAGCAGGATTAGAGGAATTGCATTTTATATATAATATTTGAATAATAATTATGATAGAAAATATTAACTTACTGGTGGCAGCGTAGTAGACAGTGTAATGCAGATGATTTCCGAACACGACGTAATCGAGAACGTCTACTACGAGACGCGTGAAGAATAAGTCACGCATGTAGAACACCGGTTCGTTGTCTTTGTGCGCTACCGCCTCGTCCATAAGAGGGTGACTGCGTATGAAATTCAATACGGAATCTAAACATAATAATGATAGTATTAAGTAAGTGGAATTTAGATATTACCCAATAAAATCATACAAAATATGTACTTGTGTATACGTTTAAAACATGTATTTTGGTTTATGTTGTGATACAATTTATTATTATATCGTTATTCATTAATATATCTCTGTGATAACGCTTATAAAGCGTTAACAAATTTTTTTTAAGTGCGGTGTTTCATTTATTTGCGATGAAAAATTGAATTCACATTTAATCACGTTAATTTACACTAATCAGTTATAATATTTACCTGGTAAAGTCTCCGTGTCATTGACACACTGTCCCGGTCTGGGCTCTGGTACTTTGGTAGACAGTACTGGGAGCCAGGCCGAAGTAGAACTGGCTTGTTCTTTGAATCGGCCAGCAAAAGCGTGATCGATGTCTTCTAGTCGGAAAGTGCATATGGCCGATCCCATCAGTCCGGTAGTGGAAGTGGTGAACACGCCGTAGAAAAGCGTATCATCATCTGGCACCTTGTAAATGCTCTCTATAACAGAAAACGTTAATTTCGATTCTAGTCTTACGGTGAGCATAAATATAATACTGTCTACTTACGGATTTCGTTGAAGTAAAACGGATATTCTCCGGGTATGGAGCAGTTGAGTCGGGCCTTCAGGTACGTGGCCCAGTTGTGACTAAGTATGCTTTTGCCACCTGTGTCTTTCTTGCACACTCTGGCTACTCGCGAAAATATGCTCTTTCCACAGTTGATGTACTCGACGGCGGTTTCACGGAAGAAGAAGAAGACGTATTGGCCGATGTCGTAGGAGCCCACAAAATCGGGTTCTATAAAATAAAAAAAATTTTTAAAATTTATATCACTGGTTGTATCATTGTAAATAATTTTTAGTATTTCATACAGAGTCTGTAAATAGTACAATACTCGTATTATTAATAATCTACTCAAATAATATACGAGATAAGGTAAATAGAAAACCTGAACAATATTATATGATCACTGAAAGTATCGATATTCTTACAAATTACAATATCGATGTAGGGAGTATAACTGAAAGAGCCGAATTTGATAATAACATCATAGGTGATGTGCGTATATCCGTTTATTAAAAGTTTGTGTGATACACTCATGTCACACGACACACACATATTATGCAACGTGTATTTATACACGACGTGTTCGCATTCATCACGAGACGCGTTCAAACTTATTTCGCGGCTTAATTATACTCGTCGTAGTTGTTATTAGTAGAACTCGGCGCATTTTGAGGGGTTAAACCCCGCGGGAGAGAGCTCGTACGTTTAGGTGGAGTGCATATACGCGTATATATAATAATAACATACGCAAGTAGACAGTGACGATTTTCGGGGCGACAGCTGTACGGGCGGTGGCGTACATACAGTGGCCTTTGATACAGTCAATTCGTTTACGCTCCGCTGAGCGTGTGACAGTTTTTTTTTTCGTTAAAGGGTGCCAGCGAGCGTTATCTTTCGGGAAGTCAAAAAATATGAATCACCGAATAAGAGTGGTGGACCGACTGCTATAGGATCACATTATACAGAACTAAGTCGACAGAGGATATACCCATATATGTGGGGGTGGTCGGTTGGCGGTGGAGTCCGTCAAAAGTTATATACCAACGGCATTACCGGCGGCGGCAACGGCGAATATTATTACTCGTCGTCGTCGTCCATTGCGCGCATAGGACACACATACGAGGGGAGAATAATATATATATATATATATATATTACAGATCGTGTATAATATACTTCTGGTCGGAATATATATATATATTTATTATTTTTATCCGCGACACACACATACGAATATTTTATAGAAGAGCGCCTCGGGCGAGTATGTTTCCACGCGTCGGATGATATATTGTTTTAATCAGTGGCGACCGAGTTCGGTGTACAGTACACCGGGAAGAGGCGTTTATAACGATCGAAAGTCCTTTGAAACCGGCACCGACTGGATCGTTATCATATTATTATATTATTATGCGTTTTACACGGGGTTTTACAGTGAAACGATTATCACGCTCGTGCGCGCGAGTATAAACGGATTTACTCACAGAGCTGCACAGCTTGCAGTAAGACTGATTAATTTTATATTTAAATGCGCGCTGCAAGCATACACATCGCACCCGGTGGCAACGTTTATGATGATTGAGTTTTTAAATTTTACATAGGTATTGTACCCTATATGCGTATGTTGTCGTGCGAATGTATAAATAGCGAAAAAATAACGTAATAAACGATCTGTTTGCGAAATACGCAGCTCGTGTTATTACGTTAATACATTTTCATAGCCGGGCTGTGGGCGGATTGCTACACGAGGTGAAACCAACAATGGGGTGGGGGTAGAATTAATCCGGCATACCTATATAACATATAAACACGAGAATACGGGGTAGAAGATTCCGAGTGGATTGAAATAATAAAACTGTGCTCCGCGTTGTTAACGATACAAAAACGGAAGTCGATTTTATGGTCCACACACGTATATACGCAACGCATGTAGTCATATATAATAATAATAATAATAATAATAATATACGTGTGTGCGCGTGTAATCGATTGTGTCGGAATTTGACTTTTCGTTTAAAAAGTTCTACGAATACCGAAAGCCAAAATATGTCCATTCGGTCTGAAAAAATACTCGAGCGTTGGAAATAGTAACTTTTTCCCCCTCTTGAATTGAAGACTCGTCAGTGGTACGGAACAATAAATAAAACAGTTTTTCCATGATAATCTTTGAATTGAAATAGTTTGTTTTCCGTTTCGACGGTATAACTCATTCAAGCGAAAACTTTGTGGTTTTAGACTTTTGCACATACTATTATTTTTTTATTTCCTAACTGATGTGTTGAATTAATTAAAAATTGAAAATTTATGTTTTACGTCTGTCAGGTATTTTTAAATAACCAATATTGTCAAATGAATGTTTTGAAATATATGTTTAACGACCGTAAACATTTTTTGATAGCTTTAATCATTATTCTTGTGAACCCCTTTAGAAATTGATAATTTTCTCAGTCATGATCAAAGTTTAGCCCATTTAATACGGACTTGTTTTCCATTTGTCTATTCAAACAGATGAATCGATAAGCCCCAGTAGTATTGGTCGTACCTACGTTATAATAGCTGACTTCATTTTATTAAAATATTTGGCAACTGGCGTGTTTACTTCGGGTTTCACTATAATTCCGTTTTATTTAATTTGTTTTTTTTTTTTTACAGTGGATAGGTACCTAAAGTAAACAATTTAGTTTAGAATTAGTTTAATAATTTGTATAATGATTATTTAGTAGGTATTATGTTGTTACACGTACAAAATAGACTATAGGTACTGCGTGTCTCAATTGATTTTTCAGTCGAATTTTATCGTCGTTGAAAAACCACTTTTATGTGAAGATTAACTTTAATAGTCGTCTCACCTCGATTTTGCTTCTCTCTCTCTCTTCTAGCACTTAAATAAGTAACTCATAATCTACAAGAGGCTTTTGAATTAAGTATTGACCAAGGTAAACTGATAGCCATATTTAATCTAAGTTTGATACATTTTTAATAAGTTCATGTACATCTAAAACTTCCGCTTAGCCATCATTATTGTTAGACGATAACTATAACTATTATGTTTCGAAAATCCTCTTTTGGCCTGAAGGGTATTAAGACTTTCATTATCACGTTTATGGGATAATTCGAAAAACGTGTCCCTAATTTAGTGGGTTTTAACTCCAATTAAATACAGTGGAAGAGGAAGAATGAAATAACTTGTTAGACGACCGTTGTTAGTGCAAAACAATTTTACTTCGGGAAATTTAAAAAAAGTCGGGTCGATGTGGTTTACTTTGGTTTTAAGGAATAGTGCCTTTATCAAACTTTTATGAACTCGATATTTTATTTTTCAGCTGTGATATAAAAGGTCCATTTATATATTCTATACATAAAAACCCCTTATTATATACATCCAAAGGTAACATATTGAAGGCAAATAATGCCCAAGTTTTATTTCAAAGTTATCTAGCAAATAAATACATATATTTATAAATATTTCATAATTTTTCAATGAATATTATTATTCAAACTTAACTGGCCATTGGTCGTAAAATATTATCTATTAACGTTGTTTTTTCAATAAAAAACAATGTTACCTACCAATTGATTAAATTGACCATTTTTACGCAATAAAAACTATATAATATATATATTATGTCATGGGTTTATATTCGTCTTCCGTCCATTTGTGAGATGTGGCGAATTGTTTTGGAAACTGAGCGCGATCCCCCTTGTAATTGTCTGTTGCTCTTAAGTCATGTTCGAGACAATCAGAAATCGAGAAAAAAGCCGAGAAATTATACAGTACCATTTTTCAATTTCCTCGTACTACTCAAGGGACACACTGCACGAGGGAACAAAACGTTTGTGGATTTCTGTTTAAAATATTGTATATATATATTCTGATGGACGTTATTATGGACCGAATCAACCGGTGCCCGGAAAGACGGGCACGCACGCTTTTCGCCCCCCCCCCTTAAAATGGGTAAAAAGCGACGTTCATCGTGGTCGTTGTCAGCCGACGCCGCCGCCGAGCAATTTATCACCCGCTGCACGCTGTCACGTCTTGTCAGTTATCCGCGGCGACGGATTATACACACGGCCGCGGAGACCCGAGAGAGCCCGCATTACCACGCGAGCACACAACGTACACACGCTTATATTATATATTATATACCAGACGTGGTCGGTCGGTTGGTAGGGTTCTAGAGACGTTTTCGACTTTTTCTCCGTTTCGTACTCTCTCCTTCTCAACTCAAACTTCTTCGCCCTCTCAGAATCCCAGGAAAAGTCACTGCGGGCGTTTTATCCCCAGCCGGTATACGTGTTTGCGTTTCGAAATAGTGTAGGTCTCTCTCCCCCCTCTCATAAGCCGGTACACAACTACAAAGGCAGCGAAGCACCGTAAGTATATACGCGTGCCAGTCATTTACATATCATAATATATATAAGAAAAAAACTTAAACCCCAATGCGCGTCGTAATAGCGTCGGCCAACTCGGGTATTGGCTTATATATCACGTCTATATAATACGCATAAACACAATATATTATAACGGGGTATAGGTGTATAAAAAACGATCGACATAAATGCAGTAAATATACTATTATTATCACAATTTTATACAATATTATATGATGATACGAATATTACTACTCGACCAGAGTTCAATATACATGTATATAGCATTTCTTGGTTGCCTATAGATCTTTTCGTTGTTTTCGTGATATTATAATATTAGAATTAGATAATATGGCATAATTTAAAATATAATATATTAAAATAATATAATTATAATTTAATAATATTAAGTATGGGCAGAATACGTTTCTATACACTTACTATCGAGCCAGTTGGAGTCGTATTTGAGAGTCCTCTTGAACGCGAATTCTTTGCGCCCCGTGGTCAAATTGTATAGGTCCGTCCGGAAAATAACTGTGTCTGCTTTGGTGAACTCGGCGTTGGTACCACTGTACAGAGCCGGTAATTGCCCCGGATTGCCCTTTTCTGACCAAATGGCCGTCGAGTTGTCCAGCGGATCGTACGGGCATTTGGCCGTGCCCAGACCCACGCCGGGAACGTACTCGTGTCTAGGAAGATGTGTTAAGTTGGACTGTGTGTAAAAAATAACAAAATTGCAAAAATTAAGATAGTGATAAAAGTGTTATAAATTAGATAACTGTTGGTATATACTCACGTATATCACGTAATCTTTTGGATTGTGCGCGTTTGTGCCACAAATGTATATTCGGCTACCGTCACCGATCGACTGGATGACTCGGATGTGATTTCGGCAATCAAAATTCTATGGAAATAAAAAAAAAATATATATATATAAAATTTAAATTTAAATACAGTTAGTCGCGCGAAATCAAAGGCTCGAAAGACTTTGATAAATGTTATACCGGAGAGACGAATCACAGCGATAGCGTTGCCTAATTAAATTGTCTTTGGGTCAAGTGCAGAGTAGAACAACAAATGAACAAAAGTTTATTCAGATGTATTAAAGGAAACCGAAAGTTTCATAAACATGACGGGAATTAAGCGAGTGAATCTAGTGGATGAGAAGAAAGGAAGACAAATGGTAAAGGACCGACATTGGGTTGTTCCTTCGAACGTAGATCACGAGTAGTATGTCGCAGCCACTTTGTTCGATTGGGGTGGTTGGACTGCATAATTATGTTGACAACTCTAAAGTTTTTTTCCTTCTCATTTTTTCGATCGCGCTAATTCCGTGGAATATATACGTTATTAATTATATTATCATTTAATTCGCTATTTCTAGTTTCTTTTATTAATATAATTTCCTGTAGTAATTATATACGTGTTTGGATCAATATTATTAATAGCTATAATATATAATAGGTAATAAAAATAGTATTTTAACATTGATAATTTAGACATTTCGTATCTATGTAATATATCAAAAAAATTATATAATGTCCATAATTTTGAATACTTTAAAAATAATAATTACATTAAAAGTGTTTAATGTCATTTGGAAAATAGGTTTTTGTTTTGAGAAAATTAAAAAAAGTCCTTATTATAATAATTCTCCGAGTTAAAAACAAAAAGATGTTGATTTTCTACTTTACATATTAGTGTGAGTTTTCAAAAGCTTTGACGCCATTATCGTTATTGTTATGATTATTTTTTAATTTTTTAAACAGACATATTCTCTCCAATGAGATTATATATTGTTATTTTACTATGGAAAGAGTGATAATATTTTTTAAAACGCTACATGTATTATAATACTTTTAAATTTAGAATATATATCACATTGTGTTATTTTTTTTCAATAACATATCATTAACTTATTTTATTGCGTGATACATCTAACCTACATTTAATAACATTTCAGTAATTTATTACAACAAACATAAATAACAATGTACATTAGAATATTTGGAAATATATTTTTGTTCTTTAAAAATATAGAAATAAAATTATGAGGTCCTTGTGTATTTTGATAGTAAATATTTTCAACCTTATTATTTTTACAACCATTGTCCAATATGAATATTTTAACACATTTTTAAAATTTAAATTGACAATAATATTATTTTATCAATAGTAGGTGGTATTTTGAAAACTTTCGTGTTAAAGATATTATTATAATTCGAGTCAAACATTTACATTTCATAAATTGAGTTGTTGTAAAACAAAGTGCTATCAAGAAAAAACAAACAAACAAACAAATAAAAAACTTCTCGATAGGATAACTTTAATAAAAATTAGCGAGGAATATTGATTTGATATTTTAGGTAGGTAATGCGTAATATTATATTTTAGAATATATTCGTTAATCGGATGTGTATGAAGGATAATGCACTGTAATGATTTATGTACCATATTACCTAGATGCAGCGGTGAAATAGACACTGTTTCTGAAAAATAAGTAAAAATATGCGCCAACGCGTTTGTCACACATATCATATACATGCCCCCGTATAATAATTTTCTTTCACGATACGAGATTCGCCGAAACAAACAATATTATGATATTATTATTTAAATAGGTATACGAAAACACAATTTGGTGAAAGTGCCTCGTCTGTGCTCAGGAACACATATGATAATATAAAAATATATATATGCCTACGTCATATATTTTATTATTCAGTAAATTTCTGTGCACGTCGACCACTGTGACGAGACACACCGAGTCTCTCCGGGGAAATGGCAATATATATATATATAGGTATACACATCTATAGACCAGAGTTAAACACAATAATGGGCGGTTTCAGCCGCGTAACTTCGTTATTGATAACGTTTCGTATATATTTATATCAGTGGCATGCGATGGTGGTAAAACGTGTGGGGTGAGCGTTAAAAAAAAGTTATACAGGTATAATATATAAAATATCTATGTATATAATAAATTTACTCTGCGTGCAGCGTTGTTATATTTTCATGTTTTGTTGATCGATAAAAGCGGCGTCAAATATAATTTCGTGTTTTGTAATATTGCTATCTATATATACAAGTCAGGAAAAGTGTTTTCAGCGACAATGTGACATCGTGGTCACCCTCCCCTTCCTATTCAATAATATTGTCAATCATTACATGACGATATCAGCGGGTTTACGGCAAAATGACAAAGAAATGTATTGTGTGTGTTCAACTAGATGTTATTTGTTTTCGTATAATATTTAAATACAGTGAGCAGCCCGTTGTAATTTCGCATACAATTATAACTCATACATTTTCATCTTAATTACTCGTATATTATTATTACTGGCTTTAATTTTTCAGTTTTATATACACCGGGAAAGCGCTTTAGTTATTCGCATACCTCGCTAGCCTCGATTTTACCCACTACTTATATGCATTGATTTTTAAGTGTTATAAATACAACGTAGTTCTATACTGCTCACTTTATATTAGGACTCTTTTTTTTTTTTTTAATTAACTTGGATTAATTTGTAATACACTTTAACATTGTTGACCAAAATTATTTAGAGACGAGTACGGATATGATGTAATTGAAAAGGGAGAAGAATCGTTCATTATTTTATTTCATCATAATTTTACAAAGGTCTGAAAATAATTTTAGATTTTGCGCATAGTGATAAATGTATTGCTTTTACAATGATACTGTCTTAAGATTTTTCTAGTAGAATAAATGTTTCGATCATAAACTTCAATCGAATTTGCTCGTAGAAAAATTGAATTTAGTTTGTATTTTTAGGAGATCAATATTGAAAATGTTCAGTTCTATTTAAAATTATAGTGGAGAAAGGGGTGGATATTTATTAAAATTTGAAATATTATTATCAAAATAATTGTTTGGTAGTCTTATTACTATAAAGTTAAACCGTATTTGGAGTTCCTTGTTGTAAATTATATTATATTTATATTTATCATATAGATGATATGGGTGTATTATATATATAAATGTACAGAAATTTAAATATACAGTAGCCAAATAGTGTGCACGAGTGTTATTATTATTTTTCTTTCATTTATAAGAAAATAAAGTCCCCATTTTTACTTATTTACTTGCTTTATTTATTTTAAGTAAATATAATAACAGTGAAAGACAGCTAAAGTACAGTGTACATGGTTGTTAGCATATAAATGCAAGTAGTAGACAAATATTGGAGATTTAGTCACCCAAACGATATTATGCACATAGAAATAATAATATATACTTTAACTAGAAAGGCAGATAATAATAATAATAAAAAAAAAATGGTAAAAACCCTAATTGTCTATATTGGTAGACATGTAAAAATTATTTCGATGACAATTAAAAATATATTAAAGTAATGACGTAAAAAGTGATCCGAAAAATGTCAAATTACAATATCTGCGTTAAATATTTTTTGCAATCAACTAATGGCCGTCGTTACCTATTTTTGGTGTTTCCATTTCAAAAAGTCATTTATTTTCCTACCTTTTTTTCATCAACAGTAAGTTGTAGTCAGCAACACTACAAAAGAAGTATGTAATTAAACATTTTCGTTTAGACATGCTTTTTTTCCACCTGAATGGAAATTCCTATCGCATTGATGGTTGGAGATGGCTTTTTGTACCTTTCCAATGGCTATACCATTAACACTGTAAGCGCATAAAGTATAAGTGAAATTTTCAAAAATAATTTAACGGCTATTCGATTTCGTTTTATTTTATCTATCAAAGAAAAAAGAAGCGTAAAGTTTTTTTTTATAATACTATTTTTTCTTTTGGTTCTAATTTCTTAAGCACATTTTATTATCTTCATTTTTTGTATGACAATTTAAAAAGATATTTTTGCTGAAAATAATTATTTGTCTATATAAATGATGTATTCTGTACAAAATCTTTAGTGACTTTAAATATAATACAAAACATGGTATGGTATTCACAGCGGCTTTATTTTGATAATGAAAACGAGTAGTTTTTATTTCATTTTATTAAAACGAGTAGGTAATAACAAATCCGAATAAATAAATATGACAGAAGAATGGCGGTATTCAATTAGATGATAAGATTATAAATAATAAGTAATATAAAAATGTTGATAATAGACGAAAAACATATTTTAACTCGACTAATTAATTTGATGCATTCACGATAGATAAGTAAAATATTTTATGGGTTATAAAATACTCACATTCATCTCAAATATATACATAAAAATAAATTTCTTCATGTATGTTAATTATATACATAAATATTTGTATAACTGTATATATGTGTTATTTATGTATATTGTACTCATTATAATAAAGGAGTTCAAATATAACGAATAAAAATACCCACTCTGAACTATTATCCATCGTAATTTATTATGTACTTGATTAAATTATGTGAATATGATAGATGAAACCAAAAAAATAATAATATAATAATGTAGAATTGATAAGGAATAAGCGAAAAAAAAATATAAATCTGTTAAAAAAAGTCGTACTTTACCCGGTTGAAAACTAATACGGAAAATAGTTTTCATATTTGGTAAACATATTTTTAATTTGTTTGTCGTTCAATAAATTTCGGTGTTTTTTCACATAATGCAAGGAAGGTACGAATAAAATATAACATATACGATGATGTTTTTTATTATTATTATTGCCTGTTTGGTGGTCGCACGGGGGAATATTTTTGGCGGCAAAAACGGAAAATTTCAATAATGTTTTGACCTCTACTGAATAATATACGACCTCGGGGTCCGGCCGGGCAATCGTAAATAATAACTCGGAAAATTATTATCATTGCTTTCTCTCGCGCGCGCACACACAAACACATACACGCTCGCACTCTCCTCCATCGTGTTCACCACATATACCCACACACACGCGCACACACTTCTATGGCCTAGTCACCAGCCGGGACCCGTCGCTAAATTACAATTGGCTCACGTACGTATATAGAACATAGGTGATATATGTATATAACGTACGCATTTTAGCATATGTGTGGACGTCGAACAGCGAATACGCACACATCTCCCCGTAAATTATAATTTAGGAGTGAACGGCGACGTCGACGGCGATGGTGGATGTGGAGGGATTTCGCGATTACAATCGGAAACCGTATTCAAAATGTTTGTGTTTGTATGAATGATGGGCGTTTGTGTCGAAAACGGATGACAAAGCGCCTTGGCCGCGTTGCTGCGTGCGGTCATAACAGGATGCGATATCCAAATCTTTATTATTTACCATCGCTCGGGGACTCGGCCGGAGTGCTTGCGTACGTGTATGACCAATATTGAAATCCGATAGATATAGTAATAATAATATAGCTACATATATATTATATAATAATATGCCGGGAGTGTGCGTGGTATATATAGGGTTGGTAGGTACGTATATTAGATAAATTCGACCACCGCGCGGGGTCAGGAAATTGTAGCCGTTACGCCGGGGGGTTTTCAGTCGGCCGCATTTTGCGTTCAACTGCAACGGCAGCGAAACGATATTATAATATATTATTATTATATGCGGAAACGTTTATCATTACGAACGTCGATATTATTATAATATTATCATAGTCGGTACCTCAGTAGATTTCGGGTTCCCGTACGTCTGCGTATACAATATGCATACATAATATTTATTTATATAGTATATATGTATATTATATAGGTACTACGCCGTCCCATGTGCCCATAAATATATCATTATGATATAATTTTACACATAACCGTAGCACAGTCGTCTTTTAGCTTGTTAAAAAGCCCCGCGAGTCAGTCATGGTGCGACTACGTCATATAAATATAGATAATAATACTATAAAAACCGATTTTATTTTCATATCATATAAAAATATTAAAATAATGATGACGTTTGGTATTAATAATAAGAAAAAGAAAAATGAAAAAGAAAAATCACACATTGTGTTTAATAATATGCTATAGTACAACAAAATGGACGTTTTAAAATAAAATAAAATTGGTTTACATTTTAGAACTTACGAATAATTGTAGATTGACTTAAACTAAACGAATTAATTTTCATCATATATCTAATTTTAGCAAATGCAACAAGCCGTGGAAAATTAAACTGTGTTTTAGGGGCGTAAAGTTGGTATAGACATACAGGTAGGGTTTACACTTTCACACGTTTATGTCCCGCGTTGTTCTGATTCAGTTTAATACAAAACTTGCATCAGTGACAAATTAATCGTTTTGTAACATTTAGTCAGACGAAAACTATACTAAAGAAACTATGTATTTAGTTACTCTTAAATTGAATACTTTCAGTTTTTGTTATCTTTGTAGGTATTACAATATTGATTTAACCGTCAGTTAAAATGGAAAAAGTTAAGCACGAGTTAGCGATAAAACAGCGTATTTTTCTAATGAATTTATTATATGGTTTTACTGAAACTTTTTAAATTTTCTATATACGAGAGATGATATTACACCAACTTATTTTATGGTTCGTAAATAGAAAGGAATATAATATCATATTTCATAAAAGGTAACAATAAAGTATATGTTTAGTGTTTCTTTTTCAATTTCAAATAAAAATGTAAAAGTATTTTAGAACATGATGGATGCACCATGCACTCTTGTACGAGTATTATATAGATCGTCACACCGGTACGAGTTCAGCTGGCATTATTGTATGTAAAATCACGGCAAATATTATCATAGATAAGACCATCTGGATTTTTTTTTACTAACGTATCGTACTTCGATTTTATTCTAAATAAAGTTAGTATAAAATAATGAACTAATTTTCATAATTTTGAAGATTGACGTAATATGAATTTATTATTATTTGATTAATTATAAATTGTAGATATACACAGAACTGGAAGTTTGTATACAATTGATTTTAATATTTCATGATGGATTTTATTATTAAGTACATGAAAATAATAAAATAATTCAATATATTGTATACTATAGATATTACAAAATTTTAGCGATATGGAAATGAAATTAATTTAACCATAGTTAGTAAATATTTTGATACGATTAACATTATAAGGTTTATTATAAAGTAGTTTTAATAAGAAACCGATATTAAAAACTTTTAACAACAAAATTATTTAATTTAGTTTTGGGAATTCGGATGAAAAATACAGCTATGCGTCACATACAAACATGTTTTGACTGAAAAATGAACACAGCTTTTGAGAGTAAATGGTTATTAATATATATGTAATAATTAAACGATATAATTTTAACGTTAAATTATTATTTTGACTATACTAATATTTTAAATATTATATTTTATGACGCGAATACTGTAAATTGTATAAAATATGAAAAATATTACAATTGTTATATATATACCAGTAATTTAAATGCTTTTTACTTAAATATAAGATAAACAATCTTTTAAGTGATTTTTATGTAATTAATAGCATTTGTATTAAAAGAGAGTTAAATTAAGTTGTCGGTGATTTATAAAACGAAGTACGATATATGATTCCACAAGTAATAGTAATAAAAGAAAAATAAACACTTGTTTTATAATTTTGTGTCATGATATAAAACAGATGAAAAAGCCACTATATTATTGTTTCTGTCATCAAATAATTATTTTAAGTGTATTCAACGATATTTATATAATTTTATTCTCCAAAAGGAAATAAATTTAACTGTGTTGATGACGGATTTCTTACTTCAGTCACTAAGATAATCGCTAATTCTATCATCACTATATCTTTAAATAATTCTATCTTAATGGAAAATATTATGCAAATAAATTCAGTTACATAGGCTTAGTATCTTATAATTAAATTTAAAAACATTTCTTCTTTTATAATATCTACAAAAAATAAATAAATAAATATACATTGTAAATGTCTTTCTTGCATAACACCGAATTGAGGTTCATTATTTTTTTCACCATTTTGTTAAGAATAAGGTAATTTAATAAGATGAAAAGTAATTTAAATACTGTAATAGAGAATACAATAGATAATCATTAAAAGATTAGAGAATTAATGCATGGTCAACAATGTTCATTGAGAGCACTTCACCACTTGAATAAATACTAACGTACATGGTCATATTTTTAATTGATTTAGTTACTATTATAAGTTATAATAATTAATAACTAACTAGAGATTCCCGAATTATTATAACTAGAAGTATAAACTTTTTCGAATGTTATAAAGTTAGTTCAAATGTGTATAAAAATGAATTTTTCTCAAGTGTTTAAATATTATA
Source organism: Rhopalosiphum maidis (assembly GCF_003676215.2). Classification (NCBI taxonomy): domain Eukaryota; kingdom Metazoa; phylum Arthropoda; class Insecta; order Hemiptera; family Aphididae; genus Rhopalosiphum; species Rhopalosiphum maidis. The sequence goes on from NC_040877.1 coordinate 90,595,397, forward strand.
TAAAAAAAAAATTTCTGTGCAACAAAAATCAGAGGATTAACCTTTCTTAATTTATGTTTCAGAGTTGAAATAAATATTATCAACATGTATGCTACACTAATAGTATTAAACTAATTGTAAACTTTAACATATTTTTATACAAATGACTTAAATATTATTATTTAACTTGTAAAATAAAACTTCCATATAACGAATTATCATTTAATGCAATTTTATGTTTAACGAAATATTTTTGAGAATAATAACGAAATTGGAACCAAATTTTTTTAAGTCTGATTAAAAAAATTCTCCTTGATATAAATTTATTTTGTGGCTCTTTGAGACTTCTTGATATGGGAGTTTCACTGAAATTAATGCTGTATTGTCTGGGCCTATACATTCTATATTAGGTCACTAAATATAGCCAGATAATATAATATTGCTTTAGTGTATTTGAATAATGTAGCTCTGTTACTATATTGTTTAAATTTAATAAAGACATATTAATTATTATAAGCATACGAGAGTGTATCTATAATAATGATAAGTAAAAAAAAAAATGTTTTGAAAGTAATGTATGCAATAGAGAGAAACGGAAAAATTAAACAAACACATTAAATTTAAAAGCTTTGTAAATATAGTTATTTTTAGTTAAAAATGTGTAGTATGAATTTGATTTTAAAACATATTTGAAAAAAGATAGGTAGGTACGTGTAATACTGGTGTAATCACTTGGGCTATATATTATTAGGTTATATTATTGTATAGTATAGATGTAAAATGAATTATTAATTTTGCTGAATAATCTGTTTTCAATATTGGTACTGTATAATGTATATATGGTAGCTGTATTAGTAGTACGTGTAGTAGTAGTTGTAATAATAATAATGTTAATGCAATATTTCATCATAACACAGGCATCGTGGAATATCGCGTTTTTAATAAATTCTGTAGGTATTTTAATCTGATTCCACAGCGACGAGTTAAATTAATCAAAAAAGGCTTACACGTAGTACACTAGTACACCCACCCACCCACCCATACACACACACACACACACACACACACACACACACACACACACACACACACACACACACACACACACACACACATTTAATCTCACACATATGTGAGAGAGTAAGAGAGTTTAGGTGAAGTAATGAGGAAATTTAATTATTAATGGTTCATATAATAATGTATATATAACAATAATTGGGCAGGTAATATTTTATTTTTTACTCAGTACACGTATAAAGTTCTGAGAATTTTATTTTGTTGTAAATCAAAAGGTAATTCAAATCAGTATTATAAATTTGTTGACCTTATTTTTCTTTAAATTTTCATTAGACCTCGAGTGCCGAACCGTTGAACAACAACCACCTTATACCTATCTACCTTCAGTGTTTTCTTCGCACCCCACTTTTATTGTTTACCGGTGTGCACGACGGCGTATGTACTATACGTCCAACAATGAACTGTCATGGCCTTGTGCCACAATAAACACATACGTGATGTATACACAGAAAAGTAAAAAGAAAAAATATAAAAAGGAAATGTGTTGTTCGTAATCGTTACGGTGTCAGACCGTAACGATTCGGGGGTAAATTATCCAATATCAGGTTGAGGGCGGTGGAAGTTAGATTCCGACACAATGAGGTTTACTTTGTGAAAAAAAAAAGAAATAAAATTGAGGCCGTACCACCTTTTGCAAAGGAATGAATTGAATCCCAAAGTTATAGTTATATAATGTCGATTATCAAATTTGGGGTAAAAATGTCATTATATTTCAAACTTGTATTAAATATTAGATTACATACTAGGGAAGTAAACGATTACCCCAAAACACTGAGCATAATGAGTAGTATCCGATGTAATTATTATAAAACGCGAAACGGGTAAAGTAGTTCGACGTTTGCATGAAACCGTTCAAATATGTAATTTTTGAGATGGTGACCCGTTTAAACCACATTAAATAAAAATATTTTTTAATAACATTAAAAGCAGTCGTGATCGATCGAACGTACGTCAAAAAACTCATAATACACTTATGTAAAGTGATGAGTAATTAGAAAATATAATAACTAAACATCTGTGTTTGGATACATTATAGCAGGTATTCATAATATAGTTAATACAATTTTATACACTTAAATAATTTGATACATTAATAACTTAAAACTAATATGAGATTAATCACGCATGACATAATTATAAATATAATATTGTGTTTTATACCGTCGACAAATTAAAAAAACCATTTAGGTAGTATGATAGTTTTTTTCCACATTTTAAAAAAAAATGTATTTAAAAGTTACGATTGTTGTAAGTGTTCGTAAACTACAATAGGAAGAGGTTAAAATTAAATTTTGAAACATATATATATATATATTATAATAAATGGTAACGTTTTAACGGTCTAGCTGGATATCTATATATCTAGTGGTAGGTACACATAAAACGAACTGGGGAACCGGGACACTATTATTATACACCTTCAAGGAGGACATTTCACGTACAGTAAACGCCGCCGGTAAGTTTCGTATTAACCTCAAATATAACGCACAAGCCCGCACAAACTTTACCAATTTCCCAAGTTCGCATATACAGCACGCACAATTTTATTGACCGTTTCTATTACACCGGGGTTGCACTCGCGTCTTAAACTTGTGGACACTTTCATAACAACGGCAACAATATTTTTTTATTATTATTATTACTAATAATTTTTTCAAACATAAAGAATACAATAGCCTGTCGGTGGGATAAAAATGAAATGGTGTTAAAAATAGCAAACTATATCCGTGTCATCAACGAACAGGAATTTTGAAACACACTTTTAACACTAATACTGATGAGCGTGGGAGTTCAACGACTCAAGTCAGACGATTTTTCAAAAGTTTTGGATTTTCTTAATATTGTTTCACTCACTTTTGAAGTAGCACGAATTACTGCTTTGCTCAATATCAATTAAAATTTAAAAGTAATTTAATTTGTTTATAGTCTTTAAACGCGTACCTAATAAGTAAAAGATAGTTTTCGATATCGAACAGAGTATTATGATGTTTATAAGTGCAAACAAAATTTGTTCCCAATAAAAAAAAAAAAAAAAAAAAAAAAAAAAAAACGGTATAAAACTAATACTAAAATGGAAGGATTTAAACACGAGTATTCGTCGTTAAATATTTACTGATGACCGAAAGTCGTTTAAAGTTTTAAACAAACTTGTTGAACAACTTTATACACTGCTGGTTTTTGTATAAAATTACTTCACAATTAAGGTCGTACGTTTTTAAAAAGGTGTATAATATTCGAAAAAAAAGTATGTAATTATAAGAGTAGGTATAATACACGTAGTTTTAATTTGAAGTTGAGATGTATCATTCCTATAAAATATTGTGATAAAAAAAATAATTTCTTAGTAAATTCTAAACATATAATAATAACTATGAACGAAACTACTATGCATTATTTGAATAAAATGTTTAATTAAAACAGTAGTTTTTTCGTTATATTTTAAGTAATTTTATATTTTTTATGGAGTACCTATATATGATTCAAATTTATGATTCATCAGTCATCCCAAATTCGTATATTATAGATCACTTTTTGCATGATAACTTCTGTAAATTAATATATATATAACTCTTCTCCCATAGACGTGCGTGGGACTTATTGGTAGGTGTTGCTGAAAATTATTCATTTATATGTGTTTAAGCTTTAAGAAAAGAGCATTTACACTGTAATAATAGGACTTTTTCTTCAGTCTTGAAAATTTATACAATTGATACAAAAATGGATTATAATGTTATGAATGTTCTGCTTGATGCTTCTATATTCAATCATTAAATAATTGATTTCTATGTAATTTAGTAAATATAAATAAAAAATGTAGTTTATGAAAATGTAATTGATAAAATATTATACTGGATATTATGAGTATATTATAAAACACTATTGAATAGGTATAGATATTAGATACCAAATATACTTACCTACTCATGAGTTAATATTTTTTTTCTAAATAAATAAACACAAACTTATTGTAAAATATTTTAAAATAATTTATTAATAAATTTGATTTGTAATGATATTGTATTTTGTAAATTGTAACTACTAACAATACTGTCAATACTAACGTCTAAAAATAGTTACTAGTTAGTTAAAAAAAACAAAAATTATAAGTGAAAACTGTAACTATATTTGCTATTTGCATTTCGTAGGTGTTGCTATAGCATACCCTACAACATCCGTGTACACGCCTATGTCTGCTCCAAAATTATTTTTAAATTGAAATAGTAAAATGTAAAATTCGTACAAATCTATTAATATCACAAATCTCATCAAATACACATGCTGCGATAAATCGTTATTTGTCAATTAAAAGAAAGATAAATCAAAATAATTTATGCAGTACATTTTTTACTTATAAGTACAGTATTTTTATTTAAAATAAGAGGGAAAATGTTTGGGTTCTATCGTTGGATGTTTTCCTTTCTGATATAATATCCATTGTTTTTTATTGTAATATTACCTAAATACTTACTTATATTATTTGTCAATTGTGTCTTGAAGAATAGGTTATAAATATTTTTAACAAAAAATAAAAATAAATTTCTATAATTTGATAATATTATTACCGTCATATGTAGACTTAAAATTATATTTAGACGAGTAAAACCAAATATACGATCATATTGACGGGCGCGTGAGTACGTAACAAATCAGTAAAGAAAACCCAAAGAAAAATGTCATTGTTGCTATAAAATATTAATCACGATTGTGGTTTATATTATATGACATGGACCGTTTTTCTTATACTGTAATTGATTTATATTAACCAGATGCCATTCTGCTTGAAAATCGAATGTTTATATTATATTCTTTAGTTTGTCAGCGGCCATCTGGATTAACTTCTTTAAAGATCGAAAGATCAGGATATGTCCGCCGCCGTCATTGTGGGATAACGTTCGACTAACGAGCCTCCTCTCCTCGACCGAGTTATCAAACCGTTATTATATCGTAAACCCCATTATTGTTTTTGATAGTTGGCTGAATCAAGGGTTATATACTCTGTCATCGATGTCCGTGATGGCTCGGGCAGAAATGTGTTTATAATTATTATTTTGCATAATAGCGATGCGGATAACAACATTGTTCTGTTTTTGACGGGTGTATTCCGCGGTGACTTTATTTTGAATATATAATATATATATATATATACATACACGGAACTCTTCTATGTATATTTTGATGCATATATATATATATTAGTTTATATTTTTTTTTTAAATAAAGAGTTTTGTCAAATGGACTGAATAGTATATTATTATGTGCCTACTCTATACTTCTTCTGTACCGTCGGCCGGTGGTGGCAGCTACCTCGTACTCCTCTCCTGTCAACAGTAGCGCCCTCCCTACTTTCGCGATCCTATTTAACCTTCGGAGGGCGTCTGGGTATTGTTCGGAGTTCAAATTAAAATGCTAATTGCTTTTGACGGCCAGTGCCAATGTCGGGTATATCTTCTCTAGTAGATTTAATTCAATCACTGGTCGGGCACGTCGGAGTAGTACCAGTACCGCGATCGGGGTCGTTTGGTGGTCCGAGAGTTAAGAATTTAATAAACCGCAAGAACCCGGGTTCGGAATTGGATTATTGACTTCCGTCCGAGCTTAACGGTAATGGATTACGCATTAAGAGCTATTTTACAAATTAAATTCGATGCGAAAACGGCACCAAACCAAAGTCATACACGCGGCTAGTGCGTTATACATAGACCGAGGTTTAGTCGATTTTAATTTACGTATACACGTGTGCGCATGCACCTATATTATTTCTAGAACTGTTAATTTCACTCTGTACGTCGCTATAACATCAGTTTGTTGTTTTTTTTTTTAATCCGGATTTTTGCATTCAGAAAACTTCTTTTGTCCGACCTATACAGGGATATTTATTACTCTTTGTCTCTGCGCATGGATATTATACTCACATATATACATTACGCGCGGGCGGGCACACACACACACACACACACGCAAGAGAAATAATTCTGTCTTTTCTTTCGTTCCCTATTGTTATTGTAAACATATTGCTCCCTCCTGTCATCCTCGACGTAAAAAAGAACAAAGCTTAAAGTCTCCACCTAACGCGCGCGTATACCTGTTTTGCGTAAAATACGGTTCAGATCTCTTTCGTCTAACACCAAGTATTTTATTATTATTTTTAAACGATAAAAAAAAACCCATAGTAATAAAATAAAAGAACAGTTCACTTTTGTTACATTACCTCAGATTTTCCTTTAGACGTGCAGCTCATAATGTTTGACGGTTCCAGATTTATGGAATCCTGCTGAAACAAAACAAAAATTATCCCTTTAATAAAGTGTAATCTATGTCATAGGGTAATAAAAGACAAATAGTATTTTTATTATGTATCATTTGTATGTAGGCACTACGTAATAAAACTTGTAGATATTAGGAGCAATTCGTTTTGTTTTTTATTCATTCGTAAAATAGGATTGTAACATTTATGTCATCGTTTTACGTTTGTTATTAAATCGATAGTTCCAATAATATAATTTTACTACAAAATTGTTTCTAAACACTTACAATTATTACTAAATTTAAACTAAAATTATTTATTTTTAAACAATTCGTAGTATTTGTTACTTAATTTACATTTTTAGTGTTTTTTTACTCGATCTATAATATTTTGTTAACAAACAGTAGTAATGATAAGACGTTAAATTTCAAAAACAAAATGTTTTCTATATTTCAAGTCACGCATAATCTATGATCTGTATTATTTAAACGCGAGAAATAGATTAAATGTATTCAAGAGTTAGTTTTCAACCTTAAATAGTATTATATTTTTACAATTTCGTCATACTATTCGAGTTACACGTTTATATTATATCTCCAGGACTCCAACGCTATTTATTACTTATGATTAATAAAATAATGTAATTTTTTGCTTATAATAAGTATATAATATACCATTGTTTTAAGATTGACGTATAACCCAAAAAGACTTAGGTTTTATTCTTAATCTTTTAGGCATCTAAAGTTTATGCTAGGTAGTGAATAGAGTTTAAAATAAACGTGGTTTCTCTATCGAAGATAGATCTGCTTCAACACTTTCGATAATCCTCAGGTAAATCTCTTTTTCAATTTAGCTCTCATTTTGTTCGGATTTTTTTTCATTTTTTTTTCTATTACCAGATTCAAAATGGAAGCAACTGGAGAAGAAGAAGAAACGTGAACAAAAAATAAAAAGGGTCGCATTAATAGTTTCCAAATGCCCACTTGTTCTTATCCGTCCTCACCGCTAATCTCTCGTTGTCCTTACATGCATTTCTCTACTCTTTTTACCTCCCTAGGCCGATTCGATCGATCCGAAGCTTGATTTCCCGCAGGGTTTCCACACATTTGTGTACGTTTTTGCCTTTTTATCTTTTCATGTTTCGTCTGTGATTTTTAAAAGCTGTTTTCTCAAACACCCGACTGTTGGCCCAGCTTGCAAGACAAATTGGATGGCATTTTATGTCTGAAAACCCTTTTGCTGGAATATTTACCAGTCACCGAGAAATACAGCACAATATTGTTTTCACTGTTGTGTCTTTTCAACTATTTCTTCTCTAGACACCATATTTACTTATTATATATACATATATTTTTTTCATAGTCATATATAATACCACACTTGAGTTGGACTGATATAGTTCCAGAGAGTAAAGAAATTTGAATATTTTAAATTTGAATAGGCTTACTCAATTGCATTTATGCACAGGAGGGTAGTATTTTTATTCATTCGACATAGACAATTTTTTTATTATTTTTTTAGACATATACTCTAACAAAAAATATTATTACCAATATTTTCGCGGAGGAGTTTTTACTTGAGTAAATTTTCTCATCATACTATTCCTTTCGACTAAACACGCGATATAATAACCGTGCATCATCTTTGTGAACTAATATTATATACACTGTATATAATATTATACGAGTGAATACAAATCCATATGCATCATTTCTACGATATAAGAAATGCATTTTTATTAAAAATCGCATGCACGTAACATTTATTCCTACGAACCGTTATATTTGTGTATTTATATATATATATATATATATATTATTTTTTGTCCACTGCAACGTTAAAACGATGAACTAACAGCAATATTTTTTAAAACGCTGTTGGGATAAATAAAGATAAATATTGATAAGTTTTTACTATATTTAACCATAACATTTTTTAATTTATATCATTTTCAGTTTTTCAATTTTTTCTCAATTTTAACAAATTTTTTTCGTTACTGAAAATAATGTTTATCGTATCACTCAGCACGCCCAAAGTCCCCGTGGCATAATACAACTTACGTTTTTCCGGTCAAAAACATCTGATTAAATTCATTCGTTGGTAGCGGCGGTGGCTATGGTGGTAATCAAGTTGGTTAAATAAATATTTGGATTGAAAAGGGTATAAAATACTGTTGGTGCATATATAGGCAAACGCACGCGCACATACTCACACAAACAATTCATGTCGACGAGACAGGCAAACAATAACCTATAATAACACATTCAAACGCATATATATATATGCATATATATTTTATATATGTGTGTTTGTATATATGTATAGAAAAAAAGAAAAAATACGCGAGAGACCTGTTTGTCGATTGGCATGGCAACCGTGTGATAAGGAAGGATTTTGTTTACTTAGATCCGGGGTTGTAGTATTAGTTCCCAGCGAAAAACGTCAGAAAACATATGATAGATTCGGGTTGAACATATTATTATATTACCTGCACACGTTTACGAATACCGGGCACGTCGAATTGTTCAGAATTACATTTTTACACATCTGAAATGATGAATTCGCAAGATTGAAATGAAATCTACGAGTATCCGCCCTCAAAACAGCATTAAGAAGAGTGTGTACATTATTTTTTTTCTTTATATTTTATCGAAATCGAGAAACGTCCGGTAGGAAAAAAAATTTGAGAAATCTAGGCATCTTCAGTATTTCTACCATAGCCTGTTGTGGTTCGATTATTATCGTTACTAGTATTATTTGAATAATTACGTGCTTTAAACACGCGAACCAGCGTTATATACCATAATCAAATTTTATCAAATCTAATTATTGCATTTCGCGGCGTACATAATGAATTCACGACGGAATATCGTACTGAAATGTTCGACAAACTTTACGCGCCAACGTGAACACGGCGGCAGGCAATGTGTCAGGAATGTCAAGTACGTACACAATTTACGACCGAATTAATTGTTTGGCCGTGTGTGTAAGGACGGCAGACCTCGGCGCATGTTATGACGACAATTTAGCCTTATGTATACGCTCACTCCAGCTTGCCAGAATTCATATTATCATAAATGTTAATAAAATGTAAGTTATAAACGATGCTTTGAACTGTAAGATATTATTATTATTATTTATGGATTTTGATCGAATCAAATTTAAGACCAAAATGCGAGATATTTCGCAGAAACATTATTGAGACTTTTAGCAATGTTATTAATATAAGTTTCAGGTGGAATTGAAGTAATAACATTTCGTATGATTTGTATTAAAGTCTGCAAATAACGTCTGCCATAAATTAGTTATTTTAAGTCTGAATTTTGCAATATTTTAACTACGAAAACGCAACTTTATTGATATTGACGTTCATTTGTAAAACGAAAAGAATTATACGGAGCTAAATTGATTGAATGCATTATTAATTATTAGTACAATTTTAGAACGGATTGTATTATGTAACATAATACGATGTGATTTAAGTATTTATATATATATATTTATGAATTAAAGCGGTGGTTAAACTGCATTGAACACAGTCATAAAAATGATAATAATAATAATAATAATAATAATACACATCTAAATAATACATACGTATGTGTGATGTGTACTACCGGTACGGGATGATATTAAATAAAATTCACACCGTTGTGTGGCACACGTCATGTCACGATGTATTGTATTAGTCACAGTTGGTAAACCGACTTCCAATGTGTATTCCTTCTGCTGTTTTCCCCTTTTTCACGAGACCATTGATGCATGTCTGCGGGGGTGTGACGATAATATGTAACCCGCTTTGTCGGCAAACGGGGTGAACGCTACAGGATTTGACTCGACGTATAGACACGGTAGAAAGAAACAACTGAATATTCTTCTTCAAATCATCCGTCAGGAAATTGGAAAACACAATACGAATAGAGCAATAATACACCTCCGTTGCCAATTCCCAAATGGAATAATATTATATTATATACACACATCATACACATACCATCACCAGTCAAAGTGCACAGAGGCAGCAGCGAATACATATCCATATTATAAATAAAAGGTGTTCTGACGGTATGACACAACCGATCTAATAATTATAAATTTTCTGTGACGTTTCCGAATGAAATTCTATTAGGTGAGAATTTATAACGATTTCGATAAAATTAAGATATTAACACCACGGTTTGATACGTTTTCACGTCGAATTGTTGCAACGTGTTATCCTATTAAAATTCAAGACCGTAACACAAAAGTTTCGACGGTTAACACTTTGTTCCTGTCACTCGTGCACCGTGTTAATTATATATTAAAGTATATATTAGGTTTTTTTTTTAACACGTCTTATCATAATATTTAAACCGTTCTTGCTTTCATTTTTAAAAAGCCGTTAATAATTATAATATTTTTCAATTAATGCCAACTAAATATGTAACACATGATAACTAAATGATAATTATATAATATACCCCTCGCTAGTATAATGTTATATTGTAATATTTAAATAAATATTTTGCCACAATGCATAAAACAGTAGTTCACGTATACATTTACAAATACTAAACAGTTTGTGAATGGTGTACATAATATATAATATATATTTTGTAAATATAAATTCAAAAATTTAAATGCGAGCAAAATGGAAAACCCTCGACATTGTTATATGTATTATGTCTGTGTTATTTTTGCACAAAAGGGTATAATAGAAATTATTTCTATTTTCTCATAGCTATTGAATCAGCAACCAACAAACATGGGAAGTGTTTATTCACATAATGAAATTACCAAACAAACATTGAATTTGAAAATCAATCGACCAATTATTTTTTGGAACCTTTGAGCACTCTGACACGTGTATCTATCATCACTACCATCATCACCAACATCTTTTTATCTTTGTCATCCTTCTCTGCCTGTTATGCTTAAACGATTTTTTCCCAATTCACGTAGGAATAGCGAGGCCAAAAATGTCAGTGGCGGTAGTATTCCAGTAATTATTACAGAGTGGAATGCGTTTGACTTCCATTAAAAAACCCTCAAAAAAAAAAAAAAAGAACAGGAATTCAAATAAAAAAATATGCTAAACATAAAATCGTTAAGCCGGAAAATATGGGAGTAAAATTTCCAGTCTCCGCAGGTTTGGAAATTACTTTAAAGCGCGCACGATGTACCTATGACGATGTTAATTGCTACACAAATGAACTCCCAAACTGGCACAGCTGACGAACACCGGGTAGCTGAACATATTATTGTACGTAGTATATATAAAGCGATTATAATTGCATTTGTTTTCCTCAACTAGGGGTGGTCGGTATAGCAGCGGTGGCGTCGGCCGAGGGTAAGATAGATTTAATTAAAGCCCCTGCCTTGTATTTTCGGCTGAAATACGAGGCCTTTGGTCCGCGTACATGCTCGAAATGCCTATATTCACCTGTGGGGGTCAAATAATTATATCTATACGAAAGCAAAACGCGTTTGTACAAACCCGATACCGTCACAGATACTAAATATGATAATATATTTACACCACACGAGCAAAATCGAATCTCTGTGATGTAACATATGACGTAACCATTATTCACAATCGACATAGGAAATATAGCTATTTTTAACTTAGTATATTGAGGAGATAATTTCTGACCGGCTTTAATATCTATAACTTTGAATTTATTTAAAAACAACACTCACTGTCACGCATGAAATCCTATTTAAGGTTTAATGTATTGGTTATTGGTATACATAATAAACATTAGTATTGAAAAAAATGCATGCGTCCCGCAATACTTAATCTTCAATATTTTTGGATGTGAAAAGAGTCAGCATTCTTACGATAATATAATAAGTTTGATATTGTAATTAGAAAAAAAAAAGAAATTGTACAACAATAATTATTTACGACTCGTTCTTAAAACAATATTTTATCATTTTATTTTTATTTAAACGGATATAAATCTCGATTAGAACACAAATGGAAAAAGCTTAAATAGTAATATTATTCGCTGTACAAATTACAACATTTCTCAGCTTTTTTGGAAAAAAAGCTAAACTACTAAAGGTCATTTTTATACCATTCACACCCTTCTATTTCTCCATTCGTATTACGTGGTTATTTATTATTTTATTTTATATTTATGGTATTCTCCCGACTCTTTATTACATACATTAATTTTAGAGTAAAAAAAAAGGAAAACTACCGGTGGCTAAAACACCTTGGAAATGAGAATCCAAGTGAGTATACGAAAAACTCCGGTGTCGTTCTCATTACAACGTTTTGAATTATGCACCGCAAAGTTTACCTAATCCCTTGCGAGTGTAAAAGATCACGGTCCTTGTCGGTTTTCGAGGGTGCAATATAATTTCAAGACGTGAAAACATTTTAGAATGGATCAAATTTGTTTACTGTCTGTTAAAAAAAAATGTAAGTTTGTGGTAGTTGAAAATGATTTTTTGGAATTACGAAAAAAATAAAATAATTTATAGACCCTATAGATTAGGATTTCAAAAAGTAATTTGAAATGCTAAATAATTGTTGAGTTTGATTTATTTAGTTTTGAATAAGAGGAAGATAACCATAAGCTCATTACATGTCTATAGTTAAAAATAAAAAAAATCTTTAAATACCTATAACTCTTAAAATAAAACCGCTACGGAATTGATTTAAATTTTGAATTAAATTGTATACATCAATACCCTTCGTATTTACATTACTAGGTAACTTCAAAAGATCTGACTAGTTTATTTTTTCATGACAATAATTTTATTTAATTCTTACTTTAAGTTTTACATATATAAAAAAAATTGTGTACAAATAAAAATAACCAATTATGATATTATAAAATCAAATATATACATTACTAAATAATTAATATATTGCATTCAAATTAGCTACATGAAATCATTCCAAGTCGAATTATTAAAAATTAAATTCACCTTTTTGTTTAAGATATCTTTTATTGAAATATTATTTGTTGTCTTGTATATAAATATTACATGAAAACGGAAAATATTTTTTTAGTTTTACATAATTTATCTTTTATGATTTTTTTTTTAAATGCAAATTTTCAAATTAATCATATCCTAATAGTAGGTTTATTTGAAATCAATCGATGCAATATATTTTGTATAAAATTTGATTAAGATACGAGATGTTTTTTATATACAATTTATTATGATCAGATAACTTGTAAAGTCGAGACAAAACCTAAATGGTGCGCATTGTAAGTATTTTTGATGAAGAAAAAAAATGAGATTCAATCGGTTATGATGTCATTTAAATGTCATGGATTTATTAGAATACAAAAAGCACAAATGATAACAAAGTGAAATTTTGTTGAAACTTTTTAAGCGCATTTCCTTGTCATCTTTTTTAAAAGTTTTTATTAGGTGAGTCATTGTTATAAAACCTGTCCGAGTTAAAAAAAAACTAAGTCATCTTTACCTTTATAATTTCTAAGTTCTTTGAAGGCTATTTTTCTGAAGAAATTTCAAGATATTTCTGATATATATGTCCGATAAATTTGACCAAACTTACTAGTTTTCATATTTACTTTGAAAAGTATATTGTTGGCCAGTATAAGAGCCGTGCGATCTGTAACGCTTATTCTAGAAAGATGTTTTAAGGAAACATTTTCTTTTTGCTTCTTATTAATAAATATTAATTTTAGCGAAAACTTTTGGCCATGTAACGATTGTTTAGTACACATCGTCGAACAACCCGTGAAAACTTGTGTTTTGCAAACAAAATGAAAATTTGTAATGCATAATTAGGGAAACTAAAGAGAATATGTCTTAATACAACTGTTGAACAACTTTTCGAGTTTGTGTCTAGGTGGTTAAAACATATTTACTTGTTCTCTGAATCATGTGTTCGCGACGTTGCTATTTATTTTAATGAACGAATGGTCTTGTTAGGAATTACTATTTTACTTGAAGTCTCAAAAATATAATCTCAATGATTATTATACCCTATATTTACCTAAATAATGTTCCGTTTTAATATTCATACCTATTTTTAGAAAAACTTTTATTTAGATTTATCGCTATTGTAGGATTGTATTATAATAAATATACAATAATATAAATTTATAATGGGTTTATATAGGTAATATTAAATAGTAATCATAACCAATTTTAATTAAAATTATTATTATTGTTGTTGTGGATTGTAAAGAAGGTATAATATAAATTATATCTTAGCGATCCGATGACTTGTACAAAATAATATAATATTGAAAACAATAATTGTTATGAATGTATAATCATCTCGTATTCATTAAATAGTAAATTAAATTATTTTATTGAATAATATATTAAAAACTTGTACTTGCAATTCGAGATATTGATTATAAATGATTTTCCACTGTGTGTGTATACTTAATACAATAAATAATACCAGTTATGTATATATATTAATTAACATATATTATGTTACATTAAGGTCCTACACACTATGTGTAATAACTCATGTAAACTTATATTTATTTAAATCCATCATCAGTTTTGCAATAAAAGATTTTTAAGATAAAATAAGAAATAAGATAAAAGTGTATTAAATATAGGTTCGTAGATAGATACGATAATATAAAATCGACATAATATCCTAAGTATCTTACCGATCAGTGTTTATCCCAGCAAATGATTTTTTTTTAAATATAATATTTTTGAAAATAATTTTAGTATTAGAGTCAAGATAATTATTTATATTATAATTTATGGTATTTTTCAAATTACCCAAACTTAAAATAAAAAAAATAAATTGTTGTTTTCGAGTTTTTTAATTTAATGGGCTAATTAATAGAGCAAATTTATGTTGATACTTTAAATGTTAAATTATTAATTTCCATTGAGTATTATAACATTAACGTACTAGTTCTAAAGTTTGAGCGGGAAGCAAGTTGTGGAGTTTATAGACGTAGTATAGGTGGATACGTAGGTGGACAAACCTTGTGAGACAATCTGTGTATTGTATTATAATAATATTATAATAAGTCATTTATGTTTCATCGAAGTATCATCCTAATCCGTAAACGAAATGTGTTGGCGGACGTAAATATATTACGCGATTTGTTGAAAATTACAACACACTATTTAAACTCCCGGGTAAGAAAAAATAAACACCATACCCGTTACCTGCCGAACGGCATAGCCTTAGTTGGAAGGCAACATTTCGGTATGGCCGATGTGAAGGAACGATACTGGTGGGGCAAGAACGGTAGCCGGGCGATTTCCGTTGTTTCCGTGGGAAGGGGTTGATTTACCGTTTTCGAGGGAGTATTTTACTTTTTTTCCCCGTTCCTCGCTGATCCCTCATCACCATCCGGGTCAGGTGTGTCCAATTTGAAACTCAGCCAAACGTACTCGATGCCAAAGCGCGCGCGGGATTCGCTTGTCGTCCGGCAATAATATACACCCGATACATTAATTTACCTCGAACGGCGAAGAGAGGGGGAGAGCCGAAATGAGATCGAGAGGAAGAGAGATAGGACTAGGCAGTGAGTGATGGTAGAGGGGGAGTGGAAATTAGATCCAATGATTAACGCGGGGCGACTCGAGAGAAAATTGTACCCGGTCGAACGGGATACAGTGTGGCCGAGCGGGTGGGATGGGGCGAAAACAATCGGATTACCGGAAAGTTTTCCAAACTCTCTGTGTACAATTCTCTCTCTCTCTCTTTCTATAATATATATATATATATATATATTATGTGTACTTGGAGACAAGCGAATTTATTATTCACATTGCGGAGACTGCACCGCGACGGCGAAGTGGCGGGTGTATAGTTATTCGTTAACGAGTACGATTCATAATAATTTTAAGTTAATAAGTAGAGTGCCCAATGAACCGTGTAAAACTGCGATTCTAAATTTCTCAATTGGTCTTTATACAGTATTTTACTCGGTATAGTATTTGTTACGAAAAAAAATAAATACATTTTAGTATGCTGTTTAAGTATACGTGTATTGTGTGTACTTTATAATACATAGATCTATTATAATGTCATGCAGAAAATTATGAGCAAAAAAACGTCATCGTTTTTTTTAAATTTTGTTTTAAATGAATTATTATCCTTTACTTATAAATACACAAAAGTTACATTAAATAAATATTTTTTAATATCGTTTGGTTTAATTATTATATAACAATCTATTCAAACAAAGTTTTACGATAATAATTCTTCGTAGCTCGTAAATCATTATTATTTACACAATCTTTACTAACAATTTTTTTTTAACAATACTTATTTTAATCCTCAACACTTGTTTTTTAAAATTATTATAAGCTTGTATATTATTTAAATCCATTTTAGTCTTACTAAAACTACTCTTACTCATATTTTTAAATTAGACGTAACGCAAATGAATTATTAAATAACATAATATAAACCACACGGCGAGTGCATAATGTATAATGCAATATTTTCAATAATTATTTAAGTCAAGTTTAAATAAAAACACATGGGGTAAATGAAATCAAAATATACCTTAAGCGTTACTGGAGGTTGATTTTGAATTAAACCATTTCCCTTAAGACGCGTACTGGCGTAAACGTATAGTTCTAGCAAGTTCTGCAAAGAAACGCGTTATCGGATTAAAAGGGTAAGACAAGCGTAGATTGAGACTCATGAATTGTTAATTGGTCAGAGAAAATAATTGAATTATTTTATCGGGGAATGAAAATAATTTGGTGTTCGATTAATGTTACCCTTAACTTAGCAAATTCATGTGGAAAAACTAAAAATGGTATTTACACGTTATTATTGTTGGCGTCATTTATTTTGTCCGCAAAACGAATTATAGTTACAAAATACCGAGATAAAATAAGTAATTCCGAAACGAGGATTTAGTAGGGTTGGTTAATTTGATTCCCGTTATAGTTATTAAATATAAGTATTTACTAATCAACGAAGAGGAGATTTGTTTTTTGGGAAGAGGCCAAAATGGTTATACGCGCAAAAAGGACCAATAAAACGAAGTGAGTTATCACTTCGTTATATAATGAGAACGAAACAGCGGTGTTGGCGGCACGGCCGAGTGGAAATCGTTTATTTTTAATCTCAGCAGAACAACACACAGTCCGGGCCGTAAATTGAAATCGCTATAATTGCGATTTTAATGCAAAGTTGTGCGCGCGTTATTCTTATTTTATTCTTTACTGACGTTTATATCTTCGGTACTATACAAGAGATCGAGTATATATAAATAAAAAAATATTTATTAATATAAAATAAACCAACGTGTAGCTTATATTATGAAATTTATGTACTCGTGTCTTGTACTTATTACATTTTATTACGTAGTCGTAGACGTTGTACACACACACGTTCTTATAATACTCACACGCGGCTAGAGTAGGAAAATAAAGTAAAGTGGATAGAAAAATCGTATTTTTTCTCCTACTCCTCTTCACCTGTACTGGCTGTACCACGCCTATACTAAGCACACGTGGCTGTCTTTTCTACGACTAAACTCACACACGATGATTTTCAAGTTATTTTTTTTTTTGCTGAATAATATATTATATATTAAGCTCGCCGCTGTCGATGCAATGGCCGTATTTGGCGTTAGTAGAAATAAACCCACGTGGGTCGTCTCCGCGATATAATTTTCCATATACAAATGAATATTGAGTTATATACGGTATAGACTACTAAATCCACTGCCACTGCAATCTCTGGACAAATTATTCCATAACATCTGCACAAAAGAATCCCTACGACGTATAATATACAAATGAATTATTCCGACACAGCACAAAATACAACCTCAATAACATGTAAATGCGCGCATATATAGGGTTTTTCGAATGACGAAACGTAAAAGACCGAGGGAGGGAGATAGTAGGCGAAAAAAATTCACAAAGGCCAGTCGAGCGTTGGACAATGTTTTATTCACGAGATGACGTTGACAAAATCTCAACTGCGAAACTCTCATCCCCGTCGCCAGTGTATGATGATGGTCGCGCCTACCTACCTATACCTATCTACTAGTAGTGACTATATTGTACATAATTTTCTAGCACACCGTTTAATCGGAAAATGTTATTGCTTGCGCATAGTATGAAGCCAGCCCCTGTTTTACATACTCCTGCGTGAACACATTCGTGCGCACAAAACCTTATAATATTCGTTAAGGCAAAATCCATCAAATAAAATTGAAGGCTTACATATTATATTAAATGCCTAAGATTTTTAATAAAAATTAGTAGTTTATTATTGTATACAATCACGTAATGTGATTTTTTTTTGGCGTTGGTTAAAATATGTTAGCCAGTTTAAACGCTTGTTTAACTATAACATCACAATAATGGGGAAAAAAATTGCATAAATATTTCAAAATACAATATTCTGTTATCGATAATATCAACTATTGGTAATCGTTGTACAGTTTTATAATATAATTTATTAGACGAAATATGATGCATAATAAAAGATTTAATTTTAATTTTAACGAAATAATGTAGATAACAAGACAATTATAATTATTAAGACATTTTAAGTTTGCGTTTAATATTTAAATGTTAATTTTTATATTTAAGTAAAAAATAACCAGTGAAGGTAAAAAAATTTTTCATTGTTGCCTGTGGGGTGTTCAAACACTGAAAACATTCCACATAAATAAGGAACTGCTGTATACAGTAATTTTTAAATGTTTAACCACCACTCTCGTCTTAACTTACATGCGTCTACAGATTAAATAAAAAAATAAAATTTTACTAGTTTATTACTGTCTACGTTAGTTGAAAAATAATAATATTAATAATACCTATTTATATTGGTTTTAGGTAAATGATTATCGTATTTAGTTTGCAATGCATATAACAGCGAGCTTTGTATAGGGAAGCGAATTTTCAGTGTACACAACGATTCGAACCGTATTATACAATATATACATTAAGTTTTTGGCGGGATTTGGTCGTGAAAATAATGGACCCGAATGGTTTCAAGGCACTTTATTATAGTAAGATGCACGGAACAGTCTAAAAGAGGGTTAGATACATAGGAGAGGATGAATAAGAGTATATACAGTTGTGACGGCAAGATAGGGTTAGCGTTGGGTAATCAAAGAGCGTTTTGCCTTGCTGGCGGAGACGAGTTTGATGTGCAAATAAACCACCAACAAATGCAAACTCTCTCTCTCACACACGCACACGCACACATACATGTATACTTGCAATCGGGTATTATGCCGTTCGCAACTATCAGTATAGTTGTACAAGTGCGCATAGCACAACCAAAATAAATATGATAATATCAGCAGACGTATTAAACGAGTGAAAAAAAATATAACCAAAAATGTAAGAAAAACAATTCAGGGCGTATTATGTGCCTTTGACAATCCAACGAGATTCGACGCGGTATATATTATTATATTATAATATATTATTATTATTATTTTACTGTCATCAGGTGAATTACTGAGCGCGCTAGGCGTAGTAGGTACATGACATACATGCATGTAACGGTGGTGGCGGTGCGCGTAACCTCCAGGCAAACGAAACGATCCGACCGTGAACGGATAATGAACCGGAATGTTGTAACAATAATAATAATAATAATAATAATAATAATAATAGTAGAAATAATAGTAATAATTATTATGTCGATGATAATCACACGTGTTCGCATCGAGCTACATACCTAATCGTGTTGTTAAGGTTTCCCGTATCAGGTCGTCTTCGGTTTTGGATAATAGAATTTTTTTTTAGCGACTATAAAATTAAATTGTTGAGCGAATTGTTTATGATTTTCTTAACTTTTTTTCAAATATCTCTACCGCTGTAACTTTATAATATAGTTGGATGTGATAATGGTCGCTAAGATCTATCCACAAGATACGTATTGCCGTCGTCGTAACCTTAGACGTTTTGCGTGAAACTTTACAGTATAAAAAGTATAATATAACTAAGTCATTGCGTATAAATTCTAGGCGAGAATTTACTCTCTACAGTGACATAAAATATTAACTCTATTAAAACACAATAGGTGTAAGGATAGCGACCACAATATATATATATATATATATATATATATATATTATACAGGATATTATGTTTATACACTAAATTTCTCAAGTGTCGGAAACCAAGATTCGAGAATTAAATACTAACTGTCGGGATATACTATCGGATTATATATATTTTATAACTTCTAAAAAGTAAGATCGATTATATTAAATAAAAAAAATAACATATTTATACTTCTAAAAATTTAAGAACGCATAATCTATTTTAAAAAATAAATTAAATTATTCATTTTTGATCTGGAAAAATAAATTTACTTGAAATAAATCATTCGAAATGAATTAGATAATAATTAATTTAATAGATAATATTTAACATCACATTTTGTGTGACTATACAGTTTATACAAATAAATCGAGTAACTATTATCTTTAAAAATCAATTCCAAATGGAATTTATAGTACCATAATTATTATTAAATAATAATAAAAATATTAATACAAGAAATTAAATATTAAAAAAACCATTTTTGATAGAATAAAATAAAATTTCATTCCGAAGTTATTACGAAAAACTATATGGAAATTGCAAGAAAAAATAATTGTATTTTACAATTAAAAAAATACAATATATTACATAAAAAATTAATTGTATACAATTTAGTTAAATGTAACTGTATTAACAAAATCCCAGGTCAGATTAAAATATAGACTATCATTGAATAAGAACAACATCACGTACTATGAATTGATTTATGGGTGTTTTTTATTTTATCTCAAAATAAAGATTTATTTTTGAATGATAAAAATCATAATTAATGCCATTATTATTTTACATTATTTTTATATTATTTTTATTTATAATAAAAATTAATTAAATTAGATTAATTAATTATTAAAAATTATTATTTTTATTAAAACAAGATTTGTAGTATCATAGATATTAAAACATGTATACCTACACCTAATTGAAATGGATCAAATTTATTCAATAACAATATCGAAACATTAAGTTAATAATTTTTTTAATAGGTACCTAAGAATTATGTTTATATATATATAGTAAAGCTTATACAAGAAGTACGAAGTGTTCAATTTAGTGTAGTACCATAAATTTGTGGCATACGTTAATAATTCATCATCGTCAATTCAACGCAGTATCAATTTATTGGTGCGGCAATTTATTACGTGGTTAATATATTGTAAAATGTTGGGTGAAAATAAATATTTACATAGTAATTTACTTACATGCTGTAAAGTAAAAATGATTAATAGCTTATTTCAATTATTATATTATAATCTTATCGATAACTAAAAAATCATAATACATGTGTATTTTCTTTTTTTAGTAGCGAAAACCATTATAGATTGCAGACTTCCAGATCAGTTATAGGAAAATAGAATCACAGATTTTTAGATAATATTATAAAATATTTTATTATTTATTTTTAAACACGATAAAGGTACCCATATTATAGATGTGTAGTTATTGTAACATGATAATTCTAAGCTATTATTGAGAATTTAGTTTTTATTTATAATAATGTTTACAGAAACGTGGCTGAGATAGAAATATAATATTATGTATTTAGTTTAGAAACTATGTATTTAATTACTTAGTGATAAAGTGTAATCCTGTGATAATACTTTCTTAGTCTCAGACTTATATATAATCCATTAGGAAGGTCAATATAGAAACTATATAGACTATAGAAGATTGACCTGACTTTCGATTAGGTCTTATCTAAATATATAGTAACTTTAAAGAAATTTGACAAAGAAAGATGAACTATATTATTGATCGTATAAGTTTAATTTCGAGAAAATATTAAATAAAAAATGAAAGTAAAGTTATTCAATCTATTAAAAATCTCTTTTTTGTTCTCCATTTAAATATAACATAATATACATAATAACTACCTATACAATATATTTACATAAGATTTAATGTTTTTTTTTTATTGAGCATAAACTTAAACATTATCTAATTTTTGTTGTTTATTTTAACACACAAATCTGATAATGTAAAAAGAACTTCTTAAAAAGTAAAGAATAAGTAAGATAAGTTGTTTAAGGGGAAAATGTGAATATATTTTTGTAACAAGTTATTCTTTGCGAAGTTTAAAAATAATACAATTTCTTTCAAATACAAATGGGCTCACGGATGGAACTTGAAAACGACGACTACGATGAAATTGAAATCTAAAATTGAATTTCAACACATGGGTTATAAAAAAAATATATATAATCAAAAGAATACCTATTCGTAGATAAGGGAAGTAGTGTTTTTGTTACGTATATTTTATGTAACTTTTAAAATTTTATTTCAGTGTATATTATTATTACTGAAAACCATAACATGGTTTGTAGTTGGACTGAAGTATAGGTATGCGGTACATTTCGATTTTAATGTTTAAAATTTAAAAAAATAATTTATTATTAGTGATATAAAATTTGATATGTATACATCAATAAAATATACACGTAACACGTAAATACTCATTTAAGAAATATTTTATCAAAATATAAAGAAAAAATAATTTACACGATACTTTACTATCAAATATCAATTAAAAACAAACGTTAACACTATAATAGAAACAAAAACAAACGAATAAAATGATATTACCTATAATTAATAGAATACATAAACGAC
This sequence comes from Rhopalosiphum maidis, assembly GCF_003676215.2. NCBI lineage: Eukaryota > Metazoa > Arthropoda > Insecta > Hemiptera > Aphididae > Rhopalosiphum > Rhopalosiphum maidis. The sequence goes on from NC_040877.1 coordinate 90,618,303, forward strand.
ACTGCAGGATATTTACATCCGTCGATGTCAAATAAAAACGTCCATTTTAAATGGGATTATCGTAATTAAATGTGTGATTTTATTTTAAAAATTCGACGATAAAATATTGTAATATATTACCCGTGTACCGCCCTAGGGGAGAAACGGACGAGACTTATTATTACTATTACTCGATATTATTGTTATTTTCACTCTGGAACGGGATTCGTTATACGATAGGAGGGACGACCAAGACCACCACCCCGCCAACCCACCCAGCCGTGTAGGGCTGCCGAATGTTTTTCCATAATATTCGTGGCGACCGGACGAAATGTCGGCTTAAATCCTGCACAGTGCATCGCCCTAATATATAACATGTATATATACTCAGTGCACCTACTTTAGCAGAGGAGGAAGTGGGGATATATCAGTTTAATAAGCTATTCGTTTAATTTACGGCTGACGGTAATACGCCAATAGTAGATAATATATATATATATATATAGATTATATGAGTAGTTTTTTTTCACTTGAGGTGGGGTGGGTGTTATTTTGGTGCAAATATCCCGTCGTAAAATATCCGAAGGGAAGGCCGCGAGCACGGCGACACTGCACCGATCAGGGACGACAATAATTACAATAAAAGCTCTGTGGCTTTATATTTATTGTGAATTGTCCCGCAATAAAATTTTATTTACTATAACACACGACCGCGGTTAGAGCGGCACAGCAAATCGGGTACAAGGAAAAAAAATGTATATACGTATATATAAAATATACACAATGTTTATAAATAAATACTTCCCCGGCTATTAGTAGGCATGTTTCAATTTGCCCGGTCCAATTGTCGTTGCGGAATACGTTTGAAGGGGTTTGGTTAATGATTTTTGCGGCTTTAATAACGACTTGCAAATACAGTAGCGACCGTCGCTCGTATTATTCGTGTACACCGTTTTAAATTAAAAATAGTGCAATATTTATATCGATCTTCGGGGTGAACAAGACAAATGGGGATGCGGTGGAGAGAGTACGAGAAGACCGACGCGTGGCAGCTTGGTTTTATCGGTGGAATGACATTTTATGGGTAACTAAATAACAATTAAAACGTTAATAGGACGCTAATTTTAGGTGTATATTATTATTGTAATGTGCGCCATAATTGTGATATATTACACGCGATACGACGTGATAGCGTTATCGCAAACGCAAATGTACGAACGTAATTTGAGGATAAAAATCAAACGTTTCTTTTAAGAAACGGTTTACAGTACACACTAGAAAAACATTATTTGATAGCGGAACGATTTCCACACAATATATTATTTACCTATTTCAATTTTTGTGTTCAAGATGCATTTTTAAATTTTTTTTTGATGTTTTTTTTTTGAAACGACTTTTTAAAATTCTTCTTTTTATTTGAAACAAAAATATAAATATTTCAATTTCACTGTTAGACGTTTATTTGACATATGACGGTGCGCTTCACCTATGGGTTACATTTACATATGTAGATGTAGATTACTACCAACTATTTATTGTATCATTTATAATTACACATTTAAATAATAATTTTAAGAAAACGTAACGATCAATTGCACTGCTATAGAGTGTTTTATAATGGCACTTAAATTTATTTCTTAAACAAAAATATTTAGAAATTAATAACATTTACAATCTTACTATTAAAATGTGTAAAATATAGTGCACTAATATATTATATTATTATGTATGCATTTATTATTTACATATATTACTTTAGATTTTGAGAGGAGTATTCAAATTTTAATTCAAGTATTGTACCACAGACAAATAGATGTATTTAATTGTTCGTAAAAAAATTATTAGTTTAGCAAATACAAAAAATCAATTAGATTAAATACACAGTGTATATATTAACTTAGATACATAATAATAAATTGTTCTAATATTATGATAATACATGTTACAATCAGGTTATGTTTTGGAAGATATCAAAAAAAAATTTTAATTATCAATCATTTAGAAGGAACATTTATTTCTAATTAAATCATTAATTTAAATTAAATGATCTATACAACTCAAATGAAACGGGAATCGTATGCCAAATAATTAAATGGTATTTGTATTTATTTCAAATTATATGGTTTTTATATACAATTAATTTTAATAACGGCCTACTGTTGAAATGTAAAGGCTTTGCTTGGTGTGCCAAAAGAGGCGTAATAATTAAAAAAAAAAAGGAGATGCCGATCAGTGCATTGTGTTCTTTAGATTGTAAAATTAATTTCACGACGGTAATAGTATGACGAGTTACCAACAAAGAGACTTGTAAACTTGTGAAATCATGGCGATATGAAATTTAAAAACTACAATTTGTTTAAATCTATACAAAAAAACACGTTATTCAAAATAGATTTAAGTAATCAAGTAATAGCAAAATAATATGAATTTGACTATACTTATCAAATATATAAAAATCAAATAAAAAAATAATATAATTTTTGCCGGGAGTATGATTTTTTATTCTTAGATAATCCATTTTTTCGGCCAATTGAAGTTCCCTTAATGGACAGCATCTCTACATATTATGTTATTTCCCACCAAATTTATGTAATCTATATACTAAAATATAATATGTTTTATTATACAAATATTATGTGTACAGATTGCATATTTTTCTAAAAAAAAAAAATTAGAACTACGATCAAAATTAAAAAATAACACGGATTTTTTGATTACAGAAAAAATCTTTATGATACACGTGAACACGGTATATACGACTATCCTGTATACTTGTTATATATTACGTATAAATCTAATTCAGCGGAAGGAAAAAAATCATCTTCCTTGCCGCGGGACACGAACCACCGTCGGAAATAATTAATTATATTATCTCGAGCCACGTGAAAAACCGAACAGATCCAAGAACGTGCGAGATGTGTTATACACATATATACACATAAAGATACACTTTCAGTGCGGTATAATAATATGAGGTTATTCTGGAGCTAATGGGGCACGTATAACTGTCAGGACGGTTGCCGTTGATAAATTGTCGTCGCGGAAATTTCTCGCGAAAAAAGACCCCACCGTGTTTTGGGGACGGCCACGTTTGGGGGATGAGTGGAAGATAATGATATAATATACATACTATATATAATAATATTATATATTATAAATATAAATATAATGTATAATAGAAATCGATCATATTATCATGTACTATTATTCTATCATTTAGAATTTTTTCATCAAGAGACAAGTGCATGCGTTTTATATTATCAAGGAAGCGACAAAAAAAAGAAATGGAGAGAGGAAGAGAGAGAGAGATGCAAAAGAAATGCTGCAACTGCAGCTGTAGTAGCGTTAAAAGAGCAATAAACAATTTTAGGATGAGATCCAAACTCTTAATTTAATATAATAACATCTCGGAGTCCGCAAATAGGATATGAGTGGACAGTTGGTCTAGGCTGCCCGAGTCGGTGGTATTTGGTGCGTGTGAAGAGGGTAGGTCTTTAAGGGATTTCGATATCATCGCTGCAACTGAATTTATCGGGTCGTTTAATGATAGGCCGGCGGTAGGATTTTGCTTATCAGTATGCGAATCTCCTTTTTTCTGCCGGCGCCGTTTTGCAGACGTTTTCGACTCCATCCAGACCAATAAAAATAGCCCTCCGTTCCCGCCAAGAAAAAAAAATAAAGAAAATCCGCATATACGACATATCATTATGTACTCACTTTACGACGTTTGGTTCCTATGTTTTTACGACGAAAAAGACGTCCCGTTATTGTATTGGATTGGCCAATCAATTCGAAGCTAATATATCCAGAACAAAATCCGTAGTTTTACCCTACTTCTATAGTATACCTAACCTAACCTAACCGTGGCTATGAAATCGATTTTATTCGAATTGATTAAATACGTCGACAAAGCGTTAAAATCCTACGTCATATTATTATTATTATCATAAGATTTAATAGTTATTTTTGTGTTATTCAATATTAGTCATTTGAACGAATGAAAATTAAAATAATCAATGCTAAAAAAATCGCTATTAAATAGATAAAAAAATACAATGAGTTTTATTTTACATAGATTATATAATTTATTGTTTAAAAATAAGAAAACCCTTATAAAAGTGTAATTCATTGCAATTTCGAAAACCAATTGATTTCGATTTAAACTGCAGTACCTATATAATATATCACTCATGAGTCACAATTATTTAGCTTTATAGTTATTTTATATTTATTATATTTTATACATATTTAATAAAAATCACATTTTTTACTTTGACCAATGAGACCAGACAAAAAGATTATTAATTAAAAACAGACACAGAGACAAAACCTTTCTACTGATTATAAAACACAAATATTAATTGGACTTGTTAATAATGCGGTGAAAGTAAAATTATAAGTAATATAATCGTAAGATCAAAATTGAAAAAAAAAGTATAAAAAGTGTTTTAATACATTTTTTCTTGTCTTCCTACTTGTATTAAATCTATACGTTAATACTGTATTCAAGCTGATAAATCTGAAAGGGATGATAGAACAGTATACTATCCTTCTCATTACTGTTTTTGAAATTTCTCTTCTAGTAAAACTAATTTGCAACAAGTCTCGTTTCCTTTTATTTTTCTCTCTATTCACTCTTTGCACGCTGTAGATTTTCATTTACTTGGCCGCAGCTTATTTTTCGACATAACAGTTCATTCGGTCTTTGACGGAAGATGGAATGAGTTGGGACATGGCCTGTAGTGACGGTTATGGGGCGAGTGATGAAACACTCTTATTCGCAAAAATAATAGTAATAATTTGAGAGGATAATGAAAAATGTACAAATATAATATACCAGAGTTTGAAATTAAGTTTTAGCGACTTACGAAGTCATTCGTATAGATGTATTTTAAAGAAATTACTATCAATCGTTATTAAGAAGGTAAAAAATATGAATTTGATGCCAAAGGCTTTTCATCGTTAATGGAGAAGTTAAAAAGAACACAAGTCTACTGATTTTTATCGTATTGCAAAGAATACTATCCAGTATCCATTGGTCTAATTCGATAAGAGAAAAAAAAATTGTACTACAATATTTTTTTGCTATGGTTTTCTTTTTTGTTTCATTGGTCGTCGGCGAAACAATATCACTGTCTACCAGAAAACTTGTTACGAGTGTCTCATTAAAAGAAATTGTTCCGCGTTACTAATGAACCCTTTACAGACACTCTATGCGTAAAAAAACATACAAAAAGGTTTATAATGGTTGGGTAGATTTTCCTTCGGCCGGGACAATTTGGCTTATGCGCGGTCGGGAGTCGTTATTAAATTGGTCAAATTTGATTTTCACACGTTAGACAGCACACAGTGTGTTTAAAAAAAATTTAATCTACAGGCAAAAACATGCAATAAAAATGGATGTAATGAAACTATAGTTATTATGTACTTTGTTTGGGTCCCGCTCAGCTCAATTCGTTTTCAAAACTTTTGTACGCGTATCTTTTTCATGAAATATGTATAATATTATGATGTACTTTTTGCAAGTATGACGGTTATAGAAATACATTAATCTGTTTAATTAATTGTTTTCAGTCGATGGAACGGTTGCAGTTTTTTCACACATGGATATTTAATATTACTATAAAATAAATTGATATATATTTTTTTAAATTTATACTTGAAGATTAACGTAATTCAATAAGTACTTGTTGTATTTATTTAAACGTAAACAACTCTATACAACGCGGATTGAGATAAAGAATACCTGATAATATTATTTTCAACATGAAATAAGTGTATAAGATATAAAATTTGGCCACATAATAGTTTAAGACAATTTTATTTTTTTTTATTAAAAAGTTTTCTTCAACAGTAATTACCTGAAAATTATTTACTTATACCTTATGATTTATTCTTGAAATATTGTATGAATTATTAGTGTTACTGAAATATGTCTTTTTAAAAAGTAAAAATATAAAAATTTGTGTTCACTTGGGGGTAACAAAAGTTTACAATTTTTGGTTTTAAATGCAATTAATGAAGGTATGAGAACATGTTGAAACGTAGTTCGTCATATTTTGGAAAGTGTAAAGCGGTAAACTTCTTTAGACCGCTTCAAGTATTCACGCACGTAAAACGTATATACGCGACGAACAAGTTTCTTTCGCTTGAGGCACCCTCCTCTCATGCTTAACTCTCATTTGTACCATTCGACAAAACTTCGTTAAGGAAAATCAGCAAATCGTCGACCGTGTTTTTGGCAACGAGACGACTGAGAGATTCGGCATAGTTACTTAAAACGAATTCTTGTACGGAAAGTACGTATACCTCGATGACGAACCTCCTTCTAATAAAACATTCCAAATGTAAAATGATTCGGATTCAACTTTAAATTACGTTATACGACCCGTGGTTTTAATACGTTTTCAGATGAAACTTTTGTACTACGTATTAAATTAAAATATTTCGATATCGTTTTTATTAAAATATTTTTTTTAGTCACCAATCAGCAGAGAAATTAATATAAAAAATAAAACGACTGTGCATAACTGCGATAGTTCCCAACCCACAATTTGTCTAGTACATTATAATATTATTACGGGCACTCCATATTTATGATTATTATAATAAAATTATTTATTTATATTGGTTCAAAAATAGTAAATTATAACAGTTTATTTTTTATATGTATTCTGGTGTTGCAGAAATAGTAAAAATTATAATTAACATTTGAATACTACGAGTTATATCTAACATTTTCAGAAGAAAAATAGGTATTGTTAAAACACAATGGAAACATGATAAAATGTTTGTACAAAAAGCTCTGACTAATGGCACAATGTTTAATAATAATGACAATAATTTCTACTTTATTCAAATGCCAATATTAAAATAATGATTGTTAAAAATTCACCCTCTGGATCAAATTCCACTTATGTACAATGTGTACCATGTGTATTAGGGGAAGGGAGAGCATTACAAATGGTTCGGGCAAATTTTTGATATCAATTTGTAAGCCCCGATTAGTAACATAAATAATTTTTTTTTAATTCCTATGATAAGCCCATGATAAAATTTTAAATACATATTATTTTTATGGACGATCAGCGATGGTAAGTAATTACATGTTTCCATTAGCTATAATTATTTGTTATCGTAACTATTTTACTCCAGACCCAAACATAGAATATTGTGCGCGGGTTTGTATGTTTAGGCGGGCAAAATACTACGTAGACACCGTGAGGAGAGAGGTTGGTAAAAAAGTTTTCCGCAACCGTTTCCTATCGGACGAATTACCGAGAGGAGCTCGACTCTAATGTCATTGATACTCTGTGGTTCGGTATATATGTGTGTATGTGCGTATATACGCCTATATAGAAACAGCAATGATAGCCACGGTATATGTAGTGAGGTAGCTACATTATATTATTATACGGCAGCGAGGCAGATAGAAGCCTCATAGGTTTAAATGTTTAAAGACGTATTGGCCGTTTTATGGATTTTCGGTACCTAACATTCCTGAACTGACCACCATTATAGAGTTAGTAATTCTAAAAGGGTTGACCACATAAAATATCGCAATGTGTATCCATCAAAGTATCAGCGTAGTATTGGGATCATTACGTACCTACATTGTAGCTGCTGGCCATAATTTATTATTTTAATTACGATTTATAGTGCTACGATGCGACGACCTCGAGGGATTTAAACTTGTTTAGAAAAATACGAATACGATACAGTAACATTGTTTTTTTTTACCTATAGTATACTGTACGAATTTAATTCAATAAAAGTTCAAAATAAATGGCCTCAGGTGAGTGAAAAGTCGGGTTTTCTCTTTATCATATTTTTAGGTTGTTTTTTTTTTTACTATGTACATATATGTATGTATACATTTTTTTATAATATGTATAATGTAATATTAATAACGATAAATGAGACCAGTGCAGCTTTTGAAATTTATGACCTTTGACCCTTTCGCCGTACATGCGCGTAAATACTGAAATTTTCATCTCTCCCACTTCTTGCCTCCACCATATTTTCCAAACGAGGTTAAACAGGACTTGTGATTTATGCCTAGCAATTACATGCGGTCAAAGGCTCAACGCGCGCGAGCCTGGGAATGCAATTAGGTTGCACCGTTGATGTACGACCAAAGTGAGAATTTTGAAGATTTTAATTTGCCACAATTGCTTCGCTGTGTAAATGAAAGCACCGTTAATTTCGGGATGTTCTTTCAACTTGAAATTAGTTCGAAACGCCGGGAACATCTCCTCCTACTCCTCTTCGCCACGAAAGCTCCCTATTACTTGTTATTCACCGTCTCCTTGTCAGGCATTTTTTTTAACTGAAAAGTTATTAGCATTAATAACTCTTTAAATATCCCCTCAGGTAAATAAATAATTTCCTTAAAACAATTCCCAACGAAAAGTAACGAGGATATTAAAACTAAAACGGATATTAAGACTACTATAGGTACCTATACTTTTTTTAATTATAAAAATATATTTCTAAAATTTGACTTGTAAAAAATAAAATTAAAAAAAGGAAGTTTAATTGAAATAATTTGACAAGAAAATGGCATTTGTTTTTTGTATAATATGTATTCATCGGTTGCAACTTACAATACAATTAAATGTATACAAGCACTATTAGTTTTATATTATAAGTATATGTTATTGGTTTTTTTATTCCGATATTCCTTCCAGAAAATAATATTAGGTTTATGATATACCATTTATAATAATAGTTGTTTATTTTACATTTTACTAAGAATCATAATATAAATAAAATGTTCGTATACTATTAAAATGTATAGTAATATAACATTTCTTAATAAAAACACACACACACATAAACATCGTTCTTACAAATATATTTATATATTATAAGGTAAATAGTGTGAAATATGATCCATTTGGCTTGAAGCGCCAATTTGCCAATTTAAAAAAAACACAGATTAATATCAAATATTTATAAAAATATTTGCAACTCAGTAAAGTATGTACAACGATGTTTGAAGGTGAGTAGTCAATACTATATTAAATGTTTAAGTATCATAAGTATATGTAACAAACTTCGGGTAATTACGTAGATGGCATATTGTATAACTACCAATATATTTATGACATTCTATTTAATTATGAGATTATTTTGTATATTAGAACATTTAAAACTAATATTTTCGGGCTTATATTCTGAACATATTATAATGTAACACTAAATAATTTAATCAACTTGGTCGCATAAAGCGATAACAAAATATTGCTAAATTAATATAAATTAGTACTAAATATTCAGTATTTGTAGTATATATACATAGGTTGTAAAAGTTTTTGAGATCTTGAAAGTATTAAGGTATTTGATATTGTGGATTATTCTGATACTACGAGTATAACCTAAAATAATTTTATCCGTTGAAGTAATTTTGAAAAGATTTGAAAATTAAATGTACTTATGAATATTATTAGATTATTTTCAATATATTAATCTTTGAAGTGTACAATATAAGTACCTACCCAAGTTTATCATTAATTTAGCAATTCAAAATAGTTTTAGTAGTTTGAGTGAAAAACACTCAGAATAATTATATTACAGCCGTTTTTGCGTACTAAATTAAAGTATTTTTCACCTACAAGTTAGACGTTCTAATGTTCAAGTTTTTAATTTAGTAAATACTATATCGTCTGTATCTATTCAGATGTTAGCATAAGATAAGTGATATTGTAAAAGTGCTCATATAAATAAGACGTATTTGTTAAAAGTTGTTGATTTAAAGCACTTCAATCAGTTGAAATACGAATTCGATTAAATCTAGAAGAGCCTAAATAAGCTTTTTTAATACGTTTTAGGTATGTAAATACACGTAAAATGTTATATCATATTTAGTAAAGTTTATGAGATAAGTACATTTTATTTTAAATAAGCACCTACTTATTACAACAATTCGCAATGGGCGTGTAGCGAGGCTGCTTACATTCTTTGTATACACTCCAAAATAGTTATTTGAAATCATTTTAATTTAGTGTATTAAGTTATTAATGTAAAAAAAGTTAGGTTATTACTTATAACGTTCAAGAATAATTAATACTTTGTACGTACCTTGCAGCTAGAGTGGCTGATGTTGCTCAAGTTCAGGCGGTAAACGTGATCCCTGAAAACCAAATCAACCAACGTTATATTATTAATTAATTAACGAAGTACGAATGGATGAATGTTCAAGAAGGGCGGGAGCACTAAGGTGATTAGTACTGTAATAGACAAGGGCCTGTCACTATTTAGACGATCGAAAAGTTTTCGACCCTGCAGTGAACTGTCAGGAGGCAGAACGCGCATGGGTCGACTCGTACCGACTTCCGTATATATGTGCACGGACTTTGGAGTATTGACCGGGTATGGGCGAGGGGATAACAGAGAAATGATTAAACTTTAGAATTAATTTAGGATCAGAATTTATATATATATATATGAAATTGAACATGTGCCGCCGAGCTAATTACGGGGTGTATTCGGAATGTTTGTTTGGTATAGCGCGCTACACACACGTCACGGGCAAGATGACGATAATAATAATAATAATATGATCATGCCAAAAAGAGACGGACGTTTGCAGGCATATCAAACAGTGAAGTTTTGTCGATATACGTATACGCGGAAAATCATATTCGCGCGCCAGTATAATCGTACAACGTACATTATTATGATTGTCTAGGGTGTCAACGCAACGATGACGATAGCGATAATAATAATATACTTGCAATATGTTTATTCCGCGTGAAACTTCGTCGTGTCGAGTCAAAATTTGCATTAGCTTGGCATTTATTTGAATATAATATATGTAGAATGTAGATGTTGCGGAGGATTTTATTTTTATTTTCGTCCTAGACCGTTACTTTCAGCAAATATTCAAAAATATTCAATAAAAAGTTTATCATATTTTTGATTTTTTGTTGTGTACACGATTATCATGTTCCCGAATACATTAAAATAAAAAGCTGAAATGGTATTACGCACACCCTTCAGACGAGATATTCGCGTTGGCCCAAGTACGGTGAATAATATTGTCATGTCGGGTCGTCCGCACTTGTCCTTTGAAATCTTCGACAACGATGTATTACAACTTAAAAGATTTCTCGCTCGTATAATTTATTTTCATGTTACTACACCTATAACGGCTATAGCGATGTGAACATGTAACATACTCGTTAGTTTTTCTGAATATAAGCCCCGTGGCAAGCTATCGAGATGATTTTAACAATTAGACACGGTATAACTGAACAACAAGCAAAATTATTATTGTTATCAACCGATTGTTGTATGAACTACAATAATATTAACTGTATAACTTTAGAATGTTTTTTTGGACAATTATTAGTCAACATAAATTATAGTATATCCAAGTTAAAAGTTAACAATCTACGAATCAATGAAAGTTAAAGATTTATTCCTTTTGCATATTGTAAATAATATATTTGTTTTAAGTAAAAGAATAACAATAGTGGCCTTAAGTTTTTTCTTCTATACAGTACTTATCATGTATTTAAAAAATGATAATACTATTAAATTATGAATTGACGAAATGATAAAAATAAAATTACCTAAATAACGATTTTTTACTACAATTTCCATACAGCCATAATAATCTATTAATATATAATATCTAGATAAAATCACTAGAACAAAGATTAGAAAAATAATGTTTTCTTTATCAGTTGATCATGTATATTTTTTTAATTAACGTAGAGCTCTGCTGGCTTTATTAATTCTTCAAATAATCTAAATATATCAAAAGCCTTTAAAATTAAAATTGTATACAACATAAAAATTGCCGATAATAATGAACGAAAGTCGGTTTAAAATCATTTATTAAATTTTTAACGACAATACAGCATTAGATGTTGTTGAGGCAAATGAAGCGAAACTAGTGTTCAACACCATATTGCTGTATAATCTGTAGCAGCCTATAGTATAGAGTGCGTCATAATTGGAGAAAAATAATATGACAATATAATAATATATTAATTTTAAACCGTAATAATGGAGAGGTAATTGTACATCTCGTCACGACTGCACAGTACACGCAATACAACTCAGGTTATTCTGATTTAATTTGCGCGTTCGGTTGTGACGCAATTTTCACCGCGTTTCAATTAAAAAACAAATACCCATGTAATATTCTCAATCAAGAGTTATTTTATTTCACGAACGATTTCTTTTATGCCCCACGGGGGTTATCGCAACCATCTCGCCCCCGGTATGCACATTGCCGCAGCAGAGATCAATATCCAGGCAGATTACCATTACTTTCATACCACGGTGCCGGCGTTGACTTTTTATTTAATTATAAATTTTTTCGTCTACCCAACCGTGCGTTAATTTCATCTCGAGCGCCCAGTGGGTGCCAGCTTCGGCGCGGGACGGGAGCAGTACAAATTGACGGGGAATTTTTCGTTCCAATAATTCGGAGGTGGGCGGGCAGCGAGAGCGGTATGGGTTAAAGGACGGCTTTTTAAAAACAGCCTTTAGAATGTCATAACGAAACGGCGTATAAATCAGCTGCAGACCCCTACAACAAGCCCACCCCGGTCTTGCAGCGTGTATATATATATATATATATATATATATATATATGTATAATATTAAATAGTGAGCGCCTCGCCGCTATTCTTCTGCGGCGGCGAGAGATCGAACCGGAACGCACCAATCGTCGAGGTACGACAACGGTGATGGGGTGGCAGACGGAGAAGCGAGAAAGAGAATTCAAATATATATATATATAAATATACACTGAGTGTGCGTGTGTGAGAGAGTATTATAGCTGCAGCGGAAGACAAGAAGAGAAGTGGGGAGGGCGACTGTTTAATTTCACGGTTCGACTGGCATACTCTATGCTATTTACTATATATATATATATATATATATGTGTGTGTGTGTATAAATATAATATATATGAGTGTGCGTTTGTTTCTGTGTGAGTGAGGCTCGTTATTTAGTTCGCAAAACAAACATACGAGATGGCAATGATGAGCTGCCGCGGAACTTGCAGTGGGGATATCGTGGTTAAGGTCGGTTTTTTTTGTTTGTTTGGTTTTTACTATGCGCGTTAGGAACTCTAGACGGCATGGTGAATGCGTGTATAAAGAACCATCTATCGAAACTAAATATTGTATAGATTCTCTCTAATTCTCATTAATTAACACGGCGTCGAGATATCGCACGGTAGTCGTTCGTTCTTAGTGATAGTTAATGCCCTTGGAAATACATCCGTTTATCTCAAAAACTTTTTTTTAACGCGTTCCGGTTTAATGAAGAAGTTTAAAACATCCCGAAATCAAACTTTCATAATTTGTTATTGATATCATCATTCAATAAAATAAACCTTTAAAAAAATACTATTTATCATTTTGTGTTTTACTTATTGATTGGGTGTATTAAAAATTTTTGTGAACAATAGAAAAGTATGTTTCAAACAAAGATGTTTAATATATTATATATTTGTATATGTGAAGTAAATCAACATCGGTCAATAAATCTTTAAAAAATGCAATTTGTATTTTTTTTAATTAAAAATAAAGCTAATTATTTTATTAAAATATATACAGTAGGTAATAAAATAATTTATCCAAGCTTATAATATTACTAGTAAATTGGAAATTAAATACAAAGTATGTAGAGATAGTTTTAAAAATCATAAACCTATAACTTTACAACATAAATAATACTATGATATTCAATAGATTAAATCTATTTCTATTTTTATACGCATGTTTATTTTGTATTATTATTTTCAACGGCATTTATACATGAGTTAATTGTAGTGTATTTTTTTCAAACCATAAAATTAATGGTTTATTTTGCACAAACAACTTTATAAAAATCATTTATGATAGGCATAATAATATTGTCAGTGATTCTAAGGAAAACAAGTAATGTTTACCTTTAATAGGAATCTACGTATTATATATATATATATAACGAAATTTAGATATTAAATTCCGTATTTAAAATCTCGAAAACAAAACAAAATATGTATGTAAATATTAAATATGATATTTAATATTAACAATATAAACAAAAATTCAATATATTGCACGTATATTGTTTTTTCGAAGCCAAAGTGCGCAATTTTTATGTTTTAATGGTTTTTTTTTTCATTTGCCGTAAACGTGTTGTGTATATTGGACAACGTGTTCCAAACATGCAAAATTAACTCACTTAAACTCTTAAAACTAGGCTATTGCCATATAAACTTTTATAGCGATCGGCCAAGAAGAGGTTAAAAAAAAATATCATCTAACATTTTCATGACAAAATATCAAAAGAAAGCTTACAAAATAGACCCTTTTGCACTGTCAATTAATTATTTTTAAAATTGTATTTTCTCAAAAATCAATAAAACATCATCTTCAATCAATGTATATTTATAATATTATAATTTCTCCCTGGATATTTTTCGTTAGCTATTATCACGCACCTATTATATTATAATATTTTGCAAGTATTATGCAAATTTCAAAATTTAAACGGTTTTTTTGTTAATTATTTATTATAATCTTCGTAAACCGAAAAGGATTATCGAATAATATAGGTTTTAAAAAAAAAGGTAGCCCAAACGGGAGCTCTTCAAAACATTTTATGACTTGGGGACAGAGATAGGGATCTCAATTTACAAGCATCACAATGTGGAGATGAAACCAAATAATTTATTCCACGGAAACCAACCTTGCAGGGTGGTAAAGAAAATAATGATTGAAAGATGAGAGAAGAATAGAACTGGCGAGCATTCTACTTTACGAAATATGGTAAACAGATTCAGCACATTGTTATATTGCGCGTACTATGGATTTTATATAAAAAAAACATTTTATAATATGCGTCAAACACACTCGCAGCGACGAATGTATTTGATTACGGAATGAGAGTAATTACATCAGTGCGCAAATACGGCGTACCTAACCGTTAAACATTTTTCGTATGTAGTAATTTCATTTACATTGCGAGCGTGATATTTTTGCAGTGAAACGAGTTCTCTTCTCCGATACGAGGAATTATGACTTGATTTATTTTTCAAATTTTCAAAACATCGAATACCTATATAGTATAAAACATTATGACGTATAACATACTAGGTACAGACGTAATTTGTTTCACCCGGCAACTCTTGAGACTATATTATATGTCATGCACATTGCGACGAAAAAAAACAATTTTTGACAGTATTATACAGACCATCTCCGCATCGTTAACATATCGTTTTAAATTCAGTATTCTATTTCTAAATTTAAATTTATTATAATATATTTTATTGTATAAAATTACTATAAATAAAAAAATGTGAAAAGGCTTATAAAAAATATTGTTAACAGTGTTTCATGGATATTTTAATTTATATATTAACGTATACGGTAGTCGGCTGTTTACAATAGTTCCGATACATTAAGAAATATACAATTATAAAACAGCGATTTATTCCTCTCGAGATTACTTTTAAACATAATTTTTGCTTTTGTCATGCACACCAACTCGGAGTCATAATAATTTATGAGTCACTATTTAGTGTCACTGTATTATCGTTATTTATGTTATAAGCTTACATGGATAAAAATGTTTACATACTTATTTTTAATGTGTTTTTCTAAAGCTCCCAAATGTTATTATAACATTTTTCACATAGTATACAAGGTGATTATTAAACAGTAATATCTATATTATTATTATTATTATTTCCGTTACATAATTTGAAGCTGTAACAAAACAATATTTTTGAAAAAAATTTAATCATTATTATTTTGATATTATTGTTTAAAGTACAATGCATCTTTTATTTAATTTTTAATTATTTTAGGACAAAATAATTTTCAGATAATTATAATAAGTTCATATAAATTGAATTTTGAACAAGTAACTAATTAGTTAGTTAAAAATTGCCTTTTAAAAATTTAAGTAAATGAGTGAAGCAGTTTGGCATGTAAGATATTTTGTTTATTACTACTATTACTACTACTCTAATATTATTTAAAATGTTATTGTTATTTTTATTGTTAATTCACAAAAAATAATATGATTAGGAATATTAAATTTAAAATGTGTAATATTACTAAAAAAAAAAAAGCAAAAAATTAAAAATAATGGTTTTTAGCATTTTGACCAGAATTATAATATTATTACGAATAAAATACTAGGTATTTTTTATTCAAAGACGTTTATTGAGTATTTACAATTTAGACAAAGTTTGTACAATGAGTAAACTAGAGGGAGTTAACAATTATGGGGTGGTGAAAGGGAAGCTCACATTAAAAAAACCTGTACAACGATTTTAAGTAGTAGAAGTGTTGGATATTTACAAGGTGTTGAGGAGGTCTCTTGACTATTTTCGGTTGAGTCATCACCTTGTTTAAACTACTATATAAAACAATAGTTTGAATGTACACACACATTCATTTTGAGTAATGGTTAATGGTTAGCTTTGTCGAATAAATTTGATCGAAAAAAAGAAACAGTTCTTTTAAAATTTTAGAATAATTATAATCTATACTGAACCTTTTTAAGATTTATAAAAATAACATTCAAAACTAATTTGAAAGCATAAATAAAGCATTTTACAACACTTCGAAATCGAAGAAATATCGTAATAAACTATTCACATTTACTAATTGCTTATATAAACAAAAGTAGTTATATATGTTTTATAAAAAATAAAATTAATTGATATAACAAATAATGTGTTACATAATATTGAATATAAGGTTAAAATATTATTACTGCGTTAATTTTCACGGACGTCAATAAAAATATATACTATATTATTTTCTGAGGATGACCGAAAATTCAGAAATTAATATTAAATAATAAATATATCGAAATGAAGTAATAGGTATGTAATTTTATGTTTGTATACTTGAATTTATGAATATTGAATATTATATGAAATAATAATAATTAATAATATAATATAATAATAATTTATGAATATACTTTATTATAAAAATAAACTTAAAATACTTATAATAAAAACAAGGACTAGACTTTACAACATTATCATCTTATAATTTTAAAATTAATATAAAATTTAATACGATGAAAATTAATTTTAAATTTAATCAAAAGTTAGAATTAAAATTATATCAAATTAAATTTGTGTATGATAAAAAATATATATATTTACTGAAAACGCCCAGGAAATGTCATGAAAACATTTAATTTCTAATTGAATTATAAGATTTTAACGAAAAAACATTCGTGCCAGGGTACAACTCTGGTTAATAAGTCTAACGAAGATACACATAATAATTTAATTTGAACTTTTGAAATTTCTAAGGACCGAACGTGTTTTCTCCTCCTTCTTTAGTTGCAAGTTTATCTCTCGACATACATTAGTTGGTACTGGCGAGAGGGACGTTTTGTTTATGAATACGAGCACAGATAAATTTCATTTGCGACATATTCAATTTGGCGTAGACAATAAACGAAGGCGAAGAAGACGGCGTTTGTAAAGGTCCATGGAGACGGAGGCAATAATGAATGTTCGGACACGTAATTTTGAGAGTTTTCCCGAGAAGGAAAAAGGTAGTTTACATTGGAGTTTAAAAGATTAATTAAAATTAAAATATTCGCGAACATCGAACAAATATATTCAAAGTTATCATAGTGTTAAGAATTGTAAGTACAACCACATTAAACATTTAAAAATTTAGGCAGTAACTAAATTTTATTAATAAAAATATTAAGTTAAAATTTAAAAAAAAATGTCTTATTTAAATATACTATAATAAATGATTCATTAATATATGGACTTGGTAACATAAATTATATCTACGTGAAAATTAAAATTTAATAGGTAAGCATTGGAAATACATTTAACGACATAATATACGGTTTATTGTGAGTACCTACTATAACAGTAAAATATCAAGAAATTATTTTCAAGTATTTATATACTATACAAAAGAATAAAATATATATTGTTGTTGAATAACGGAGAGTACCTGTTCAAAATATCGAATATCAACAAATAAAGATTGTAAGTACTTACTGAAAAGAATTTTGCGATTAATAATATAATTATTATAAGAACGATATTGACATTAAAACGTATTGAAATCTTCTGGTACTTACAAAAGTCGGGGAACGCAGTTTATCGAGTCGTCTCCCTGCGAATGATCAACCGTCAATTGAAAAATAACCAATCAGTCATCAATGATGAGTTGTCGAGACACATTAATATCCATCTTTTTACCAGAATGTGAGTAAACACATTACCTGTATACTGTATATTTTTAATAAGAGAGAGATACGATATACGTGCGTATGCATAGAGTTATATTGAATTATCGCCTAGGCAGCCGCTGCCACACCGCTGTAATTCTATTGTCGGTGGGTAATGGCAGAATCACTTTTGGCCTCCCCGTCACCACCGCAATATTATTTTCAAGTAATACCTGCAGCGAGTTTTCGGCAAAAAGCTATATAATGAGATTTGTCTCGGTCCTAAGCCGTCACACACGGGGGAGTAGAGTTCGCCCCCCCCCACAGCACACCACTATCACTCCGGAGATCCAAGAATGATGCACAGACTATAAGCGCATTGCCGAGCAGTGCAAAGACGAGGGGTTATAATGCTCTAGGGAACTCAAAATCCCTCTTTTCGCATCGAATCCTATACGGAAATGTTGCGATTAAATTAAAAACACGCGAAATATGTTTTGTGAATTATTCAAAGCAATATAATGTACGTGGTTGTCAATGCAGGCGCGATGCAGACCCTGCACATGTATAAGGTAAACGTTAATACGAAACCGGATTTATAGTGTTGTTGTTATGTACAATGCATTTGTGGGCCAAAGTACAACTTTCCATCGAATGTCAAACGGTAAAAACATAGCTTAACCTTAACGTATCTCGCTTTTGAATAATAGATAAACGCGATAACCGGGTGATTTTATTTTTAATAGTAGTATGAAAAACCACTATGGTTTTCAGTTTTTTCGGCTGATTGCGTTGGTTTTGAAATGCACAAAGAGAAGATGGTGCATTCGAGCGAAAACAGTATTAATATTTAACGGGTTTTACGACGGCATAAGCATAAAAAAAAATAAAAAAAAAAGGATATGCCATCCCTAGGGGGCTTACAGCGTGATGCAAAAACCCATTTTTACTATTTCCGAATGCCATCTTTCAACCGGTACTGAACACGTTATGTCAGGTTTTAGACAGGTCCTATTATTACGGATACGAATAAGACAGAACGTAAAAACCACCGCTGCCGCGGAAATAAATTATTCAATTTGTGTCATTATATTAATACGCATGTAGAGGTGTCTATAATAATATAAGAACGCAGTTCTGAGCACGAAACATTTGTCTATATTTCAGGATCACACATGGTAAACGTATAGAGAAATCAACAAACTATATTATATTACGCTTAAACGATTTGCATATCGTAAATCAGAAATGTTAGGTACTGAATAAACTTTGAACAAACGTTTTATGACTAATATATAATAAAGTTGGATAATTAGTCGAAATTTTCGCGCATAACAATATATGTATAGGTAATAGGTAATTAGTTGTTTCGGGAAACTTTAAGTCACATACATACATACCTACGACGCGGGGAAAAGTGAGAGGAAGATAGCTATTTATACGATGCGAGAATGTGAAAATCAGGCGGAAAGAGAACGAAAGAGAGAGATAGTCTAGTTAATACCGTCCGAATTTATGATACACGGCGTGAACCGTGAACCGACCATTATTTCAAATTTTCGGGAATTTACTGGATTTGAATTATTCTGCTGGAAATTATAATATTATACTTATACAGTGTAGCTCTTGTAGTGGAAGTTATACGACCCCGGCGTGCTTACAAGTACTCGGCGCCCGATTAGCCGAGGGAGGGGTTAGGTCGCGTACATCCGGTTCGGACGCGGTATACAGAGTACAGATATAGCCTTGTATTCAACACCTATATAGGCATTTATGTATATATATATTGCATCGCGACCGATTAAACGCAATCAGGTTAAAAGGCAAGCGCGGTGGTTAATTTGCGGCTGTTGGACGGGTGGGATGGGTGACCGCCTTGCTCGTGTTCTCCGGCGACCACGCCTCGTCGTTCCATCCCGATATAATAATATAAACTACATCAAACCGAATAAAGGATATAAATCCGATGGTGGATCGTGGTGATTTACGCGGTAACGCCTTTTGCGAGTACGCCACATGTCCAAGCTCGGCGACAAAATCGACAGACACGACAGTCTCTGTGCCGACGGCATCACTGACCGGCGACTCATGTAGCCTTATCAATATAGCTATTATATTATCATATTTCAGTCGATAAAAATAATGCACGATCGAGTGGACCAACGTATTAATATCGTTCGTTAGTAATGCGGAAAAAACCTCCGAGAATTGTAAACCAATGCCCAATAGCCGGTAACATTAGTTTTAGTCGAGATGACCCATTATAATTGTTTTACCTCGCGTAAGCACACGATTTACAATGGCTGCACAGTATAGAATATTAATAAAACCGGCGAACACCGTAATATTATATACATCGTTCAAAAGGATGAAAAGCACTTTGTGGGACCCCCAACAAATTTACGGTTTTACACATAATACGCTGACCACTGTAGTATTGAAACAAGGCGA
Source organism: Rhopalosiphum maidis (assembly GCF_003676215.2). Taxonomy (NCBI): domain Eukaryota; kingdom Metazoa; phylum Arthropoda; class Insecta; order Hemiptera; family Aphididae; genus Rhopalosiphum; species Rhopalosiphum maidis. The sequence continues at coordinate 90,638,919 of NC_040877.1, forward strand.
AAACTCATCCTATGAAAATTTAATCGCTATCGTTTACATGTTTCACATTAATTCTACCAATGCCCTGGTGTATATGTCGATTATGTATATGCAAATTCATTAAAATTAAAATGATTACGAAGACGTTAAAACTATTAGTTGTTTCCAATATACCTACGTCATTATCTCGTTGTTCAGAAAAAGCAAATATTTACATCGAACAGTAAATTTAATTATTTGAAATGCGGACGTCATAGTCAGACATACACGAGAACGTTTTTCGTTCGAATTATAGCAGTTACATATAGGATATACCGTGACATAGAAAAAATAGGTCAACGTCAACCGTTTCAGACTTAATAAAATTTTAAGTTTAAAATACGAGTATGTTAGAGAAAAAAAAGTTCAATTTTATTAGGAAAAAACTTACTTGTAGAGCCGTAATTTTAATAAATCAAAAGTCTCTATATTATAAAACTCATGAATTAAAACGAATAAACTAATATTATTTTTCTAAATACACAATATTATATTTAAATGGTTAGATAAGTAATACGGTAAGCTAATACTACACAAAATGATTTATCTGCTATCCGTTTTAAGTTATTTTGCAATTAGGTAATAAATAAATAAAATTTGTCTTTACAAAATGATACTCTGTGATTTTTATTTATGTTCTACAATTAAAAGAAATTTGTGCTTGCATTCCTTTGAAGGATTAATTCTTGTAAATAATTTATTTTTGAGTTTTACTGACTCGAATCACTCGTAAAATCAACAGCGTATTAAGTAAATTATATATAAATTCGAGGAGTAAGAAATGTTTTCTCATTAACACTGAGATATCAGTTTCTGAAGAACGCCAGTATATAGAATCAAACGGAATTTACATTAAACACGACATTTCCAATTAAAACCTTCGGACGACCAAAACATCTGGCCAACTTTCTAATTAACAGGACCTTTATTTTTCTCTGTAAAACATGTTACGAACGTTAACTTCAGTAATTTATCGTTTTGCTTTTACTCAATTAAAAAAAAAAAAAAAACGAACTTCTAAAACGACAAAAGAAAAAATCTATTGAATGTGAAAAACACAACACCTACTGGCTCATGGTGACCTTTATTCTTTATATTATTAAAAAACTTTACTCAGTCAAAAACAAACTTTTATATTTAAATAAGTTTTTTTTAATTATCGGATTTTCTTTCACATTTCACTCGCTCTATCCCTTTACTTTTAATGTCCTTAAAACGTATATATTGTTACGATTGTGTAATATAGGGATGATTTACCGTCTTGCTCGATAACATCTAAGCATTAAACGTTTGTGAGTTTTTTCAATTAAAATATTTTTGGGTATAGGAGTTGAAAAAATTGATCGCGGATCATGCTATTATAAATATAAAATTTAAATACGTGCAGTTCAATGTTTATAGTATTATAACATTATTGTCAGCCAAAATTATTTGAAGTGGTAAGTACATATTGTTAATAAATAGTTGCGTAAATATGTAAATATTTATAAATAATATGGTTATTTTTCATTTTTTTTTTATAAGATTTAATTATTTAGTATACCATTATTTTGTATATTTGATTAATTAAGATAATATGAAAATATTGTTTTTAAAAAATAGTAAAATTTATTAAAGAATAAAAAGTTTTACCAAATCGTTGGTAATTCGTAGTTTAGTTAATGGCGGTTACGAGTTCCACTACATTTACCAGCTAGGATTTTCAGCCCCCAATCTAGTCATATTTTTATGCGCAAAAATAGTAACCAGAAGTCGAGTATTTTGAATAAAGCAAAAAAAAAAAAAACCGGAAGAATAGCAAACGAGATCGTCGGCAGTATCTTTTTGAATAATGTTGTCCATACCATCTGCTGAATGTTAAACAGCCGTCATCGTATGAAATACAACGTTGTTTGTATTTATATATTTCACTGTGAAAATTATTGTTGTTTTTTTTTTTTTCATTTCGGGGATAACAGAAAAGAGGAAATTAACCCTGTTTTTAGTGGGGTGTATTTTTCTGTTTATTCGTTTCGGGAAAAATTCAAAACTGCAGTCAATTTTCGCATGGCCTCCGATATTACGATTTGGGTTAAAAATGCCGCCAAATTTGAATATATGAGCCGCCCTACCCCTTGTCACTTCACCGTAATTGCGTGACTGCTGCCTGCTATTTCGTCTACGAATATAAAATACAATAATGATAATAATTATTATTATTATGTTTGGGTTTTCGGTATCATTTTACCCCATTCCGCCGTACAAGAACTGCTGGAAAACATTGCGAAACAAATAGAGGTAGCGGTAATAATTATGTAAGCTAAATCTACGGGTCACACGAAGGTATCATTCATGCATACCCACCGACCGCCGCAAGGGTTGCGCGTGTTTTGCCGACACGGATGTGCCCGTTTTGCCTGATCAACACGCCTAATACGACAGGTTATTACCATAATAATATTATGTACCCGGCTCTGCGGACGGCCGTTCCAACTGTATTATTTTGATTTCGTTAATGGTATCATCTTAACTATCGCTGTCCGGTAAAAAACATTTCGTGATTTCTCCACAAAAGTATATAAATATTATGTATCACGCGCATACGACCTATGATACTGCGCCGTGCTAACATTAAATGCATATTATTATGTATAATTTATCCAAAATTAAAATCTAAAATATGTAAATGGCATGAAACGCACATTGGATACGAAAGTATTTTGTCAACCGGCGTATTATAAAATATAATATTTTAATGATATAGAAATAAACTGTTTGTTTATATACGTACAACTTTCTCGAAAACTAATACCACAAATAACTATGAAACTATACTAGTGGAAAACTTGCGAAGAAGAGGAGAATAAAATCTAATATCACTTTTGGAATTACTATGGATAACAAATTTAAAATACTTAAAGTAAACATCAAACAGTGTATTGAATTGGTAGGTTCCTCACTATTATTTTATTTTTTACCAAAGACCATTGTGATACAGAGACCAATAAAACAGGTTGAATTGAAATTTGCATTCGGTTATAGTTGATCAAATGGCGTGGAAACTGTTGTTGAGCAAATTCAATTTCCCTCCATTCATTAAAAAAGCAAACGAAAATACTTTAAATGTGTATGCATATTCGAATACAAACAGTTTTTTTTTATTGTATTGAAGATAGTATAATACTTTAAAAGTCCCAATTAAGACTGGCCTCAATTACACTTAATATATACATGGCAAAGTTTGGGTTAAATTCATTGGAAATTCACTTTTTATATTACGTTAACCGCATTTAACGGTAACTCGAGAATAGTTTTCAATGATAGACATACTTGACAGATTTTGAATGGCTGATTTATGAAATCATAAGATCCGTAACCTGAAGTGAATCATAAAAATTACGCGAATCCAAAACTTGGAGTCCCGGGCAGGTGTCGGACAAAAAGTCTACATAGTTTCTCAAGTATTTATAATAGGTCAGGTTGCCGAACTATCAACGACACGCATACCTTGGCTGATTAATAGTTCAGCGAAGGACTTACATAAGAACTATACCGAAAGTGGTAGAGGGACGATGTTGTAAATTATCTCAAACGTTTTTGCCGAAACAAAAGTTTACCATTGTTACTGGTGGAATAAACTCGTCAAAACTTTCATACAACGATTGCCATATTTTTCTTAAATAAATAAATAAATAAATAAATAAATAAATGTTCAAACTTTTTCCGAGGGGTGAGATTTGAACCGGAAGGATGTTAATAAAGTGTTTTGATAATAATAGTAATAATAATAATAATAATAAAAATAAAATACACTTTAAATTAACAGTTAACACACAGACCCTTGTATGTGATATTAGCTGCATAGATATCTGTGCCAAATAAGTTTACGGGAAAGTGTTCGACATATTGTTTAGTAACGCCCAAACAAATTAAATTAAGACTGCACTTGGTTTTGGAAATACAAAAATGCCTAACTTTGTAGTATTATATCACTAACATTCAAAGTCTTGACACTATTTTGTATATGAAAACGTAATGTCTAATGTCTGTTCTTGAAAGAAACGTTTATTTCGGTATAGCACGGCAGGTCAATGTATAGGTATTTGCATATTTTATATAACCCAGGCTTAGCAATTTAAACTTTACAAAAAATCGTATTTTAGGGTGGGAGAAAGTGTATTAACGGACAAAAAAATCTCAAAAGTCACAATACTAATGAAATATAAATATTTTATATAAGTGTCAATAGTTTTGGGATGAAAAATTCTTAAGTACTATGGAAATTAAACTTTGTTCAATATACAATAAGCTAATACTTTCACATAGGAAGAAATGTTTATTAAAGTTGTATCTCTGTATGTTCAGATCCAAATAAAAGGCTTGTTTATGCAAAACCTGCATATAAGCCGGATAAAAATAATTTTATTAACTATTTTAGCTATTTGATTTTGTAGTTTTATATCTAATTTGGTATAGTTTTTATAGTAAATTTCGTATGATTTTAAATGTTATTGTTTCGTTATCTATTACACAAAATGGTACTTCAAAATTTTAAATATGGTCAAAAAATATATAGTTATTAATATACAGGAAACAAACGCAACTACACTTTTGTAGTTAAGCAAAGTTTGAATGCACAAAAATAAGGATCTGGATAATTCCGAGAATCATCATATCAATTCATTTAAAAATACTGTTATGGCTACTACAGTAGTAAAGAAATTATATAAGATTTCGAATAAAAAATCCGGTATGAATAAATTGTATGGGATTCATTTAAACATATAGCATATTAAACAATATGACAATTACAATGAATAATAGTCGACTAAGATTAGAATAAAATAATATTTATACGTACGTAATAAATATAAAATACGTAAATAAAACTCAAATTGATAAAATATGATTTATATTGATATAAAAATAAAATATAAAAAGTAAAATTTAACTAAAATATTATACAGATTCACAACATTTTAAATTTTACTGCATTATAATTAAGCAAATATTTACCTTATACTACCATATTTTTTGGTATTTTAGGATAATATGCAAATTACACTAAATTCATTTTTTGATCGTTAAATATTTTGATTTGATATAGATATAGATTTTAAATAAGTGCAGTATAATACTATTATAATAGACAGGTTATAGGTGTATACTTTGGAAAAAATGTTGTAATAATTTAGAAGAAGTCAATGATATTAAGTTGCACATTTGAATAAATAATAAATTATAGTTTATAAATATTGCAAAAAACACATTTCACGAGGATATAAATATCGACTTAAATATTATATTATTATTATATCGCCATGTATATACAATATGATGGACACTCTGTGATTTTTTTAAATAAATTAATATATATACCACCGATATAAACGAATTAATTCAAAAATGTCTGCCAATCTATTAAAAATAAGTAAAAATTGTTTTATGAAATATAATATAGTATAACAAAACAAAAAAGTTGTTCAAAAATATTTGCTTTTAAAAAGTTTAAGTGAAGTTTCAAATCCCGTGTGTACTAAGGGTAAATTTGACATCAATAATGGACGTCACAATGAATAAAAAAAAAACTTCCTGACATTTATTTCTCGTCAATTACAGTACGCTTTTTTTGCGTGTGTGCTTTTGACGCTAGATACACACTAGTTTGCCACACGGAAACCGTTTTCCGGACGTGAATCAACTGTGAATACCTATATAATATACACGTATAATATAAAAATCTATTCTGCGATCTGGTCACGAACGTTAAAAATTATCGTACAGGGTGTATATGGGTGTCAAAAATGCCAGGCCTAAGGGTTTCGTGTGTTGTTTCTTTTCCTTTTTGACCAACACGGAACCTTCAAAAATGCCAAAACGCGTGTTTTATACGAAAACTTCATATTCAGTTACACTATAGAAAGGGCTCGTCAACGTCAGTCGATGAGGTAAAGACGACGTATGAACCAAAAGAAAAATAGTACAGCTCGATTACCCACAATATTTTTATGTTTCAAGTCTCAAATGATTTTATAGTAGGTTTGTAATTTTCAACAAAAGATATTTATAGTCAATTAAAATAAATAATCGTAATCGTCTATAGATTTTAGTTGACGACATTTTTTTTGTATTATTTAAAGTGCATAATATCATTTTCAAGAAATTATGAAGCCAGAATTCTTATCCCAAATATTATGGAGAAAAATTAAATTTAATACGTTCATTAATTTATTATAATATTTCTATCATAACCATTCAATTGTAATCATTTCGTTTTCCAAATACGTTATATCATTTCGTTTTTGTCCAATTAGGCGAATTACATTATGGTTTTGTAAAGACAAACATAATATTGAGCAAACTTATTATAATATAATTAAATTTATGCAAAGATACAATGTTAAATAATTGTGCTATGTGTATAACAATGATAAAAACTATAGAGATCTTGGTATGTTTCCTAATCCAAATTAATTGTCGATTGTCATAAGCTGGTCGAATAGTTTCTTGAACAAGTTTAGTTTTATTGAACCCTTTTTATCGGTTATAGCCATAATTTGATTATAAATTTTAGTCAGTGGATAACTGTTAGAAAATAACATAATAATATAATATATCCGCCGCTCTATACACCCATGGAAAAGTTCTGATATACGCTGTTAATACGTTGTGTATAGGTAATTGCGTGTTCCATTTATGCACAACATTATAAACTGCATTTCTAATTTTAAAATAATATCACTTAATGTTTTGATTTCATAACTTTTAAAGACAGTACTGCCATCAACATTACAAAATAATTAATAGCGCATAAAAACTTAGTAATTTATTGAGTTTGATTCTATTTAAAATACATTTATAACAATGCTACATATTAATAATAATGCGCATTTCGTATAACGCAGCATCTGTTTGAATTATACAGGAATGAAGTAGGAAATATCATTCCTGATGAAGTCGACTCATAAAATTTAAATAGTAATTAATTTTCACGTTGGCTTTGTTTTATTTTATAATTGATTTAATTAGTCAAACCATTTTAAGGTCAGCATAATAAAAAATGAATAAAAATCTCTCTCTATATATAGTATAATAAAACTGCATTTTTTCATTATGCTTGGATTTTATTGAATATAATAAAATATTATATTTTATCCTTATTACGTCCATTCATCGTCCAATTGATTTGTACGACTTGTTATTCTTTTCCTTCTAAAATACATTTCTAGGAGGGATAGTGAGACCGTGCCAGTAGTACTCTGGTTCCAATATCTACTCTATTAATATATATATTTAAGTATAATATCCTAGTGGCAATGTTGACGATAATATTCGAAACGGTTTATCTCGAAGCTCGACCACTTCGGCAGAATGAATACCCGATAAATTCGATTGGGTTCGTGTCTCATCTGCAGTTCAGTCGTTTGTATATAAGTAAATAAATAATAATAAAAATGGAAAAAAAAGATATAAACGTCTGAGGCGGCCCCCACGACCTCGGTTGGGTGACGAATCACCGACGACGGTTTTGACCGCGTCTGCATTCGTAAGCCCGTCGACAGTGTTTTTCAATCTCGCTGAAGACACGGGCGCGTGCAATATAATCGAATCAACCGAGTTCTCTTGCAGTAGTCTCATATTATACGAGCGCTGGACGTGTGCTCGGAATTGTTAAGGCTTTAAAAATCTCTCACCTCCGCTGGCCACGTACCGGACGTTGCCACGTACGTTGCGGAAAATCTTCACTCCGTGCCGTTGTCTACTATACCCAACTGAGGGGATGACGGTGGCGGTGTTAAACACACCTCGTCATCCATGCCGTACGCATTCCCCGCGCTAATCAATCCGATACTCAACGTGTATATATACTTCTTTGGTGTATCATACGTATACGCAATACTACGCTGTTGTCTCGAAATACCCCCTAAACAACCTCTGTATTATTATTACTATTATATTACTATATATCCACATGTGCATTTGCTAATTTATTCTCCATAGATACCGCCGGGAAAGTTTTCTGTTAAATTATTATCCCCGTCCGAGTGATTACAAACAATTATAGTAACACCTAACAATGCTAAAAATGATCTAAGTATAACATACGTGTTTATAGTACTGTAGTTTTTATAAAATAATATGATAACGCGTTCAAATCTAATGAATTTTCCGACTCTTGGTAAAAACTTGATAGATGGACGGAGAACTTAAGAACCAAGTTCAGAGTACCCTTTTGTACACCACATAGATTTATATATATATACCTATATATACATAAACACGATATATAATATTATGTGCAGGAGTATAGGACACGGGGGGCGCATTTTAATGTACACGGGAAATGTTGAGTTGGTAATTTTCTAAGTATATTAATATATTATTTGAGGACCCAGCGGGAAAGGATTAGTCGGACTAATGGACTTTTTGGCCTGTACCCCGACACGGCGCAGTGCTATTATATAATATACGTACAAAGGCCCGGAGAAATAATGGTCAACACTAATATTGTAATGCTAATGAAATACTGTAGTAATGACCAGTCGTAAGTCGCCCGAAACACATCAACGAAACGGTTTTAAAACGAAAAAAATATATATACTATAGAAGCTAATGCATATATATCGATATCTCATCCGATGGAACTTCTAGGTAAATGAATCCTACGGCCATTACGCTGTAATTAAAGTTCACTTCAAGTCACGTTGATAAATTGACGATCCACGATCTGACGTAGGTACGATAACTATTGTAAACCGAATTTATCCGACAGGCTCGTAAAATGTGTTGGGCGTGAGAAGCCACACGTCATTATGCGGTCGACACGGTTTTGGCAGTGACACGCTGAAATATGCATCAGATTATTACACCACCGAAATAATGTCACCTACGAAACCTATGCAATGTTTCATAGTTGATAATAATTTACTTTAAATTTAATTAAACCTTTAAAAGTTGCATAAATGCTTTGCATTTCAAACAAACAATGAATATAGTTTTTGGTAATCCTATTCCGTGACACAATATCGCGTTAAAACTTTTGTGCCCGATAAGTCACTAGGGTGAGGTACTTAAAGTTTTATTTATAATATATCGAATAATAAAATTTAACAAGTTTAATAGAAAAAAAATAATAATAGCCAATTAATTAAAACATATACTTAAACCAGTGGTGGTGATTAAATACAAACCCAAAATATTTTAAATTTAATGTATTTTTATTATTATAAAAGTACCAACTTCATTAAAAACTGGATAGCATATTTTCCAATATAAAAGAATGTTTGATTAATTATTGAATTATTCCAATTTATTAATACAAATATTACTAGCTGATTCGGTAAGCGTTTTTTGAATGGTTCAGAGTATTGTTGACATCAGGTCACGAGTTCATAAAAAAAATATAAAAAAATCACTTTTAGTTTTTCCTGAATTTTTCAATTTCCGGATAACTTTTTCAATTTTTCTTTTAATAAAAAAGATTTGAACTATTACGAACATAAAAAAAATGAGCCAAATCTATCCATCCGTTTTTAATTTATGCGTTTACCAATGAACAGCATTTCATTTTAATAATATATATATATATATTAATAATATATAGATAGTTATATTTCACTACTATATTAGTTATAGTAATTTATTATCAATGCTTTATAATATAAATAAACCGAATATTAGTATTTAATATATTTTTTTTAAATATAGACATTTTAATCCAAACTTCAAACGTATAATTTATGTTTTGTTATTAAAATGCGCAACTTTTAATCCCATTGATAATATATTTTGATATTTTATGAAATTTTTGCTGGTGTACATATAATATAAGTCTAGTAACGTCGTAAAATATTGTTAATAATTTACAGTGAACACCTAGGTCACGACGTAACCACCTGCTGAGTGTAAAATAGACACTAATCTGTGCCGTGTACACATGTCTGTTACAATATTAACTGTCTATTATATGTTTCTATTTGCCGACAAGGCTGTCAAAAGTATAAAAAAAAACTTACAATCGTTAAGGAACCCACCAAAGTTATGGTACAAAATTATTTGGTACGTGATCAAAAATCTGTCAGTCAATCATAAACAATATTTGTAAAAGTAATTCAATCATTTTCCTTGGGTATGTTATATAAGGTTCTTACAAGGTTAGATTTAACTAAATGTTTATTTTACAAATTATTGGCTTAAATAAAAAAAATCATGTTTATTTTATTTTTAAGTCAATATAGTTAAATTTGTTTGATTGTTGTACAAGATACCATTTTAAAATTTTGTTAAGTAATAAGCAAACATACCAAACACATTTTAGGGATAGACATTTTGAAATAATAACTTGGGGCCCATTAAATATTATTTAAGTGGAAAAAATAGAAGAGATAAACATTTAGTTTCTTTCTTTTTTTTTGTTACGTCTTTCGATTAAACTTGCCGTTGTTTAAGTGAGACTTAGATATAGAATGCGAAAAAAAAACAAATAAACCATTTTATATCCGAAACAATAGTGTTACACAAGAAAAGTTCAAAAAAAACTTTTCTGGTTATCTCGTCGTCCCCCTCCTTAACAGGATGCGTTGTGGCTCTTACTCCCCATTCATTGGAACACTGGTTCTGAAATTCAGATTGATCCAAAAAAGGGTCGACCAAGTGTATTTCCGAAGAGTCAACTGTACATAAGAGCAAGGAGAATGTACAATAATAAATCTATAGCGGTCAACGGGAACCGAACCTTCCGTTTCCGGTGTGACCAAAACTCGGGAAAGAGGACAAGGAGCCGAAAGTATTAAAAAAAAAATATATATATATATATAATAAAATAAAGTTTTTAACGCAAGAACTTTTATCGCAAATGGCGTTTATTTTACGACCCACAGACTTATCGTGCGCGTGAATAGGGAACCAAAACATCCATCGTTCCGTCCTTTTAAAGCGTTTTCTATGCCACAGGAAATCCGGATTGACTGATTTTTGGCATTAAACCAAATGCTCAGTGTGACTCATTCTTTCCATTTTTAATAAGTTCAGAAGACATTTTTTATTTTTTCGGTCAGTTTTTGGTCGAATATTGTCATTAAACAATTACTATATACAACCTCACTATGATGGAGTTTAATATTATTATTTAATCAGGTTTTTTTTACCATGAGTATATTAATTATACACACTTACCATAAAGTAAGACGAATTTATATGATACAATTGCAACAGGTCTTAATTTTATTTTCAATTTAATATCGTTAAATCAATTTCGTTTAATAATAATATAAATATATTAATTTACTTATCACTGAACTACGGATTAAATATAATGTAATTAACCCGATAATTTAGTATTTAACTGGTCACATGATATTTAATATCCTAAGCTTCGAGAGAATATGAACACTTTTAGCGTAAGAGCGCATGGGGCAGCGACCCGACCGTGTCTGTCAAAATCTGTCAGATCGTAATGTGCAGTTTCCCAGGCTAAAGGAACGGCCGGTTTATGCAATACTTTGTCAGGCTCGTGTATTATCTTAATCGCATGAAATTGAGCCAACTGGAAGGAAACCCGGAGAGAAAACGGAGAAAATACCCATTTTTTGGAAGAGCGGTATGGGGTTAAAACAAAGAGCACAGTGGAAATAAACCAAGCTATAAAAACCTCGATGTGTTTACTTGAATGGCCGTTAATATTATCTCAAATGCCACTAAAATTCTCAAAGTCGTAACATTAAAAATAAGAACAACAAACAAATAACTATCTACTTTATGGTCTGTATAAAAGAATAATAAGGTCCTAAATGCATGCAATTTTTCTAACAATATTATGTAATATGCCGCTTTATTACATATGGTAAGAAAAAAAATAAATAGAATCGATAGAGTCAAATCGATTATTACTGGACATTTTTACGCGTCAATTATTTCAATCTATCAAATTTAATTGTTAATTTTTAAACAATGCTTGTAAGAACTTAATAAATGGGATATTAATTTCTTATTATCTAATAAACATGTTTATTATGGACTTTTAATTTAGAATTATTTACACCGCCATAGAAAGCGAGCGAGTATTCCTAAATTCAAGTGTCAATTAATGTTATTTAAACACTGTTTACTTGTCATTTATACAAAAATTAAGTCACGCGATCACAAATTAGGTAAAAATATCAAGGAGACTTGAGATCTAAGTGGACGAATAGAGGTTAAGTATTGACTCGCTTTCATATAATCATAGTCAGAGGACGAGATAAAAACGATTAACCGATTTAAGTCTATAAAAAATATACATATCCACAATGATAAAATATTTTGTCTGTGATTTTGAAAAAATTCATTAGAATGCGTACTATTTTTATTTTAGCAGTATTCTATACATACATTTCAAATTAAATTATATGTAATATCTGATTTGTTGGCGTAATGTTCTAGACGGTAAAGCATTAATATCGAAGAAATCGTGTTACGGCCACATTATCATAATGTTACGTTTTGCCCAATGTATTCTCATTAACCCTTAAATATATATATATATAAGGGTAAATGGGTAATTAATGAACGTTCAGTGATATTTTTACTACAAAGTACATTCTTGTTTAAAATATTGTGTTAAATGAAATTTCTAATGGAGGTAGTAAGTATTTGGCTAAAAGATAAGACATTATACCTAATCATTCTACAACATTGTTCAAACCATCTGCATACCTTTATTTAGAGCATAGTATAATATTATATGAAAGAGAATTATTTTGTTATTACACGAGTATACAGTAAAAGTAGCGTAGGAAGTTTGTGCACATTTTCTTGCAAGGTACATCGTTCGAATGGCTGGCATAAGCGAATTTTTTTCTTTTTAAATTTTATCGAGGTTGACTTTTTTTTTATTTGATCACAAAACGCTATCGTTGTCACATATTATACATTTAAGGATGCCGACGTTATTATTATTATTTTTTTTTATGTTCATAAAAACGGACTGTATGGCATGAAGGATAATGTGTAGGTATAGAAATATAATACACTACACATATTATATTATATACATGTGCCTCCGGTAGATTACCACCGCTGTCACCTTCACTATGCTGCTACTGCCGCTGCTACTACTACTTATGCATGTAATAGTGACTTATTTTATCGACATAAATAATTATTAAAAATGTTCCCTGCATATAATATAATATGCAACTAGCTATATAATATACACGCGCAAGCAGATCGATTTTCTTCGGTAATGAGATGCTTTGTAGGGTTTTTCTTTATCGCGTCACCGTATATACGAACCGCGATAGGGTGCACGGTGAGCTGTCGTATACATTGTTAAAAACACTAATGGCACATTTAGCCTTTGGTGACCTTTTCGTGTTGACATTTTTATTGCGCGTCCGGGTTGTATTTAAAAAAACAAAATAAACAAAACAAAAAAGAGGATTGGTGAGGTAAAATATACGATAAACGACAAACGTTTATTTCACTTCTTCTGTTTCCGCGTCATCACCGGTGACCGGTTGCTCGGATAAGAGGGGATTTTCGACGGTAGCCTCCACCCCGCAAAAAGGAAACGCGAAATTATTATCGAAACGGAAACTGCGTAGCGCGTGCTAGGAAACCAATGACCCTGAGGTATAATCCTGCGAGCAAACGCTCACACCCACACACACGCGCAAACACACACGTTCACAAACATATAATAATATATTATATAATATTATACACAACAACAAACGATGGAGGCGGCGGCGGTGGCGGGTAGCAAAGTCGTAACAGATGTCCTACTCCCCTCCATCGGTCCGCTACGCAGCCTCTGCCGACTACGACGTCGCGGCACACCGGGAATAATATTTCAGTTTCCTGCGGTAACGTCACGTATCGTTAAGCAAACGCACGAGACTGCAGCGTTCGTATCCGTGCGATCCAATAGGGAATTCAGATTATTGAAATTTTCGTTTTGGACAATAAAAAAAAAAAAAAGAAAGAAAGACAAACACAAACGCTCGCATAAAATGAATTTTGATGAAATTACGTTCAGCTGTTTGTTGGGTAGGGTGATGAAGATGAATATCACATTCTTTGTGTATATTTAAGATGATAATAATAACATATTATGTAGTTACACTGAAGATAAAACCGAAATCGCATAAGAAATTTAACCTAACCTGAACGTCGTTCTATTAAATAATCGAATTGTATACGACAACAACTGACGAAAACGGTACCTATTGCATATTAATATTCGCAGACGACGATAATCGTTCAACACGAAATGGATTTTAAAAACGTTAAATGGGTGTAATAAATTACTGCCGTGTTCTATTCATTCATGAATTATGTTTGAAAAACAGAAAAATGAAGGCGTAACTGCAATTAATCATATCGGTGGTACGAAAAGCATAGGTATACACGTACATATTATTGTTATACGCATATTATTATATTATTATTAATTTAAATAATTTTATGAGCTGTGCCGTGATACGTAGATGGCATCATCGCGCGAAAAAAAATGACAAATAAATAAATAAATCAAACCAAATATTTTATTCATAGCGTGTAGTGCAATTTTCAAAGAAAATAAATGTTAAAAACGAGAATTAATGTGGTAACAAAAAAAAATGTATTTTATTCGATGGCGGAGCGCACGCATTTTTATTACACATGCCGTAACACTTTAGAGTAATATAAAATTATGTGCGAGGTATATGTGTGACTTTTACTAATATTTAGGCAATACATAATAATATAACGTAGTAATTGTGTTTTTGTGACGCGGCCATAAAGCTTATAAATACAAACGGGAAACTCAACAATGTAATGTACCTATCCTTACTTTTGACCTTATGGTTGTGTGTTTAAAAATTAAAAAATGTGTCTCATTAAGTATTATTTAATATTCTGGACCTGTTGAGCAGCATTTCGTGAAGTAAAAAATATATATCCCTACGATGCTGAGTCTAGTATACACTTTACATCATATACACATATGAGTATATATATATTTTATATACCTGCCACTTGAAAAAAAGGCTGGTCAATGGTGTTCGGGGGGTGAAACATAGGAGCAGCGCGTGTGAGAATGACAAATGAAACTTACATGGCACCGACATATAATGTGTCACGATTTTCATCCAAGTGAAAAGTCCTGTAGTACATTCGGCCGCAGGACAACTCTCGCACGTGATCTGTAACAGACAAACAAACGACCGTAAATTTATGCCCACACTGATGAGGAGATTAAGGCACGTTCTTCTCCGAGGTGGCCCAAGATATATATATATATATATATAGGTAGGTCCAATAATACAATTGCATTAGGTACCCATTGCGTTTCTAAATGTTAATCAACCTTCGTATATAGTGTTAAAACTGAAATAATTTGTCATGTTATGTAAATTGTAGATCAAAGTTAGTTTTAATTTATTTATCTTTCAATTGTATTATTAAAAAAGCGTGTTGACAAAAATGTTTTGCATAAAGAAATATTCGTTTCGTTAAATTCGAGAGCCACTATAACAACACGTTTATAAATCGTTATCCACCATGACTATGGGCTGAACTAATTTCCTAATAAGAAAACTAAAAACTATTAGTGTCGAGACCTAAACGTGTGTCTTAATAATAATTATGAATAATTTAAATTATTCTACCTTTAACTAATGTAATATTATGTATGAAAATAATCGTGTTCAATTGATATACATAAAATCTAATTTCTATGTTTTAATATTTATTTATATTTAATTTTTATTGTTGTATTTACGGAAACTGTTATCATCAAAAACGTTCATTAATTTGTATCTTTCAAACTTTTTCTCTGTGCGTACTGCATTCTTTCGGTACACGAAGTCGTTGTGTGGTGAGAGAAAACAATCGTATAGAAATATGATAAGGAAAATTTCACGTAAATGGCGCAAGCGGAAAGAACGCTGCGTGCTTACTGTACAAAACGTACGTTTTCAAAGGGTTATAGCTGACGTTTCTATAAACCATCGGACCCGGAGAGATTTTTTGTTTGTTTTTGCAGGTTACACGCTGTAAGTTATTAGCGGCTGCATGTTTAGACCCCAGCCGGAAACAAACTTTGATCGTGCGAAGCGCAACGGCTCGAACTCGAACGATAAAAACTTGTTTCCACTAGAAAGTTTAAAATTTACTGTACTACACATACATACACACACGCACGCACGCATATACACATAATATACACGCACACTATAAATGTACAGTTTATACGACGGCGCAAGCCTGCAACGATCATTAGTTTGAATAAACTAGATAAACTAGATAAAAACGTTTCGTCGGACAAGATCGGAGAACAAAAAAAAACATTAAACGCATATACGCAAGAATTTTTACGGTTTAAATTGGTCTTGTCGATTAATTTATGATTGAGCGAAGGTTCCCGAAAAGTTCCCCCTTTCTCGGGTTAAATTAGTGCCGAACACGTCTGAATATATTAAAGAAGAACGGCCGTGCGGAGGGTACGCACGCGTAACGGTCCCCGGGGCGCAGTAACGCCTTCAATTATTATTATTATATGTGCGCGGCTAACTCCCTATACTGCCTAACTTCAGCGCAAGACGTCCCAAACGTATGTCGCAAAAATACAAAGAAAAATAAAAAAAAAACAAACAATAACGATTTATCATACGCGAGTGTGCACCTCGTTATTATTATAGTGTGCTTGGCAACACCCGGTAATATCGAGAGGGTAATCATATATTTCCGGTGCGGTTTTAGCCGTCTGTTTAAGCGGTTTATTTTATTTTCAATTTCGTCGAGTCGAATTGAAGAAGTTTTATGACTCGACCGGGCGTACGGTATACAAGTACAATAATATACAATATATCGTTTATAATATACATAAAGTTCAACGTTAACAAACACTATGGGCCGAAAGTATTATTCTCGAAATGGTACGGTCGGGTAGAGTGACTACCGTAATTATTATACAAATGTTTCACAGCGATTAAAACGCCATTATTGGATATTTTACTACCAAAACAATAATATGCAATAGGTATACCCTAGCACATCATACAAATTATATGAGTAGATAGCAACGATTATATTTTACAAACGTCATATTGTTACGGTGCGAAAACGTGGTTTATTTATTTATATCTGATGGTTATAGAAACACTATGCGGTGACCTTATTCAAAAGTCGTACCAAACATTCATGTTGTTTGGAATGTTATATAAAATGATTGTTTTAATTTTAAATTTAGATAACTGTTTTAGTAGAAAACGTATAGTAGAAAAATAAGTGTCGTTATACGCACATAAAATACAACAGACTAAAAAAATACAATTTCTAAGGAAGACAACGTTTAGTGCCGCTTCTAAAATAAAAAATATCACATAGATACCCAATATTATAATTTTCTACGATGGCAACGCATTGTACCAGCTGTCGTTGGTCGCTACAACCATGTATTACGAGTATAAGTGTAAAGGAATTGAATATATTTAGTGAGCACGTTATACAGAAGTAGTCTTAAACAAATCCAACAGTATATAATAGTCACTTGATTACAACATAAATTAAGTATTTATATTTATTAAAAGAAACGCGAAGTGTATTTTAAAGTCAGTCTTGTAAAATGTGCATTTATATTCTCTTAAATAATTCTCTTGAAAAATGGTTTCGTTTTAAAAGTTGTTAGTAAAACTTTTCGAACAAAAATCCATCAAATTCTATGCGTCAGAAACATTTCTAATTACACGGTTGGAAAGGACCAAGTTTCGTCCTTCGTTTGTACATCACTCACATCAAACACAAATTAAAAATGTAAATAGTTAAACAACTAAAGTAGATGGACGTTAAATGGTTATAAAAAAAAACAACAACAAAATCAACAATAAATAAACACCAAGACGTAGTCACAACAATCTTTTCGAGTAAATATATTTTCGATTATAGCTCGCGTAATGCATTGTAACAATACCACGATTTATGACTTATGCAGCAGTACTCATTTCTAAAATAATACATTGTGTTTTTAAGTAAATAGAGTTATGGTATATTATTGTCATTTATACTGGGTATCTACCTACTCACGTGCATAAAATCATAAATAATATATGCACTATGATTCAATAATTAAATACAATCGTGTCTCCCAAATCAAAGTGATGCTTTTGTGATACATTACAATATTATCGACATAGTACTCTCTTCTCCCACACAACTTATATATAATATTATACAGATATTGCGGTAAGACCCATGCGAGACGTAGTCATTCACAATAGGGATTTTGACAGAAACGTGTCGAGGGAGCTCAATATTTTACATGTCATCTTATTTACATCCATGAAAGTTTTTCTCTTTACGTATATACTCGATAACTCAGCATCTACCGAGTAGACATCAGAGGGCAGGAGTGTAATAGAAATAATGCTTTATTGAATGTTGTTCTTTATTTATTTTTCCTCCTCGGACATTTCTTTTTTTTTATGTTCCGCATTCCACCTTCTCATCACCCGCATGTCAATGTTTTAAGATATTAAAGCAAAGATAGTAGTGTGCGTGTACGTTCACATGCTTACACGACGTGAGCCAATTTCTAAGGCCAGGGGTGGTCTTTGAGGGAAAACGAACAAATGGTTGTTCACATTTTTATTTTTTTATTTTGTCACCCCAATCACTGATGATGAACTTCTTTTTACGTGCATTTTCGTTGTGACCAACGTGTTAAACATTTTCGGAAAATCGTTCGATTCAATCAAATAATAGTCGATGTGGTTCGGAGATGGAATAATGCGTCGGGAAATATGAGTATGTACGACTGTTCTAACCAATCAATACTTTTTGTGCACGCCGTTCGGTAAGGTTATCTTTTGTAACTGAATAAAAATGCTGGGTTTAAAACCTAAACCCGAGGGAGGTTGATCTTCGACGACATCAATCGTTACCACGTCAAAAACGTTATGAAAGGGGATGAGAAAAAGTAGGAGCAAATAAAAGTTTTTGAAAGACGTGACTTACGTTGAGGTATTTTAAATTGACAAAATCCACATGTCCGCTCAATTCGATAGAACTTTGTTATTAATAATTTTAAAGAAGTTACTTAATTCGTGTGAATTCTGTGATTTATTTACAGGATTGAATCAACGGTTACAGGTTAGAAAAAAATAAAACTTTAAAAAAAGTTGATTACTCCAAAACGTGTGTTAAATTCTGTCACGAAATACAGAATTAAATTAATATACAATTGAAGCTTAAAACACGTTTAAGAATTAGCACATTTCACAAGCATACAAACTGTTTGGATTGAATCGCATTCAAAGTTCGTAACTTCATAAAACCGAGTTGAAGTACTCATCACCTTTATTTTATGTGATTTTAAGTGAGGTGTGAGATTTTCAAAGGAAAGAAATAAACATTATACTTCAAAACCAGACTGGAAAAATAATTTTTTTTTGTTTTATGTACACCTATTTTTATAGTTAAATATTTTCAGACTGTTAATTAGCCTGAGATTTTCAAATTCATTATGATATAATTCAGTTAAAAACTCATATGCATATGGCTTTTGTTATTGTATATGGCCAGTGACGCATAAAACTATTATAATAAAAAAAAACTGAATTTTGTTTTTTAATAAAAAAATTTTTAAGTTAAAACGTCAACATCACCGGTTTTTTACGGCTTTATGAATCCATTTTCTAGAGGCAGCTGAACTTTTTTCCCAGCATATCTGACAACCACAGCCGTCATGAAAGCATTTTTTTGTTCATATTTATAAGATACACTGTCATTGTGAGTGAATTTAAATATGATACACATAAACCTATTACCATTGTAATATTTTTATCATTAGTTTTAATTATATTTGTTATTCTTTGCCGAAACTAAATTTAGAGTACACAATTATTAGCTTATAATAAGATACGTATAACATTTTTTAAATAATCATATGAGATTATTATTATAATGGTTATATTATATTTATTTATTATATTTACGAACGAAATTAATGCATAATATTATATATATATATAATACTTATATACCCACCAAAAATAAAATAACAAAATATTAAATATTAATAAGCCGTGTCTTATCATAATCCTATGTTTAATTTTTTAATTGCATATATTTCAAAGGGAGATGCATGTAACGTAAAAATATGTATATCATAATAAATTAACAATTAAAAGTGAATTTCGAAGGATTATTTGTCGTTATCGTTATTCCTGCTAAATCGTCATGATTTATGCTCTCCGTTGAACCGACAGAATAGTATTTGAATCAGATTCTCTTGAGATAAAAATATACGTGCATGTCTACCTCTAAACCGATTCACATTAGTATGCGAAGGCATAATTCTTTTTATACGCGGTTGCCATAAAACAAAATAAAGTTGATTTGACACATTCCAATAAATATACATATTTTCCTTTATTTACAAAATTCGACTTACATTTCGATTGTATTACAGGAAAAAAAATTAATACATGTGTAGAGTAGGTAAATATAAATTGAGATAAATTTACGGAACGTCTACAGGTGCTCTTGGTATCTAATGAGCTCGGAAAACACAAAAGCCTCTGCGCGTCTACGTGGTGGGGGTACGGTTGTTTATCGAGGGTACTCCGGTAAGACATAAATCTTTATTTACGACCAACTTTCCTACCCAGAAGCACTACCACAGACTTTGGATCCACCTCGGTTATTCATAACCCCTTTTGCGTGTCTTCGTGTTAAAAATAAAAATAAATAAACCAAGCTTATTTTCATTTAGTGAAATTACAATTTAATACAAGAGATACTGAAAATTCACCCAACTATGCCAACTGCGGAACGCAATAAAGGCTGTGCACGAACTGGAAAAATGCTCACTTGTACATCCGGTCCGATTAAAACTCCCCTCCAACCTCCTTGGATGCCATTACGCTTCAAAGGTCGCACAATTTTCTTATATGTACGAATAGGACTTTGGGACCGTTATATATTGATAATATTTCATATTTATTCTTTTGAACAATCGCCCGTTAAGAGTCGTTGACAAACAAAACGAAACCAATATTAGAAAAAAAATGCAGTTCAGGAATCCACACGCGAATATGAATTCAAAATGTAAAAGCGATTTATATATTCTTTACATCAGTGTTGATACGCATAAGAATATGTGTCGAGAAAATGAAAAAAAAAACTGAAAAAGTTGCTCTGCTATATAATATGAATTTTTGAGTGTACTTCGCATTGAATATAGATAACTGTAATGAATGTGTAAAATTTGAATTCATTGATCAATAATTATACACACAAAATGATCCTAACTGAAGTCAATGTGTCTGACTCTATTTATATAGATAATATACTACAATTTATTTATATTACTATTAGTAATTTATTTTTAATTATTAGTATGGCATGTTAAACTAATTTATGCCTATATTTTATTTTATTTTTATTTTTTGCTGTAGGTATGAAAAACTTACAAGGAACTTTGTATTAAATTGTCAAGATTTTTAGTTTTACATAAATATTTAGCAATATAAATTAAACGAAAATTAAAACAAAGTCGAAAATTTTAAGTGTACAAAGAAATAACTCAAAAAGAGTTAAGATATTTTAAAATTTATATCAAGTCTAAAAGATTATTATATAAATATTTGATGAAAATTTTAAGTATCTACGGTATTCAATTTATGAGTTCAAGTAAAATAACTAATCGATTTATTCGAAAACAGGTACTTCTTGAGTAAATATTTCATTTTTTTGTAATTTTTATTTAGTTTTTTTTTCAATTATTTTGATAAGAACTTCGATTTTTTTTTTGGTACCTTAAAGTACCAACAAAATCAAATTTACAAGTCATGTTTGACGATTTTATGGCAGACAAAAAAAACATATGCATATTATTTTATAACCAAAAACTTCATGGCTCTGCTCAAAATCTAAAAAAGTCATAGTCAAAAATAAAATAAAAAGTAATTTTATAAAATGTTGAATATTACTTAGGTATACGAAAATAACGTGTTTGTATTTATTTTTTATGGACTTATCAATTTTTTTTCTTAATAAAATGAAAACGTATATAATCATAAATATTTTGGTATCTGACACAATAAAATGAAATAGAAATCATTCGATTTACAGATTTTTATGTGATATTGGACATTTATATATAGCTCTATTCTGAATTTTATCAGTAAAGAAGTTGTATAATTTATTAATACATATAACAAAAATCGTGTCATACATAGTTGTTATGTGTTTTAATAAATAAATGTATCATGTTTTAATACACACAATTATCCGCTTTATGCTAGAAAAACGATAAAAACGAATCTAATTAATAATAATATTAAATTTTGAAATTTCATTGTATCTATAGAATATAAATACAAATATCACGCGTAGAAATCTCCACTCGAACCGAAATTGTTCTTTCCGATTTCATGATAAGAAATTATGTTCATTTTGTAAAATGTGTAATGGTTATTGATTTAATTAAAAAAATATATATTATTATATTCTCAAGTCATCAAGGAACCGAAGTGAACTTATTCGTCTTATATTATACAATGATGCAAGAATCGTGAATTAAAATTTTTCGTCGCCACACATCATTCGGAATATTTACTGTACAAAAATGCGTGATACATTCATTTCGGGCGAGTGTTGGTGGTAAAACAACGCATACGCACATCGATGGAGTATAGTAAAAAGACGTACACGCACATAGTTTATAAAGGCTTAAATTAATTCCAGTGCAAATTTCTGGGCCTTTAACGAGGCACATCAATTCGCTGATACAAGTGTATGTTGTAGTACATCTCTAGTCTCACCCCTTCCGAACGATTTAATCGCATGGTATCAGTTCAGGAATTTCTGTGTTGTCTATACTCGTGGGGCGACGATGACGATGACGCAGAAGCGTACGGAGCTGACGCAGTTTGTGTAGCACCGAAAATGGCACGAGGTAAAGGACGACGAGCCGTTTGTACGAATAAAACGATACACGAGTTAGGTAGTCCGGGGGTGGAGCGCAGCAGACCATCGAGGTAAAGTAGTAGTATATAATATATACATGTATAAAGTTTAACAAAATTGCAGACATCAAAGAGGGTCTGTAGCTTGATAGTTTTATGTATGCGTGTATGTGTGTGTGTGTGTTAGTAAAAGAGAAAGAGAGAGAGAGAGTAAAGCGGCGTGAAAAGAGTAACGTAGAAGAGAAAAAAATAAGACTTGATGATTTTTATATTATATTTTCAGCAAGTCACTCACGTCCGTCCGCGCCCAAGTTTAATTGTTTTCAATACATATTATATATATATATATATATATATATATGGAACTATATGGATGAGAATAACGTTTGGGTTAGATATCGGCCTGCCTTTCTCTTCATCTCTCTCACTCGTGCTGTCAGCTCTTCGCCCCGGACATATTATACGATCCGTCGTCGTTGTCATCGTGCGCCCACTGTTGTAATCGTTTACCCGAAATTGGAGAAACGAACCGTGCAGAATTCTTGATTGATTCTATTTACGATCCACCCGAATACTCTTTTCGAAATGTCACATGTCGTCGACTGCGCGCGCGTGACTACGAAGGATAATAATTCGCAAAAATATAATATTATATAAATGGTTATATAGATCAACACGCGTCCTGCATCGTGCACACAACTGTGGTACCTGCACTACGGAATTATGGTGGCGCTCTAGAATGAAATCATAGTAATAATGTTTTGAATTAATCGATGGTAATAATACTCCGACGAAAGACGAAAGTGTTTCTCAAACTTCCAGTGACCTGCAATATTGCCATGGGCGCGTTCGAGTGAACTATAGGGCGTAGATACTTATTATTATTATAATTATAATTATATTATTGTTACACGTCTATATAATGACATATTATTGTTTAATCTGTTTTCGAAAACATATTATACTCCTTTTGTTCGATTACTACGTTTGTAGCTCAGAACTATAAAAAAACTATATATTTTAATTAATATCTTCTAGAATATTACATAAATAACGTGATACAATTAATACACTTGTTTTAAATTTATATGTTTCGCTAATTATATGGTTAACAATGCATTTTATAATTTCTGGCATATATTTTTTTGTGTGGAGGGAGAGAGTGGTGAAAAAGTTTTAAATAATACCTTTTCAAGAATATAAATTCCACTAAGTTGGTTTAAGTGATAATCTATATGAAATTATTAAGAAAATGTTGGGTTAATTAAACTATATTTTACAATTTTTATTTCTATTTATTCTTGTTTCAGTAAGTTTTAATTATGACTAGACATATTAGTTACATGCACTATATACCATAATAATAAAAGTTATAAATTATTTTATTTTTTAAATGTTGGTAATTCAAATTTGAGCATATAAACAATGAATATTATACTATATTTTGCGTATTATATTATTTATGCTTAAAATACCTTAACATTTAATTTACGGGTTTTTTTTTTTGATGAACAATTAAAATTTCAATTTTTTTTTCAATTTTACTACGATACCACCTTTATACTTAAATTTTATAACATGATAATATTTATTATTCCGAAATTTTTAAATCTTTTAATGAAATTTTTAGGTTTTGGTATTAATCTTTTACTCATTTCATATTCATTACTGTATTCAATATATTTTTATACATTTACTCGTAAATTATTTTTATGAGCACATAAAGTTTAAAAATAAAACATTTATAAACACTGTAAAGTAAACCAAGCTCGTTTAAAATAGTTATTTTTATTTTTCAACGCAAGTAGTATACCAAACTTATAATAATAATATAATATACCACTGGCTTGCATTGAAGAGAGTAATGTTTTATTAAATGCCTATTACATTAGTTCTGTATTTTATTCGTATTTTTTTCTTCACAATTATTATATTTATATATCACCATATAATATAATAAACCATTTTTGGTAGATTCAAAAATTAATTTTCAATAATGTTTAAAAATGATTTTTATAAATAAATAAATTTAATTAAATTTGTATAATTTGTATTAGGAGCGAAATTCTTTAGGTTCGTATCGTTATTATATTTTTTCTTATGCAAATTTTTAAATGTTCATAAGAAGAGACTATTATCATTAATTAATTTCCATAACTTAGTAAAATTATTATTTTAATTAAAATAATTTACAATTTTAAAAGTATACTTTTATAATGCACATAAATATAAATGGTTTTATGCATTTTTCTAGATTGCATTATCTTGCATATTATGTATCCACGAATTTCATTAAAATAATATCAGTAATATGTATTTTACGATCAATGTTCTATAACCCTATCTACTATTTCTGTTCTATTGACTGAACAATAGTTATAGTTTGGGAAATATAATAAACTAAATTACCGGAATATTTGACTACGAATAGTTTTGAGATGAATTATACATAATAATATTATGTTCGGAGTTATTGTTTAATGTGTTGATTTTAATAGTTCAAAGTTCAATAACTGAAACAATATAATATTCTAACAAAAATATAAAACGTGTGTACTTCTAACTATGAATTTAGTAATATTAATTTATTATATTATTGTTATTTTATGTTTTTTTCTTTTTAGATTTCAATATAATATATTAAATTAGAAGTGCATACAATTTATTGCATCAATAAATTTACAACTGTAGGTTATTGATAATTTTATTGTAACATTTTATTTATGACTCCTGTATTTTTCGTCACACTTTGGGCCCTCATTAGAGTCGTACTGGCTATTCACGCAAAATTGGTGTTTCAACCACACCCCACATGAGATTTTCAGAGAAGATACCTGGGCCGTATTCCAGGGGAGGGTGAGCGCTGGAGTGTACCACTATGAAACCCTACACCGCGGGGTAATCTTGTTTTATCGCACACCCGTCGTGAGCAAATTTCGCATACAAGCAAATTTATCGTTTCTCACGGGAGTTATGTGGTGCACACGGCTTTTGAATAATATCCAATAACTGCGAGGAAAACAAGAGAAAACAAAAAAATAGAACGTCACATATGCGCTCGTAAATATAATAAGTCAATATTTCGATATAACGGATACGAAAAACAGTCAGTTGTTAAGAATAAAACCAATTTTATATCCAAGTAAAAAGTTGAATTGATGGAATGCCACATTTTTCAGTTGTAATGTATTCATTCACTGGACAGTTAAACATGAGTACCTCAAAAAGTATTAGAAAAATCAAATCGAAGAACATTATTGTAATAATAATGTATCAGTTATAGCTAAAAACCTCGTCATCATGTTCCTAATAGATTTTATTTTTGACACAAAAGGCGTTCGTCAGAAAACGTGTGTGACCTTTGATCGTAGTATAATACGGAAAGCAATTTACCCGAAGCGTCTGTAATAGACCTGACCTTTTTTTCCAAGAAAATACATAACGATTTGCCTAGGGTTGGATGAAAGAATAGACAATTTTAAACGAGCAGACAAAGGGTTTATGTATGTACTGCTTTGGTAGTTTCAACATTTTCATGGTGATTTCAATTGTCCAGAAAAGAACTTATCCGTTATAAAAGGTGTGGCAGTAGACCTTTATGATTTTCTGTTTAAGGTGTTTGAGTGATAAAATAAACGTATCGTGTGTGTCAGACAACTCGAGATGAACTCAAGTAGTATTTAGGGTCAAGGGGTTTCATTTGCAGTATATATAAGTATTACGGTGAGCAAAAGGGAGTAGGTAAAACAAACGATCAATCTAAATTCAAAGGACAGAAAAACCTTAAATATTTTTAAAATAAAAGCAATTAATTTTTTAAAAAATATTTTTGTTTACTGAAATAAAAAATAATAAACATTTTTAGGTACGCCTAAAATAGTAATATATTTAAGGTTTAAATTTGAGATAACATATAGATTAAAATACACCAACTATTTAAGCTTCTGTGTTTATTTCACATTATTGTAATAAACATGGATTGCAAAGTGCAATTTATAACCGAGCTATGAACAATTTATCATTGACCGAACAAGGGACAATAAACATTTTGATTAAATAGTTTCGAATGAAATTAAATTGTGTATTATACGCATTAGTACATTATATCAAGTAATTTCGGAATTTAATTAATAACAATATGCACGAGAAGTTTTTTTGATTTGGGTTAACAATGATAGAACATGTTTTATTTTTAATTGATTAATATGCACATAATAAATATAATATTATATGCAATAGGTAAATATTATGCATTTAATATATAAATATTTTCGTAAAAAATTACATCTAACTTTATCGTTTCTTGGTACACATTATGAAGTCTGGTGAATAATTATTTTGCTTTTATGGCTTACTGGGATTTTATGCTATAATAATTTCATAATTAACGACCGAATTAAACGCGTGGTTTATCCTTTATTCATAATACCCCTCAACCACCATAACTGTTAAAAAAAAAAAATAATAATAATAAAATACAGTACTTTTTAAAATGTTTCACTTCTTTCTTCATAATAACACTGAGCTTTGTAATTCTTTTGGACAATTACTATTATAGAGGGATTGTTCTGTGATAACTGATTATATACAATTTTCACTTTATATTAAAAATAGCTAACATATTGGTTACACGCAATTGGGACGTATTTTATTCACGTGTGTGGGACACGCTTCACATATTGTGTTTACCTGTAATGTTTAGAAAACATTACTTTTATTGTATACTTTTTTTTTTGTATTATAATTTTTAAGCCACGTTATGGCAGTTAGTTTTTAGTTATGCATTGAATTTACTTTATCCTGTTAAATGCTTTTAATATTTTATTAAGCCGATAAAATAACCTCTTTTTCTAATTAAAACATGCATTTTGCACACCTAATACATTTAATTTATAGAGGATTTAACTTTCTAGGGCAATCATTATTAATTTTTTTTTTT
This sequence comes from Rhopalosiphum maidis, assembly GCF_003676215.2. Taxonomy (NCBI): domain Eukaryota; kingdom Metazoa; phylum Arthropoda; class Insecta; order Hemiptera; family Aphididae; genus Rhopalosiphum; species Rhopalosiphum maidis. The sequence continues at coordinate 90,666,789 of NC_040877.1, forward strand.
TCATATATTGACTAATCTGGCTTACAAATCACGATAAGGTATTTTTTTATATTGATTAATAAAAATAAATTCAATGAAATATTTTTAATTATTGTTCTTAAAAAGAGCACATTTTTTCTTTCTATTATTTTATATAAACACATAAAACATTTTTCTTTTATTATAATTATATTCATTCATAAAATTGAGAATCGAGAATTATAGGTAATATATTATGATATCTAGGTATGGATTAAACTGAAACAATCTGAACAACCTAATAAATATATTTTTCTATAGCATTAAATATTATGAGCTAATAATACATGTGTTAGGCTCTAGTTGGCTTCATCGGATTCAGTTATTAGACTTCGTAAAAAATCTTTAATTCCATAAACTAAAGACAGTATGCTGTGACACACGAATTTTTTGGAAAAACTAATTTCCGGCGTAAGAACTTAGTTAAAAAAAATTAATGTGAACTCAACCGGCACATCATAAAACTGGCTGAATTTATCGGCGAGCTTTAAGTGCTGTTTAAAAGTAACGCGTGAGTCACATGCATAATACTAATTGAACCCGTACGGGTGGTACGACTTATTTAAAATGAAATGTTAACAATTAAAGAGCTCGTTATCATAAAATATACATTAAAGTTTAATGATTAAACATTCACAGTGGGCCCGTGTATTCTTTTGTTTCACAATTGTAACGGAAGGGTATTTTTTGTTAGCACTTGAAGCAGTGAAGTAATAACCAAAATTTATACCAAGCTAAAACCAAAGCTCACGAGTCAAGCTAAAAAAATAGGTATATATACAATTATGCACTTAATCAAAATACTATATGAATTCAGTATATTTAATGAATAATGTTACGGATTAAATATAGATTTTCATGCGCAGTAATGTAATATTCGTCATATCGTAGATATGATAAACAACGTTTTAATAAATTCAAGTATTAATACCTGTTATTTAGGTAAGCAATTTTAACGCATCATAAAAAGTTAAAACTAAATTTCTATTTTTTTTTTTTTTATGGATTTAGTAATGGTTTTTTTCAGAAGTGCATATAAAATATTGCAATTTCTTATTTTTATTTCAATATGCTTAAGTTATAAAAATTTATTTTATTTCCTAGTTTGAGTGTAAAATACTAAAATATGTTTAATACAGTAAGTATACTATAGGGATCGTATTAGAACTGTACATACAGAATACGCATATTAACCCTCTATCCTCAAATCAAATAATATTATAGATTCTACACGGATAGCTCACTGTCAAAATACCTATTAAAAACCTTAAAACTCAAGATACTTTATATTTATAATAAGTCGTTCACCGTAAGTAAATTAAATAGGTCATAAATAATCTTATTACTATACATTAATTTAATTCACTGATAATAGATGAGCTAGGTATATTTTCAAGTACAATAGGATTGACAATACTTATTATTATTTTTATACAAGTTAAATAGACCGTCGGCCGTTGTAGGGTCGAAATCGCATTACACAATAATAATAAAATATAGTTCTTATCTATAATGTACACAGCAAATTCAGGAGTAAGTTTTCGACTATAATATCCATTATGCATACTTCATATTATAATGTCATATTACGTTCAATGGATATTATCGTTTGGGTGAATTGTTGATAGGTAATAGTTATGTACATTATACATTATTTTGGAAAACCGTCGTAATTCCTACCGTTCACGTTGAGACTTTTCTATTTAAAGCGTTGTATTATTGTTATACATATTATACGAATATTTTTCATCGGTTAATCGAAAACCATCTTTGGATAAACATTCGATCACGATATCCACTGCTACTGTGGCTAAGGCTATACATTCTAAACGAGGACGACATGACAGAAATATAAAAAGGTAAGAGAAAAAAATAATAAGAAGAAAAACTAAACCATCCATATATCGGTCCAGCGGTCGGTGTGGCGGTTGAAACAGAGGCGTTTCGGCCGCGGGGTTTCCTTCCTAATAGCCACCATAAATTGCGAGTTCGCATATAAGAACGTTCAATTCCCCGCCTCTCTGATCCACCCCGTCATGCCACCACTACCTCACACGTGCCTGGTGTTGTAGGTGTTCCACATAGTGAACCGCTTTTCCGATTAAATCTCGACCGTTTTTATGGCTTCCGCAAAGTATATCTATGTATCGGCTCTGGTGCCGGGCGGCATTATGTACGCTGTTTTATATCGGCCGGAAGAGAAGAGCGCAAACTTTCTGATAATAGGTACCTACCAATGATACGGCTATAATTACATTTCAAATGGTAATCAATTTTTATCGAACATGCCGATTCGTTAACGATAAGCTACGTTATACATTTCGTTAAAATCGGTGTTTTGATCATGTTACACTATTAATAATAGGTAGAAGTTAAATTAATATGCAATAATTTAGATATATATATGTATATATATCGAAGATTTAAACTCAGAATAAGGATAATTATTCGGAAAATAAATTAATATAAGAAGACGTCGAGAGTAAACATTCTGTTTCGATTGTTGTATTGAAGATTAAAATGATTTTAAATTGTTAATTGTACGATGATGAACTATATTTGATTTAATTAATTTATATAATATATACTCAAATTTTATTTTTATATATATAGATATTATTTAAAAATTAAAGAAAAATAATTTTTAAATGTATTTAGTAAAACACGTTAAATCAGTAAACATATAAGGTTTATTTAATAATATATTATATAATATACAACGGTTCAGGGTAAAATTTGTATTCCTAATATACACGTGTAAGCAAAATTTAAAATTAATTTTAGTTAAATATGAAATAAGTTTACCAAAATATTAAACGTAAACACGCTACCACGACGCTGTGTTTAAAGAAATAAAAGTTTTATGTTAAAAACATTAAAGCATTGATTTTGTATGAATAAAGTATTATGTAATAAAGTCCTCAATATACAACATAATATTATATTTTCTAGACCAAAAATGTTTCTTTGAATTATTATTATTTTTCTGGTGTGTTTGATGATAATAAGGCTTTTCTTTTTGGAGTATAAAACACCAAATAAAGATCGTAATTTTTTTTGTTGAGTTTACACTAGGGATTTTTAAGCTCCGCAATACAGCAGTACTTTTTACACTTTTTTTTTTATCAGAGTGCATTGAAGTTCTATGCGTAGATTCTGACTGCATATGTTTCACTTACATGTACGATAAAATAGATAAAAATTGCACACGAACAGTGGAGTAATCACAAAAAGCTGAGTATATCGTGATGTGTTCAAGTCGTGTTTTTATGGTAATGGAACTCTCTGGTAACCAAGGTGGAAAAAATCGAGTGTTAGGGGAGGGGACGGCTGGTTGGCAGGTTAGCGAGGAAAACGATGAGAGAGAAGACGACCGAGATGAAAACACACTACAGGACGACGGACAGAAGAAGTGGAATAAACAAGACGAGGCGACGAGGAGTAGCGGAAAGTCAGCCGTTTTACGATCGCGCTGGGAAAAGCAGACGTTTCCTTTACTTCGGCGCCCCGCGATCGGCCAAGGGATTCGTTTTGGAAATTTCGGATGGGAAAAGTTTGCGGGGCTCGTTGTAATTATAGAACGAGGGGCCGAGGGATCACGTGGAATAGTGGCGACTGGGACGGGTGGAACCAGTTAACTCTCTAGTCAGAAAACAGAAGGCATATAAAATAAGACCTTTCTCTCACTCCTTGCCGCAGACTATAAAATCTCGAACAACATTTGTTACACAACTCTAGACGCCGCTCCACCAACTACCATTGTCGAATCAGCATCAATTAATTCGCGATACGACCGATGCGTGTAATTCTTTTTACGTTATGTACTCGTATATAAAGAATTTGAACATTAGGTACCTACACGAAATAAAAAATTACATGTGGAATGAAATCGTATACAATATATTATTATAAAGTATTCCCATTATTTTCAAATACTCGTGATCTCCCTCTCTGCCACTGTACCGATCGCCGTCATATCACCGTAAAAGGGGGGGGGTTTATCCCTTTTCGACATTTACTGAAATGAAGTCGAAAAACGTATTCAACGTAATATTATTATTATTATTGTTATTATTATCATCATTAATGCTATCATTGCTCACATTTGACATTAGTGAGCGATACTTTTATTAACAATGAATTAAGTTTGTTTTTATTAATATACGTAACAACCCTCGTATACCACTTGAAATATACTCTTATCCCTCCCCAATTTTGTTGCGAGGCTTTTTTCAATACTTATAATATACTTTATACAGTATAAATATATATGATAATAATATTATCATTTATTAAATTAAAAATTCGTTTATATTACATGCGTATTGTGTATAGTACTATATGTACAACAGTACTAAATAATAGTTGATAATAATATTATGTAATTAAATAATGCTATTTACAAAATAACATAAAAAAATACATCTTTTAAACTTTGCTTGAAAAAATACACGGCTCTTTTAAAAAATTAATTAGTTTGATGAACCAGTCGAAATAGAATTAAGTAAAATGAATAAAAAAGTGTTTGATACTATTTTAAAATAATTATAAAAAATATGTATAACTTGACATCTGTTTCAGAAAATTAAATAATTGAATTTCAAATTTTAACATGACATTTAAATACAAGTGCATAATACGAATATTTTAAATGTTTATCATAATAACTTTATTGCATCACTTAGAACCAACGAAAGAACTAATTTTCAAAAGATCGTAGAATTGCGCGAAAAACTATTATAAAATTTAAATTTGAGTGACGTATTTGTTCATTTTATTTATGTTATTATATTATATACTGTAGATGGAGGGGAATTATTGTGAAAGATGTTAAATCAAAAAAACTATAACGGCTATAGTCTCGTTTTCAGTCAATGATCCATTGATTCACTAAAATAAACTAGTTAAATTATATAAGCATAAGTACGTCAATTACACAAAATGTTATCATGTTATATTTTTAGAAAACGAAATGTTTATTAATTTTATATTTTTATTTATATTTAATCAAGTATTATGTACGTATGCATTATAATATAATACATGATACTTTAATTTATTAATTACAACAGTTTTATGGGTTTTGCTATTAAATATTACATTTAATAGTTCTGTGTTTAAAATAATTTTATTACGCAAAAGTAAATTTTGTTGAAAATGGAAAAATAAGTCAATACTTTACAAAAGGGATTTTAGTAAACATAAAAGTTTATGCTTGTGCGAGTCTTTCCCTCTGTCGGTTAGGACTTCATACCGTGACCCTCTTGGACGACGGGCAGGAAAAGGATTAGCACGCCGGACCCAAAAAGAGCTTTTGTCTCGACGAAACGTCATTAACGCCCCTGAATGAAAATAATCTACGTATATAGAAGTGCAAGTATGTTTTAAGCTACCGATAATACGTATTCGAGAGTTGTAAATGTGCAATTTCATCATCGAGGGGCGCGTACATTACTCGAATTAAAAAAAAAAATTCTTTTGATAGAAGTTGTTATATTTATAATGTGTGTGTAATGTTGTACATGAAAATACATGTGAGAGAAACTATACACAGTAACATTGCGCGAGTATAGAACATAACGTTTATCGGAAAAAACCTAGCCATACTTAAAAAATTTTAAAAACGAATTTAAGTCGATTTATAACCTAAATATCGATTTTCTCTACACGGAATAAATTATACAGTGTTCTGCAGTTTTCATAGAGATATATGATCCCATAGATTACGACTACAACGTAATAATATAGCATTGTACACGTGTATTATACATTATTGTTTAAATTTCTGAAATTTGGGAGTTGGTAGTCGGTTCTCGTCGCACTCGACTTCAAACCATACAGAATTAAGCTGTGCACAATAATAATATATATAGGTGCCTACCCCCCTTGCTCACACACCACCCAGTGATAGTGGCGATTGTTCATAAGGAGCTATTAACGAAACGTCATCGTGGGCCGTGGTTGGAGTACGTGGAGGGCTTATATCATATGCTCAGACGGTTGTGGCAGTCCACGTAGACACAGACCCACACACACGCACTTGTGAGCACGTCGGGATTTTATTTATAGACCAGTAAATACATTCTCCAAACTCGACATTCGAGATAATAATGTAAACACCGAGTGGTGTTTGCTCAGCCATTATTATGGCCGCCGTCGTTCGGGCATTATAATATACCGGGTGCGCGTAAATCTCTCTTCCCTCTTTGTCTCTCTATATTATATCCATTCTATACCCCTCCACCACTTCACACTCACGCATAACCAATGCCGCCGCCAACAACGAGCAGCTGCGGATTACTATACGTATAATATATACATTATACATGTACATTCAAACATATCTATATATCTATATGTATTATAATATATATATTTATATTTATTTATTTATGCATGTATATATAATATACGTGCACGAAATGCGTGTGCGTGAAAGTGTTATAGTAATATTTGTGATACACCGTTGGACACGACGAAGACGTCTGCAAATACCGATGGTATTTTTACTGAAAGATAGCAAAATAATAATATAAATATTAACTACCTTCGTACTCTAATAGCTATATTATGATATTTGTACTAACGTTATCATTATTATATCTAATTTGACCATTAAATACCATTAAAATCGATATTTTATCATGGTTTTAAAAAAGAAATTCAATGAATGGAATTAAAGTTGGTATAATAATTTCACATTGATGTTTAAAAAACTGTGTTATACTACTTAGTCATAATTATCTTAATTCTAAAATTAAATATTATATGTAGGGAATTGTTCCTACTAGATACTTAAATTGTTTAAATTTACATTGCTATTTTATTATATTATGATACCTATCATCTCAATATTCTTTAAATACTTTAAATATAAAATTAAGCACGACAAATTGAATTCATAAGTCATCTATTTTGAAATCTTTTTTTTTTAAACATTTTACACGAATGATTTTGTTATAATATTAGACGTAGTTGAATGATTTTAGTTACCAAACCCGTATCGTATGTCTCGAGAATCAGTATAATTATAAAAAACATAGTTTGATAAAATGAAAAAAATAATAGTGAACAGTTGATGTTCTGTGACAATCAGGTACTAGTTTTTCGTCATATAGAATTACCGAGCACAGCTCCCTACTTTTTTCCATTAATTTCAATTAGAGTATATTTTGGATATAAATATAAAAGTAAAATAAAAACAGCAGTGGTCCACAAAATTAAGCCATGGTTAAACGTTGGAGATTTTCCAGCGCACGGTTGGTGTTACGAGCGCAACAACAGTAACCGGATATTGTATTAAATATTTTTCACTATAAAACCCCTAAAACCATTCCGGTACACACCACAGTTTTTCCTTTGTCGCTGTCGTGTGAATATAAAGATTTAACGACGATTTACACCGACAATGTTCATATTATTATATGCGTATGAGCGTGCGCACAACTACATGGGGCGAGTATAGCCTTTGTGTTTTGGAAAAAAAAATGATAATAATAAAATAAAAGCAGCTCTGCACGAAAGAGAATAAAAACTATCTCGAACTCGACAGGTGTACGTATTATGAGTCTGCGACGAGCATATTATATATAAATATATATTTTATATATAATGTATATATGAGGGATACAATTGTTTGGACACGATGGAAAAGGGGGAGAGTTACCACTATCACTACTACTACCTCCATCACTACCACAACTAATATACACGTGTTAACGTCTCTCTCGGGTTACGTTTACACGTGACTTGACAAATTACACGTGTGTGCGGTGACATGGCTGTGCCGATACGCTTCAGAGTTAACGCAGCCGTTCTTTTGAGAAGTGCATTCCCGATATTATATATTATAATATCTATACCTTCCACCAGACAATCGAAGCAGCCGCCAGCCACGACAAAAGAGAAACATATGTTATATTTTTGCTAATACGTTATAAATGTTGATATTTCGTTATGAAACATATTTTTACCGATTGTGCCGTGCCGTCTGGAATGAAAACATATCGAGGTTTTTGTGATTTTATTAACAATGCCAAATTCATTGCACGTAAAAATTATAAGTACGATCATGAACATTCGAATGATTTCAGTGAAAATAATGTGAGAAACGAAGAAGGTTTTACTTTTTATAGACAGGTACCTTATGGTTCCTATATGTACGTATTGTGTTTTAACATCTGCACCACTATAATACCCGTGACTATAATATATGTATACTCCGATGAGGTTACTTAATTCCCAGACCATAAATAAAATTTTAAACACACGGCCTATGGCTCCACCTTTTGATTAATTTCAAACATAATGAAAATTAATAACGTCTTCCTTCTTTAGAACTAATTATTATGAAACAATACTAAAATAAAAACAAAAAATTAAAAAAAAAAATAGTTAAACACTAACACAAAGATTATTATGATTAAAACAAAAATGAAAAGTATACTATTTTTATTTTTATCGTATTACACAGGCGTAGTGTAATACAACTGTAAACCTACGACGCATTTGCATTTATGTTTGATTAATCAGTGTTGCAGGTCCTCCTCCAAAAGACTAAAAATAATTTAATATAAGATAAAAATCTTTGATGAATGTTGGTCAGAAAGTAAACATTATATAATAACTATCTTCTATATAACTTTACTATATAATATTATACTCATAAAAAAATGAAAATATATTCTTTTTTTATAATAGTTATTTTCCATTTAAGTTTTATATCGTACATATTTAATTGTAAATATAGAAATGTGTAAAAATCAATAATTAAATCAAGAAATGTTTTTCATTTAAAGAAAACAATATAAGTTGTTCCGAAACTAACTGAATAGTGCATGAATATGCTATGGTCTGGATAATATTATTAACAGATTTTATGTAAATCCTTTGGGACCTCCGGGTGGGACGTGTCTCTGAGTCCAATAATTTGAATACATAATGAACGTGAACGTGAAGTTAATATAAAAAGTTGCTTTGTAAATGGAGGAAGGGAGGCGAAGTTGGAAAAATAAAAATTGAAGAAGGGCAAAAGCCCTATCATTATCCGTCCGCTAATATAATCGCCAATAAAGTTTTCCGCCCGATCCAATCTGTTGACTTCCGCGAGTCTTTGGTTCATATTGAAAAATCCCTAAGCGCCAGATGTCGTCCGCCACTGAAATGAAAATATTTGTCTTACCCCATGACGGCATTTGTCCCCCGGTTTAATTAAATCGAATACTATACAGTTTTACCCTCTCGGTTTACTTCCAAATATTTCGAGAGCTCGACAAATAATTCTTAACACGAATAACAAGTACTTGTAATAAGGAAACGGCAAATTAATTATACTCAAACGATTCAAATGTAATTTTCGTTTTATTATGATACGTGTAAGCTTTAAAGTCGTTAACTTGAGGATGATTACTAATTAATTGATCACGAAACAAATTATTTTGTCCCTATATGATATATCATACAACGAACTATTATACGAGTATTAGTATATTATTAGTTTCATAATAAAAGAATATATAAATAATATAACTATAAAAATTTATCATATTTATTAGATACTGCAGTATATAATCAATACATGTAAATGTGTTCTCCTACATATAAAAGACTAAAAACTGAAAATAACTGCAAAAAAAATCAGAGGGAAAGAATGTTAATTTTCAATAAAATATTTTTGGTGTTTCATTATAAATGTATTTAAATTTTGTTTAATGCAATATAATATAGACGACTGTGTTTAATGATTATTTTCAAAAGTATTTCTAATTACCGTGTTTCGGTTCGGCATAACTGTCACAAATTAGCAATTTAATTTAATTGCATTTTGATATCTAGGAAAAAAATAATCGAATACAAAAAAGTACCAATTTACAACAGGTATCGTCATATTATAATATTATATGAGCACCTATAGACACTCAGAGAAGCGCGTTACGAATAATATTTAGCGATAAAATATTAAAATCGCTATTTAAACGACGGGACTTTACTTTATACAGCAAATGGCTTTCCGAATTGAATTAACATGGTAAATAGATTTTGTGAATCTGCAGTAAATAAATGCAATCGAATCTTGTTGTAGTTGAATTTTGGGTTAGGCGTCGGTAAAGATGGATAAAAAAATCGAGGGTGGTTCATAATTGGGGGAGTTGAATTCTCGTTGTGTGTATGTATATGCTAGAATATACCCCCTTTTACCACCTCATATCCTGTTAAGATGAGAAAAAGGGCTTTTAAAGTGGCAAAAAAGTAATCAAATTTTAAATAAAAGCTCTCACGATAAAAGCGGGGAAAAGAATACCCAGTATTTAATTTTCTTTTGTACAACAACCCTCTCATCAAAGAAAAAGCGAAAAAAGTCTTTGTCGAAATATTTAATAATAATAATAATAATAAAAATAATAGTCCATTAATATATTTTGTGGACCTAAATACAAACATTATATAATATTATATTTATTATCATAATGTATCCATTTATACAACATATAATTGGATATTGCAATGATTTGAATGTATAAGGTAAAAAAAAAACATTTTTAAGCCATACCAACATTTATTTTATTTATAGATTTTAATGTAGAATAGAAAAAATAATTTACTACGTTTTGTTAAAAAAGTTTACAATATAACATTATCATACGTTTTAGCATAAAATTATGCTTAACCAAACGACGTTCATACTTGTTTTTGGAATTCTAAATGCATCAAAGAAGCTTAGCGAGTATGTTTAAACATAGTTTCTCAGGAAAACTCTAAGACTTGACAGCCGTCAGCTATTAAACAAATCCACGTACTAGTAAATAAAAATGGCATAACACTAAAAGCTAATTTATTATTATTTGTACTGTGTGTACATTATCTAGTATTATTATTTAAATACATATAGAGTAGATTCATTTATTAAAAATGATTTTCTTTAATTAACATAATTTTAATTAAATGAAGAAATTTAAATTATACAATTTTAACCAAACTACACAAATATGACTACAAACTATACTACTATTATATAGTTTTATTTAAATGCATATAGGTATAATTAAATAACATTTTAATCGGCATCAGATGATTTTCAAATAAATTAAAAATATTAATACCTATGTAATCAAAATAGATATTTATCTCTCTCATTCGATATACCAAACAGTCTCCACATTTTTCACCAATTAACGTTTTTTATCGTAATATTTATTTGTACAAGCAGACCCATGAAATGAATAAATCCATGTCTAAATAACAAAAATAGTGCGTTACTTAATAAGTATGTATGATAATTTTTAAAAGTGTTATGCTAGTGTTCAGTCGAGCATACATATTACTACATATTAAGCCTGACTGAAACAGACCAGGAAATACTGCAATGTTTTTAGGACTCTGGTCAGTATGGAACGAAAATAGACCCCACCGCATGCGCCAATGAAAATGCTTTATTGTTGTAAAATGGTGAAATATTCATTTTTTTTTAACAGAAAACTATAAGCCTATGCCGATTAACATTAAAAAAAACCTGCAGCAGTCAATAATTACTGCCCCCCTCATTTCTACAATACAGAAAACACGCCATTATTATTACCCCAGTTTGAACGATCAAATATTCATGAAACATATTTACGTTTTTCCCCCTTTCCTCCTGTCAATAGTAGAAAAAATACAATAAAATTGCATCGTTTACACACTGCAAAGGTGGTAAAAGGTTTTCGTGCAATCGATATAATAAATATATTATATTTTTTTTTCACAGAACAACACGCACATTTTCATAACAGTTTGCGTAAACTAATTGTATGCCATATCTGATTAAAAAAAAAATGTTAATTACCTATACGACTAAATTACTTTCGATTGCGCAACGAAATTAGTTAGTTTTTATTTATGTATTGGTACATCATTAATTTTTCTATGGAAAAGACAATTTCCTTTAGTGGTTTATTAGATTTGTTCAAACCAAAATGCAATTGATTTTGCAACAGGAGTACGAAAAAATCTACTCACGAGTCATTACACGAGGTAACGAATAATCTCCCTCCGGGTGTATAGCATTCATTGCCACAAGCAACGTGTCACAGAACCCTCGATGCAGTCATTACCCTCCTCTTTTCTAAATGTTTCCTGAACTCTGACAGTATCAGTTGGAATATTTCAAATTTAAGTTACCGCGCGTTCTATAAAGCCAAGAAACAATTTCCTGCGTCAACGAAAATACAAAATGAAATCTATCGACTACAAATACTTGTAGCTATTGACAGTTTCTTTATTACAAAATCCATTCAAACTATTTAATATTCAGGTAGTAATTCGTCTGAAATATTTTAAAGAAAAATGAAATGAAATATATTTTTGATGATTTCTAGATAACACAATTTATTTTTCTAATAACTATTTCTCAATATCTATTTATTGTATTCAGAACTATTAACAACAATTTTTGATAATGTGGTGTAAAAAATAATCATAGTTCTACCGTTGTTTTAAAAATACAAAATATACATCAGGTGAGAAATTAAAAGTTCTAAAGTTTGATTTAATATTGAAGTAGACAAATAATTTTATGTAAAAAATAATAGTCAATCCAAAACGTATTGTGATTGTACTCATACCTCGTTTCATATGAATAGCCAATAGGAAACCCACATACAATAAGTACCATATTTTTTAAAAATAAATGTACTTTATCATTAAAATAACTCAATTTTTATATTTTATACACTTCTTTTGGAAAATTAACATCTAGTATTGATCAGAATTATTAATTATTATTAGATATTATGGATAAATATTTAATATTATTATCATTACTATATGTGTATATATATATTATTTTAGTATCATTCAACCCGATTGTCTTTTGCATTATAATAATGACTCTGAGCTCAGAAGTTTCCTCTATTTTATTTTTTCCCTCGTTTCTTTACAGTAGCCAAGTGACACTCTAGAGATGACCGATTTGTCAAATTTAAGACCGACGTCTCGGGGTTAAAGCCTCTCTTTTTTATCCATCTTCTACGGGCGTATTTTTTTTTTTAACGCACGTTTTTCACAATTTCCACTACTCTGAAATGACCCAAAGTACCCCACCCACGACGGGGAACTTCATCAAAATATATTACCGCCATTACTCAACCGTCTTTTCGAATTTTCCGCTCTCAGATTCTGCCTGATGGATTCGCACCGTTATGGCTATATACATTCTACCCGGTCACCCTAAGTCTTGCTGTGCACCAGGAAATCGAACCTCATAAAACAACCGATACCGTCAAAGATAATCTTGACAAAACATTCGTTTTCACGTGATCAATGATCAAAGAATTGTTTTATTATTTTACTTTTGTTAACAGTAGTGTCACCAAAAGGGTTATGTGATTACGTATACCAAATGTATTGTCATTTGTTCACGGGTAAAGAAATAGTAATCCGCTTGCCCGGTAATAGGGGTCGGACCCTCAGAGTTCAATGACAGTGAAAGTCGAAGGTTAAAAGTATACTAAGCGTAACTTTTAGACACCATAAATGTAAGACAGACAGCTAAAAAAATGAGACAGACTGAATGTGTCAAAAATAAATACGATGTAGAGATTATCGAGACTCGTGATCCATGATAATAGAGGTCTCTGTCATCGGCCACTATGCTCACATTAATACTGATTAATTTCATTATCCCTCTGAGATATTGTGAAATCTCCTGAAGATATTGCCCCAGCGTCCCAAGAGAAAATAGTATTTATATAATCGTATTACTATGAAATTCTACCAGAATTAATATTTGGTCCATATAATGTTTCAACTGTTAATTCCACGATTAGCCTTTTTATAGGTTTCCAAGCGATCGTCAAAACTAACACTACCGAGTATAGTTATTATTATTGCTGTAATTCAGCTTTTGATACTTGGACTAGCCATGAACTGTTTTACGATGAGATCATGCTAAGTCCAAAATATTAAACTCGAGTAACCTTATAGATGTCAAAGTATTAAATTTATATGAGCGGTCTTCTATGGTTTATTGCTGTTTTAGATAGAATAATTAAAATCAAACATAATGTGTAGACGCATAAAATATTAACTACTGTATACAATCAGCGTAGTTGCTATTTTAAATTATAACAATATTAATTACGGACAGAAATATATGACATATTATGTTATACACAAAAATATGGAAATTTATAAAATATATTAACAAATTATTCAAAAACGTAAAATAAAATCATAATAGTATGATACATTTTAACGATATTTATCTTTTATTATGATATTGTATTTTTATATACATTTGTAATAAATACAGATGCCACCTTAAATTGGTTTTATATTCGATATATTTGTGTATTATGATTGATGAGCATCACCACATTTAACTATTTGATTACTCCTTAACAAAATTAATAACAAAAGATTTTCAGCTCAATATATTACAATACTTCAATATATTGACTTTTATTTTTATAAATTATACATAGTATAACTAATCGTAAGTCACTTGTGAAATTTAACATAAAAATCCTTTCGTTTTCTCTCTCGTTTGATATTTATCTGTAACTAATATACCAGATTAGAGATAGACAATTTTTTATAGCTACGAACATAATACTAACAGTTATTAAAATAAGTTGATTAAATTATTATATATTTTAAGATTAATCTAGATTAGTACTTGGTTTTATTATTGGTAATTTTATAATATTTTATATCCTTGTTTAAATTATTTGTAGAATGTTTATTTAGACCAACAATAGCGACTTAAAATATACAAATAAAAAATCGAAATTGATCAGAGGAAAGAAAAACTTCTGCGATCCAGTAGAATAACTTGATATAATATAAAACTACAACTTACGGTTCTACTAACGGTGCCCCTTTGAACGTAAACAATATGACTTTCCGTTAAAGACGAGTCAACGGTGTCCCGTGGGAATATTGGTTAGGGAGCCATTGCTATTACTTGTATACCAAATAAATGTTTCCCCGAAGTGTTTTCAGTTTTATTTGCTGACGATAGTAGGTATTCTGAGTTTCTTGAAAATAAAACCTGGTTATATTTCATTGGAATCCGTATTGATATTGAAAATATATTAATATAATATTTAAAAAAATAAATGTTAGAATTTCGCTATTAATCTATAACTATAATTTAAAACCAAACTTGAAATTATACTAATACTGTACTAACTAGCTATTACCTATCTATTATATAAATATTGTAGAAAAAAAAATAATAATTGAAGTAAAAGTTTTAATTACAAGTTTTGTACACCTTCGAATCAATCCTTTTATATTTGTGTAGCAAAGTTTAGGTGTCATATTTTAATGGTATATCAAGTTTTTCGGCGTTTCTGCCAATTAAAACGTCATCAACCTTAGGAAAATTATACACATTAGGAGCATATACAAAAACCCTCATCCTCAAATGGTGTTCCTCTTTAGGGGGCAGGGGGATACAACGCCGGTCGTTAACAGCCATCCTATCCATCAAGTCCCCCTCCCAGTCTGCTTGCTTGACCACCCGAGTATAATAACGGACGGCAATTAATTAAAATTCTCAACCAAAGGGTCCGTCGTCGCTTTGTTCCCATGATGACACCACGAAAGTCTCCCCCGAACCCTGTTGGGTTATTGTTTTGTATTATGTTATGAGTGCTGTCGGTACTGGTAAATTGTTCACCCTTCACAGCGTAATAATAATATTATTTATTTTGTATGGTTTTAATTTTTCGTTTGTTGATTATTCAATTTCAATAGTCTTAAACTAAAACAGGCCATGATTAGTGTTAAATATGACAAGTCACAATAACACATCCCTTTTTAAAAACATTACTCGTATATAAATATATTACTCAATTCGTAATAAAAATATTATTTATAATAATAACAATTATAATATAACATAATAATATAAATTTATCGATATCTAAAAAATTCCTATGAATCAATATTGTAAACTGAATCAATTATAAAATAATTAATAATACACTATTAATTCTATATGTAATATAATATAATATATTATTAATTCAATGTTTTTATAGAAAAAATAATAAAATTAAAAGAATATAATTATTTTAATTATTTAAAAGTTCAAGAGCTTATATTTTAAACTAAGTATAACTAGTTTACAATAAATCTTTATTAGTTCATAATTTAACAAGTCAAATTTTTGTAATATATTATATACTTTTTATTAGTACACGCAAATTAAATAATATACAAATAATAAATATAATATTATGTATAAATCTATAGTCCTATAGTAACTAATATTTAAAAGATAATTACTTGTAGTCGTAATTATTTTCACGCGTTTTTACAATAAATAATAGTTAATGATAGCTTCAACTCGATTAATAGTTATATTTTAATTTGATTACATTATTGTTTCATTTTAACACAATAACTACATTTTCTTATAGCTGCACCTACACTTCATTTAAACTTTTTTATAAAACATTTTGTTGTGTAGTAATTCCAAGATAATTAATTAAAAACAATTGTCTTCAGCACTTAACCTTTAAAATACATTTTTTCTACATTAAAATTTGAAGTCAAGTTGAAAAATGTGCATGTACTTGCTTCAGTTTTTACTGGGTCGCATTACACGTTTTAACAAAACGCAGCACACTTTTTTTACAGAACAAAAGACTGTCGCGGAATAAGAGAGTGCACTTAAAAAATTACATATTGTTACTTTTTTTTCCTTCTCCGTCCATTTACTCCACAAGAATTTCATGTCAGTTTGCTCGAACCTAGGGAAATGAAGGGGAACACCCTCGCAGCACGGCGTCAATTCGGTTTTCTTTTATACAAGTTTACCGTGACGGGACTACTGGATTATTAATGTCAGGTCAAAGTGATGGGCTACCTTGTTGGATGGCCGGTAGACTTTTTAAAAGGAATGAGATTTAAATTATTAACAAAAAGAGGAGAAGAATATACAAGATGGAACTAAGAGAAACAGTGGCGGTGGTTTTTACGATCCCATCGAGGAGGTGTCGCTTCCCACACGCAATCCCCCATGAGACCTTTCAGTGCACCGCAACAATTTTCTCTCTTTCCTTAACTCCTTATACAAATTAAGACAGAATGAGTGGTGCCTCTTTTGATTATCAGAAACGTTTATTTAGCTCCAGTCTACAAAGTTCATATAACTTTTATAACAAAGTTAAGTTTTGAAAGGCAGGTTCGAAAGAACCAAACAAGAGTTTTATAAATTTGTCTTAGTGTACAAAAATATATTATTTTTACAATATACGAATAGATATACCTATAAGATAATACAATGTTATGGAAAATGTAAACGAAGAAATTAATCATCTAAATAATTAGATTTGTTAAAATATCAAAAATTATGTACAAAAAATATAAAATACATAGTTTTCTGGATTAAAAAAAAAATAATAAAATTTAAGAAGAAATATATTTTTGATAGTAATTCGAGGAATCAAAAATTTTAAATTAAAAAAATATATATTGTTTCATGGTCAATTTAAAAAATATCCGTTATTGTATAGTCTGAACAGTCTGAACCACGACAGTCGACGCAACAATAACTCAATTATTACACCGTACGGGCTATGGACAATAGTCTTGTCGATGTGTTCTTGGTGGGTTTTGTTAATTGGATAAGAGAGACCAATAGAAAAAAAATATAGAATATAATCATACATATAACGTATATTCATTGTTACGGAGGACCTTGTTACACACGATGGGGAGTTATACGCCGCCGCCGACGGCCGGTTTCTTGATGTCTTAATTAGAAACCTGTCGTCCAGGTAGGTAACAGACACAGGCTCACGCGCGCTAGTACGTACGAACACACACACACGAGGACATTATACTTACACCCGGCCGATAATAATACGTTGGAACGGCGGTGTCGGCCATTTTGGATACGCATTCGTGCACGACTGCCTAGTCACCCCCTCTCTGAGAGAGATTTATATCTACAGATTTGCATACTAGCAGTTATTCCGATATATCCGAGAGAAAAAATGTATACGATCTATTCGACCAACCCAGGCGATTTACGACTCAAAAGCCAGGATAAAGTGGCGAAACTTTGGGGCCCCCGGGTAACAATAAAATCCCTTGCCATTGACACGGCAAAAGTTTCTCTTGAGAAAACATAAGAATTTGGAAGAAAAAAGGTATTTCGTTTTCACACTAAACACATAATATTATTAGAGAACGACGCGTGTGTGGTCTGCACGATTTTTATGGCATATATTGTACAAAAATAAGGGACGTCGTTTTAATGTTTGTTAAAATACATCAGCACGCGTATTCATTATATAGTAAAACTTGAGCGCAATGATTCTACTAAACACTTAAAATCACATTGATATTTCTAGGGAATAAAATATAAATATAGTGTAGGTATATAATATGTTTTTCACGTTATCGAAATTATGTTTACTATAATATCGTATTATTAAGTTCCGAGCAAAAACTATTTTTAAAGTAGGTACCTACGTCCTACATAGTTATTTCGGAAAGTTGCGTAAAGGGGTAAAAGTTTTAGTTTTTCGTAATCTAAACATGAACTACTGAAGTTTTAAAGTTAATTAATGAATGTCATATAATTCTGATGTGGTAAAAACAAATTAGGAAACAAAATATTTACAGAATGTTTTTTTCTTTTAAAATAATCTTATAATGTTTTGAAAAAATATTTTATTTCATGTAGCAGATTTTACAATAATATTAGATCAATCCTTAAATTAAATTATTAGTTATAAACAACCGATAATATTTATGAATACATACGTCATACAAAATACACATTTTGAAAGTATACATAACCTAAAATTATATATTGGTATTTATGTTATTAAATGGGAACAAAATAATATATTATTATCTTATAGTTAAAAATTATAAGGCCAGGTGTTCAAAACATTTATACATAAACGTACTATCAATAAACAAAATAAAGGTTTTCACCTACATTTGATATTAATAGGTACTTATTAAGTACTTCAGTTTCTAAACGGAAGTAATATATTAATCACAATTCATATAATATTTAGTACCAATGCCTCACAAATATTTATATACAAAAATTTGTTGTACGTACTGAATATTTTATTTTCTTCTTGTACGTCGTATACTCGTTACAATAAATTACCAATAAAAATAGTATTAAGTTAATAATTCCAAGAAATTTTACTGGCAAACAATAGATAAATTTAAAAATTTGAACAAATAATGCAAATTTGCTTAGGTATACATTTAGTTTTTAATGTTCAGTTTAAAAATAAATAGAAACTGGTTTAAGCATGATAAAAATGTAAAAAATGAAAAAAAAATCAGAATTCGTTTAATTTCAATGAGGTTTTCTCATTTTCCATTGGACATAAATGAGACAAATCAATTGAAAACTGACGACGGGCAAATTCATTAACTGGGATTTGAATCGTAGCTGACGGGGTCGTTCGGGATTCTGGTCAGGTACGAAATACCATGGCGACACTCTAATTACGGTCGACGAAACGTCAACTTCATCTGTCCGCGGCGGAGACGATAATTACCACGACGGCGAACCCTATTTCAATTGTCCAGTTAGGGAACCCCCCTTCCATATGGTTTTTCGAGAGGGGTAAAAAAGGTCTGATCTATCGATGAGTATTCTATAGCACGAACAGTTGGGTGCCATAAAAAATCAGGAAACGGGGAAATTCGTTAAGATAAATTAAATATAATATTAGATTTACAACATTATTACTGTGGTTTTAAACGTTTAAATTATAAGTCTACACCATTATTTAACAGTTTAAGTTAAAAGTTTGTATAGATATGTGTACATATTTTATGATTTTAAAATATATTTTTAGTCTCGTTATCAAAAAAAAAAAAAAAATAATAATAATAGGTTCATATATTTTCTGTTGTGAATTAAAAAAAAAAAATGCGTTTCAAATAATTTATTAAATATTTATCTTCGTTTGAACAGATGCATTAAAAAAAAAAAAAAATTGTTACAGCAATTTAAGGAAAATTATTGTATTAACAGATTTATGTGTAGAACTATAGACGGCAGACTACTGTAGAATTACATTTTTGTGTCATTATACATAATACTTATTTAACCAAAACAAAAAAGAATAATATTTATCCTGCGTGACGTTAAACCGGTTTTATTAGAAGGTTACAGAACATTGACTTGTGATAAAAAGTAGTAGGTACCCATAATATTATATTATACAAGTACATTTTACATAACATATAATATACAGTACACATATTTGTTTTTGATCGACTGAGGTATTATACATAAGATTTGTTTTTTACAAAACACATAGTACACCTTTTCAGGTTCATTTTAAATAATAAATCCTAATTTTATTTCAATACGTTCGTTTACTTAAGCTATTAATACTTCGTCGTTCGGTCAAAGTAAATTCGTGGACAGGTGCTTAAACAAGATCCGCCCGAGGTTACGACCATCGATTATCTTAAGCTATCTCTTGTGATTAATGGCGTTCGGGATTGTCAAATACACAATCTCATGTTATTATTATAATCATCATAAGTGTTCCGAGGTATTTACTTATACTTGGTGATATAGTGCATGATACTCAAACAGATGAAATTATCGTGGGAAGATAATTCTATTATATGCCTCTTGGCCGAACTGCAGGAGCTCAAAAGAAAAGCACGTGTGTTTCATTTCAAAATACAATGTAGTGTAGGTAAGGGCCTACGCGCCCAGAAATAATAATTAAAATGTACTGCAATAAGAGCCAGATAACGATGAGAATTTATGCTTTTATGTGAAGTCTTAACATCATAATTATATATGTACAATAAAAATACGAACATTATTAGCTTTAACTTAAGTTAAGTTAAGTGATGTTTTGTATGTACACAGTGGAATAAATTAAATTATTAGTGTATTTTCGATAGAAACAAATACTAAACATATTTAATTGGTACATTATTATTTTAAATAATAACTGTAAACGAAATATTAATCAAAAGTAAAAAAAATACCTGTTATTAAATATGTAGATAATTTTACAAAAAGTGCGACATACTAATATGTAAAAATAATAGTACTTTCGACATACTTTATTTTATAATTTATTCTAAAAATCGAATGTGTAAGTAAATTAAATACAAATAAAACCAAAACTAGCTTTTAATGGTTTCGTGTTTACTAATTGAAATATTATTGTCAACCAATGACCAAAGAAACCCGTTTTTACACATTTTGCCAGTTACGCATAAATTATACAGCACAGTATAACGAAGACTAAAAAGAAGATTATTATAAAACCGATAAAAATTTTAATCAATCGATGTTCATTCATGCACAGTAAACATTTATAAAAAAACTACATTGAAAAGTCCAGGATATTTTTAATTACTCGGTTCCAATGTTATATAAACCTATATCTATTCTCAATCAATTTGACTTAATTTTAAATTAAAATGTTGTCGTAAATTATATAATTTTTATTATATTATAAAACCAACTAACTAACCAAATTATATCATAAATTAACAAAAAAAAAAAAATTATACCTATGTTATAAGTAGTTAACTACCATGTTATGAGTGATTTAATTATCAATAACTTCCCACAAAAAAACACGACATAAGATAAAACAAAAATCAGAAAATATACTTTCGGTCTTGAATAGAAAAAAATTGCACTTTATATTCAGAGAAAATATATTACTATACCGAGACTCGACACGTATTGTAGTTGCGTATGGGCAAGACATGGCTGGACTTAGGAAACGGCAGGTTTTTCGTTGTCAACAGATGTTACATGGATCCATCAGTGCAGACCTATAGCTATAGGGTATTAGCCGTAGTTTGACCATTATATACATAATATTATTATTATTATACATACACGCAAAAGACGGGGTGATTTCAGCCGTCAGTAACAACTGTGAATCATAATTGATTGGACAGTCGATTACAATAGAATATATTGTTATAGTAATATACTGTGTATATACGTATGTTATTATATATACAGTACAACTCTGACATCAGAAACCGGTAATTAACACCAACAAATGAGTTAGAAATTCGAGTGTCATTTATTATGCGTTGTATTACTTGTGTTACTACCATACGAGGCATACACTCGATTATCATAAGCGATAATAAACGTGCACAGCTACATAATATTTCATAGTAGTCATCAACAAATTTACAGTAATTATTCGTCATTTTATTCATTTATATTATATCGAATTACAAATAATGATTATTGTGCAATTGGTAGTCTACATTCCATTATTATAGTAGGTACGTATGCTAATAATAATAATAATACGAATTTACCAAAATAAATTAATATACTACCACTAGACATATGATTATTTATTTAAAAATACAGATTAAGTTTAATATACCTATAGGCACATACAACTAAATAATAGGTAATAAATTATTTCTTAATTTTTAGAATAACGCTCGAGCAATTCACTAACTAATATGCACGATATTCGTCATAAAATTATTACGTTACAGTTTTGCATGTAAGTATTATAACTATTGGTTTTTAGTGAGTTACGTAAATATTATAGCTTAATAGTAAGTAGGTTTATCAGACATCAGTGATTTAAGATTCTATATAAAAATCTTGAATATGATAAAATTATGAAGGAAAAAAATTAGTTTACATATAAAAAGTGCAATCAGCAGTTTATTTTCTTAATTTATGCCGATATTGGGCCGATGAAAGATTTTATACATTATAGTCGGCCATTATTTTGTATTTCGACGAGATTAAAGAAAATTTGGATACACAATTTACATAACAGACAATGTGCCTACGTAATAATATATTTTTCCTCTTGACATCAGTAGACAAACAACAATTAGTCGAAATCCACCGTCTGGCATTTAATAACGACCGGTCTAAACCCACAGTCTTTATTTTGCCCTCGGGAATTACAAAACAAAATATATGTACATACAATTAAATACGTATATATTTATAAAAAGAAAAATATTAAAATCTTCAATTCATAGTAATTGAGTGATAAGGATACAGGATTGACATTTATTTTGTACAATAATGTTTTCGTATCAGGTAAAAATATAAAATATAAGAAATTAAATATTAAAAAAAAAAAATGTTCTGGAAGAAATACCCAGTAAAAAAATATGTGTATCAAAATCGTCAGTCATCAAAAATGTGATTCTAATTACACCCAATAATATTATCATGAATATTCGAATGTTTAGAATATAAGAAATTATTTTATAAATGCGAATAAGATAAAAAATTGCCGACACAAAACACGAGTTCCCGTGTTAATAAACAAATGTACTATTTATATTTAACACATAGAACTGAATTAATGAATGCTCCTTGAAAATAACCGTAATTTAAAAATATATATAATTTTTTATTCACATGAGAAAATCTCTACGAGGCCAATGAAATAAGAGCCGTACCGAGTTTATGTTTAATGCACTTATAAAAATTGAAAAATCACATAACATTTAATCGTGTTCTCGGTAGAAATAATATAATATTATAAACGCGGACCTCCAGCAAGCTATAATATTCGAACGACCTTCACTTTTTATAATAATATTATATAGCTGGAATCGCCTATAAAAATGTCTTCACATTCGGCGTACGTAAACAAATAACAGATTATATATATATATATATTTATTATGTATAGATACTTTTAAAATTGTATATTATAATATTATATATAATTATGTATATGCTTTGTCGGGCCGATAGCGATAATATCATACATGTGTGGGCGACCCCAAACCCTGTGATATAGCATGTTGTATACAGTGAATGTTCACGGATAGACGGTAGTAAAATACGAGCATATTCATTATACTAACGTGTATAAGATGTGCGTTGGCTCCTCCACAGCACTACGCCAATTACCATAAACACACACGAGTCTGCCTCTACTCGATGACAGTGTGTTCTCTGAAGACGGTTTATATGCACTTTCCGTGTTCGCAAATTAGAAAAATGGATATTATACGGTAAATGCTGCGAGTATAAAATGTTAGTAAGTTTCAACGGTGTAGCAAATAAAAACCATGTTTGCATCAGCGCTACGGCAACAGGCGAACGCGCGCGACTGGCATTCCAGTTATTTCATCAAAATAAAATATATATCATAATATTATTATACCTATTAAAGTACCTATACTTCAATAATATTATATTCCATTCGATTCGACGAACAATTAAATAATAATTCCTAGCAGAATTCGTTTCAACGTATCACCGCCACGTCTGAGCGATTTATTAGAAATGCTTGAGGTTAATAATAATAATAATAATAGATGAGTATCAAAAATGATTCATTGTATAATATTCCACGTTGACCATTGTTCACTATATTATGTAAATAATAATAAATTGTGTATATTTATACCAAATTTTTTTCATCACATAATTTATTTTTTTATTTTTCAATCTATTTTAAAACAATTTTACGATAATAACATTGAAATTTTTTTTCGTTTTTTTTTATAGATATAGCCCATTCAAAGGGTACCTAAATAAAACCAATTTACTAATAATTATTATTTTACTATTTTTAAATAACCAGTTATAAGACTTTATAAAAGAAAAACTGTATGAGTAAACGAATACATAAAAACAAAATAGATGAACAGGATGATAATTTTTAAAAAGAATGTTAATAAGTACAATAATAATAAGCATATGTATACATGCGTATTTGAACGCTTGTCGTGCAATGAAGCATTATATTATAATGTCGTTTAGTAATGCATGTTCTTTTTAAGTATTTTAAACATATTTTCACACCTAGGCCCCTTTGATTTTTTTTCTACATCCCGTCCCTAAGTTATATTTTTGAAATGGAACAATAGGAGTTCGACGAGTGCCTGGCACGCCCCTCGTTTATGTCCTATTCTTATAAAAAGGGGAAATATTTTTCGCACTTCATCTCTTGCTGACAAGCGATTAACGAGTTACTAGCAAAACATGCATGTACAAGTGAAGAATTTGGTTGTATTTGTATACAATAAAAAGTACTTTGGTTTATTTTTTGTTTTGTTTTACTATACACAAAGAATTCACGGCTCCTGGATGGCACAGCTAAAGAAGGGGAAAGACGATGGTGTAGTAGAAAAAACGACCGAAAATAATCGACCGTCAGGCGCGTTTTGGCGCAGTTACAAGAATAAAAAAAACGACAGCAATACGAATAATAATATGTTCGATTAAAGGGTATTCTTTATCCAACTCGGCCGTAAGATACACAAATGTCGTTCTATACATTGATGGATAAAAATAATAATATAAGAAAAAAAATATTTAATGGTTCTAGGGTTCTATTTAAATTTAATTTCTATTAAAATATTTGCTATTATTTAAAATATATTAATGCAAATTTAAGATAATATAACATTATACGTCATAAATCCAATATAAAAATTATCAATAAAATTATTAAACTAAAATAATTTATCTTGGATTCTATTACCTACAAAATTAATAATTTGATATTACTATGATGATAATACACATTACATGCAAACCTTTGTATTATAGGTATGCCTATAATATACCTACTTAAGTTGAAACCACATTATTAAACGATGCTTATATTTTGTAAGTTCGTCGAATAAATAGTTTAACGTAATCAAATAATCTCGCATTAATGTAATATTAAAGTAATACGTTATATATATCATAGGTAAATTATTTAAATATTAAATAATCAACAAAACCGTGTGAACGTATAAATTAAATATTAATTCAATAATAATTTTTTATAAAAGAATAATTATTTTAAACAAGAGAAACGCATAAAATATTATTATTCATATAGTTAAATAATAACCAACTATGATCAATACAATTTAGTCCAGAAAATGATTATACATTAAATACAAATTCAGTTATCAGTAGATATACATTATTAAATAAAAATCTACTGGTTCACCCACGTAAAATAATATAATTTTTCCATTATTAATTACATGTTTAATTGTCTATTTTACATTTATTAGATAAATCTAAACTATATTTTGTGAATATTCTAATAAACTGTATTAAAATTAAGTTTTAAAACAATATTATGTGAAATTTTACACTGAGTTTTCGAAAAAAATAAATACTATGGAAAATATTATTAAATGTTATGTTAAATTAATTTGTTTTTATCTTTACTGTAACTGGACTGGAGTGATCCGACAACCGAAACTTTTTTGAATGGTAATTTTTAAATTGAATTTGTATTGTAACCTTGAAAACTGTTTTTGGTCAAAATAAAATTAGAAAAGATACATTATGTTAACTCGTGAATAAATTTTGATTAAAATATTATATATTAGTTTCACATAATATATACTGTTAAAAAAATTGTAATTTACACTAAAATAAAATGTATTGTGTTAAAACTGTTTGTATAATTGTAATGATTTGAGCTTAACTTATATGTTTAAAATACTAAAATAAATTTAAAAAAAAAAAACTACCTATGAAATGTAAACGCTGTCCTAATGCCTATAATAGTCTATGTAATATTATATAGAAGGAACGCGATGTACATCGTTATTTATTGTATCATGTGGTTTTGAAGTGAGCCCACCCACTATATTAAGTCATTATGAAGTATTTCTTCACCTGCCGGTACAAACACTTTTCTTCGTAATACATATAATTTTAATCAGATTATATCAGAGATTATTAGAATTCTCCGTTTTAATGATTTTGTAAATATTTGTAAGCTGCTACAATCTTTTAATAAAAAAACTCAAAAAAAAAATAATACATACAGGTTACTATTTTCTAAAAATTCTCTAATATTTATGAGTAGGTATTTCACGGTTATAATATAAGAATATAGGTATTGTAATTTAATGATTTATTTCATATTATTTCAGTATACCTACACATTATACAAAATAGGAAGGTATTTAATTTAGACGAAAATTAATTAATTAATTTTAAAAATTTCGTATCATTTATAATAATTAAAAAATGACATCCACTCAATTTATACATTATACGCAGGTATATAATATTAAAATAATATTTTTTTATAAGTTGCGATAAATGGTACTTTTTGATTAAATAATTTAATAACTCAAACAAACAGTACCTATAGTTTCTGGCGCGTAATACGATATATTTATGAACAATCTATGCATGAAGGAAGGTATTTGAGATAAACATAAATTTGTATAATTTGCATCAATTTAAAATTATTCCACAGTCACACTCAAATGCAACTCTACAGATATAATTATATATAGCAATTCTTTTATACGTCATATTATACCGATGTTGGGAAAAAAATAAGAAAATTGACTGTAAGATAATTTTCTATATAATATACTTGACTGGTGAAAAAATTTAGATTCCACACAAAAATGTTCACTACAAGACGTTTCAACAATACACATTGTATGTTACGAGTGCATCAGCAAGGGAAACACAAAAAAAAAAAGGTTTCTTGCCTTTCGAATGGCGAACATTACCCTATACAATTATTGAAGTCAACTGGACACGATGATATTGCAAGAGGAGACACAACCGGTTTTTGTCCAAGATCAGAGCACTGCACACAAAGCCAGATGTGTGTCTTTAGAATGAGACCTACTACAAAACAGTCGCAGTTTCGACGACGACACCGTCTCGATGTTTGAATGTTTCTCTCGAAACAATGAGAGTGTAATCATACGTTTAACAGTACCAGGCCATGTTTTCACGATCTTTTTTTGCACCTGCGCGTACCTAATACAAATATGAAAACGAACGACTCACTTTTGTGGTGTCTGACGTGCCGCGGACGGACGCAACAGGGCTGTTCGAAGTACGCGGCGAAGAAGTTATCGACGACAGACTCGTGTTCGGCCGCCGACAGCGACGCGGCGGCAGAACCATTCGCGTCGTCGGTGGCCCACGACGTCGCGGTCGGACCATGTTGGGCGAACAAAAGCGCAAACAGTAACAACCGGACGGCGGTCGCCATCCATTTTTTGCGCATTTTTCCCGTCGATAGGGTCTTATCACTTTTTAATTCAAAATGTAAATTAATTTAACGAATTTGTGACAAAAAAACAACAATAAAAATCGGCGATAAAACGGCGTAT
Organism: Rhopalosiphum maidis; assembly: GCF_003676215.2. Lineage (NCBI taxonomy): Eukaryota > Metazoa > Arthropoda > Insecta > Hemiptera > Aphididae > Rhopalosiphum > Rhopalosiphum maidis. The sequence continues at coordinate 90,694,887 of NC_040877.1, forward strand.
TAAACTCGAATCGCACGCACTGCGAGTTTTTTTCGTACAAAAATCCTACATCGGAAGGTCAAATTTTAATTTTTTTTCGACGTAACCACGCGCACTAAAAATCAACGGAATTGTATCGCCTAGCTTACACCAGGCCGAATGCCAAAAACGCACTGAACTCGCAAAATAAGACACATGCGTGACACGAACGAACGATAAGACGACTGTAATCGGCGGCAAGAACGGTAACCGCATACGAAAAACGGCACGATACTACGACAGCGCAACCGGACGCCGAATGGTCGAGGGTCGGTCGCGGTCTCCGGGCCGTGGCGTCGGCACGAGGAACGTTCGGTTGCTATCGTTCGTCATCGGCACCGGTCGGACTGTTGCCGTTGTACTCACTCACTGCACCACGAAGAGGGTGCCTTAAGTATAATAATATTCTCCACTACCACGGTGTACAACAGGGGTAGTGTATGTGTGTGTGTGTGTGTGTGTGTTGTGTATGTTGCAATTTTTCTTCTTTTGATATAAGTATACAATCTTACAACCCGGTTGTCGGTTTAAATGTCCGGGTACGTTCGAGTTATAACCCATAAAAAGACATTTGATGTTGTCGACTATTATCTATCGATTACAATTAATATTGTTGTAATACTCATTACATTTTTAATAATTTAATCCGGGTGAACGTAATTCGAGTTTCATTTGTTTTGGAAACGTCACTTACTTATGTAGTCATAAATTATTATCTTGGACATCTTTCATCAAATACTAGTAAATTCATTTAAAATCGTTTGTCACAAAGTTTTATTGGTTTTCATAATAATAATAATAATAATAATATATTTTTCGTTTAAAGCTTTCAAGCTGATACGTTTTTATTTTGATAGAAAATTACGGTTGATTGCATAAAAAAAGTTTTGTAAATCTAAAGTTGTGTTATCTGACACAGATGTACCAACAATTCAAACGACTTTGTGAAACATCTGGTTTTAGTAAGAATCCATAGAAAATAGAAATCCATTAGTGTCAATAATAGAAATTAAAAGTGTTTTAATTATATTTTCAATTACTAATAATATTTTTTTTAGAATTTAGTTCTTCTAATTGAAAAATGTTTATATTACACAAAAAGGTTCTTAATATAAACCTATGGATACATAAATAGGTACTTTTTAGCCTGTGCATTAGCTGTTTAAATAATATTTGAATGGTTTATCCTTTATAGGCATAAGTTGTATGAATTGATAGCTGATGTAGATAAGAGTTACAAGTTATAAATTCTAAAGAATTCTTGTAATAATTCTGTAAGTGTAATGGGTAGTTAGTACATTTTACTGTATTCAATAGTTCTTAAGGTATTTTTCGAATAAAGTCTAGTGGAATTTCTCTTGAAACTTTCTTAAGAGGGCACGTGTTTTGGCATTCTACCTTTTCGCTTTAATTTTAAAAATGTATTGTATACAAGATAAAATTAATGTTTTCATGTAAATTGAAATTATGTTTTTTATAAAATATATTCGTATGTTAATATTATGATTGTCCACGGGTATTTATAATGATATTTGATGTTATGTTTATATTTATTATCTAATAATATTTAAAAGTAAATTTATGATTAATAAATTAGCTTCAACGTATACTTTTAATAATTTATTTTTTTAAATAATTATTCATATCAATATATATTTTATATTATGTAATTAAGTTACAATTTAAAATTTTAATTTCAAACTATATCAAAACTTTTTAACTTATTTTTATACTTTTAGAGCAATATTTAATCTGTAGGTAAAATAATCTTAGATATTTTCTTGTAGACTCTGAAAGAACATTTAAGGTTGTTTTTGACACAAGATTTCCACTAGAATGCTTTTTAGGAATTAATATTCGTTTAAAAATTGAACAGTGTATAATATTTTTTTAAATTGTTTCTCACAAAAATAACTTGTTATGTAACATCAACATTTAGAACACATAAATTGAAAAATAAGTACATAAATATTAAGCACTAATTAAATTTACTTTATATCTTATTTATAATTTTGTTCCTCTTAGTTAAGCACCATTTTACTACAGAAATAATAAGTAAAACATCAAAAATATTTTGAGATATTAATATTGTTTTAAATTTTTTATAGGAAAAAGAGTTAATAGTTAGTTTATAAAACAATTAAACTCATAAACTCAGCGTGAGATATTTATTTTAATAACACATATTATGTATAAAATAAGACGTATAGTATAGATAGGCACCAATATAAAAATAATAGTTATTAACAATCTTTAAAATTGTGTGTATATGTATTTAATAAAATGTAAGTTGTATTCCAGATAAAAAAGAATATAATGTCTATTGTTTGGTTAAAATATTGTCTAAGAGCAACAATTCACTATAAATCAGAGAAAAACATAAATTAATTGTTCAGATAAAATGTAATTTAATTGTAGTTATAGCTGAAGTCAAGATAGTAAAATCAAATTAAAAATGTCTGTTCAAGATTATTAAAATTTAATATTTAAAATATAAGATTCGTGTAATGACTAAATAATATTAACTTTAAAATTAAATCACAAAAATTATTTTTTTATTTTTTCTAAAATGTATAATTTATATATTTTAGTATTATATATATAAATACAAACAGTATGTACTATGTAAGTAACTATTAACAAATAAATCTCATGAATTATATACGTTAAACAAATCGAAATGTATGTTTAATACAAATGACTTTTTAATTCTAAATAATATAATACATTATAATATTAATAAATATAAAATAATGATTACTATATAAGGTATCTTTATTTTGTATAATATGTATCACAGTGATTGTTCAATACTGAGATATTATTTTGTCAGGGATATTATTTTTATAATATCCAACAGGTGTTTGTAGGCAACGTTTAAGTTATTGTCCGTTTTTGAAAGGTACAATAAACTTTCAAAAGTTACCCATTAAATATTATTTATTTGTAAATTTATTGGGAATGTCAAGTATGTAAATAGGTCTCTGGAATGTATTTATAGTTATTAATAATAAATAGTATCTATATAGTCTATCAGAATAACATTGTAAGTAATTTTAGTTTATTGACTATTGCTTGTCATTTTATAGTTTGGACAAGGTTCTAATCATTTATCACAATCATTTTAAATGTATTATCCGCCTTATGGGTACCCAATATGTTCGAGGGAACAGTTATTGTTGTCGCTTTCATCCAGTAGTATAGTTTGCAATATGGATTGTGCTTTGAAATGGATTTTGAAAAAGGCTATTTTTTCGAATTTTATATTTAGGGTTATGGTTGGCAAATAACATTAGAGTTCGTTGTATATTGGTACACTTAGAAAATATTTTTGTGAATTACATACGATTACATTTTCTAATTTGTAGTAATCACCAGTATACGATTTTTAAACAACCATAAACTGCAAGTTATTCTGTATTCATTACGTACAGTTATTATCTAGCAATATTGCTATAAATATATGAAAAGTTCTGTACACAACAGCCGCAATGTGTGTTTGTGTATGTGTGGACAAACAAGAATTATACGTATAGAAGCCAATAAATGCAGCGTTACTAGAAATTGCGTCTGATTAACTCAGATTTTGAGTAGTGTACCTATTTTTGTTCCACCGCTACAACGATAATAATAATATATACAGTTTTATCTGTTGGGCGTATAAAACTTTCGGAATCGATGACCGAACTACACGACCGTTTTCAGTCGTAGTGTGGTTGTTCTTCGATGTGATATGTATAATTCCTGTAGCTCGTCCGCCTCGTTTTCCTTCCGCGTGGTGTATAGTGTGAGCGCGCAATAACGTCCCGCGGTGACTCGGAGCGCAGTTGTAAACTTTACTATTTATACTGCACGAACGCGACTATATTATAATATATAGTACGTCGCATTATGTTATATAATATGTGTGCCATATATGGCTCCGCCAGCCGACTCTCTTATCCTCCTAACGGTAATAATTCAAATGTCCGTTTCGCACCTTGCCGCTTTTGTGGCGGTGGTGGCGTGGCGCGTGTAACCTCATGATAATTATCGTCTGCCGCTTTTCGCTCCATAGCGAGACCGCAATACTCTCCACGCGTGTGTGTGTATATGTGTTAGTGTGTGCCACGAACATATGCACATGGACCCCCTCCCGTATCACCCCCTCGTCATCACATTCTCGGACGGCTCTATAGACGACTCCCTCGGTTTTGGGCAGGTCGGCCCATTAATCTTGTGGAATTTCACGGCACGTCATTCGCAGTGTGTAATAATAATAATAATAATAATATATCCGAGCCGTGGCATTCCGATCGCGAGCGGCGCACATCTACATCCGAAACGTGTATCCGACTGGAGTCATTATTGAAGTTTTCGGGGTTTTATTTTTGACCGCACTCGACATACGCGTATACGGCGGTAGAACTATTTAACGCGAGCTCGTTAAAAACGGAAAATAAAAATAAATATACATTTAAAAAATAAAAAAAGACATAAATTCACCGCTGAGTGGATTTTACGCCATCACACTCAGAGCACAGAAATTTACGATGTGGAACCATCGCACATATCTAGAGTGTGATAGACGGGAAGCGGATACAATTTAAAAAAAAAAATTCTGACCGTAATAGGATAATATGGTATTATAGTGTTACGCCACTGGCAGATTTGTCTCGGTTTCCGCAATGGTCTTGGAAATGGACAGAAGTGCATTGAAAATGTATACAATTACCTCAGACAATGATTCAAATAGAATGGTACTTTTATACAAAGAGCTTCAATTAATCTGATTAAAACCGTGTTCAAACTAAATGTGCCGTTGTTAAAAATTGGCATATTGTACGGATTGTGTTATAAATCCTAATGCTGTTAAGAAACTTTAAAATATTACTTTCATTCATCTAATACAACTTACTATATACTTACTGTATTATGTTTAAATTTGAAATCACGTAAGGTCTATTAATAATAGTTGTATACATATTTTGCATTCTCAATATTCCGATTAAATGTATACTAATCAACAATTAATATAACATAACGAAATTACATTGCATTAAATTTACTAATATGTGTTGTTTATTGTATATTTTATATTTAAAAAATGTAATGTTAATTGGTTATATTTTTTATAACTTGAATGTTATAAGTAAAAATCTATATTCGTGCCTTATTTTTTTAATTTAATAATTTATACTAGTTATAGAAACGTGATATGATATTGTTTTCCACAAAATGGTATACTTTTTACGATTTATAACTTATAAGTTATAATTAAAAAATACGATGGCAATAAACTATACGAATGGAAAATAATTATCTATTGCCATACCAATAACTAACTATTTGTCATAAATATAATATTCACATACCTAAGAGTAAAATTTTGCAGGCTTGGCAACAGAAATTGCTTAAAATGAACACATCGGTAATACGGTTTAACGTTTATAGAACACGCGCCGGTGAACCAGAACAAGGGATTGCAAACGATTTCCGTCATACCAAACATTTCCGGGCGGACTTTATAAAATAGGGTTGGGATTTCATTTTTGAATTTATCCTAATATTTTTTTTTTCATTTCATCAATATTATCATATAAAAAAAATGTTTTAAGATAATATAGAGTTGGAAAATATAAAATGCTCATTCAGTAGTTGAAGCCATGTTCTAAATCGAATAAAATTAAACTCTGAGGCCAATAATATTATTGTTATAATTTATGTTGGCCGCATGTATTACAGGGTAATAATTCATTATAATTGAAAAATACAGGGAGGTAGAGACCTTAAATATATTAAAATAAAAATAAATGTTTTCACCTCCTCCTTTTTGTTAAGTATTGGTCTGTTTCCAAAAAAAAAAAAAATAAAAAAATAAAAACTACCCAGATTGGATTCCTGTAAACGAGCCAAATTCAACACAAATCATAAAATCAAATAAATTGAATTGAAATATTACATATTCCATACATATTGACATTTACTGCGTTATTAAATATGTAACCTTGTCACTTATGTTGATTTTGTGTTGTTGGAATTATTATAAAGGTCCCATCTGATGACAACTCTAAAATAATGAAATTTGATATTTCAAATATAACAATGACTATTTAAATTGGACCAAATAAAAACTGATGGACTATTTGACCTTTAAATTTCTATATTGTCTCATATTATCATTTATGATATTTTTATTTTTATTTGATAAAAAACATGCAATAATTTAATATATAATCGAAAAAACTAGAAGTTTTTCATACGGTGTTTATTAATTTGTATAAATTACTTAATTAGCTCTACCTTTTACAAAACAGATTAAATTCCTTTTACGTTTTTTGATTTCTCAACAACTCATATTATTTAATTAACAGGTGCTATAATACTCGGGGTGTATCTAGTTGTAAAGTGTACTATGAGTAATACATATTTTATAATCAAAAATATCCATCACGTGCTAAATGTACACGTATTATACTACTACTGATTTATGATGTACGTACCTATTTCAACAACCAAGCCTCTATTGTACGATACACAGTTTATTTATTACACAGTCATTCATCGACAGTGTATATTGTATTATAATAAAATATTTTCTATTTTTTATTTCATCAGACAGCGAAATGTGTTATTTTATCCTAGTAAATAAATATTGGACGATTCTTTTATCGAATAACAATCATTATTACAAAATCTAATGACGCTTTTGAAAGTATTTTTCTAAAGTTTGTTTTTACTTTTTTGTATGATGACATACATTTTTAATTTCATATTCTAAAGCAGAATATTTTGTGGAGTATTTTAATTTAAAAAAATTAAAATTTGGAAGAGTAGTTTATAAGTTATAAGTATTTAAAGTTTAGATGAATGGAGTAGTGGACCAAAATGTTGTGGGGTATCCCTTTACCGTAACTCCGCTCACATAAACTTTAAATACTTATAGGTAAAAGGCAACTCATAAGCTACTGCTCTGAATTTTAATTTTTATATGTCGAAATACTCAAAAAAATATATGTTTTCATTTAAATAAATAATAACATAAGATAATATAATGATAAAAAATGCATTTAAAAGAAAAATGTTTTATTTCGACTGGAAATTAAGTAAAAAAATATTTTCATATAATACATTTATAGATTTTGAATAATGAATGTTGTTCGATAAAAAAAAATCACCCTGTATAAATGACCTATATTATTACCAATACGTATTTAAGTCTTAAGATTGGTCCACAAATAGGCTTTAAAATAAACGTATATAAATATATCTCTAAACAAACTGCGACTAACTAAATTATGTAGTTTGAGATACTGAGCGAATCGAAAAAGCTGCAATGGTTATACAATGAGCCACGTGTTGTGTTTTCCAATTTATATAGGTAATAATATGCCTATTATCTAAATACATAGTTTTGGTAAAAGATTGATTTCTATCGATTGAAAAATATTATCATATGTATGTAAAAATATTTTCTAACTTAATAAACAACTTAGATTTTTCAGTTTTTTTAAAAAAAAAAAATAATAATGTTAAGTATTTAATCACACTGTATTAAATGGTTTTAATTAAAAATTAACAAATTAACTTGGCTTAGTAATAAATTAAGCTCACACAAACGTTTACCTATTACGCTTCAACTAGTGTGCAATAATATAGAATAGGTAGTTTGATAAGAACTTAATTAATATTTAAAAAAAATTGAATGTACAAACCAACTATACGTGGATTCGAGTAAAAAAAAAAAACACATTAATATTATATTATTATATATACTTATAGTTAAGTTAGGTTACGTTAATATTTTTTTGCATACTAATTTTAATGTATTATAGTTGGATATATTGTTTGATAAGTGTATTAAGTTTTAACTTAACATCCTTAAAATTGACTTAACGCGTATAATTCGAGTTACTATTATTGATAATTATTCAATCTTCAATTCTTCAACTCCCATAATATAATAATTTTGTACTAGTAGTATTGTTCATTTTATTTTATTATTATTTCAATTATAGTATAAAATCCTGACCAAGTATAATTCTTGAATATTTTATTAGGTTTCGCGTGTTGGCTTATATCAGGTCATCAGATAGAAATTTCAAAAGCATCGGCGAGAGAAACAAAGGATGATGAGTGAACCTTATACCGTTCAGACAACTTGAAGAGCTGTCTAAAGTGGTTCATAATGACGTCAGCTCAACCGCTTATTCTTGATTATGTATGTATGGGTGAATATATGAAAAACTTCATTCTCACATTTTATAGAGCTCGGCCGTTGACCTACATTGATGAGGATATGGGTAACCAAAAGGCGACTCTCGCGAGTTGAATGGAATGATTTTCAGCCGGATATAAAACTGTTTGTGCAATATAAACCGGAGCCATGTTTCTGCAGGGTGCTCAGACATATCGGTAATAAAATCTCGTTTTTCTATCCTATTCGACGTTCGAGTCCAAAATGAAATTTTAATCGAGAATGTTTACGTGTACATTTATTTATTTATACACAGGAAACAAAAAATATATATTTGAATTTATGTTTGATTTTTTTGTTATGACTATTTTTTTTTTTTATAAATTACTGTTATACCTATTTACTACGTTGAATTACATAGAAACGTATGAAATTAATTTTTTTAAGTGATTTTTTTAGTATTATTTAAAAATAAAATTAAATCTTAATATTCTGTAATATATTATTTGATCAACTATTTTTAGATTCTACTAATATTTACTTATAGTAAATTGACAATTTATTGTTAAATACTTTTTTCATATCCGTTTTAAGATCCAATTTGTATGTTTAATGTTTATTTTATAACGATGTATATTTATACTACCATATTTAAAAATAACGTCTATTCAAAATTTAAAAATAAGTTTAAATTAAAAATGTATAATCACAAGTCACTGTGTTAACAATAATTATTATAGACACTTGTTAGGTGTGTTATATTTCATGATATTATTTTATTCTCTGCAAAGAAAAATTTACTCAAACTCGATCATTTACACGATGGTGGTTAAACGTTTGGGTATGGCGACAAGTGACCATGCATGTAATATGTATGAGTTTATCGTGTCTCCATAGCCAGGCTGTGTTAAATGGAACGTAAAGACATTGGAAACTATTATTATGTGTGTACATAATATACATATATTCGTATAAAAAAAAATTCACGATGGTTTAGAGTAAGGAGGTGACCCTCCTTCTAGAAAAACACTTTCCACCATAGAGCCTAATACTGCCTCTTAAATCTCCCAACCAAACTTCCAATATCCGCCACTGGAGATTTCAATTTCAAATGCGTCCAAAATAGTCACCTGGATCTGTGCTACCTAGTGTTAGTAATCCCATGTCAAAGTTTGCCTTTCCTTCATTCATTTTTTCCTCACTTACAGAATATTCTATTTGTACTTTTGTATAGGTCTTACTGTATTCACATGCATGTGGATTATTTGGCAAAGAAATCCCTTGAAAATGAGGATTTCAGAAGTTTAAGTGATGGTCGGAAAAATACAGTCTGACAAAGCATTCGTTGCTTTTTGTTAGAAATAGTGTCTATGAATTGTGGTATAAAAATAACCACAAACTTTTATAGAAACAAAACAAAGTTTTACAAAAGTGTATTATACTTTTTTCTTTCATTACTTTTTTATAATATTCCAAACGTGCACATTTCTAATTTTTTACACGGAAGCTTTTTTTCACAAATAATAATAGGTCACTTGTAAGGACTGTGTCAAAACAATATTTTTAATGTACTTCTTTTTACGACCAAAAATATTGGTATCGTTAATTGGATTAATAAACCTAACACTTTTGTTTCATTATGTTAAATGTGTCGAGAGATTCAAACATGAATATAAAGACAATATTTTAATGCCTATGTATGGATTATATCAAACGTTATAAATAAACCTTTATTCTTACTAAAATTTTTTTATTATATCATACTTGATATTTTACCTATTTGATTTATAATTCAGAAGAATTTTAATCAGTTATTGAAATTGTAATAAATACAATAAAATGTATCATTAAAATAATATTAATTGTTAAAGATTTTTAAACAATTAAAATATTATAAAATCTAATATAAATATTAGAAAATACCTACATTTTAAAATAAAAATAACACACAAATTTAATTGGTATATTTAAATTTAAAAATATGTCGTTACAAAAAGTAAAAAAAAGTATATTTTTTTAAACGTATTTTACAATTATAGTTTTTCCTGTTAAAAATGTAATATGGCTTAAAACGAATTAAATACACACACACACACAAATATATATAATTTATATGCATTTATTTTTTTTAGTCTCAAACCAAATAAATAAGTATTGGAAATATAAAATCTCACTGAAATGTTATAAAACAAATAAGATTTGAAAATTTGTTTTCTTCATTCAAAACCTCGGCTAACTATTATAAAAAAAAACTTGTAGATATGATTTATTATATAAATACACATAGTAATAGAATAGTGTGTTGTAAGTATATTATATTTCTAATTGCTTTTCGATTTTATAATCCATCATATTTAAATTTATTACATATATATATTATATATCATGTCTAAGTATGCTAAGTATGTTTATACAATTATACATTCTAGAATATTTGTGAAGACTTTACGCGACCCCTACCATCATATCCACAGTCACCCACTCATTGGTGACGCGTTATTAGTATCATCAAATCGCAGGGTTTGCTGTCATTCTATTTGTGTAGTGAAAAAAAAATAGTATAGGGGATTTGTTGAAGACCGGAACAAATATTGACCGTAATTTCGATTTTCAGAAACGACCTAATGTAATATTTGTTTGTAGTGGGGGAAGGAGGGTTACTCGAAAATAATATACATGTCTGGATGACTCCAAGATGCGTATGTGGTTACCTTGGTCAGACACAAATGTATACGGTCCGGTGCGTTATGTTCAATCGAATCTTACTTCTAATGAAATGAATTATAGGGTTTTAATAATATAATAACGAAATACGACCGTATACAATAGTATCCTGTATAGCGTAATTCACTAATAACATTTGCTTTATTGTTATTAATAAGCTATATATATATATATTTTTTTAATGTAATTCTTAACAAATTTAATAATAAGAAATAACATTTATGGTTTCAGAAATATACACTACCATAATATGGTTATAAATAACTGTGGCTTATTAGGTTTCCATAAACTAATAATGTGATAATAATCACAATGTGGCGATTGCATACAAACAAATTTAATAAATAATATTTTTTTATAAAGGTTTGAACCACTCTTATATTACATTAATGTCGTTACATCATTATTTAAATATTTTAAAAATAAACCGCCAAATAATAAATACAAATACTTCAACTTTAATAATTATATTTTGTTTAGATTAAGTGCCTAAATATACATTATTTTAGAGACTACTTAATGTTTAATATTTGCAAAATATGTTTTGTTAATAAATATTTTATTTAAATTTAATATTCAATGATAATAAGTTTCCTTATTAGTATATAAAGTTTACAAGAATAGTTTTCTCGATTTAGTCAATTGCCTAGAAATTATTCATTTATATTAAATTTCACTCTATACAATAATGTTTAGCAAGCATTTTTTTAAGATTTTATTATGTTCTCGAAGGAATAGTTTATCAATTATATTGCTGGAGACCTTTTTTCGCAACAATAATTTTTATCGGTCCATTCTAGACGCTTTATCCATATGTTCACGTTTTCCGGTCAAAAGATCGTAATAAACTCGGTTAAGGTTTATGTCCGGCGTGTCTATTGTTACTTGGTATCGTAAATTCGTTCAATCGGCACAAGGAAAGCAAAAAGAAGGAGAGAAAAAAGAGCTTAACGAAATTTAATTTAGAGCTCTGCGCCCCTGTGCATTCAATACGGATACGTGGGCCATGTGTGGTTCAATTATTTCGGTTCGTTAAGACTGGCTTCGTTCTTTCCAAATCCTAAGCAGAGATTTCTTCCCCTACTCCTAATGAGTTTCCAGAGCAAAAGGAAAATCGAAGAAAAAGTACATTTTTTTTCACTCATTGAGAAAAGTCTAAGTTGTTAAACCTCGAACGATTACAATATAATTTCAAATGATAAAATGTCATTACAATATTGAATTGTGATCATAATTATTATGAGAGTAATTTAATTAATTAATTACAAAATATTACGATCGATTTCCCAAATAATTAATAGAATCAATCATTTTTACATACTACACAAATTCTATCAATTATTTAATGTGAAATTGTGGAAAAAACTATTAAGCAATTTTAAATATTTAGTATTGTAATAAATATAAATGTTTCACGATAAATATAAGCTGTTCAAAATCACTTTACATCACCTACGTTAATATTAGGAAACTTAGTCAATATTGTTTAATATTTATGTAGAGCACATCTATTCATACTCGTTTTTGGAAATATATTTGATAATTATTACACATGTTTTAGGTATTTAACACCAATCGTTATCATGTTATTATTATTCATTTATAGAATAGAGGAATATTTTAAAATTCTTTAAGTTAATTTTTTTTTCTATATTTTAAACTTTAAAATATATTTACTTAATTGCTGTAATTAACCTGAAAATGTATATAATATATACAATATTTATACGAATAATTGAAGGTAAAAGTTTTGTTTTTAATCTGATCTTAATTTCGCAAACGACATTTCTACCACCAGAAAATTACATTAATTTATAGTTATCGTTTTTAACAATACGATGCGTTTAGTTCTTTTCTCCATCTGAATATACGATAAGTTATTCTTTGTCTTGTCGAAATTGGATTCCAGTAAAACAAATATACACTTGACTTTTGAAAAATGCGAATCGGTCTTTGGTTCTGCCCCGAAAATATCGAGCTCATCCGTGAGTCTCATTTGTTCTAATAAATAATCGTTGCAACTGGAATCACGTAGCAGCGTACAGGAAATCCGCAGGGCTCTAACGACTACCTACTTCTTGGTGAGTTGGTGGTAAGGACGGCAAGGGAAGATGGCCGAGTTTATTGGATTTCGTAAACACGTGATAGAAAATTAGATTTGCTGCGACCGAAAAGCACTTTATCTCTGCACTCTTTATCATTCCTTGCTATAAGCTATCCTCACACTTTTTGAAATAAAACAAAAATCTATCTAACCTTACACCCTCGGCAATAGTTGATCGAGGAAAAAAAAGAGGGATACACCTCGTTTCCGGTCACAATTATTATCCCTGGAAAACGATATTTCTCCAGCAGCGACAGAATTCAATTGTAGAAAAAGTTTATTCCTTTTTTGCCTCCGCCGGAATACGTGACCACTATTCATTGGTGTGCGTGAGAAAACAAATTCTCGGGTCACAATTGCGTTTACCACGTGTGTTGCGCAAAAGTAGAAAAAAAAGCTTCCGGGCTACGAGGCGGAACTAAATCAGCGTGTTTTATTTACTAATAAAAACATGTTTCAAAAAATAATAATAATCTTAATGAGCTATATAGAACACAACTGTATTAAATTGTGAAAGAATTGCTATGTTAAATTTTAAATTCCCTTATAAGTTATTGTACACTTACATAACGTAAAATGTATTATATGAATATATTTTTAAAAAATAAAAATAAATGAACATTATTTTTATACGTATCTATACAAAAAAAAAAAATGAACTATAAATACTAATTAAGTCCCTTCTATAGATTTCGTGGTTTAAATACATAAATACATCATGATATATACAATATAATAAGTTGAATAATATCTAAATTTAGTTTTATAATTTAATTACCCAGTAGTCAATATATTAAAATGTTCATTAAGACGATATGCTTCCATCATTTGATTATTTCAAACATTTTTTTTAAATATCAAAAACTAGCATTCAAAAATGTACTTTTACTCGGTAGAAAATAAAGGCATGCATTTGTGAATTTTATAATATCTTTGATTACATATAAACATTGGTACATGTCAAAAGACTGCCATTGACAGGAAAATATGTACTAGCTAGAGAATGAATATGAAAAAATGATTTATAAAATGACAAAGTTAACTAAAACAAAAACTAATCTATAAGATGATACATTTATACTAAATAAAAAATGTATTTTATAGTTTATTATAATCTACATTCTATTTGTTTCAAATTGTATTATCATTATTATTGTTTATACTTGTATAATTAAATCAAAACTATAATAGTGAAATAATATAGGTATTTATGTTTATGCATATTATAAGGTATTCAATGTTAAATTCAATACAGTTTAAATAAAAATAACACTTATTCATTATAATTTTTTTATATATAATTTATACAACTGATATTGAATAATGAAATTTTATGTTAAAATATTAATTTTAAAATGTTTAAATCCCTTTAACCACATCATAATAATATATTAATATGTACTAAAAATAAATCATACAATTAAGCGTTAAATCACAACCTTTTTTTTTATTGTTTGATATAATTATTGGAATAATTTTAAATTTTAGATAATGATTGTTATAGTATTATTTATGGCAATAATTAATATCAATAAATTAAAACATAGGAAATATTATTGATAGATTAATAATTATAATTAATGTAATCTTTATGAGAAATTTATAATTGCTTGTCCTTTAATAAGATTATTTTTAACTGTGAACAGATTTACGGGTGTGAATAACTGAGTACTACAAGTATGTAAATAATTAAAGAGCTACCGCAAACTGTTATTTTTAAATCTGCAATTACTATATATATTTTTTTTAAATATTCTATCTAAAAGACATCTTATTAATATTTCATATTTCGTGTACAAGGTTATGACTAAGCTCTGATTGACATTTAATAATATACTTAATCATATTATATTCATTTGAATTTAAATCAACTATAATTTTACAAACTTAGTTTAATTTATAAATGCCATACCAATAAATTAAGAAACTATATAATTTCAAGATCATAATATATTCTTATATTGATGTTTTGTTGATAAATTGTTTTTAGAACGTTAAAAAACAGTTGCACATTTTTTAACACTTATGTAGATTTTAGATTGAAAACAGATTTTTAAAATCTTTAATATTGTATTTATATTTAGTACATAGCACTATATTTTATAATAAGCTTGATTATTTTCGATTAACTTATTTATGCATAGAATAGTTTTTTCAAACACAGCAATTTCCGAGTAAATAATAAAACTTCACTATCCTGCATCTATGAATCTAAGATCTAAAACGAGTCGTTTGAATGTTATGAGAATTTCTATACACTCGTTTGTTTTTAAATTGGTGTTATATTAGTTGTAAACAAAGAACTATTATAGTCTTATACTATTAACCATTTACAAAAAAAGTGCCGATTTAGCTTATGAAAAACTAATTTTTAAATTAAAAATATTAATAATAATACCTACCAAATCATTAACAACATATCCAACTGGTGTCCGTTTGGTTGCCGATCCTAAAGAAAATTTCGACAAACCAAAGAAAGAAAGGCCGATAATATTCCCGAATCGTTTTATTGGGTGTAAACACTGGAAAGGATGTCTGATAAACGTTCGATAAATTACGTTTAATGGTGTGAAATTAGTGGAGCGGTCGGATTTCCGTACGGTCCATTTACCTTCTCATTTTTTCCTTTTCTCTTTTCATTCACTCTTTTGGCCAATTTTATACCATCAGGATCAACTACCCTCAAACCCTATACCAATTGTAGTGTTTGTTATGGTCACATTAAGTTCAATAAACTGATTGTGTAGGATCTGTATAAAGTCATTAGATTATTTGACAATAGACATCTACCAGGCGATAATAAAAAAATAAACTTCAATAAATTATAATTTCGTATTGAATAATATCCATTTTCAAATCAATTTTCCCTTTGAAAAGGTTAAGATTTATAAAAATGTATTGAACTATATAAATAAAATATTTAAACATCTAATTAAATAATTATGATTTTGAAAATGATTATGTTTAAATATAATTATTATCCAAGCTATTTTTAGATTTTCCACAACTAGTGTATACAATATAGTTCTAAAAACATATTATGTTAATTGAAAAGTATACAAATTATTAAATTATTATATTATTCAAATATTAATATTCAAAACTGTAACACCCAAATATTGTAGGAAGATAAATAAAATGCTGGTAAAATCTATCGATACTATTATTGAGTTAAAATTCATGTTACGTTTGACAATAAACAATTACTATAAATATTGACAAGAAAATGTTTCAAAATGAAATACGCAACTAAACCTTTATATAATATTTCAAATGAATGGTAGAGCTCTGAGCTAATAATTATCGAACATAATAACACCGGTGCAAGATTACCGGAGAAGGAGTATTTTAAGACTTTTGGTTTCCCCCGGAAACGTAATTCTCAAAAGTTTTCCGCGTGCGTATCCGATTACAAAAGACCGCCGGGCACAATCGCCTTAATAATGCCAACGAAATTGGCACACCGATTGGCGCCAAGCTTGGAAACACTTCATTTATGAGTTTTCTCAACGAACAAATTAAACAAATTGAGCCGATAAAGATATCGTGTTGGCAAAGATCTGTGAAAGAAATCCGATTTGATTATACAAAAAAAGAAATTAGTTACGCCTTAGAGAACGACAATTATGTTAAAAGTAAAGTTATTCGGAGTGAATAAGATCATATAAGTTTCTGATGCAGTAAGGGACGGGCTGTGTGTGAAACGAAGTTAACTAATCCTCATGTTGAAGTTCAAATTAAATTCACTATATAATATATACGCTATGGGTTTACTTAACATTTGAATTTCAATCTGTCGTAGATAAGAGTGGAGCTCTTAAAAGTTGTCTGCGATCTTCATCTCACGGTAGTGACGACTAGTCGTTGTTTTTTCAATTTTAATTCTAATGGTTATTTTTTTTCAGTTCTGTTTATTTTATAATTTCCTTTCTGTATATCTTTGAAGTGGATAGATTTTATAACAAACGATGGAAGCCTTAAAAATACAAAAAAAAAAAAATAAATAAAGAACACCTCCTGCGCTAAAGCGAAGGGTGATCGAGCGTTAAGATAAAATCGTTTTCAACATTATAGCACAACACACTGTTGTGCGGCTTCGATAATAACCCAATGAGGACCAAAGAAAAGGGTGCGATAAAATCGGTGTTCGATATTTAATTTTGTGAACCTTATACGTTATTTTGAAAATACAAAAAAAGTATTAGTTTCTATTGATTTTTAATGAATATTTCTTAACTACCTACGCAATATATGATAATAAAGTTACATAATAAACAAAATATTAAATGATTTGTATAGTGTTTAAATTAAATGTATTTTAAATGTTAACTATAAGCAATAGTTTCATATTTATTCAGTTTTAAAATAAAAAAATACTTTTTACTGAAAAAGTCTGCAAATGTTTTTTTAGTACCTAATAAATTCTGACCAATTTTAAAAATTCAAAGTTTAAAGTGATTTAAAATTACAATATATGCAAATTATCAACTGGAAGTTTGATTACAAAGTTTAACTTTAGAGAACAAACGTATATAATTCAATTGAATAATCTATAAGAGGAAATTTAACATATAATTGGAATCAAACTGTAAGAATAATTAATATATTTAGACATGTTCACTAAAATAATGCTTTATTATATTTTTAATTAAATGACGCAATTCGACCAGTGACGTTCGACATTAGTACAACTTATAATCTAATTTATTTCTGATAATATAATGTTTAAGTACACCCTTATCTTAATTCAAGTTTTACTTAAAGAAGATAGATACTCATTTCCACTAAAATGTTTTGTATTTAAAATGTTTTTGTATCTTGAAAAAAAAATGTTTGACTTTTTAGAATGATAATTATAAGAAAATCAAAAATACACGACAAAATATTAATACGAAGCCTTTCATTTTTATTTTTAGTAATTGTTGTACACCGTCTATATTATATTTAAAAGTTGTTTTGTTAGATTCCCCTCTTCGAATAATTGTCACAAATAACCTAAAGGGAGTAAGGACTAAGTATGGACTTTTGTGCATTAGTGCGGGATTATTGTTAGAAATGGGGTGTTTTATTTCATAAAAAGCAACACTAGAGTAAAGGGGAATAATATTATTGAACATGGTTGATAATTATTATGATCAATTGTCAATGTTAGAAAAATACAATTTTATTCCACTATTTATTTTTTTAACTTTATAATTAAGAAAAATCAATATTATTTCTTAGTTCATAAAAATATTATTTTTAATAAAACAATATATTTAGATTAATTATTTGTTCAAATATACTTGTGATGAAAAATGAAAATAATATTCCAAGTATTTAATGTCGACTACGGTGTATTACTGCACTCGGATAAATTATTATGAGAAGAAGAAAAGACCCTTTTTTTTAAGTTTTTTCTTCGTTGTTATGGTAGTAAACTTTCAAAAGGTTGTATTCTTGAATCCAACTCACTTGACAAAAGTCGAATATTCTTTAATAATACACACAAACACATGCGATTTAAAAAACCCATTTTACTGCATATATGCAATGACTTAGTAGAGCAATGTGAAAAAAGTTATTATATTATAACAGAGGTGGATAACCCAGGCGCCTTCTAACCGTTAAACTGTATAAGTGGAGTCATATTCACACCAGTTAACACTCAATTTACATAATATTCAATAGAGGTAAAAACCATTTAATATTCTCAAACGCATATTTTTTCAGTATCCTGAGCCTATTGAAATGCACGTCTGTATGAATGTATTCGGAATTAAGAACTAAGAGAGTGCAGGAAAAATTAAAATTGTTTTTATAATCCCTAAAGTAAAGAGTTCATTATATTCTAGTAGGTATAACAAATATACTTTTAATATACTTCTGAAGTACAAACTTTGTGGTTAGGACTCATTTCTCATATGTCATTGGTAAACTATCGGATAGATATTATTTTTGAAACTTTTCAAAAATAAGTGAATAACCAACTTATAGAAGTAACATCTTTACGGTGGAATAAATGGAATCAAAAGGATAATGTAATTTTATTGATTTTCAAAACCCTCGTATTGGCTATTAGCAATAAGCATCATTATACTATATCGGCCATAAGTCATAACACAAAAAAATACAATGTATCGAAATACTTTTAGCCAATACTTTAAAAGTTTAAACTATAAAGACAAGAATTATTTGTTATAAAATAAACCTTACGGGCATAAGTTAATAATAATATTTCTTAAATGCAAATACTTATATTTGAACATTTTGCGTGTAATTTTAAGGTCAATAGTAATACTATGCAACCTCATAAATTACGTTTTAAATGATAGCATTTAGAATATTACTTATTTAAACTGGTTACATAATATGGGTTATGGGTTATAAGTTATTAATATCCTAACTGGATATTGTATGTTAGTTTTCAATTGAAATATATACAAGTGGATATAAAAATAAAACTATATCGAGGTGACATTGAATAAAAAAAGAGTAACTTTGAACCGAATAATACGTATATTA
This sequence comes from Rhopalosiphum maidis, assembly GCF_003676215.2. NCBI lineage: Eukaryota > Metazoa > Arthropoda > Insecta > Hemiptera > Aphididae > Rhopalosiphum > Rhopalosiphum maidis. The sequence goes on from NC_040877.1 coordinate 90,714,413, forward strand.
TACTAACCGGGACGCATAGTATATTTACTGCCATGCGGAATAACAACAACTGCAGATGATAAAAAAATAAAAAAAAAAAACCAAAATTAACCGTTTTGGACAGCGGTCGTACGTGAAAAAAGTATTACTATACCCCTTCCCTTCTTGACACGAGGACACTTAACCGAGTCTCCTACGATGCCCCCTCCACCCTCAGCCCTTACCTATCATAATAACCATCCCCCTACGAATCACCCCTTCGTATCGGGTACCCTACACCAGCAATCGTCTTGTACCGTGAAAATAACCCGTGTGCAGCATTATTGTGCAGGCGACTGTTCAAGAGTTATCGTGCCGAAACGCCGGACGATCGTATTCTCAGGACTCGGGAAATGATACGGTTGTGGGAAGGAGGTAGAGGTGGCTCCAGAATCTCGGACAGGGTTTTCTCGAATTTCACGGGTCGTTTGCGTCGTCGCTGGCCGTTTAATAAATCGCGCGCGCTGCAGACCCTGCACGATCCGCCCCGACCGCGAACCGCCGTAGAAACGTAATTAAAATCAAATTAAACCACGTCGTCCGGCCGCCGAGGATAGGAGGAGAACGTACAACAACCATCTCCTCCCGCTACTAATTGTGTCGTCGGTCGCATTTATATTATTACTACACAACAATTCGGTTTCGTACCGCCCCAACGTACGTTCACGGCTATTATATTATAATATAATCGATGCAATTATTGAATATAACGCTTTATATTATTACGTGCATCGCGAGTCTGAGCGATCGCGACACAATTATCGTGTGTCGCAACGTACGTGCCTCGATAGAGACGATAACGACAAAATGCTCGGGTTTCGCATTCTCCGTAAAAATCGTTCTGCCGTGTACTACTGTGCGGCGGTCGGGACTGATATCGAGAAGTGTGCAATCGGAAATAAAACGCAGTTGATTTTTTTTTTATTATTTTACATATACTGTATACGGACGGCGTGGTGTTTCTAGAAGGTAACGAATAAATAAGTGTTCCTATTTATTGGGATCGCCTTTGCGGGAACATTTATTTTATTCATAATATTTCTAGGGTTCGGCTTCGGTGTTCGCAAACGGAGTAGAAAATAAAATATTCCACTCGATTATTTCGCAGCAGATACAACATTAATGTAGTACCTATATACTGTAAGTGTCTACTACATAATATTATAATAATATACTTTTTATTATCCAGATTTTTTTTCTGGTAAATATTAGAATGATATTGGAGTGTTCGATGTCTATGAATTTGCGATATTACGAATTGTACCAAACCTATGATAGCTTTTTCTTATATTATAGTCACTTTATTTCCGAAATATTTAACTGTTTTCTTTTTTAATTTTGCAATATTCACTTTATAAACGATAGAATTAGAAATAATTGTAATTTAGACATACATTTTTGTATTGATTTGAAGGTATTGAAATAGGGGCGTAGAAATAACTAGAAAAAAATATGACCTCCCAAATCGTTCATAATTTATTTTCGTTGAAAATCCTTTCAATGGTACCTAGTGAAATAATAAACGATGATTCAATCAAAAAAATTAATTCATACAAAATACAAGATAAAATAAAATTGATTGTCATTCAGCAAATACTGATGACATCAGAACAATTGACATAACCGACAGTTGGGTTTTAGCACCATAGTATTCACTACAACAAATCACAGTTTTTTAAAAAAAAAAAAATTATTCACCCATTAAAACAACGGAATGTCATAGTACTGTCTGACCAAATTAACTGAATAATTGAGTAGTTAAGCCGATTAAAAAAAAAAGATTTAAAAATAATATATTAGTATATATATATGTGTGTGTGTGTGTGTTTATCTTATTGAATATTCATCAGCTGTTTCGACAATCTAAGTACAGGTTACAAGGAGACATTGAATAAAAAACAATTTTAGATGTTGCTATTCTCCCCCCCCCCAAAAAAAAAGAAAAAACTTTAGAACTGTTTTAAGTTTCTAAAGTAACAAACAATTTTTTATCGTTATATGGCAAATCAATATCAAACACATTGCTAGTTTGGCAAACAACCCTCATACACCCATTGTAAAAGGTTATAATACTGCCCTCAATTCATTCCTTCTTGCCTGCATAATATACACCTATTCACAATTGTTAGATAGTAAAAAAAGTCATTAAATAGAAAATTAATAGTGCGTTTATATTATGTTAATTATAATAGTATATACAGTATAATGATCATTCAAAATAAATTATAATATCATAATAATTTAAAAATCAATTGTTTGTTCTTATTATTTTGTATTTGTTTGAGTGTATAGTACCTATTGAAAAATTTAAGCGTATTTATAAAAATGAACTAAGGTATAATATTATACAAAAATGTGTATTTTTCAAGTTAGATATTTAAAACATAATATTATGCATTCTTCTAAACAATGTACATAACATTATTTTATATAAAAGTATTTACAAGTCGTAGGCCTAGTTGGTATGTATTTGATTAAAGTTCAACGAAGTGGTCAGACTCGTGAAGTGACAAATTCCGAACGCACTCGAGGTAAAAGCTAGCTTACGACGTAAATATCTGAAAGGCCATTTGTTTAGTCTGATTTAAGGATTTCAAGCAGACCACAAACAAACTCACACTCAAACATGCACACACACATACACGCACACACGCACTTAAATCTCTCCTCTCTCAACTGTATGAACAATTTAAATATCTAAACAATGGTCATAAGTCCTGATAAGTCTTATATATATGTGTGTATATATGTACGAATAAAATAAGACTTATACGAATAACGATAAAGGGCACGGATTGTTCTTATACCAAAATAAATTATGTTAAAGACAAAAATATAATATATTATGAGTATATACATATTTACAGAACTATATAGTTAAATGTATATTTAAAATTATTTTCATATAGGTACAGCATAGAAGACAATTGTTTATAAAAATGTTCATCCGATGTATATAAAATTAAAGAATTTTGTTTTCTTACATACCTACATATTTTTTATTTGAGTACTAAATTTTTTTTCTTTCTTATTATAATTTTTTCAAATTAAAAAAAAAATATATATTTAGCTTGAGGGTAGACGGCCCTCTATTATATCCTATGTATATGGTATAGCGGTAGTTTTTGGAATTCGGAAACAAATAAAGATGCTGGCCGACAACCATGGGAGGACGTAAAGTCCGGGAAGAAAAAAAATCGTTTCAAAGAAAATGACCCTTATAATAACAATAACTACACAGACTGAAAATGTCCAAGGGAGGTTGGTGGTGCAGTGGCGGGTGTATATATCTCCTTTTGGCCCGGGACTTTGACAGGGTGAAATTATTACGGGGAGGCGTATCCCCGGGGGTCGGGTATCGGACGGTCGTACCCCTACAAGCCCCGCGCACGTGGTAGACGATACCGTGAGGGAAACAGCCATCCCTTCTCTCTCAATATTACACACGTACATACATACTCGGGGTACTAAACGTCAACCGGCAATAAATCCGAAAACGACGACAAGATAAACGCATTAGTAATACAAAGTGGCCGGGTCCCCGGCATTGCAGGGCTCGTTCAGGAAATTAACAAGGAATAACCGGCCCTCCGCGGAACCAGGCTGTAGATAAATACATTTCCGGGACATTAACTAAATTCGAAAGTTTCAAATGAACTTGTGCATATAATGCACTTCATATTATAGAGCTATGTTCGTGTACAGTATTTCCACCATGCGCATGATGGATGTCTCAGTAAATTAAATGTGTGCGTTAGAAAATCACTTTACCGCGTGTATTGCTATTTTTACAGTAAACCACGATGCGGAAAATGTCTCTTTAAACTTTTTTGCACGTCCCCGGGCGTCGGCGCGTGACTTTGAATATACCCTTAATGCGACGTGTAATAGTCATTTTTCAATATATCAGTCTACAAGACCTACCACAACTTAAAAGTGAATTATCGTTTCGAGCGAATAAAGATGTGCTGAACCTACTGTAAGTGTATATTATAGTATAAAACATACAACTATTATTCGTTGAAGGTAATTTAATTAAATATATATATTTTTATGAAAAACTTGTATTTTTTGGCGAGAAAAAAATGAAAAGTTATTTTATTGCGTATTTATACAAAAATCCGATAGGGTTGTTGTATGAACATAGATGAAAATTGATTTTAATTTCATTAAATTCCGATGTAATGCGACTTAAAACTAGTTACCACGTTAACGATGACAATATTTAAAAAAGCTATATTAATTACTTATCAACATCGTTACGTTATAATATTTGATCTTTAAATTTAACATTTATATACATAAAATCAAATGATTATTTCATTATTATTATAATTATTATTGTTTTTAGTGTTCAAAAGACAATATTTTGACTAATAAAAAAAATAAAAAAAATAAATAAAACAATATTAATTTTATCGAATAATCTACCTTATTTTATATTTTGTGAATATTAAAGACTATATTATTATAACTATAGATCTGACATAGCAAAGGCAAATAATAATTGCATGATAAATCATTTTACTCAGGGAAAGACCAAACTTTATAGTTTAAAATTACGAAGATATTTATTGGGATTGCGTTTTGGGGGTTGAGCTGAGGCTACATCATGTTTTCCAAGCACGTACTTATATGGAAGGGGCAACACGTATTTACCTGGAAAATCGACACACAACATCTCCTCCCTTAGTTGTTCGCAACTTTTGCTCAAACATGCAAACACATTTTGAATAAGTTGAATTTTGTTTAAAAAGAATAAAGGAGATATTCGACACAAGAATTTTAAAAATACACATTCAAATTATTTTGGAAGACTATGTACAAAGGAAATGTTATAATATTAGTTTGCGCATTTTTTTGTAAATATAAAGTGTATTTTAAAATATTTTTCGGCAATATTTGTATTTTTTTTTTAATTCCAAGACGAAAATACCATTTTTTACGTTATTATTATTAATTTCATAAGTTGATCTATGATGATAATACATCGATAATATTGAATAAAAAATATATATAATTTGTTTAGTATACATTGTTTAGATTTGACAATAATAAACATAATAAAATAAAATAAAAGGTGATCTTACGTGTTTACGCTTGCTATTAAATAAAAATTTGAATTTTTTCGAAAATGTTATTTTTACATAATTATACGACAAAACAATATTTTAAAAAGGAAAATTATATTTTTTGTAATCTTAATATTATTCTATATGTTTTTTATGTTTTTTTAAATTTTTGAACAACGTATATTGCTACGGTTTATCATACATAAAAATTGAATACTAAACGAGTGTTTAATTAATTATAATGTTAAATATATATAAAATTTAAATAAGGTGAATATCGAATGAAACAATACATTTTTTCGAGATATCTACTCCTGTGCCACTATAATCCGGTCATCGATACGTATTAAGTTATTACTAATTAACCAATCCTTCGAAAATCGATCATTATTTTTTGAAATACGCCAAAACATGTATTTCCTAAGAATTTGAAACTAAAATAATAAATAATAAAATTATTTTTAAAATAAGTTAAAATTCTTCGGAATAATCAATGAAATGGATCACCACCTTTCACTTAAGAAGAAATTAATAAAATGTATTGTTATTAATGATTTTAATACGATTCTTTTTCGCAAAAAATAGTTTATTTTAAAACGTTCTCTGATATTCTTAGAATACGACTCTATTGCAACTCTACGATAACGATCATCATTTATATAAAATACCTATACGGTTCTCGTACGAATCGGTCGTATTTAAGTAAACGTCGACAGTAAATAAAGTGCACGTGGGCCTCTATTTCTTTTTATATTTTTCATACTCATTTTTGATGACGTTGTGTGAGTTAAACGTCTTTGGGTGTATATAGTGATAAAGAATGGAAGGTCGGGTAAGAAAAAGCATAAACCGTATTCGCCTGGTTTAGAATACTAAACGGGACAAAGACATTAAAAAACTCTGGGCGTCGTTAAATATTTGGGTTCCTTGCCTAAGACGATGACCACCATAAGACATGGCAGTAGCGGCGAAATAGCGAGATAATAGTGAAATGATAAAAATATATACACGCTGGAAGTGATCATTTATAGTGGTCGTTTCCCCGGACAAATGGATATAAAAATGACTTCGGAAAGTGCCAGTAATAAATTGAATTGCCCCACCGTTATAGTGGCCTCTACCCACCACATCTCAAACATAACATAGGTAAAGTCAATGGTAGTCGAGATATGAACAAAGTATACACTTTGTATTCACCGTTCATTCGCCGTATCTGAAGTCCCGGACAGAAGTCCTCGAAGTTTCGTAAAATAATTTCCTGGATCGATTGTTATTGCTTCTTATCCTGTATACTGATACACATCCACCGGAAAATTCGGATGGAACGGGGACGTAAAGAAATCCACGTAGAAATAACGACTCTATAGCTGGCATATTCGATTTATATTGTTATCATCGTTAGGGAGAAAACGGTGGTACGACGCGGCGTGCTTCTTTTTCTTCTTTCCCCTTAAACACGACTGCATGGTTAAATATATACATACTGCGCTATCGTGTCTGGTTCGTTTATTATTATTTTCTTTCTTCTAGCCGGAAGCTGTTTAAAACAACCCCTCCAAGATGGATTATCCACGGACGCTCGTGGGAGGAGAGCAAACACGATATTTAAACTTTACTATCAAAGGGCAACGTTTATACTGGTTTGTATTCACGGACGGGATGGGTGAGGTGTATGAAAAAAAATGGGTATATGTACAATGTTATTTAATCGTGTACCACGCCATATTGTGTTAACAGATCCAGGGTGTCTCAAACAATCTTTTTATGAATGAGAAATCCAATGCTTTTCTCCTATCTTTTGACAATTTAACCTGTCTTAAAATGTTTTAAAGTTTTCGATATTTGGTTTTTTTATAATTCAATAACTATAAAATTAAAAATTGTATACTATACTTACCGTTTACAATTTAAGTATAATAAAATTTATTTATTATTATAGTAAACATTTAAATTAATTCATTCCAGTAAAGTATTTTACGATGATAAGTATTAATTTTTGTAGATAATCATATAATATTTTATCGTTTAAGACATAAAATATTTTCAATATAATAAACTCAGCAAAATGTATAAATACGTTTTATGTTAAAAATGTATAATGATTATTAACAACAATTATATTTACATTATAGTAATTTTTGTGCGAAATGTTTTGAAATAATAATATAGGTAATGATTTACCAGTATGTAATAAATTACCGTTTAATAATGTGATATTATAAACTGTCTTATATTTTAAGAAGGACTTAAACAATTAATTTGTTATTTATCGATTCCTGACATTATTATTACTCATGTGACGTTAGTAAATTCGATTTATTAGAAAATTATATAATTTAAATAATCACTGTAAAAAGTGTATTATTATTTTATGCTGATCTTACATATAAGTCAAAATATATTCATTTAGTTATTTCCATCTTTATGAGTAAATATTTTTTAACGAGTTTTTGAAATATCAGATATACTATTTAAAATTTTTAATATTAATTTAATAATTTCTAACGGTATTTTACTTAATATTATTTTTTTTTCAATTTTACTGCAATATATATTTATTAACTAATTAATGTTAATAACAATAACTTACTATGAACAATTTATTGTCTTTAGCTTAAATTATACGAAATTCCTTAATGTCCATTAAAAATCATATTAATATCTGCTATAAATACATATATATTATTTTGTTTAATAGTCATTAATCAATTATTATGTGTATATAGTAGGTCCACGTTAGAGAACATTACGTCGAAAATACAGAAGTAATCAAACCCGCGTGTTACCGGAGGATTTTATATTCATATTTCCATATTATTAAAATAACATGCATAATACCTAATAGTAATTTGGATGGACTTTTTGAAGAACGGTGTTGTTACTATTCATGCTCAATAATATAATATTATTATCGAATATACAATTTTAATTCGGTTATCTGCTGTATTAGATATGAATTTATAAAACCAAATGGAAACATAAGAAAATATATCTATTAATAAATAATAACGTTATTATATCGTTTTTATTTATATTTGCGTATTGCATAGAATAATACATTAAACATGGAAAGAGGGAACGGTTTTTTATCGTTATTTTTATTTGTCCTCTAGGGGATGCAAAACTTTTATAAAAGGCCAAAAGTGTAATCGGGCAAGACTAAAAAAATATGCAAGGAATATTTTCTGACAGTTTTATATACAATTAAAGCTTATTAAAATAAAAATATTATTAAAAATACAATCAAATGCATTTTAAGAATAATGGTAAAATAATTAATGCTAGAAATAAACATTAGTTAAACTAAGCTTATATTATTTTATGCTTTCAGCACTGCTAAATACAAATTGAATAGTTCATAATACCAAGTATATTAACGGATTTTAATCAAAACTGATTATTTCTAGGTAGATTTTATTACAAAAATGTTTATTTATATATTATAATAGTAAGAAAATTAACGAACATTATAAAAAAAAATCATACTACGAAAACCATCTTATTACGATTATTATTTCATACTATGCCAAATTCGTCAATAACATACTTATAGGTTAGAATTTACGTGAAATAACGTATTAAATAATATATGGTAGTTAAATGTTATAAAATAATACTACCACGATACCACATATTATAATATTACATTATTATACAACGGATAATTAGATAGTTCAATAAACAAGGAACTGTTTATAGTTATGAAATATTGAGAAGGTTATTCGAGAAATATTTTTCTTTTTTGATTCGTATTTTTAAAATGTATTTAAAAATATTATAAATTACTTCAATAGACAATATTATTTACATAATGAATACAACTAATCAAAACTTTCAATATGCAAAAAACATTTTTAAAGTTGCTCTGTTTTTATAAGTAAAATATAATATTAATTGTAAATAAAATTGTCTTTAATATTTTTTTTAACCATAGTTAATATACTAGTAATATTAGTAAGCTGTTCTAACATGTGTTTTCGAAGTAAAATAAATCTTTATAATCATAGTTTATTTTGCCTATCGCGGAGATACTAGTGAGGCGATACAATATAGTATGCAGTTATATAATAATTCACGATAAAAATCTGCAATGAAAAATATTTGTTGGCTCAAAATAAAATATTCAACACCATTGGTGATCGGTTTTTGGTACAATACATTGAGTTTTGAATTCAAATGGACGTATCGTGTTGGTCAACCCAAAGAGAGAACGTTTAAAATGGAATTGCCGTTATAGTCGAATGACATTAGGCATATATATATACGTATAAATGTGTGAGTATATGTGAAATTGGCAAAGGCCATACAATTTTTCTCACGTATAACCAAAGCAACCATATAATAATAATAATAATAATAATAATAATAATAATAATAATAATAATAATGATGATAATAATAATAATAACAGTTATATATATGTATACGAAGTAAAGTCGAGTTATGCAGTGCGTGGGCAATAGGAGGGAAAAAGGGACGCAATGCGTCTGTTTCGGACCCGCCAATTTTATGTGACTTTTAAAGGGCACGTATATCCGTTTCTCTTGCTCGCAAGAAATAGGAAACACTTCTTTAGACGCAATCATAAAATACATGTATAAAACTGTACGAAAAAATTTATTCAAAACGCCCTTCCTTCAGCCAACCACCGTCGCAGACCAAGTACTACGGTAATAACACGAAAAGGTGTAGGTACGCGCATACGTTTTACATATTGCTAGTCCGATCACACGATAACCTTTTCTAAGTATCATGGTAAAACAATACTAGAAGTTTTATAACACATTTCATTCCCCTACCATATCTAACCTAACCACCACCACTCTTTACCATATGTTTTTATTGTCTTTTATGCAGACAACGGACACAGATGTCACACGTATACCTCACGCTGCTCACGTGCGATTGTCCTACACATTTTATAAATTCGTAATGTCTCTCAAGTAACAACGTTAATTATCATAAAATAAATTAAGAAAAATTAAAACAATTTAACAATAAAATCCGGACTTGATACATATACTAGGTATGTGATACCTACTCATTTTTGATTTAACATCATAGTACCTTACCAATATAATTAATAATAAATATTATGTGCAATATTATTAGTTTATAATATTCGTGTAAAAAATGTGTAATAATAAGTAATCACAAAGTTGTCTAAAACGATTTGTAGCAATTATGTATATACCTACTATATTAGATTTAGGTTACAGTTTCAGTCGTGATTGTTGTTTAAAATATGATGTTTAAATTAATTTTTTTGACTTTAAATATATTTTAAATTGGTTTATATATATTATATTAATAACACATGGAATTTGTCGACCTCACTTTTAATTTTTCTACTTTTTGCGTTGATAGTTTTCGTCAGGTATTGCGTAGACTAAAGAACACTTAAAGAAACTATATTACTACAATTACCTTTGGAAAGTATATAACAATTATATGTCATTTACAATAGTTACATGCAATTTTTAAAGCACTTGTTTAACTATACTAAAAAGTTATAAGTAATTACAGTAAAAAATAACAATTATTGCATGCAACACTAATATATTTCACGTTAAACTATGAATTTAAAATTATTGTTTTAAAATGATATTAGTCAACGTATTATTTGATTATATATTTATAGCTTTTTTAGCAAAGTGTTCAACATAGTGACATTATAATATTATTATTTTATTTATAAATCTCGTGCGATCGATTATACTTTTCAATTAATCGTTATGTATTTATATACAACTAGAAATTAAATTCTGAAAACAGTAATTTAAATTAAACAAAAATATATTTTCCAAAAAATCATTCTCGCAAGTTTTTGTTAGAGTTAATATTTACTATGTGTGCCATGTTTTTTCGATGTAATTTATTTTTCCATGAAGTCATAAGCATATTACCTATTTAAATTTGACAAAGTTATTTATGTGTACAATTTTAATAACGCATACCTACATTGAAAGTGAAATATTTGCAATCCAAAGAGTTTTGATGTAATAAAATATGTAGGTACCTATGTATATATTATATTTATAGTATAACCACAATGAATTGTTGTACATTTTTATATTTTACAGACATTTTATGATTATATTTACAATAAAATGAAAATATTATAAACAAAAATCGATTTGATATAGAAATGAAGAAAAAATTCAAACTTATATGCTTGTAGATAGTCAGTTGTGCAATACATGTACCTAAATACATTTTTTTAAACAAACAATGTATAACCAGACTGGTTATTGTCGATTTGTACGTTGTCACGCGCTCAACGGTTCTTATTGTACATATATGTTGGTATACCAACCCATTATCGAGCGCTTTTTATATCAATAATATACACTATGTTATCATAATTTTGATTACTTCATACAGTGGAAAACAAAACTCACTCACAAACATTCAAACATGGATAATGGTGAAACTCTGTGACTTGAAAAATATACATTCTTTGAAATTATTGAACTCTAAATTATGGTGAAAGTTATTAGGTAAATCTCCCCCTATCATAAACCGTTAATTCTCAAACAAATAGTTACAATAAACGAGTATAAAAACTTCTTATGAGTAATTCAATTTTTATATTTTTGAAAAATATATTTATTCATTTATTTAAAAATAATTTTTTTTTTTTTAAATTGTAAAGGAATTAAATTCTTTAACTTTTATTTACTACATACCACAATAAAGATAAGTGTATAACTTATCAAGTTGAAGTTAAATATTTTATTTAATAAAATAAAAAAATATAATGCATTTCAAAATAATTTTGTAAAAAGAACAAATCATCCCCCGTTTTAATGCTTAGTAATTAGAAGGGGTGTTCTCAAAATATAAAAAAAAAAATAGGCAGAGGAACTTCGTCCCATTGCACCCCTTCCAACAATTCAAGTATTAATATTACCTTATGGCTTATATGGTACTATAATAATAATTAGTCATGCCTACATTGAGCAGGCTGATGTTAAGTCGTATTTTAGGGGTGCTTAATTTTGACCAACTTATACACATCTCCATATTGACGTTTTAAAAATGTTCATTCCCTTATTATGAAATATAGTACCTATTGTGTAATAAAGTATAAACAATAATACATAATACATCAAATAAATGAGGTTTAATTATACGCATACATAGGTATTAGGTACTATATTCTACATATAAAGCTGTACAATTAAAAATCCAAAATATATGTTCACATTTTTATTAAGTATACATTTTGAATACGATAATTTTTTTTTTTATTATAATGGCCAACCAAAATTACAAAAGCTAATAATCGTCTCCAAAACAGGATCGAAATAGAATTGGATTAACTTCCAAATGATTTTTAAATTGTTACAAATCATTTCAATTTTACGAGTAGTAAAATAATTATATTGAGTACTCGTCAAACATAGACGTTTTTGAGGGGAATCGCTAATCAAATTCAATGGTCTAAGCATAGGATTAGTACGTATGCCCAACTTTGTTACAACTAATATATGACGAAATATGACGTAACGTGCCCAACACTGCGATATTATTATTATCGTCATATCGTCGTAATAATAATAATAATAATAATAATAATATATCGCAGTAAATAAAAATGCAGTTTACACGTGCAGTAATAACCGTTTGTTTTGCATAATATTATAATATTGTTATAACGACGATTCCGCCGATGTTACAAGTCGAAGACCCTTCGTGGGCTAGCGTTTTATAATATTGTATAGGTGCCGCCGCGTGATCGATTTGTCGAACAAAGAAAACTCACACTACTGCCGCCGTCGATAATATTATTCTATCCACCCTCTATAATGTATAGGTATATAATATATATATATAATATTTACGACACGACTACACGATTGCGGTATACAACACACACGCGTGTATATTCTACACGGTTGTAGTCGGCGGTGGCGAGCGGTAACGCCCGTGCGTTCGAGAAATCCAATCCCTCCGCGGTCGATCCGGTTACACGACGACAAGAAATGCTACACGCGCGCTTACAAAACGCACTCTCCTCGGCCGTCCGCGGTGTGCGTGTAAAACACATCTCCCACCTGAACACCAACCACCTCGGTCCACCCTTGCCACCGCCGACTTGTATCGCCGATACACCGCCCTTTTCTCCTCGGCATCTGATTTAGACAGACACTATAGCACTACGGCTATATTGCGACTCGCTATATTATACGTGTACAACTATATGCGGTGTATCCGCGTAGTATATCGGCGTATATATTATGCTATCGGATGTCGTCCATACCGCCCCTAACCGTTCGACTACATAATGATATTATGTACGGTTCTTACTCGTCCGAAGAAAATCGTCGTTTTCCACGTCATATTGTGCACTCCTCTCTCTCTCTCTCTCTCTCTCTCTGTCCACTGTAAAAGCACCGCCGACACAATAATATAAACACGCGTATCATAAACTTAAACATTAATGGCGGGTATTACTACTCAGAGCGAGACCGTATTAAGTTATCCAAGAGCACCCGAAGAGCTTTCGAGACACGATTATTATATTATTTAAAGGATTAGGATCATGTTTTTATTTTTATTCCTGTCCCGCGTCCCGCGATTGTTCGTTGTCGAGGATAATCCTTTGTACGGCGGTAACACTCCGTCATCCTATCTGGTTTACATAGTTCTTACCTCTTTAGTATTGGATCTACTGCAACGCCTACGACGTTTAATTCTATACATAATACACGATATCGATTCGATCATTTTTTTACCACGCTAAATACGGCGTCACTGGCGTTCAATTTAAATTTAAATAAAACCCAATGCGTAGTGTAATTCTTTCACGAATAAATTTTCACGTCAGAAATATATTAATAAAATGCGGTATAACTTTTTTGCCGAGGTTGCAAGGACAAAATTCAAAAGTAATACTGAAATTATGAGTTTTTTTTGGAAAAGAATATTGTAAGTTTTTGAAATATATTCGACAAAATTCAAAAGTTTTTCTTTTTTTTCCGCCGAATTGCAAAAAAATAGCGTTTTAATATTACTTATTTTACGCACCATTCGTGTGGAAATAAACTTTTAATGACAAGCTGTCGGTGAGAAACGGTAAATTACCATATTACCTACGGGTTTACCGAGATATTAACAAACAACAGCGGTGTCTATTGTTTTCTCTTTATATTTGTTTTCTCGGTTATTTATCTATATTTATAAACGAAGAAATATCGAAAACTTACCTGGCGGCAATTCTTCAATGGTAATGGCATGTGTTTCCAGTACGACAAACGTCACATACACGGCAAACAGTCCGTAAAAAGCCGGCGGCATTTTCAATGTTCTGTAAAACAAAACAAATCAGTGTCGTTATTATACTGTTTTTATTTCGTGAACTTAACGTGTAGCTACACACTCTGAATATTGTATGATCAATTGATTTATTATAAATACATGTAACGAATACATCACGATAATATTATTTTATATAAGATATATAGGTGCCTCTATGTATGATGTAGAGAACAAGACATTTGTGAATAACCACATTACATCTGCGTTTGTATTCTATTAAACCTCTGCAATAACTCAGTAATCCAATCGAAGAACATATTTTCCATTGTAGGAAATCGAACCCGACCGCCGACATACAATAGCTGTTGCACTGCAATTTATTGTTTTTATGATTCAGGGGAGTTGACCTAATCGGTTCGACGAGCATGCAGGTTCACGTTCTACGTCAAGACACTGCACCAATCTCTGCATGATAATATATACCTATACACTACTAAAAAACCGTTCTGAAGATTTTTTTCAACTGACTGACTGAGTAATTTATTTTTTGCATACATTACACGTTGTCGGTTAGTGTTCTGTTCTGCCATTATTGAAGTTGTTCGCTATTCGACCGTAAATGCATTAAATCATTTAAATGTGTCCAAATAAAATGTATGCAAAAATAGATTTATTGAATTTAGTTTTTATATGCTGATTTTGACCTACTTTTCGCATATCTTTAAGTATTTAGATAGATTAAACTACGCGAACATTGATTTTCTAACATAATATTTATGTACAAGAAACAAAATGTAATACCATATCATATCGACCTATACATATTTTGTAACTACAAGATTTTATTTATATAAAGAATTAAAAAAAAAAAAAATCTAAATAAAATAATTAGATGATATTATTAATATAATATTATTGTGTTATACATTCTTATTGTTGCCAATCTCGGAGTAAAAACACGTGTCACACGATTTCAATTGCAGCAGAGATGTAAGTCGTAGTAATACGCTGGTTGATCGTCGTAGACACATCATCTGGCGTCTTTTCAAGTCACGTAAGTACAAAGAGGCACACCACAATTAATAGTGGTATTAAAAACAATATTTCGAGGGAAGTTTTGTGGTACAACACGACTGGAGACCACTATAGTTATATATATATACTTATATACGTTATATTAATTCAAGTGAAAAGGGGAAATCACAATAAAAAAAAATGATAACGAGTGTACGGGCGACGGACCGGAAACAGAGATGGCATAGTCGGTCGTGTTGGGTGCCTGTGTGCCACTCGTTATGGCAGCAACAGCGACGGCAACATACACACACAACGGATTACATTTTAAAATGCAACCATCCCTCTCTCTGGTCGCTACCCCACCACGACTTGTTCCACCTACTCTCGACGGCGGTTATAGTCATAATGATGATAATAATAATAATAATAATAATAATAATAATGCTAAGAATATACCACGGTATGTTTTAATATAACTCCGGACGGCCCGGGATATTTTAAATATGCAAAGTGGCGTTTTGTCCTGGAATTGTTCGGAGGGTTCCGGTGCAATAATAATCCCGCGTAAACCCGAATAGTTTCACCTCCTTCCACTCGTGTTTAAACACCGAAAATTAATAATTTAACGCTCATAATACCCAAACCGTTTACGTGGCCAAGTCGGACTTTTTTCTTTTCTTTTTTTTTTTATTATTAAGCTTTTATTTTTACGTACAAGTCATATTACGTGTGTTGAAGGTACACGCTAGCTGCTGAACAATAATTTAACCGCTAGAAATAATATGCAACGCCAGAAATTACGTATCATTGTAAAAGTATATTTAAGACCGCTATCAGCAGTAAAGCCAATTACATTTAGAATAATTGAAGTTGTTAAGGAGTTTATTAAGTTAAGTTGGGATGTACTACGACGAGAACCAATTACATAAATTACATTTTTAAAATAATTTTAAAATACTTTTATTTGACTAATGTAATATTTAGGTATTAACACTATTTTTATTTTTAATTATTAAATTTACATAAATAGAAAAGTTATTATAAACTCATTATAATGGTTCATATGAAAATAAATAAAATATAGAATTATAATAATATCAGTTTCAGTTTTATTTACAAATATTATATAAGTTATACTTTGATTAAAAATAATAGTCATTAATAAATTAAATTAGGACCAACTTATTACATTTTTAAATATTTTTTGAAAAAACTTGTACAATCAAAATACTACTGACAAAATAAGGCACGTGTCAGTTTATTTTTTGTCATTTAAGATTTAAACGGTACAATAGTGAATAACAAATAAGATAAAAGGGTATCTGGTCCAGTGAACGAGTCGATTTCTATTAGAAGGTAAGTAATTTAAATTCGCATAATTCAAATTAATTTAATTTTAAGTTATGATTATTTTTATCTCTAAGTTTTTTGTCTGCAATTTAAAGGTGTACACAAATTTTTAAAAAGATTTATTTTACATTATTTTTCCATAAATAAAAATATATATAATATAATATACCTATATAAAACTCAATATAACTTAAAAAATAATTTCATAATTCTTGATAAGTAGACAATATTTTATATCAATATGAAAGATTGCTGAATGCTTTATTTTTATTTTTATTGCTGTAAATATAACTGTGAATAAAATATACAAGATATATAAAACAAAAAAAAAAAACAATTATTTAATTCAATTTTTTTATTATTTAAATGGTATAATTTTAAGATCTAAAATGTATTATAAGAGTTTTTCTAAAAAATTGTAAAATAACTGTCATTCAATTGAATTCGTATAATTTTCAAATTATAATTTATAACGATAAATAGATGATATACCTACCTATAATTCACATTAAGCAAATTTTATTTACTTTATCATTAATTTTCCTCATTAAAATTATTATGAATCGAACTTTAATTACCATTAAAGACTATCTGAAAAATGTAATGCACATCATTATGATATTTTTATCAGCTAAGTATAATCTATAAAAATAAATAATTTGAATTGAATTGCATACATGTTACCAAAAAAAAAAAAAAATTGATTTTGAAAGAAAAATTGTATTAGAAAATACAACGCAAGAAAAAATCTTTATACATTTTTCAATTTTCATTCGTCAAAGGAATTCACATTAAAATAACTGCGACATTGTTTTATCGCATAATAATTTTCCAAACGAAACTATTTAATATCTGTTTCTTTCATACAATTTTATGAGAATATTTTATTACATTGGCTAATAGATTAATGTATATTTCCTTCCTAATTAATCATCCTATATTAATATAGTCTTTGATCTAATTAGCCTCAGGCTTTTAAATTAGTATTCCTTTGTTTAAACAAAACATACATAACATAAAATCAGTCGTTTTATACATTTCCTATCATTTAATGTCACTTTGAAGTCAACCAATGATCCATTATGTTTTGTTTGCGAATATCAGAAAATCTATACTAATATACCTAGTATATATATTATGGTATGGTGTATGAATAATATTATTTATGCGAAAAAAAATTTTCGACGAATTCAGCTCATAAATATTGGCTTGAAATATGATAAAAATCAATTACTTTACTCTTATATGGTGTGATTCAAAAGATACAGTAAGTTATATCACTTGAAGTATAACAAATTTTACTCGGAAAAATCTACTCTCAGCATTATTGTATCAAATTCAATTTTCATGACGGCTTGTGGTAAAATATTTCATTGAACAAGTTATAACCCCATTTTCAATATGTACAATACATAATAATATACCGTAATAATTCTACCATCAATAAAAAATAAACAAAGTTCATTAGAAAAACGGGAAAAAAAATGTAAGAATAATTGGATAGCGTGACGTTGGTCAATGTCACGCGATTTTTCTTGTTTTCCGGCACAATCGTCATTATCCCTTAACCGTAATTTCGTATTATTATACATGCTCGACGAGAAAAACTTCTGCTTGATTTCCTTAATTTTTTCCTACTTATTTTAGCTACTTTAACTTAGCCCGCCAATACTTCTTTCATTTTACCTAACCGAATTTCGGTATTATTTTTACGAGAAAACCGCGCCCTTTTATCAGAATACTACTTTAAGCGATGACAACCCGTTAACCTAGTGCCATTATAATGTGCAAAGACCGCGAAAATTCTTAACCTTTAACGATATAAAAGTAAAATGACCTTTTTGATAAGATGTCCCCAGTCGATAGGAATTTAATGACTATCGTTATAATTTATAACTCTATTTAGAATTGGTAATAAAAAATTAAAACATTTTACATTGATATTTTAGGGAGAAAGAACACAGTTATTCAAAGACAATATTTATACGACTATATATATTGTAGTAGTTTATATAATAATAATAAAAGTTACCTATTATATATAAATATATAAGTTAAAGATTTAATGTATTTAAAGCTTTTTTGTAAAATACAAAATAAAATAGTAAATAAAATATGTTATGTATGAATTAAAAAATTGTCTTATCCCGTATTACCGTATCCGTTATTGCCGAACCTAAACATATCCAAGCAATTTTTAGTAAAAACAGTACATTAAAATATTATTCTGATTTACATAATATTTGTTGTTTCATAGAAATAAAAAAAAAATGTAATTTCTATACCTAATATAGAAACAACATTGTCATTTTAATAGAACGGTATAAAGAAACGCTAAACTTAAACTTTTACTGGTCTCTTTGAACACAGATAATTTGATAAAGGATCTTTGAAATACTTCATTAGGTTTTTTGTTTTCAGAACTTCATTGGACTGTATAATCACAAAGTCTCATGTAAATTTAGTTATTTATCATACAAAATATAAAACTATATAGTTACTAAGGAACCTAATTTGATTCACAAAACTATCAATGTTCAAGTATCCACAACGAATATTTCTTTTTTTTTCATAGCCTTTCTTATATACATGTAAAAATATAAAATTAAGTGAACTATTTTTTAGTTACTTAATTTAAAATGGAATCAAATGCTAATTTGTAAGTTTTTTTTATGTAGGTGCCTATTCAGTTTTTTGTGTTTAACATTAAAATGTACAGAAAATATAAAAAAAAAATATTATTAATATAATAGGTTATTATTATAACGAGATACAAGTATTCAAATGAAATATGAATTATACGGACAAAATATTTTTTATGAATTGTTATAGTATTAATTTTGTATTTATAGAAAACTAGGTTTGAGAATAACCAAAATCGAAACCACTTAAATTTAATTAATAATGATACAGGTAACATTTAAATCTAAACATTATCATGCTAAAAATGGATGATTATATTACAGTAATAATCATTGTATAAAATAATATAAAAATCGAAAATATATAATCTAAATAAAACGTTGTATAATAAATAATAACGATAATAATATTAGCGTTAAAAATTAATATTAGACTGGGAAAATTATTGCTTATAATATTTATTTTATACTAATAATAAAACGAATTAATTTTTTTCCTATTGAAAAAAAATTTAATATACTTATTTACAATTTGTATTTACATGTTATACAACAAGTAAATTTGATGAGATTTGATTGACGGGAGATGGGGAGATGGATGTCGCCCAATGGCGGCACACCGCGTGAAATTAAAATTAAACTTATTTTATAACATTCGTTATAATGCGCGGTTTTCTGTTGGTAACCGTTTGATTCGTGTATATTATAAAGTGAACGCGAACGGACTATACATAAAATATATCGAATCGAATTATACAAACGAATACAATGTTCGATTGTCGTTTTAAAGCATACTTTGCGGTCATAGTACTATACATAATATCGGGCGCGTGGGAAATCCAAAAACGTCTATACGCGTGTGTCGGGACAAAAGATCAGCCACACGCGTTCGCGCTGCTATTATTGTGTGCGCGCAGTAGGCGACGCGACTCTTGGGAATTCACAACAGCCCGACAGTCTCGACCTCCGTTTCGGGCGTGGGGGTAATTTGTAGGCAACAGGAAGGGCCGCACAGGACGCGCAGGAGATGATCCTCGTCGTTATCAGTGTTATTCCGAGCCATTAACACAACACGGTTCACAACAACTGGCCAACCGCTATATACCACCTACACGGCCCACCGCCACTACACCCGGCCGGACGGGATTTGCCAGCAGGTCTCCAGAGAACGTGTATCATTATTATTATTATTATTATTATTATTATACGTTGCATAAACTATATAAACGTTGCAGTGGCGATTCAACTTCGGTATATAGGTAGTAGGTATACGGTGATGTGGATTCCGTGGATTCGGTGGTGAGCTGATAACACGCGAGTCCCTTTCGGTTTTTAATATTATTCATATTCCTTTGAATCACGATAAATCGGACATCAACGCACCCTCGTTCTATATGGCTACCGCCGGAATACGCATAAATTACCATTGCACATCCGCGCGCGCTGGGCGATGAAAATCGTGGTCGTATAAAAAATTGTGGTCTCTGCCTGCTCCCCGCGCTAGTGCCACCCAATACACGAAGTTTTTTTCCGTAAAATTGAGCGATAACGTGTTCCTGTCCGTTCGCGAGGTCCAGTGGAGAGGACACTGCGACGATTCGGCGAGGTATGTATTGTGGTACTTATTATTATTGACCGTAATCATTGCAATGACCGAATTATGTATTATAATATTATTATAGGACATAGTTACACGTGAAAACGTGATAATCGATTTCATTCATTATTATTTATTTTGAACGGGCTTGTGGGTCTGTGAGCATGTTGAAAACGGTTTTGGCTCGAGGACGGGTAACCGGAAATCAGATTTCCGATGCCTATATTATTATAAAGACCGGAGGTGTCGGAACTTAAAAAAAAAAGTCATAAGGACCATTACAAATTTATTAAGGTCAAATTTATTTAGTAAAAAAGTTGGCTAAAACTCAATAAATTTAAATTTTATCGGGTGATTTTTTTTTTTTAGAAATAAAATATAAATTCCATTGTCTTATTTGAGAACATAATGGTTTATTTAAATAACTATATTATTAAAGTAATCGTAAACAGATCATAAACAAAAATTTAAATATTTTAAATTTTATTTTAAAGGTAATTTATCTTATATATTTTAATATTTACTTATCAAAATATTTATAAATATAATAATTAAAAAAAAAAAAAATACTTTTTATTGTAGGTAGGTATATAATACATTTTACTATCTATGAGGTTTTGTGAGTTAAATTATTTGTTAAAAAATATTTTATTATCAATCGAAAAAATCGAAAATCGACATGCCTATAAATAGCACAAACTAAAATAAATCACAAAAATTTTGTAAAAATTAGGTTTTGTGTATTTAATACGATTTTTTTTTTTATAAATTGTTATTCATTTTCACAATAATTTGGAAAAGCGAGGGAAATTTTTAATTCTTGACATCCTCTCTCTCTAACTAGATTTGATGTCCTACCACAAACCACTTTCAGGATTTTAAATTATACAAAAGGTAACAAAAGTCACATATACGTCATTGCAAAAGCAATACATTCATTGTTCCGCTCAGAATGCAAAATAAGTACATTAACATATTTTGTGGGTGACTTTAATAGTTGTATTTTATATTAAAAAAAACATAATTTTTTAATTACTCAATATAAATTATCATTGATTTAATTATTCAACCACTCAACAATTATTAGATTAGTAGTATTCATGTTATATATTTGAACATTATAAAAAAATGAAACTTACATGTCACAAGTTAATTGTATTAAAATGTTAAAATAAAAACGTATAATCATAATGTTTGATGAAGTCAACAATTGCCAATTTATACCCTATAGTAAAAAACAAAACATGAATATAATATGTAAAATAATAATATGTTTTTGTACACTATATGAATGATTTTAATTGTTAGTACTGTAAGAGCATAAACTTCTGTCGCGTGACAATTGTAGAAACCTTACACAGAAATAATAATAATAATGGATACGTTAAATACCGATTATGAACTGTTGAAATTCAAATTCAAACTGTCAGTTTTATTCAATTTACCAAAAAAATATGGCAAATAGTAGACTGAAGATATCTATACGGCATCATAGCGTGTTGGTAGTCGTTTGCACGCAAGTAAAATACAGCTATGTCCAGGTGAGAACTTTAAGTAAGGAAAACTACGTATTGTAAGTTCAAAAACACGAAACATTTTATGGCGAAATAGGAGGTTTTTTTGGAAAGTATGTGTAAATTCGAATACAAACTGAAATCAAATATGTTTGAGTTAAAAAAGTTTTGATGGGACATTAACTATTAAAGGTATTTTTAAAATTAAATCGAATTGTGAAAACGAAAATGGTATCATATAAAAATGTGAAATAAAGTGGACAGACGTATTCTAAAATGTTTTCATTTCACTTTTAAATTTATAAAAATAAAATATTATTATACAAAAAGTATTTTTTGTATAACTGCATGATATACAATAATATGAAGTAATGCAACTGACATTATTTAAAACAACAATTATTTATAATAAAAAATAGTCTTGACAAATTTTATTATTTTTCCTAATCTAAGAAAATAAATTGTATAGATAATCTAAACTTTCATAATGGATATTATGATAACCTACTTTATTTATAAAGTTTAAATATACGTCACAAATTACGATTACATATATTAACTTTTTTTTTCTTTAATACGAATTAAAATATTAAGTAAATAAACATATCGTTTTAAATATACAATAATAAATAGGTACACTAAACACTTTAAATTCTTATTTGTTTGACTATTTTAAGAATTTAGAAAATAAACATAACATTATAATATGTAACTATGGCAATAGATATATTTTATTAATATTACAATTTAAAATGTTACTTTTGAGGTTTGACATAAGAAGTTTAGATTCTTTAGAAATTATCATCATTATTTTTTCATAAAAATATAATAACAAAGTTCAAATATTATTTCTTTAAATCACGCTCTTGAGATAATGATTTTTTTTTTAAATTATTACTGATTTTCTGTTATTCCATTCAATATGGGTGCAATATGTAAAAAATGCATTATTTTTATTAACTTTATTGTTTAAATGAATTTTTAATGTCTCTCGTTCAACTCGTGCATAATTTAAATGTATAGAATATTAAATACTATTGATCATAACATTGTCGATGGATTTTATAAAAAAAAATGTCAAATTGTAATCATTTTATTCACGATTTATTGTTTCAGTATTTTATACATAATATTCTTTTGTCAATACCTATCACTTATTTTATGTAAACCAAACTAATATATTTAATTATACAATATAATGACGATACCACCTGACAGTTGAAATTCACTGTTATAGGTATTATTATTTAATAAAATCCCAAATCAAAGTAAAATTCTCATAATTGACACTTCTGAAGTGTTTTTGTTTAGAAAATTAATAATATACCCTTTAGAATAAATTGAACTGTTTAATATAATAGTGAAAACTGAAATATTTTAAATAATGAATTTTAAAACGTTACATTACAAACGTTTTTATCATAGTTTTGCAATAAAACATTGTAATAAAAGAAATTTATTTATTTCAATGTAAAAATGTTTGAAAATAAATATTTTCCTCTCCCAAAAGAATTAAATGTTCAAAAAATATAAAAGAAAAGCTTTGGAAATAAACGTGAGTATTAGTTTTTATACTGACGAATAAAAAATGAATTACTCTCAATGTAAATATTTAATAACAATGAATTAAAATTTAAAATAATTTAAAAGTTTAATTTAGTTTTTACCGCAGTCATTCCGTTAAATATATACTTAGCAATTTATTAGTGTCTTGTATTTATTAATAGTTTACATTTTAATTTAAAATACATTTATTTATATTACAATACTATACACTGTACAATAAGCTTCACACAAAAATTTGATTTTCGATGTTTTCAGATAATTATAATTTGAACTTATAAAATATATTATGTTGGTACAGAAGACTATTCAACATGTACACATTTACAGATTGTAAATTGAATGTAAATTATATTATTTTTATTTTATCTGTATTTATAATGAAATACTTAAGTGTAAAAAAACGCCAAACAAACTTTGAGATTTAATAAAATCTTTATCAGTCTTTAGTAAGATTAGTTATGATGCTCTGAATTGATTTATAGCTGTATTAAAAAAAATATGATGTTTTATAAAAATATATATAGATAATTTTATAATACCTAATTTAAGTTTTGTAACTCATTATTCAATGTACTTACCTCACGAAAATAAATTAATAAATATTATACAATGTAAATATTATAGGGAAATAGATTATAAACCCTTAAAGGTTTAACAGATGCGTATGCAGTATAAAACGATTTAAATCTAACAAATCCATTATGATACCAAACACTTTTTTCATATTATATACTTTAACTTATATTTTATTTTAATTAAAAATACTGAAAGTTAATTAATTTAAAATTAAACTTGTAAAATAAGTATAATTTTAAAGTTTGGATACTATACGTATTCTATTCTATTGACGAGTTAAACAATGAAAAGAGGGATGAATCAAAGGGTTCAGGTAAATTAAAAAATGTTTTAAGGATTCGTATAAAAAATAAATAGCTCTTTGTAACCAAAAAAATGTATTCAATTCAGTATTTTGTATTACATTTCCTAGAAGTATTCAACATTTTGTTTTATTAAATACTCGTCCACATCGTTCAAATAGACAACAAGAAAATTACAATTTCAAAATTGTTTAAAGGTATACCTATTTAATAGTTCAAAGTTATGAATAACTTTGACGACATATTATTATTATTACATTTTTAAATAAGCCAACGGGCTTGAATAACGATTCAAACTTTTAATTCAAAAAAAAAAAAATATATATATATATATTATTATTATAAAATAAAATTTAAAATACATTTTCGATGTATTATATTTTCTGGTTATTTAAATACAATTTGTAAAATGTACCAGTAACAACCAAAAGGAAAATAATTATGTAAATATATGTAACTATGTATAACGCTATAGACTTAACTGGCATTATCTGTTGTAAACTTTAAATTCAAAACATAAAAAAAAAAATAATAATAATAATAATAATAATGATAATAATAAAAACTTTAAAATATAATATACTAAAATATAATTTGAGTCAAAATTCAATTAAAAATATCTTAAAATAATTATTGATATTTATACGTACAAATGTATGCAAACATAAGTACTCGTATATTATATGAATTTCAATAAATCGAGAATTTCACCTCAATAATAAACTCGGTCAAAATTACCATAAGATTTTTCATTCTTCGATTCTTTCTCTTGAATTTCTGCAATAAACTTATAAATGATGGAGGCATGACGTGACTTAAGAGTTTCACAAATTTCACTAAAATTTTGTGTTTGCAAAAAACCTGGTTTTTAAACTCAACCCGATTACGGAAATCACGCACGTCTTCATTATTTTTTTTATCTGAACCCCTTGTTATTTATCCAGTGCATATAATGAAATAAAATAAAATTCGGCGTGACGAAATTATATAAAAAATTCATCGAACGTAATTATTATTCAGGAACGTCACAGTATTTAATCAACAGTATTTGCATTCGACGGTAACGTTGGTGGCCGTTTTAATTATCATGTTTCCAGTTCAGCCGTCGTTTGTTTTGGCATTTTTATTATTTTTATTATTATTATTACTTTTTTTCTCCGCTTGTCCCTCTTCCTAGCTGTTTTACGCAAAGTTCGGGGAATAACTCGATATCAACTCCCCTAAGAAAATGATCAACTTCAAAGGAAAATATATTCATTAACTGTTCATCAAAGGAGTACTTGGATACTGCCGGTTTTCCAAACCACGATTTCGTCTAGCGCAGATGTATTAGTGCGAACTTAATACAACCTACAGGAGTCCATTTTCAATAATGATTCGCCACGTGCCTTGCTCTACACTCTGATTCATCGCAGCGTACTCTTAACGAAAACACACATACAGGGGGTACACATACATTATATACGTATAAAACAAAGCTAAGGCCCGTTCTCACAGCGAGCTGACCGAAAGCGACCCGAAATTTGGAAACCTGAAACCTTGTATTGTACACACCGTGGTTTGATGTCCTCCTCTACACCATGCCTGGCTGAGTCATATCGATGTCTATACCATACCAAGGGTATATGCTATTATTAGAGAGACATTTTATGGTCGAACACAATTCGTTCGTTGTCAATGTCGGTGTAAATAATGAGAAAAACAACAAACTAATTCGTGAGCTACGCAATGTAACCTATGCACCAAATAATTGTCGTCTATATTATGCTTTGAAATTTGATAGGTATATACATTTTGATGTAATCCATATTGAACATTTTATATTATACCCACTTAATATTCATAAAAACTATTTATACATGTTTATTTATTGAAATGTTATTTAATTATATATGTTTACCAAGAAGTTTAATCTATATTGTATGATTTATATTTTAGGGTAAATAAGTTATATTCGATTAGCTTATTATAAAAATTCAATACTATTGTGAATTCAATTGTTAAGCATTATTTAACCAAATAATAACAAATATTTTTTATACAATAAAACGTACAAACAAAAGATATTTTTTCACTAAAATGACTCATCACGCAGACAATTATTTGTAACCCACCTGTAAATAATTTTAAAATTCTAGACATTTTAATAATTTTACATTTTAATTGTTCGATCAATTTAGTTGGATTTTAATATTTAAGTGTTTCGTCAATTGGTTTACATTGAACATTTTAGTCTTCACATATAAGATGGTATTATTTCCTGACTACACTTGACGTAAAAGCGTGGTTACAGCGGTATACCACGTTGACTTATAGACTTTACTAAATATACACGCCCACGCAATATAATTTTACTGATGGAAACCAATCAAGACATCACTTCAAAATATATTAAATGTATATGAACAGCTCTTGTGACAAGGTGTGGTCGTTATTTTTATTACGGAGGGCTTGCGATCATGTATATACTGCCAGAAATGGTTAGGTACTGTATAATTTCAACGATGATAAGTGAAGTTTAATAGGGACAAAGTTCCTCCGTTGCTCTATAGTCAGACAGTAGAGGGAATACATTAAAAACTTAAATGTGATCACTATCAAATTAAAACTGAAAATACGATTGCGGTGTTTTATTTTAATTTTAATTTTTGATAATGCCCTCTATGGCGATGAAAGTAGTTTTAACTCTTCATAATGCGTTCTGTGGCAACGGGTAGTTGTAATTACTTAAACCGTCAAATAGATGACGAGGAAATGGGAGCAACTACGAACATATAACAGTGGTTTTAAAAGGGTTGTTTTGTTTACCTAAACACTGACTACGGACAATACGGCTATAATAATGCACCCTTTGGACAGATTAAATAAGATGACAGTGCCCTGACGGAGCGTATTATCATATTAATCAATATTTAATACAATAAATATTTAGCTTTTAAAAATATGGATTTCTATACGCCTTTAAAAAAATGTATCGATTTTTTTTAACCTTTATGTTGAATGTATAATTATTTAATATGTTTTTATTTTTTATGGCTTATTATATAGGCACCTAATTATAAAAGCAGATACTATTATAATAATATAATTGATACTATTCAATGGTTCAGCTATTAAGTAAATTAATCGCTCTTCTTCCCTCACCCCAATTAAAATTATGAATAAATACAAAAAATAAATTTTTATATTACAATTTAGTTTAACGCTCGATTTAACTTAATGCCCTTATTGAGCTATATAGTGACTTTATCTTGTAGACTTATCAATAACTAATTTTAATTAATTGTTGATTATGCAAAATATATAATCAAAAAATATCTTTATGAACTGTTTACTAATCTAAAAAAAAAATCATAAATTTATCAATAAAAGAATGAATATATTTTAAAATAAAAATCTTATAACATATAATATTATCAAAACAAACATCAGGAACGTCGAGATAATTAATTGTAAAACTTTATGGCAACATTATTTCATTGTCACTTAATATAAATTAATAATGATAACCCTATTCATTTCAAATTAATGCATGTAATAAAATATGGATGGAATTCACATGGTCATTAAATATGAGATTATGTTTTTAGAAATAAGGGGATCAGTTCACGGACGAAAACATTTCCTA
Organism: Rhopalosiphum maidis; assembly: GCF_003676215.2. NCBI lineage: Eukaryota > Metazoa > Arthropoda > Insecta > Hemiptera > Aphididae > Rhopalosiphum > Rhopalosiphum maidis. The sequence continues at coordinate 90,742,959 of NC_040877.1, forward strand.
TATTGTAACGCCTTCCGGGAATATTTCACTAGTTTAAAATTTTCACTATGTTTGCAGATATAAATCCTCCAAAAATTAATCAATAAACTTGATTTTAACATCGTTTTTATGAGAATTCACTGTTGTTAAAATAATAATTTGACAGTTTTTTTTAATAATGAATTGGTACTTCATTTTAGATCCTAAGTGTCTTAATAATAATAATAATATAATCTAATTTTTATATGTAAGTTATCAACGATGGATGGCATATATTTATTCATAGTTCATTGTAATGTTTATAATTATTAAGTTAATATACAATTGCTTGTAAGATAAATTATTATTAAGTACCAACTTTATTATTACAAAATTATTGAAATTTTCAATGTGTCTCTGATTATTAAATTTTACATTAAAATAAATTTTATTGAGATCTACAATCATTATAACTATTATGGATGAATAAACACGATATAACTACTTATTTTTAAGAAATATGAGTAATTTTTATATTCAAATTGTGTACTTAAAAAAAAAAATAGTTTGTTATTAATATTTTTTTATTTAATGTTTGAATATAAATAAAAATAATTATTTCTAAACATAATTAATATTTGTACATAATATATATTATTATGTGGAATATTAGTGACAGGAAAAAGTAAATATGACAGGTTACAATAATAGCGTAACCATTATTACCATAATGTGTTTTAACAATATCATTTGCATGTGAAGGGAAATAATATTAAGGAAGACAAAAATACAAAGTAAATTTGTTTAAAACAGTTTATACATATATTAATTTTTTTTAAGTATAAATAATGCAAAGGTAGACTATAAAATATTAACTGTATAATTTGAAATGGTTTATTCACTTGAAAAAAAAGAAAAAGAAAAAGTTTTATTATTTTTATAATATAATTTGATCATATACTTCTTAAGAATTAACGATAAACGTCAAAAATATATATATTTTTATTTTTAAATATGATATTCAGAAAATAAATTGAATTAGTTGTCATCAATCAATCAAATGATACATAATGAAATATATTTTCTTTTTAAATGTCGATACATAATATTATTACTTTTAAATAAACAACCATGCAATTACAGTTGCATATTGTATACATTATGCATTAAATATTTAATTAAATTAATAATTTAATGCTGACGTGTTTTTATCTTTTGAAAACAAAAATATTGATTTTAACCTTCTTGAATATTGTTTGGTATACCAAGGGAGATAGAGGTAATGTGTAGTATATTTAAAATAAATACGATTGTAATTATTGATTAAACGTGCAATAGATTAAACATAGATTACTGAAATATTTGCATTAAAACAGTGTTAATATGTTTATGTGAATGCTTTGAACTGTTACTTGTAAATAAACGTGATGATTTAACATGATTATTAAATGATACTTCCATGTAAGAAAAATGATATTCAATAATTATTGCCATAATTAGTGTTTTGTATAGAAATATTTTCTATTCGACGTAAAGAAACAACTATTATAATGATGGCCGTGTATTAATGTGTAGAATATCTCGTTCGTCGTCCACTACTAAACAGAAAAAGCTTTTTATAGGTAGCTTTTGGTTCAGAGCGGAGCGTTTTTCAAACGAAATTCAGTGGAATTTGAAAAAAAAAAAATAAATGTACCACCACTTTTGATGATAATAACAATATAGCACAGAGGATTATTATTCCACGAGGCAGCTTCTGTTTCAAGGAGGCTCACCGACAAAACAATAACACGCGCCCAACTCCGTCATCGTAGTAAAATATACACCAACCTATACACACACACACACACACAAACAAAACACACATACATGCATATATATATATATATATATACTTAATCACAACGCGTTTTCACGCAATTCGACGATTTCCTATTGTTATTATTAGCCGTACGACTGCGATGTGTATTTATCAGACACTTGACGTGCATCGGCCACTGAGGGTATAAATATCTTGATCCGTGTCGAATCCTGTGGCGGTGAAGCACTAGTGGGAGCTTTGAGGGCAGAAATCCTTTTCAATTAGGAGCTCGAATATACATACATATGCCATTTGTTATAAACATACACCAGCTGCGCTTTACGCTCGTTGTACATAATATATACATACACGTGTATTTATTGTACGGTGAGAGGCGCAGTAATGCATTAGATTACTTTTTGTGAAACTAATTTTTTTTTAAACCTAACTCCGTGATTCCAAATTATATTTGTTCGAAAAAAATACTGGTTTAGTTCCATTAGGTATTAAAATATATATATATATCGATTAACATATTTTTATAAATCTACTTTAGACATTCGGTACCTATTGATTTGGTTTAAATATTCATTCGATTGTAAAATGCTAATACATTGTTTACAAGTATTCGTAATAAGTATTTATATATGATATCAAATTATCAGCGAGTATTAATTAACTAATACAGTAGTTATATGAATATAGCAGCATCTGAATGATTTTGAAAAAAATATTAATTATGTCCTGCTAATGATAAAATAATTTAAAATAAATGTGATTCTATAGTTAATTTTTTTTAAGTCACCATGCACAATCATTACATTATATAATAATATATTGTAAAACGAATTACAATTTTAATTTTTAACAACTCTTTGTTATGATTTTCTTTTACCAGGAATAAGTTGAGATTAACAAACGTATTCTTCCAATTTGTATAATTGTATCGGTAAATATATTATGTATACAAAGAATTTAATTTCTCTAAAATGCAGTAATGATTCATTTTATGTAGACAGTACTGTAAATAAGGCAAACATCAAATTACAAGTGTTACGCGGATAAAAGAGATTTTCAAACAAACGTTTCGAACGTTATGTTAATAAAATGAGTGTACAGTGAATAATTCTATTTATTTGAATACATTTGGTAACATTTGATATATACGCATATTAATTAAACTAGGGTTTATGAAATTAAAAGGGGAAAAAGTGTACCGAATAAAATTGATGTCTAATTCTAAATCACCCCGAAGCAGCTGGAATAAAAATTTATTGCCCTATGGTAAAATAACGAGGAAGCATTCCTTTTCCGTCACGGTTCGAGGATATATACAGCGTAGCGGTAAAAGGCTCCTCCAAGGGAAAGGTCGAAGTGACTCTTTTTGTATAATAAACTTTTAAACATAATATATTATATCTCAAAAACTATTACTTGGCTTAACGCTAACACTCTGAGGACTGTTTCTTGCAGAGTTTATGTCATGTACACCACTATGGCGACCACAATATAATATGTATATAGCGTTTTCCCACGAGGGTTGTTCGCTAATTTAAAGTGGTATTTGGTTGGACAATAAAAGTCCATTACTTCATTATTTCAAACAAGCGCGAACCTTTGTGCGTTGTTGCTCGTTGTAGTTTTGTCTCTTGAGTGTATTCATTTGAGTGGACCACGTCGATTGCGTGACATGTAAACCTGAATATGAGATATGCAGTCCAGTTGACGGAATAACGGAGCTTATCTTATATTTCATTTCATAAATTCGAACGTCGATGACTTTATTTTATTTCACTATATTTTGATAGTAATATTTTCACGACGAGGTTTTTATACTCTTGCGCGACTCTAAATGAAATGACAGTAAAAAATAAAATAAAAATCGTCTACTGCTGGTGCGAACGATGATTATAATAAAGTTGAAAAAAAAATTCTCAACGAATGGACTATTCAACATCATTCAAGTGTTATGGAGACGCTTGTAAAAATGTTTGAATAGTAATAAAAAAATTTACGTAGTATACTATTTATTGATTGGTGAAGTTAAGTGGTGCGTTGAAATACGTTAAAGGTTTTTATTATTATTTTTTTTTCTTTATTCTTTATTTTTATTTTTTTGTTTGGAACGTGTTGGATTTTATTTATTTTGTTTTTTTGTATCTAAAATCAGGTACTTCAAATCGTTACACTCTGACGTTTAACGAGTAATAAGAGGAGAGGGCAGCTTTGAATATATGAGTTGTTTTATTATGATTACATGAACCAGTTACTCTAATGTAGCATAGTGTCTACGCAGATTTTCAAAAATAGAGAACACCTATTTATTTAAAGTAATTATATTGATGAAATAAACAGTTTTTTTGAAAGCAGATATAAATATATATATTATGTAAAATTGTAAATTTATCCAAATGGCCACGATTTTCTGGGGCCGTGTATAACTATAATATACCTATATACATGATATATTGTATCACTATAAAGCAGATAGTTAAATTTGCCAATAATAAAAGATGAATTGTTTTAATATGTCCGAGTAAAAAAATAATATAATAACAGTAAAACTGATAATATACATAATATTAGTATCTATAAATATACCGACGTATTACGTCCAATTATTATATTTATTATACATTTTTATGTATCATACACTAAACTTATAATTGACTTTATAATACAATTAATGAGCTCCTAATTAATTTAGTTCTCAAATCAGAAATATATATTTAAAATTTAATATTTTCTTCAGTAATTTAGTAAAAAATGACACGAGAATATTTCTATACTTTTAACTAAAGAAAAATATAATTATATTTATCGTTTGAGTATATTTTTCATAGAAAAAATATGATTCTTTTTTTTTCAAACGAAGTTGTATGGTGAAACAGAACTCTTTTAATAATCTAATATTAAAATTAACTCTTTCAACTTTTTGTCTGCTGATCTATAACATTTTATAATTATATTTAATATTTAAAAAAAATATCTGTGTAATAAAAATTAGTAAAGGTGAAAAGTAGAGAATAACTACACTGATTTTTCTTTAAATCCAAATTGTTAAATTTATAGAAAAAAAAATTATAATAGAAGCATAATTCAATGATACTTATATTTGTATTTATTGAATCCATTATCTATTATTAATAAATTATTACGTATAAACATTTCTGGTACTATATATCCAATGAAATAAGTATATTTTCAAATTTTAGTAAATATATCAGGTTTCACAAAAATTGAAAAAAGTAATTTTGTTATTTACTATTTTTTTGTATTCAAAACTATAGTTAATTCCAATTATAAATAATTTAAATTTACATAACATTTAATTTTAATTATTTTAATTGTCTTTGTTGGACATACAAATAAATACTAATTTGTATAAATACTATAGTATTATATTTTTGAATATTATATTATTCATGTTTGAAGTTTCAACAACCTAATGTCACTTTCTTTTTATGATCAATTATACTTAGATTCTAAATGGTGTGCTATTATTCTTAAATTGTATTATGCATTTATTTGTTAGTCAACAATTTATTATTACGAACATCCTCTTCGCGGTATATTACAAATAAAAATATGAAAACCTTACAAATAATTGGTGGGAAATATAAACAATTACCAAACTTTAATATAAACTTGATAATTTGTATGTAAAACAAAATAATTTTTTAATTTTTTGAATTTTTCAATAAGAAGTAAATGTTCATATTGGCTCTTACTCTAATCACTAGGTCCGCAGCTTACCAAAGTATAACAATCTTGATAATTCTCGCGTAAAATAAAATATAGAAATTGTTTTCAATAGGCACATATTTCCGCCAAGGCATCCTTAAACAATCATTTTAATTTCACTTAGTGCATACTTGTATTAATTACAACTACAGGTTCAGATATATTTTTTAATAAAATTAAGATGAAAATGTACTAATATCTAATTTAGATAAGTTTCAAAAAAAAATTAGCATCAGAGTCTCGTCCAGCTCATATAACATTATTTATGTACGTAGGTACCAATCATGTATGTACATATAAGTATACAAGTAAGTTGTAGTCTATATAATGTATTGACAAATAAATAGTTATAAGAATTATTCACAAGCTAAAGTAACATATATACAAATAATGTCTGTACAAATTTACATTACATTGAATTACGTTTACGTTTCACATTTATTTACGTTCAAATTTACTTACTAATTATTCCACGAAAACAAATTGTTGTTTAATACTTCATTACTAACTATAATACAATATTATTACTGTACCTAAAAACATGTATATTATTTCACCAGAAGTGCTATTGCCAAAGTCAAAACATGTATATGAATATTTAGTCTGCAATAAAAAAGTGGCTCGTGTTCGCGTATTGAACTGTTGGGGGACAGTTAAAAAAAATAAATAAAAAATGAAAAAGTATGTTTGTATTCCAACAGTTCATGTCGTATTTTTTATTGCCATTGGGGGCGTCTATTTCGTATATGTTTTTATTCTCGAGCCTAAATAAAGCTTCCATGATTCACACACATGCACAAACTCGCATATATATATATATATATATATATTATAAACATACGCATGGGTGTTTAGAAGTCGCCCTTCCAAACGCACGCGGAAGTAGAAAGAAAAAGAGAGTGAATAGGAGCGAGAGAATGTGTATACGGGGTGGAGGAAAGAGTGAGTGTATATATATCAACAGAAAGGGGAGAAAATAGTAACTGCTATATCGACAGACCCTATGGTCTATAGACTTATAGCCAATACTTCGATATTAGCTTTTATCCGGGTGGTTGGGCTCGGGACGTTCAAAATTTGTTATTTTTGGATTCGCCTATCGTGACTCGTAACCGGACGCAACGACGGCAGCAAATTGTGACAATGGATATGCAAAAACAAAAGTTTTGGGGAATTCGCTAATCCTGTTTTGAAGTTCTTCTGAGACAATATAACAAAAAAAAAAAAAAAGGACGGCAAAGAATCAACACAGAATTACTGTTGTGTTGCATTTCAAATGCAAAAACCTAACGAATCGTAACAATCCGTGTAAATGGGCTCGACGATGACTGTAGCAAACCCGAGGGCGCACAGGACGCGTCTTACATAAATTATAAATAGTACCACTGGTTCCAGAGTAAATAAACAAAGCTGATTATCAAAATAATTAAAGCTCAAAAATATACAGTAACATTATTTTACCTAGAAGTGGCAAGTAAAGTTAAAAGCAATGTGTAGCTCAAATTTTCATTGGCTATAAGTATTGGTATTAACAAATCTTAAGGGCTATAATTTGTTGAATTTGAAGAATACAATGTTTTAAATTAAATAATCTGTAAGTTCGATAAATGCAATCCATACTAGTATTATATAGTTAAATTAAATATGTATGCAATCTATATTTTTATATGAAAGTGTTTCGATTTAAAAACATCCAAAAACACAAAAAACCAGCCAGTCAACTATTTACTTGGGTAGTTCTAAAATATACAAAACCTCTTTATATGAAATATTTGTATACCCTTTATATAATAAAAATACCAACCGTATTTATTGATTTTTTATTGTATCATTTTTTTTTTCAAAAGGAATGGTGAGATACGACTAGTAAAGCATTAGTACTAACAAACTTATAAAAATAAATTTCGTAGAATTATGATTTATGAGTCTTAACCTACAAAAAACTTAAATAAATTGTGAAAACAAGAAAATATATTTTATAGGTACTATATGCTTGATAATTTTTAATTGTAGAGGTTTGATAGAAAATATAAACGCATATTTGTATTCATAGAATCTTAGTAATTATTTTTCTTACAAATGGAATTATTCTTCAAAAGAATTTATTCTATTCTGAGTAATAAATTTAAGGATTTTTACTTAAAATATTACCTACTTTACATGACGTTATACTAAATAATGTTTCTTTGGAAATATTCCATACATGCTTTAACAAACAAATAAAGAATGAGATTTATAATAATTCAATTACAGGAAAGGAGCAAATACTTTTATATCATAAAGAAACAGGACATAGAACCAAAACTGGACAATATCCAGTTCATCACTCAAACAAATATAATCTAAAAGCCGATGTGAAAAGTTTTCAAATATTATAGCCAATAAATTCATCACAACTTGTTCTCACTGCCAAAAAATATCACGAATTTCTTTAAATTTATAAACAGTGGTTTTTAACACAAAGTCAAACGGTTATGTTTGCAACAAACATTAAATTAAGTACTAAAAAGGTAAGCAGGTGGGTACCGCTCTACTTTATAGTTAATATTAACTGGATCACTGTAATGAATGTGTTATGTATTATATTTCCATCGTATAGGAAGACTATTCTGAGGGGAGACGGTCTGTAAGCCTATATCACTAAGTATATTACGTAATATATTTTGTGATATTGTTATTAAAGTAACGGTAAGTTCATTAATTTTTTCTTAAAACCATTTAATTTATTATAATATTGCTATAATATTTATTTATTATAATAATAATAAATATAATTTCTTCCACGTTATATTATTTTTATTAACTTTTGATTCAATACCACCTTACCAAAAAATAATGGGAATAGGTTCATGTCATTCATAGTATAAATAGATAATATATTTAAATTAATCTACATACTTTGAAAATATCATTGCAAAAAGTAAAATTCATAATATTAAAATTTTAATAAAAAATTAAAATTTTTAAGTACTCGTGAATAATGTTCTTAAATTATAATAAAATAATGAAATTTTTTAATCTCTAAATATGTAATTTATGCTAAAGGCAATAAACATTGAACATATTTTTAAAGCTATATTTACATGTAATATACTTAGATAAATTTGTATTGCGTATCTTAAGAGGATGATAACCATCACTACGGTTACCAATAAAATATTAAATTAGGTACTGATATTCAGAGTCATGGTTATCGTTTCATGATACTGATAATAACACTACAATATCTATATCATTATTGAATTGTATGTGAATAGAAATTAAAGTAATATTATAATAAATTATCACATTTATAACTTATGCAACAAAATAAAACTTAAATATACTTGACAATAGCTATAATTCTTAATATTCAGATAAATATAATGTACCCAAGAAATAAAAATAGAAATTGTCCAAGGTAAAAAAGGAATTACTAATTACTAATTACTTATTAATTATTATAATAATTAATTATTTGTCTTACTAATAAATAGGTATAGTTCCAAATAGCTATGCCTGCATATTTTGTCAATTTCTTACAAATTTAACAACATTATCTACTGAAATCTAACTATCCGAATATTACTTATAGTTGATAATTGTGTTTTAAAAATCTAAAAGACTTTTTTAAAAGTCTTTAAGAAAAAAAACGCTTAAGCCACACATAACGTAGATTCTATAACTATATACATCATTAACAAATTTATTGTATATACTATATACATTAACATTACACACGACGTAACCAGGTTTATATTAGTAATATATTTTTCATTTTTTTCATTTTGAACCATTATAAGTTTAATTGTCACATAAATAATACATATATATATATATATTAGTCATATAGGTTAGGTTAGATTAGGTATATACAAGTAAATTTATCAGTTCAACAAAGCTCAGAATCACAGTGGATTATTAGCATACATTTAATATCAAAGTTAAGACAAAAAACTACTTAATGAAGTGCAGATTTAAATTTAAAATAATATAAAAATTCGCATATGATGTAAACTTAAAAAAAAAACTTCACGTAGAATCTGATACATAATACAAATTTAATTGTTAACTCATGGAATACCATTAATAATGCTTTTCGATTTTTAAAATGTTAAACAATGTTTTTGATTTAATGATTTATAATATTGTAATAATTTTTATCTTATATCAATATTGTTTCCCAATTTATTTATATTAACTATAAAGTTTAAACCTGGACTTCAGAAAAAATACAGTCTATAACGTAGTATCATGAACATAACTATAGTTATAAGTTATACATTTATTAAAAGTTGTAATTTTATTGATATAGTTATTTACATAATAGGTACATCGTGAAACTTGAAGTTTTTACTACAAAGTTTGAATTGAATGCTGATTTACAAAACAATTATGTCTAGAATTCATTAACGATGTTTCTAAAACAAATTTACTATTTTTGGTTTTTAAGTTTATTTATATAACCAGTCAATTTTAAAACATTAATTTAAATACTTATAATGTGATATTTTTTGGATTACATATATCATATTGATAAATTATACTTTTCCAATATCAACTTCAAAGTTTATATATATTATGCGATATTACTGTATACGTTTAAAAGTCAAACTATTTAAAACTCTTATCTGACATTTTTTGTAAACAAATATTATATTTATTCAAAATTCATATCAAATAGAAGAAAATAATAATAACATTATATATATATTCTTATATTAATAATAAGAATTTTATTTTATATTGTTATTATTAATAATTTTGTTAAATTATTATTTTACTAAATAACGAAAATTGAATGTTATGCTTTTAAAAAATTATTGAAATTTTACAAAAAACAAAGCGACTAAACTTGTAATATTATAATCTTATTTTAATTTATTTTATAAAATTGTCTAAGATTTGTTGACAATAAAAAAACAATCTATAAAATAAAACAGTTTATTAGGAAAACAAGTAATGTTCTATTAATTGAAAATAAACATATTTTATTGCTCTTTGGAAAATGTGTAGACATTTTAAAAATAAAGTAAAACTTATAACAATTACAGGGAGTTGTATACAGTTTTTAAACATAATAATCTATATTGGTACATAATTAATAACACATATTGCATAAAGATTCTTTATTTTTGTTAGTATGATAATAATTATTATTATTTGCTTAAAATAAAATATATTATTCCGGAGGCCAAAAAATCAATGAAGCAATATAAGCGTACCAAAAAAAAAAAAAAAAAATAAAAAATGTATTATATGAATATAACCAAAAAAAAAATCTTGATAAAAAGAGATGAACTTCGAAGCCTTTCGTGTTTCGACGCGTATACGATATTAGTGCATACAAGTATGTTCAGTAGACGTACAATATTTTTATACGTGTGTATATGCTCTTAACGTCCGCCCGTTTAATAAACATCACGAGACTGACAATAGATAATAATAAGAGATGATTTATAGGAGGAAATCAGTAGCGTCGGTGGACGAGGATATGAGGATATACGAAGGGCAAAAGGACGAGGTGCGCATTTCGCGGAAGGTGGTAAGTGGACGGACGGGAGATGATGAGAAAAAACCTCCTCCATTAGATATATCTGAGTTGTTATTGGTTTATAATTCATGGTACAAGAGGAGCACTTACGTGCGCCCGCGGCTTCCAATAAATGAATATAAATCACGGTTAAGTGTGGCCCGGGAAAGAGGCTCTTTAATCCGACGGTTTTACGATGGCAGCAGTACCGTACTGTATTATATAACCTAGGAAATATGCCCCCCCCCATTTAACCCCCACCACTACAACACATACACATTTCTGTACCCGTTTTTCAATAGGGCTCATAATGCTTGTGTATGTGAGTGTTTGTGTAAATAGGGTTTTCAACCGTGTCGTGATATAAGGTGCAAATTTCACTAGATTATACCTATACGATACGAAAAACGACCCTTTCCTAACTATAATACGTGCATACGCGTACACCAGAGATTCTAATATGGGTGGATACTTTATGCGAACATAGTCTGACACGCGGTTTCAGGCCAAAGGGTCACTGAACCCGGCGGATACGCCGACGATGATCTGGTTTTGTTTTTGGCGCTTTGCTTTAAAATGCCTTCAATGCTTCTGATTTATCGATCAATCGTTATTCCGTATTATTGGCATACCTGTCATATGGACACGTTTATTATTAGTCGAGTAAAATACTTGAGTTGTTTTGTTATTGATAAAATTATACATATATTGAATTTATTTCCTGTTTCCAAATTTTGGATTTGGAGCGGATCGATTGATCTATAATGGTTAAATAATGCTTTTCTGTGTATATGTTTATATACGTTTTTTAGTGGAAACAATGTTTGGATCTTCAACTTTGTGATGGTTTTTAGTAAAATGCTGGAACTTATTGGTACTTTTTGGAGGTAAAAATAAAGAACTTCCATCAGTGGCTTACGAAATAATCATTAAAAAGAGAAGGAAACAAAATATAAAACATCCTTACATAAAAACCAATTTTTGACAAAATTGAAATCTCTTGTTTGTTGTAACTCAAAAATGAATTAATGACAAATTTTCCCAAAATATTTTAAAATTGAATAAACAATTGTATCCATTACAATGATCTACCCACCTAATGCGACACTTTATCGGCACTTACAGCAGTCAGCAGAGTGACTTCCCCGGAGTTTTTGGTTATTCGATTGTGTACTTACGAAAGGTTTAGAAATATTGTATAACCTGCATACTCTTATCATACATTTCCTGTAATACGTAAATTATGTAGTTATAACATATATTTTGTTATTTGCGATATTCATTTTCCTTGGTTTATTATCAATTTTACTGTTGTTTCTTGTTTATTTCTCGTATTTTATAAAATAAAGTAACAATTAGATATTATCCAAAGGTATCAACAATATTGTTATTATTTGATAGAAAGGTAGTTAGATGGATAGTGATTTTGTGTTTAGATTGTCTAAAATAGTATTGACACCGTCATCGTCGTGAGTGACGTTGCAATAATAATCACAGTATAATGTACCTATATGGTTATATAGATTGTATAGTTACCATAGTTACAAGGTCATAGGTTACTGGTTATCACGATCGTTGTGTGTTATTTACAGATGAAAATTAATATGGCACATTACAATACAACGCTGTATTTCTGTGTGACTCCCCTCGATATCCAATAGTCCTATAGGAATGCATAGTTGCTCTATCAATCATTTAGGAATGGTAATGCGTAAGTAAATTATTATTATTATTCAACATGCTATACTAGTTATGTAGCTAAACTAAATATGTTAAATGTTTTGTATTTATTAAGAAAATGCTATGCATATACAATTATTATACTATTATAAATTGAAAAAAAATACTTATTATATTATTTTACAGGGAAAAAATAAACTAATAATTCTATGAACTTATTGAACAAGATTTATTGCTAATTAACTTAAATGTTTTATTTCTCATATAAAGTACGTTTTATGATATGGAGTAACGGTAGACAGTTAAAACAAAAATAATTCAATTAACAAATACTGTCGAAATGTCTATAAAATTCAAGACATTCTATATTTCGTTTATTAAATTATTTTTAGGAAAATAAATTTGTAAATAAAATTTTAAAATAACTATACTATACATACTAAAAATCAAACAACTAAAATTAACGATGAAGAATTATTGAACTTTAATTAATAAAACAATAAAGTATAAATATCGTTTACAGTAAATAAATAACGGTGTCTAACGGTGTCTAATTTAGTATTATTTTTTCTTTTTAATATTCACTTTAAAATCAATGTTATTTCATATACTAAAACTATAAAAATATTACACTTTATATGTCTACTAACTATAATATTTTATAAAATAATTTTTTACTTCTATAAGGAAAAAAATTAACAATATAGTTACTATTATGTTTATGCGTTAAACTGTAATTTCTGTTGACAGCTATTATTATTGTAGTATTATAGTTTAATCGTAGATTAAATGTGCTTTAAATAATTTACAATGATTTTCAATACATATTTATATCTAACCTACAGATATATTAATTACCTATTAACTTTTAGATACATTACCTATTCTAAAGTTGTTCATTTAATAGTTTATATGTTTAAAAATATAGGTAATCGTATATTTAAATATTATAAAATATTATCGATTTTATAAATCAAAATACTTCAAGCAAGTGATTTTTTTTTTAAAATTTTAAAACATTTTAATGTTTTTACTTTAACTTATTAGTGAGTCACATTATCTACAAAATCACTATCAATAAACTATAAATGGAATGTAAATTATTGGTTGGAAGTTACATAATATTATAAATTGTGTATATTTTTTCTTTTTACAAATCAGTAAACTTAAGTAAATTTTATTTACGTAGTGGTATAAATTAAGTAATCTGAGTAATTATAAAAATTATGAATCTTGATAACCATATGAAAATATATTTTGTTTTAATTTTTAAAATAATAAAAACTTACAGAACTTAAAAAATTAAGCACTCGCACAATATTTTAGCCATAATTTTTAATATAAACACCATAGTTATTTGTCATAATTTAATTTATACATATAATTTTTGTAATGTACATATTTTCAATTTACCTTGTACCCTAATCATAGTATATTAGACTAATATTATTCGTATATATTAAAATAGGTAGGTAGTTAATAAAATTAATCTGAATATTTACATAAATTAGAAATACCTACATCTATTATAATATAATAATAATAATAATAATAATAATAATAATTTATGTATATAAATAGGAAGTACTTAAATAGGCTGTAATTTTTCTATATTTTAAACAATTAATCTTTAAACACCTGCGATTTAACGGAGAGCTTTGGGTTTTACGTATATAACGATGTCGGGGTAAACAAAAGGACAATACAAATCAAAAATGCTCACCATGCAGAGTAACACAAAGCAATATATAAGTGGCATTGTTTACTGAATATTTATGTTGGTACTCATCGATAATAATATGTGGTATGGAGGTCTTTGATCTGTTTTGTTCATGGTTTTTGTATATAGATTATAGACGATGTAATACCTATATCATCCAACATCAACATGTAATGATTTCATATCAAATTGTTTCCTATACTATTTTATATATGCTACTTAAAGGTTAACGATTTATTTATGTTATATATGTTACTTAAATAAATCGTAAATCTTTAAAAAAGAAAAACGAATTTCTTTACTAAATCAATTATCAATGAACTGTTTTTAGAATGTTTATGATAAACTATAAAGATAGAAAATATGAGTGTTAAAATATATCAATTCTAAAAGTAGTTTGGCAATCATGAGAAATTAAGGACGAGGAGAAACTTTGAACTTTCAAAAAAGTTTATAATAAATTAATAATATGATAATTATGTTAGTTAATACGGCTATAGTCGTGGCTGTTCAAGCTACGTATTTAAAAAACAATATAGTAATCGAAGAAAAATATAATTTAAAACCCCCAGTAATAAAAATATTAATGGTGAAAAAAATAGTCATTTTTCGTTTTTTATACATTTTATAAGTAAGTGAAATATTTTAGTTGTCGATTTTAATTAGAAACCTTACTTTTACAAATGTTAAATTAACAAAGAAAGTTAATAGCAAAGTTTCTCAAAGATTAATTGACTAAGACTAAATGTCTAATTTATATCATTATGAATATGACTGCAAACACTGGGGAGGTACACATGGCTTAGTTTAAGAAGATATTGTAATATGTATTACACTATTATGACGCGACAGCAGTTTCAAGACAACACAACAAGTCATTGTATTCATTGTTTAGTAGAGTAAAATCATAAATTTTGATTTTAGCTGTTATTAATTATTTTATGGATACGAACTTTGATATTATAATTGTGACTAATGTAGAGAACTGTGAATTTAAACGTCTATTGTTAACCATATTGCACACGGTATTATGTTATTTGTGGTGTCTTGAATTTGTATCAAACATATATATATACACTAAAAATTATAATTCAAATTATACAGGATTTAACGCTATAAACTTGTCGTCAATATACATTTTTAAGCCTTAATAAAATGCATCATTATACGTGTATACGACATAATCTAGGTTAAATTAAATAATAATTTTTTTTAAAAAAAAAAGTCTAAAAATAATACACAGGTAGGTAGTTTAATTAGCTTAATTTTATTCGTTTTTTTTTATTATGAATAAGTTGTAAGCCTATGCAGAGAAATTATAAGGTTACTTGTTTCTGACTCTTGTTATACAATAATGATGCTACTTTAATACATATGAATTAAAATTGATGTTTTCTTTAACAGTAAGTTAATATTTATCACAATATCATGTGATCTTCGAGCATTTGATCTTGTTTCATTTGATTACTTAAAACTATAATATTATTAGAAAAAATGCCAACGTAAAGCAAAAAAATATTAATGAATTCGTTTTAAAAATGATTGCTTAATAATATTCTAATAAGCAATTAAAAAACATTGCCGTCATTATGTTTGTGAACACTTGTTTTTATTATTTTAGTGTAGAATTAATGAAAAATTTTAGGTACCTACCTTTATATATTGTATTGTTTTGAATTTATATTAATTATTTATTCATTTATATAGATTTTCAAGTTTATATAGTTATTAATAGTTTAATTCACTATAATATTATACAATACAAATAACTAATAATATTTAATGGTTTTAGGGGGAACAAATATGTATTTTATGTGTTTTCTTAATTCATAAATATTCAGAAATATTAAAACCTTTATAATTTATGAAATATTCATCTGTTAATATAACCTTTTTCTTAATTTACACAAATTGCTCTTAATATATTCATTGTATATAGTAATATAAGAAAAAACATTTTTAACTTAATTTTTTTAATGATTTAATTAAGTGTAACAGTGAAATAATTTTCTTTAACTTATTATAATTCGAGTTATGCCAAAAACAGGTTAAAAATATCTATTAGTTCACCATGAAATTTTAGAATATACGAGTACACGTGATCAGAATCAGTATTTGAAAAAGTCCCAAAAAATTTCAATATTAAAAATTAATTAATGTCTGTTAACATAACATAACCTAACCTTTCCATTAATTTAAATTACAATTTATCGTTCATGGACGATATAAAATCCAAACTAGAATCATTTAAAAAAAAACCTATACAACTAATATTTACCTCATTAAATGCTTTAAAAGCAAATTACCAAAATGTAACATTGAAAATGTAATACTTTTTAATCCGAATCAAACAAAAATATAAACAAATATAAATAACCATTTAGTATTTTTGAACGAACAACATATATTTGTTCACGATTTATTAATCACTAAAGTAGTAATAGTAATAATTATGTGTGTTTTATTTTTTATTAAGTTAGTGGTCAAATAACGATACTGAAATGTCAACTGTGTTCCTTTCCGGGAACATTGTGGTTGAAATACCCACCATTTCCCGAAAACATCGAATTTACATGAAAAATATTTAATAAAAAGCCTATATTGATAAAATATAATTTGCTACAATAAATAGAAGAGTAAATAAATGTTCGAAATAATTATACATTACTATAATTTTTGTTACAGAACCATTACCTATCTTATGTTTTATTATTTTTTTTTTTTTAAATCCATCATATAATTCAAATAGTTTATTAGTTTATACTTTTTAGTAGTACTAACACACACTCATTGCATAGAAAAACCAAAAAAACGAGCTTCTCATCAACGCTGTTATTATAAGTAATAATATATGGATGTAATGTATAATATAATAAAGTGTTTAACGTCACAACTGAATACCGCCGGTGGTGCGATGCTTTGTCCGCCGGCATTTATTACGTTATTTGCAAAGGTCTACCCTCTTGTTGCTCGTAGTCTCCAGTTTCAAATGCCATGTGGCGACGGTCACGACTAATTTATTGGCAGTTTAAAACATCCAAGTTATAAAAAGAGAGTGAGTGAGAGAGTGTGGGAGGAGGAGAAAATATTTTGGGATCACGTAATTTATATGCCTCTCACGAATAACTAGTATAAATTCCACTCCATAACAACGACAACGATGATGATAATGATAATGACAATGGTTAGCGTTGATGATTATGATAATAATAATAATAATAATAATAATATAGAAGATACACGTCAATAGTGTTGTAATAAACATACTTATAATTACTATTTTAGTACGCGTGATAAAGATAATAACTAATATTTAGACTTACCGGACAGATTTCTTCTTTGTTTTAATGACAAAAACAGCTGAAAAAATAATAGAAAGTTTTTCAATAATTGCATTATTTTAATAAAATAGTAAAAAATAATTTACAAGTATTAAAAATACAAATCATACAATGGTAACATTGCAATTAATAATTAATAATAAATTAGCATATTGTTTATATAAAATAACACAAATATATCTAGGCATACATTTTTTTGGTTTATTTTATTCGAATTGTGTGCATACAAGAATTGGAATAATTACGAAATTTTATTTTATTTGCAACGTCCACTTAAGGGACTTAACTTGTTAAAATAGTTCTAGGAACATTCTTAACTAGCTTTAATTTATTTTATTATTATAAACACAATATTATTTTGTTCTATTATCTAAATGAATAATATAAATAATTTTCAGAGTGTCTCATCCGAATTTATTTTCTAAAAACAATAAGATACATATAAAATATAAGATTTTTTCTTCATATTAAAGTCATAAAGATACTGGTTTATTAAATAAAAATAATTTATCCAGTTTAATTGATATTGCAGCAATTAGTTTTATTAATTATAATAATTGTCAGGTACAATCACTGAGTCGTATAAATTGAATAGTTTATTTATTTCAAAATATACATCTGTAAAATCAATTATAATCAATTTAGATTCATATTCATAAACATTTAAAACACAAAGAAGACATTTTACTGATTTTTGCAAATCAAAAAGTTGTTATAAGTAATGGATGTCTTTTAGGTATCTAATTAAATTACTATTTTATTAGATTGATAAATCGAAATATTTTTAAACTGTAATCTAAAAGTAGTTTTTTCTTAAATAATTTCAAATCAATCATCAATTCTAAACAATGCTTTCAAAACGTATGAAATAATTACAAATTGTTAAACGTTGTCAGTGTTGAGAAGAATTGTCGTGTAAGCCGGCCAAATTGTCATTGGAATGGAATTGATAAAAAAAAAGGAAGGTAAAGTATGTGTTCAGGTACGTCAAAGCAATCGTTAGCAGAGAGAAAAAAAGAAAATTTTATTTTTACGGCTGTTAAACACATACACAACACATACGTTTTGCCTAGTACACAGGGCTGATGGGAGATGCTCAGATGGGGGTAGAAACCGATCAGCCATGATGTTTATTCAAACGAACGTTTCCTGCTTTATCCTTGTGTAAAAATACAGTGCTTGTTTTCTCTCTACTGTATTATGCTCAAGTAGTATATTATACATATACAGCATGCAAGTATACACTTGTGTGCACATACTCACACCCAAGTTCTTCGAAAATAATTTAAAAGGCGCTGTTTTGTGACAACTACGTAATTGACTCTCTGTCTCGAGAATCCTGGCAATACATACACGGTCCACTAGATCAACGAAATGCGTTCGCGAGAAGTGAAACATGATTTGGATGGACGCCTAACGGATGGAACTTTGCTGCTTTTTGCACTCGAATAACACACTAGCTATTTGAACCCCGTCTGACTGAATAGTAGACTATCCTAGGTCGGCCGAATACAAGAGCATAAATCACCGAAGACGATACTTTACTTAATGCGCACACACGTATTAAATCCATTACTATACTTGTGTGAATCGAGTTAAAACTCATTGAACCGAAATAGACCTATCACGGGGAAGGAAAAAAAGTTTGTTTGCTTTCAATTCGTTTTGTGACAAATGCCTAATAATATAATCATTTTGATATTATTTGTTTTAACTGTGGACCAATAAAACAGAATAATAATGGAATAAAAAAATCATCAACAAATTATAAGTAATAGGTATCTATATTATAACCTAAAATCTAAACTCTAAAGAAATAAATACTTTATTTCCAATAATAATACTATATTATTAGAATTAATTAATGTATGAAGATGAGAATAAATTAAACATTTGATGTGTAACAATAATTTATTAATAAGATAACAATATACATGAGGTAATGTTTTGTTGGCTCGCTGGAAAAATAAATTGATATATATTTTATTCATTTAATTTTAATCCAAAAGTTTGTTTTTTTTTTTTAATTAATACATATAGCTGAAAAACCTTTCAATTCTTCTTTAAGCTAGAATTTAATGAAATTTAATTTTCTGATTTTATTTATGGATATACAATTTTAAAAATATTCATTAGTATACAATATTAAAATTCAATAAACATGCGAGAAAACAACACGAGATACACACCTAAAATTCTTCAAAGGCATATATTTAGTTACCGGAATGATAAACTCAAGTGATATTTATGCTTATTTATCTTTACATATAACACAGTGTTATATGCATTGACTGATGCCTTTGGTTATCGTAAGAGATGCATGAACAATTGCATTAATTATAATTATATTAAAAATATAAACACCTGTCAGAGTTAATACATTTTCATAGAAGTGGTTATTTAATGATAGGTAAGAATATTATATAATTATATGATATTAAGGACAAAATACGTAGAACATATTATACTATTATTCAAAATTAAACAATTGGAATTGATTAATTTATAACTTAATTTAACATTTGAATTTTCACTTTATCTTTTGGATAAAGAATATAAAAAGAATGATAAATAGTATTAACTTAAGGACACATATTATAGTCACACTTTAATCAATACAATGACAATATTTATCACGAGTAAAGAATATATTTTTTTTGACATCAATTTTACACAACACTCTTTTGTAAAAGTCAGGAAAACTATAAATTTATATTATATTCTCATTAATGATGGAAATATTATGGTTGGGAGAACAGACCATCTGTTGACATTTTATTATTTTTCTTAAGTTGTTTACTGAGTTAAATTAAATGTACATTAAAAAAAAATAATATAATAACGGAAAAAAAATTATAATACTTAAACTTAACATTACACATACTATACAGCTAGAATTTATTTAAAATAGTAAGAAATTAAATTTCAAATTTAAATAATTCTTAGTTTAATTTAAATCCAGTTGTTATATCATATTTTGTGTTAAAATCAGGTAGTATTTTAAAGTATAACTTTTTACTGTGAATATAAAATATGCTTTTTTAAAACCTTATATTTTAATTACTAAGACTCTAGCTTATTGATACTTATTCAATACTGCTGTTATATTTCATAAATGCATAGAATACCTAAATATATTGTACGAGACCATTCCACTATTTTTATATCCGTAGTGATGCTTAAATAAAATCAATTAATTTTTTTCAAATGTTTCGAATGTGTAGAATAATTTTGTCGCAGGAATTATAAAAACATGTATAAATAATGACTATTCCTGACGTAGCAATTTCATAACATATATCAAAATCCGATCAATGAAATGTGCTTTGACATAAATATCTTACATATTTTTCAAAATCACACGTTTATGCAATGTTCAGATACATGTAAAATCTGTAAGGTTGGTGGAGTATAATACGTATAATTGTATTTGTATAGAGTTGAACCGACGGAGAAGCAGCGTACTATGTGATGATAATAGCACATCACACTTACAAAAGCATGTTACACGAATTACAAGTATGTAAATGTATGTATGACGTACGTACATTGTGTATGTATTTTGTACAGAGGGTTACATTGAACTCTATTAATCTGGATTAACTCTGTCTACAAAAGCATTCGCGCTCCGGTCGCCACACCTCTCGCACGGTTTTCACTACACTCGTATACGCGCACACACGCCACTTTCCACACGCCGTCGACGATCGTCTATCCGTTTGTCCATCATACTACGCAAACGACGAAAACTGCGTCACTACGTGTAACAGCTATATATATTGTATGTGTTTTAGTAGAATTTAATCTCCTACGCCATTGCTCACGCGTGTACACATTAAGGGTAGTTGAAAAAAGAGGGGGGGATTAAATATAAAAATAGGCTTTTAATGCATTATAATACGCGTAGTTAATAGTGAGCTAAAGGCATTAGGAAAAAATATCGCGACTCCGGTAATATACAGTGTACAGCTCATGTAAGTAAGGTGGATAGGAAGTGAGTATGTGTATCGTACTGTCGTCCTGCCACTGCACTTCGATGTACATGACAAATAAGTGGTGGGCGGACAAGGGCGGGGGACAGTCAATCAAACGTCATAGGCCTTTGTGAATGTGTGTGAGTTTTATGCAATACACACACATACACACACACACGCTAGCGTACACACATATGCATTATATACTGATCGATATTGTATACATATATTGTACGAAAACCAAAGGGTCGAGACTAAAGCCCCCATCTCTCTGATCCTGCCCGTCGTCATCCCCCAGGTCGCGATTTGACACGAACATTCCATTATCTCGGTCAACATTGCCAAATACCATATACACAGCTTCGTTCATTCGATATAGTGGCGGCCACCGCGGTTGCGGAGATTTATTCCCCCGGGGGCGAACCTCTCCCACGACGACGAGTTCTCCCCCCCATGTTATAACTTAAATTTTGATATTAAGTCTCTTATAAAGTTATAAAATAATTTGTATTGTATTTTACCCATACTACGTATTTAGATACATATTATATAGAACGCAGATGGATTGATGACGCTGTCATGAACTCATAATTATCGAATAACGAAAATGCCAAAACAAAACAACTATAACAATAATTCAATGCCAATTGTCTAGCTTTAAAACCGACATTAACCGATGATGTATGTGTAAGACTTAATAATATTATTAATGTTTTTTTTGTTGATTTGTATGTTCAAAATTTAAATTGATAACTTCACAAAGGTATAATTTTTTCGAGTGTAAAGAATTATTGCAATATTTCTCTTCCCGCATGCTCCGCATGCTCCTCTGCTCCGTATAGTATACTTGACCTACTACAATCATATATATATATATATACTAAACGCTCATCTGTATGTCACTGTTTTGATTTATGTGATTTTCATGGTTTTTTTTTTACAAAAGTTTATAGCCAACCGGGAACAAGTTTTACACTGTAGTGATATACTGACCGGATTTCATGTCAACCCTATTGAACTCAGAAATAATGGTCCAATCGATAAAAATATATATATACATATATAATATGTGGTATTTAATTAACCACTATTTTAGACGTTAAGTATCAGAAATAAAAAACCTCAATTTTTCAAATTAAGATTTAAGTAAATTAATTTTGAACAATATGGCATAGTGATTGAATATAATAAGAACAAAACCTTTAAAATGGATACAGTATCAAGTAAATAAATATTAAATATAAAATATTTTTTTTAACAATATGTAATATAAATTATTATGATATTTTGGATTAATTTTTAAATGTATACTTCAATCTTGATCACATTAATTATTGTTACAAAATGTGGTCAATAACACATTTCCGTGGATATTTAAACTGATTTATTCGTTTTTCTAAACACTAGGTATACATGAACATTGACAATAGTTGTAAAATTTATAAATAAATACTTAAAATTTTATATATTTTTAAATATGTTTAATTTAAAACATTTATAATATAATTATAATTATTTATAATATTATTATATTTTATACACAATTAAAATGCATAAAATATCGATAACAAATCATTTTGCATCCAAATCATTCTATGTAGGTACTTACAATTTCAGAATGTTATTAATGAGATATATTGTATTGTATATAATAATCAAATTATAAAAAAACAAGAATCAAATTGTTGACATTTAAAAAAAGAAAAGCTGGCGAACCAAATAATTCAAATGTCAACGAAAAAACAATATATGATTCCGAGTAAACTATAATTGTATATTAAGGGAGAATAGGTGAAAAAGGGTTGATTTTCCATAGCAGGCTTTTAGGGGCTCTGTACACAAAATCTTCGAAGTCTGTCGTTTTTCAGTATAGTCTCCTCCTAAGAAACTTCACAAATATTTTTTCTTTACATTACTAATGATCTCTAAACAAAAAAAGATATAAACAGAGCTTTTTTATATTTTTCTTTTAACCGACGCAAAGTGACGTTATTATTTCGGTTGGCAAAGCGCGTGCGACGAAATTCAATTTTTATTTTCTAACAATATGCAAACAATTTACCAAGTAAGAACGCTTTAAAACTACGAGAATGAAAATAATGTCATCACACAAATACTTATACGTTCACGTATACACGAACATATTATAATATGATAAAATATGATATAAGCAAAGTGTTGATTTATTATATTATTACGATTTTGAAAGAGATGTACAACTTGAAGGTGGAGAAGTGAATGAAATAATGTAGAACAAATAAAACAAACCGTCCCCTCGAGGCTTAAGTAGTAGCTTTGTGTTATTACTATTATTATTGCATTTATATATTTTAAGGGTAAGAAGCAGCCTATGGAGTACGTCTTACGAAAAAAATACCACATTCATATATTATACCGATATCTTCCGTTTAAAAATTTCCCTCGTTGTTCCACATACACTTTTCGTCTGTGATGTGAATGTATGAGTGTGTGTACATGAGAAACAGAAACTTTTATTTGATTTCAACGGAGAAATGGAAAAAGTTTACCCCCTCGAAGAGCAAGTGGAGTAGGTAGGAAAATACCTAACACGCAATTTCGTGTTATTATTTTTTTGTCTACTACTACTACTACTACTACTACTACTACTACGACCACTACTGCAACTATACTATTACTACAACAGTAGTCGCAGTGACAACGTTGGAAAAAAACAACCCCCCTTAGTACAAATATTTACAAAATGCGATTTTTCAGTTTTATGGGATTGGGTTGGTACACGGTAGGGGAAGAGGTAGATGTGCGGGTGGACCGAGCCTTTGATTGCCGTGGTGAAGCATACAGACTGTTTCCACGTATAATTCTCCAGCAGGTTTTTACAACTGCTGCTGGTGGGCGATAAAAAACTAATTTAAAACAAAACCACGAGCGATTTCGCGTGTTACAAGTCACTTGGGTTCGAAACTAGTTAATTAGGTCAAAATCGATGTGTAAAAGTAAAAAAAATATATTTCATATTGACCACAAATGCTACACAACCGGTATTAATAGAAACTATGTAAATGGTGTAATTAAACGTATTTTTAATATGCATTAATTCATCAAGTGTTTTTTCAGGAAAATAATAACGAAAAAATAAATATTAAAATAATTCAAAATAATACACTGTTAAAATCTTCAATACCAGGTAATTAAATTATTTGCAGTTACAAATAGTCTGAAATTCCAACGCCGAGCATGGTAATTCAAAAATATTCACATTTGTAAAACTTTTTTCCTCAGAAAAAAAATTAACATTATTATTTAATTAATTATAATTGAATATAATTGGATATTAGAAATATGGTTACAATTAGAGTAGATACCTAACCTACCCTAAGTTGTTATATGTTTCTTTTATTATATTTTAAATTATGTTGAATAAACTATATTAAGGTATATAATATACTATCACGGCATAGATATTAAAAAAAAAAAAAAATAAATATTTTTTATCATTTTATTTGTAGGTACAATACAGTACGTGGATACAAATAATGTTTGAAAACCAATTTAAATATAGATTTTCGTTAAATCATAAATAAAAGTCAATGGAAAATCATTTAATCGGAATTTTTAAACACAGTTTTAAAAGCTTTTTATATTATGTACTCGTATTTTCATACGTAATAAATGATTTGACGGTTTAAACGCAAATAAACATCTCTCAATTATAGGAATTAATGTTTAAATAAATAATAATATACGATGATCAGTGTTAATAATTTTTGAAAACATTTACCTATATAGCACTACATTAATTTCTAGTTCCTATTATTTATACACGACGTGGCAGTTGAAATAATGATAGTTTAATGTATTTGATATTGTATGAATTTGGTAGAGTGTTTGAATGAACTTAATCCGTAGCAACAATAATAAATTTGAATTGGTACTACAATTTTCTTTTTGATGTTTAAATATTATTTTAATAATTATTAGGTATTTTATCACTAATTATCAATAAATAATTGTGAGCGTATAGGTACTAACAAAATATCCCACAGCGCATAAAATCTCTTCGACGGGGGATTTAAAACCCTCGGTTTTCAAATATGATCGACAAAAAAATTGCAATGACAGGGTAAAAAAACCGTGTGAAGTATTTTATATTCTCTGCAGCGGTTAGTCCCCCAATGCCCTACATAATCCAATCAAATGCGACGACGGTTTTAATCATATCGATAAAAAAAAATGCACGTGTATATAATATATATATATAAATAATAATAATAATAAATAATAATAATAGTAATAAAGATAAATCCCCGTAAAGGATTGGATGCAATAGAAGCTTAAGACCATCAGTCTATAGGAAATATCAATTGTATGACTGCGTGTGTATAATATATATATATATATATATATATTTTGCATTTATTTGACAATGGTTTTTGTTTGTGTACCTATATAAACATAGTGTAATGTATCTAAGTTATTTATGTGCGCTTAAAATTTATAATGAAGAAAAAAAATAGATTTATTCGCAGAGCAGTTAATTGCTCGTTTTATTAAACAGCCAACTATAATAGTCTCCCATGTCAATTATCTATGTAAATGTCGTGCCTGAAACTAAACTGCCAAGAAAGTACATCGTAATGGGTAAAAATTAAATAAAGTATCATTAACTTACTAATACTACTCGTACATTCGTCTGTTGCGCCATTAAAAAATTAACGTCATAATATTTAAATGTTTTTTTTTTTTTTTTTTGTTACAGTTGTATATGTTTTTAAATGTAAATTTGAAATTTTCATTTACAAATATTTGTTGAAACCTATATTGAAAATATATTATTTTGCATATAACAATTAATAATTATACCCATTATAATTACTTACATAATTGTTCTACTATAGTATAGTTTTTACAGTTTGTAAATTTAAATTATTTATTTATGTTAATATGTATGGTCTAGTTTTATCAGTTTGACATAATATTATACTACTATCTCTAAGGCATAATTAATTAATACCGATGTTATAGGAGAACATTTTGAAATACGTATTTTTGGTAATCATTGGTCTATGGTGAACCCATACTTCTAAATTTCAAGTTACCTTCTATATATACAAGGCAGAATATTATATACATTTAGTGTATTGTCATAAAGCGATAATTTGAAATTTTCCCGACAATTTAATGGCCAAGAAGTATTTTCATAGTATTGATTTAGTATAAAAACAAAAACAATGGTACTAAAATCAACAACTTGGTTTTTATAGTCGTGTCTGATGCAAAGTTCGATATCGATTTTTACCCCTTTCTGCAATTTATTTTTCGTGAGATCTAATACATATTGTATTAATGATTACGATGATCATTGATATGACTGAAGTGGTGATAGCTTATTCGTTTTCAACTAAAATAATGAACCATGCTCTTTGTTTAATTTACAATTTTATATACGTATCATGTTCATTTTTTTCGCTATTAATATTATTTTAGAAACGTTATCATTGCCCTTTGGTTATATTTATATGACTATTTTAAATTTAATAAAAATGGTCCAAATAATTCTCTATATTATATTTTTTTTTAAACATATCGAAATGTAAATAATTAATAGTATGGTTCTTTACTTAAAATATGGAATATTATTTATTTTATTTTTCTCTAAGTATTACAAAAGATTACTGAAAAAACAATGGTAGGTATTAATGTTTTATTTTTGGATGTTATAGAAATCTGAGATTATGAAATCAGTTTAACTTGTATGATACAATTTGTATTCAAATCAATTAGATTAACGCAAAATATTAAATCAATTATAATGTAATTATTAATTATAAAATGTATGGTACTTTAAATAATAACAATATTATTTGGGAAAAGTTCAATTATAGTCGATGATAAAATAAAAAATACCAACTATTGTGTACTCAGAAAGTAGGTAAATAAAGAGATAAGTTTTCGAGGATAAACGAACGAAAATTATTCACATAATAGGTACACATACCGCGTTCAAGCGGTGAAAAGTTCCGCCAGCCATTTGAAAGCGCGACAGCCTTAAGAAGAGCGCAGCACATTCGGTTGGGGCACACGAAATCGCCCGCACGATGGCGCTAAGCGTTTCGTCGACAATAACGTTATTTTATTATGGTTAACCCCCACAATAGTACCAGTGTACACGTCGTATTCTTCCCACAGGCGTTATAGTACTGAATAATATCACATCGAATATTGATGGAGTTCACAAAGGTTTTTTCATATACTCCACACACACATCACATACACACATACAAATCTAACAAGCACGCCATGAATAATTTATACCCGTATAGTAAAGGCTTAAAAAACGACACTTGCAACACTCACCTATGATAACAATAATAATAATAATAATATATAATTTATACAAATAATATAATACTGTGTCTGAGTGCGTGAAATTCCGTTGCGGGTCATAATACTATGTTATTCAACGACAATAAGGGAAAATAAATAAAGTGGAAAATCCTTTCCAGTGATTGTTAGAAGGTTTATAATAATAATATATAATATAATGCATGTATAATATTAACTCGTTAAACGTCCATTCAACTATATAATAGGTACGAGTTGAATATTACGAGTTTTTGCACTTGGCCAATCTTTACATCATACTGTACAACACCCAAGTTCATATTGTTATTATGGCAGACAAGAATTTTATTTATTCTCATAAAATGCGAGACTTGTAAGTTGTTTCCCGTACATCCTACTCCTATTTCACTAATACTTGTCGTTGTTGTCATCGATAGACAACAATGTGAGACTGCGTCACAGTTACCTGCAACTGATGCAAACTGATGCAACTGCATACGAGTAAGCCGTCGACATTGGTTTCCACTGTTTGATAATTGCAGTTATATTGCATAATATTGTGTACCTCTATATGCATAATATGAAATCAGATTTTACAGACACGGTTTTGTTATTCAAGTACTTGCGTACGTTTTATTATATTATTATCCATCCGTGTGTGAGTTATCGCAAGTTATGACTTTTCACGAAAATTCGATACTCGAATAAAATGATTCGATACTTACTCTTATGGGATTTAAATACTTTTGACCAACGTTATATTACATTGAATATTATTTGCATAGGTATTGACATAACCAGGCACCAGTTTTAAAATATAAATGATAATTATAACAGTTATAACACGATAAGTCTTACATTTTTAAAATCGTAAGGTATACCTAGTATTTGTGGTGTTTAAATAGGTAATTTGACAATACTAAAAATATGTCAATGATGCTCTTGCTAATATTATTATTAGTAATTTAACAATAGTTATAAAATCTTTAGCAAATATTATATTATAAAATTCAAACAGAATATTTAATTAGTTATATGAAACCAAAAGAAAAATAATAATGATTTTCTGGAAAAAGTGACAATAAGAAAAAATATGGGATTTACCCAAAACCATTCTAGCGGAGTCAACCCCGTGAACCCAAAATAATTAAAAATCAGTATGATTCACATTGAATGTGTTCAGGCTTTAGATACAATCAAATAAGAATTCGATTAAAAGAGAACTGAAAAAATTGTAAAATATACGTTATACTCGTATGATAAAATGCAGGCAACATACTTGGCTACTTCTAATTATATGGTTTATATGTAATTCATTTTATGATCTTCTACGCACACCATAAATCGTTGTTTTGATTTATATCAATATAATTTCTAAAAACATTATAACATTATTTTGTCATACAAACGTCCTTTTGTTGTTATAAGAGAAATATTACGAAAGATAAAACATAAAATTATTAATTTAAGGATATGGATGCATAACATACCTAATAATTATACAATATACATATATTACATATATAATATTTAATAATTATCAAAATATTCCATTGCTTTAATACTATTTATAAGAATTTACTCAATAAATAACCTGAATATTATATTTAAGTAATGCATTTTATTTTTATGTAATATAAATACTATTTTAATATGGAACACGCCAATACGGAATAAATATATTTGTCAGCAAAACATATTCAATACGGCATAATAAAGTAGTACAATAAATCAAATAATACCGATTGATATAAAGTATAATTAATTTGATGAACAAATATTAAATTTGTATTTTAAATATCCTTGTAAATAAATCAAGTGAAACGAATACGGTTTAAACGTGTTAATTCGTATTGGGTCAGTGATATGCGTCATGCTTTATCGTGTTAAGCATTTTCAAAAATATTAAAATATATGATTCCGTGCAAACTAAAGAAAAACGATTCCCATAATTTATGAATTTGCAAAAAATCGTGTGTACGCATAGTGCAAAGCTTGTATGTCATAAACCACACTGTATCAAACGAGTATATTATGTACCTCTATTCACTAGATGAGATCTTCGGATAAAACACGTACCAAGTTTTTTTTTTTTTTTTTGGTTTTTTGTTCAATCAATTTCCACACGTTTACTCGCCCTTCATTTGTACTGACGCATATAATTTAATTTTGTACAAATAATTAATTTTTTTATCCTTTTCAGCTCAGGGTCATGTACCGTTTTAGAAAATTCAAATCACGTAAATTACAGAACTGTGTTATGTAGCCACTTGTTTTTATATTTTAGTATATTTGCTAATAATCGTGTGAAAAATATTTAAAATAAATCTTTCATTTTTTGCCATAAATACATCATGAATCATAACAATGTTTTATGAAATCAAGAGTTATTGTTTGAGCGTTATTTGTATTACTATTATTATTATTATTGTTTGTTACAGATTTTTTTCATCCAACAACACAATTTGAGGGTGAAAAGTGTGACCAAATGTCAGGGTTCCTATATTAATACGGCACGATTACACGGGTTCCCTTTTTCTTCGTTATTACACAAAACGACCAATAAAACGCGTGTACGCACCGCAAACCCTCCAACCGTGACAGCGCCCACGTATGGCTAGCGTTTAATTAAACCAACAGGCGTCGTAATGACTTTTATAATATAATAAAATAGACATTGTTTTGTCTTGGTGTCAGTATAGTACTTGTATGTGGCTTGTGACCTATGTACACGTGTTGTATGTGTGTGTGTTGTGCACATTACAAATGTCCAGTAATCAAGCTCAAAAGGGTTATATTTTTTTTTATCTCTCTTTTTGAAGTTTGAACAAATATTTAACTCAAATCGATCAATCTTTATGCATCACGTGTGTAATTACAAATTGCCCAAAAACAAAGTCTCTAAACGACCGTCTGGTGTTGCGTCGACATGGGAATTGGAAAGTTTTGGAAATGTATACCTATATAATATATATACACATATATACATTAAATGTAATTCACAGCCCCGTAACCATACTGTCTATAAAAGTTTAAACTTTACAGCTATTTTAACGACTAATAGATAACGTCAATAATCATTTATATGTGGATATTGGATAACCTAACCATTAGTTTTATTTTATAGTTTTTATTCTTCAATAACTCTTTACTATTCTGTAGAATGTCTATTATTCATTGGAAAACGCGTCTGATTAATAAAATGCTATGCGTATGTGTTAAAATAAATCGTAATATTAATATACTCTTTATGCTTTATCTTTTTTTTCAAGTCAGTTCATTATACTTCATTTTATTATAGGTTTATTTATTCTTAGTGAAAAATCAAATATTGTGATGTGATATTCTCTTTTAAAAAAAAAAATCAGTAAATTAAATTGTTTGAAAAATATATTTTTTTCGACTATGCAATCCCTGTGCATTGTATAGTGATATATTATATCAGTCAGCGTAATAGTAATATTTACTAAGTTATGAATTAATAATAATATCTTGCATTTATCCCGATTTATAAATAAGTTTATAATACGATAATAATATGTACCTACATAGTACCTAATATGTGTGTGAAATTATTTAAAATGGCCACTATAGTAATAAGTTACGTGGGCGTGCGATTCTCCTAGCACATTTATTACGGTCCATATTGTTTTCCGACTGTTTTCAAACAAAAATAATTTTTATAACAACTAAGTTTTAATAATTGATTTAATTCTACCTATTATTTGTTCTGATATACCTAACGGCTAATGGCATAATATTAAGTTTCATTGGTTATTGATTATATGCTTATAAATATATATTTAATTAAATATTATATACGTTTTACATTAAATCGTAAGTGTACGAATGTTCGGATACAATTTAAAAAAAAAGCTCACGTGTCTCTCAATTATTATAAAAATTATAATTTTAATTTAATTTAATATAAGCAACTATAGTAATTAAAAATACATTTAAATGTCAGATAGAAGTAGTCATTAGGTACAAATACTATGAATATTATTAATATCTAGTGCTTTTAATCTATAGAATTTTAGTATTATTTAAATAAGTCTTACATTCTTACTACAATAGTATAACTGTTATTATACTATTAAATTAATCTTACACACTTAGTTATATGAATATCATTAAAAATTATGAATAATAAACAAATGTATAGGATCAGTGGTTCAGTCTTAGCTTTCCTCAGCGTTGTACTATATTAATAAATATTTTAAATCGATGGTAAATAAGATTATATAATACGTTTTAAATGGCACTAGGTTTATTATATAGGTTATAAGACGTTCTTAAAATTTAAGTACACATAAAACTAAATTATGATTGCTGAATATACATTACCTTCATAATATAGTTAATAGCTACTAGTTATATCATGAAATTACCTTTATACCTAATTATCTCAAAATTCAAAAACTTAAAATTAGTAAATAATTATCGATGTACTAATTATTTGAAAAATAACCTACTTAACAAAGTTAATTTTATTAAAAAAAGGTATCAAATAAACATTATCGTATTTTTTCCATAATCTTTTTAAAATTTTCTACTATATATTTACTACTGAACAATTCTAATAAAGATCTATTTCAAGTAGGTACCATCTGCACTCTGTAGCATTCAATTTCTAATCTATATATATAAAAAAAACTTTTAAAGTACTTTTTTCTGAAAATAGCTTCTCCCCCCCCAAAAAAAACAAAAAAAAATATATGTATATATATATATATATATATATAAACACATATAATTGTATAACTACTACAACATATACCTAAAATATTTTGATCCACTCAACTAAAAATGTAATCACTTTTTTATTAAGTTTATAATATCATAAAATAGCCTGCCTTAAAAATAATAGGTACTCAAAAGAAAATAATTCAATTCAATGATAAAATTTATTTAGTTATGTTTAAATATTATTATTTAATCTTAATTTTCAGTTGATACATTTTTAAATAGTTTTAGAACATTAAAGATAATTACTTATATTTTAATAATTGATTATTATGTTATGATTCTACACAATTATGTTATATATATCAAAATAAATTTCAATATTGATTCTTAAAAAAAAAAATGAATGTCTAAAATATACTAGATAGAAAATCTTAAAATGTGTTTATCTAATTGTTGTTTTATAAAATTTCAAAAAATTAAATTAAATTAATTTGATTAAGAACACAAAATTATAGCAATTGAATAAATTTTAAAATTTCTTTTTTTTAATTTTTGAAATTATTGTTCAGTATACATTATTTATGTAGGTAAAAAATATATATATTTTTTGAACTCAATTTAATAATACGATAGAATCATTTTATAGAAAATGGTTCGTCATTTTTAATCAGACTAATGCATTTTAACAGTGTTTAACATTGATTAAATAATTTATAAATGTAGGTATATTAGTTGTATAAAATATAATTATAAAGTTCACATTATACAAATGTACAGTTAATTATAATGTATATTACAGTATTTACAATGATAATAATAAAAATAATAAAAATATTCCATTATTTTGCAATGAAAATATTAATCGCCATAAGGGATAAACTATTCTGGAATATATTTAATTTTTAGTTCGATGTTTAATTCTCTGAAGATATTATAACTTCTCAATAATTATAATATGAATATTACAACAAAATATGGTTTTAGTCGAAATAATATAAATTATTTTGTGGCTTACACTATGCATACACGGCCACGTATTATTATTACTTTAAAATAACACTCAGGCTAATGTCATTTAACTCATTTTAAATAAATAATATAATGTTTGTTATAGCCTACAAATCAAGATTTTATGTGAACTGAATTTTGATGCTTAAGAATCATCATTATATCGTAGATTCGGTTACGAAGAACCCAGAAAGCTTTTTTCAGTGTACATCACGTAAATAGCTTTGTTTTTTTATTTTTAAGATGTCCTAGGTTGAAATTCAATGATTAATTTTGTGTAATCAATCAAAAATGTATGTAAGATATTTCACATATTAAACAGCAACTAAATTGTATTAGTTATTAAATAATGATTGTTGTTATATTCAAGTTAAACTAAATTTCAAAAACAACAAATTACACATAACGTCTAAATAAACCATAAAGTAAACAATACGTATTTTAATACAAATACAATTGGAAATATAATGAGACGCTATTATAATACAAGACACAAATATCTAAGATAAATTTGCTCGCAACTGTTTCGCTGAATAGTGAAATTTAAAATCGACCAGATATTTTTATTATAATAGTACGTGACTGAAAATATAAAAAGACCCGTTACAGAAAAATATGACAAGAAATAATGTATAATATGACAGTATATTAAACAAATATAACTATATATAGTCATATTATAGTATATAAGGTGATAAAACGCATAATATAAAAACTTACTATTACACTGTATGTGCATATGTTGACATGCTTAGGCACTTGAGATACATTTTAAACATTAAACATGGCTTAAAGTAGATTTCACTCATTTTATCCGACTATGATACGCAATAATACCACATTATTGGGGAAACTTTGTCAACAATATAGTTTGTAATTATTAATTAAGTTATCAAAGTTACACAAATTGTATTGTACCAACATCGTGTAAACCTATTAATTTAGAAGTGAAGAAATAGTATCAATCAATGCTGATTCGATTACTAAAACGCACTTTTTACAAATTACTATTTTTCCTCTTTCATCAGCATCTACACACACTTTCACCTCACCCTGTTAGTAGTTTTGCTAGAATGAAGTCTGTAACAGAAAGGCCGTTAATTTCGAGAACAGACACGGGCGTCGTTAATTGCCACGTCGTTGTATCCAGAGATATTTAGAGCGGCAAAATAAACGTTAAATTAAATAAAACAATTAATTTAAGACGGTCGGCCTTTAAGTTTTATCTAATTATGTAAATTTAAATTTATTATCGGCTTTGAGATTACAAAGTTGTATCATCATTTTTACTCTCACATTTTCATTCGAAAGAGGTTATTGTAGAACAACTAATACTCTAATGACCGTGCAATGAAATTACTTCATTTTAATATTAATAATTGTTATAAATAATAATAAAATATTATCATAATAATTATACATTATCCAATGGTCGTGCCATGTAAATTTAAGTTACCATAACTAAAAATTGTTTGTCCTATTACTGTAGTACACTTAGACTTTCCATACTGTATGTAGTGGTATAATAGACCATAGCGTAAAAAATATTATAGCATTGTTTATTTAATGTTTAATAGTAGACATTATTGAAAGCAAAAAAGGTCCATTTTAAATATAATTTTATTAATATTTTCATAAAGAGTAATTTAATATATTTTAAAGTATAAGGTTTGGTTACCATTATATACAAAATAATTGTTGCTACGAACTTGATTTGTGTATTAATATGATAAGTATAATTTAAAGGTTTACTGGGGCAAAGTACACAGGAAATAATAATGTATAACGCTTTCGTAACAGCTAAATCAGTATAAATGCAATGAGAAACTGACATGGAGTAGCATACAGCCAGCTTTGGATGAAGTACACGATATTGCCAGTAGCTCTTGTCTCATTGCATTATTGTTGTTTCACTTGAAACCATATACAATACACACATTAAATAGCAGATCCAACGTACGCAAAGGTAACTAAATTATTTAGTACATATCTTCTATAAAATTTATAGAACAATAATTTATTAAAAAATAACAAATGATATTACATGTTCATAAAAAAAATTCTCCCGCATATTATAAATATGTTCTGTCATTTCTTCTGAGTATAAATATATATATATATAAAAATAATATTTGGTCATTTTTATAAAACAGTCATACTCAGTTTTCGTAATTCAGATAATAAAAACATCTTTCTTATTATACGCGACACGGTGGATTTTAATTAAGATTAGCTCTTTTTACTTTAAAAATACTACAACAGTACTCTACGTAATATATTATAATATTATATAAGATAAATAATTGTTATCATTATTATTATTGTTATTGTTCATTATACCGTAGTGTTGGCATCGATTATTATACAATGCACAGTAATGCACGATAAAATTATTAGTAAAATCGTAATTTCGGATTAATTATCTGCGCAAAACAACAGTGACAATTAATACAACGATTGTCGCAGATTGACAAACCAAAGGTGAATATTAAGGCGAGAGAGTGGATATAGGTGTTGTTAAACTCGACGAAGGGGTTGGTATGCGGTGACGGGGCGAGAGGAGGATAGACCGCGGGACGAGATTAACGTACGTCTCCCCGTCGCAGTCGTCGGATTTCGCGAAGGGATTGCAAGCGATGTATATTATATACTGCACACACACACAGTAGTTCTTAAAGTGTTCGTATGCGCCGGTGTGCGTGCATCTGACTTGCGTGTGAGTGCGTGTGCGTTTCAATGACTCATAGATTTCCTGAGCATCCGACTAATGGATGGAAATGGCCAAGTATTTAAACATACTTTATCCTACAGCTACGACGTTATTCGCGCAAAAGTTAAAACGTTTCGCTGTAATTTCCGTTTAGCGGCGAGGAACTTCACAGTTAATACATATATATATACAAGTGTATTTTACACATAACTTTTCACGATATACTAACAGGCTAATCGCGACACCATTAATGTGGGAATAGAATTTCCATTAATGGTGTTATAATTACGTAATATTATTATTACGCCAAATCGCTGCTGTGGATCCAAAAAGATTATAGTAATTTCCTTATGTTGTTGTTTTTAAGCGGATCTAAATAAATATAAGTATTGCGCTTAATGTCGTTATAAAATGTAAACAATAATTAACTATCCCTAAATAGCAATGTGTGCATATAAAATCGTTTTTCTTATTAAAACAATCAAAAACCTTGCTTGTAAAATAACAATTTTTTTCTTAAAATTTAAAGATAATTGAATAATTTTTATAATTATTGTGTTTATAACTTTTACACTACAAGAAAAAATTCAGATAATGAATAAATAATTTTGTTTAAACTTAATCAATTTGAAAGTTGTTTAATAAGTTTTATCTATTGATTAGAGAAGTATTTAAGAGTAAATTTATTTGAAGACAATTTAAAAGGCTTTCAACATTTCTTACACTTTATCAGATAGTGTGCACGGTAGGGGAAGTAATGGCCAATAGGTACTAACACATTATAATTATTTCTCAGACATGAAAAATATATTTACTATTACAATAACCTTGGTTGGGTGCACATTATACATTTTCGCGGGTGTTTAATTATTAATTAAAAGTCAAAGTTATATTCTGAATTTGAAGAATTTTCTTATTAAGACTTGTTTTAAATAATTTCCTATTTTTACTTTTATTTTTTAAGATGCTTTTCTAATAATCTTCACTCTAAATCCTATTAAGACTCATTCAGTTTTAATGTAAAAATAATAATAATGTTAATACTAATTTTTTTTTTTTAGCAAATTAAAATATTTATAGGAAAACGCTGTCCTGACCCGGCATTACCCGTGTATTAGTTAGTTTGGTTTCTGGCATTTTCATAAGTCGTGTGTTAGTATATATATATATATATAAAGATAATTATTTTTGTACAATACTTACTGCACAATAAAATTAATGTTATTAAGTTAAAAAAAAAATAAAATTCGTATTTACATAGTAATTATATTATATCAAATATTGTTATTTTATTGTTAATTTTAAAATATATTTACAATTATATATTTATGTTAATATAATTTATTGATCATCAAAAAAGCATACCTATTGTTTCAATTATTTTAATTTTAAATCATAACATTTTCAATAACGCCACGTATAATCGTTACAGCTAAACTAAAATACCTAATGACTAATTTACAACAATAATCAAGATAAATTATTCAAAAATAAGATGTAAACATGTTTTATGATTTATCACCAAAATGCATTATTCACCGTTAATATTGGTATAGATATTACAGTTATTTTTTATGGCAAGGGATGCACATTGTAATAATGCGTTAGTCCAAAATCAAAGATAATGTATTGTAAACGGAACGCTAATATTTATGATAGGGCGTTTGCCAAATTTCCAAACCTATAATAGTAAAATTTTATTTTTACGTTTAAACTCACAATGAAGATTGGCAATGCGTGTATAATACACCCTCGGGTTCTTAGATAAACGCCTAGGAAAACAAAACGATTTAAGAATAATCATTTTATTCTCTTTGTGTGGCACGTCACACAATTTTATTATCTTATATCCGGTGGTTCTTAAAACATAAATATTTTAAAACAGTGGCTATTATATTTTCATGGTGATCTTTATCGTAATCACTTTAACAATCCCAGCAGATTACATTATTTAAAGTTTGTATTATTTTATTTTATTTTATTTTCAAACCAAATTATATTTAATTACATGTATTTACTTTGATAAGCCATACAACAGTATGTATGAAAAACTAATAGTTTTTGTAGGAAAAAAAATTGATCTGTTTTAATTTTTTATCAATTCTATTCAATTCTATTTTATACATTTATCTGTTTAGTGGAATACACACACCTATAATAATACGATCACTTAAACGCAGTTCTGAACGAATGTCAGTTATATACAAAACCGTTGTCCCCGGGGTGATATTATCCGAAAGGTGAGTTGTCTCCGGGGAAACACAATTAAGCCCGACGGAATAAATTAAAAACAGTAAATAATAATAAAAAAAAAATCTATACAATGAAAAAGTGAGATATTTAGTATTAATATACTTTTAGTCGGACAAAAGTTTAATGATAAAAGTGACCTGACTTACTAACTATGCTACTAAAAACCTAGTAAAATGTTATTTATATAGGTAATCCTTGTAGTGTAGAGTATAGACTATACTTTATTATTACATTTTAACGTATAAGGTAAAATTAGATGTTAAATTTTCAACTTTATTTCTTTTCTTTATAATTGTAAATAAATATTTTATTATGTTATACCATTGTAAGAGTTTAAGAGGATACATAATATATTACAATGGTAAAAAACGCTTTAATACTTCGTCTTATATTAGTTAAATATAATAATATAATATACAGTTAAGATAAACTTGAGAATATTATTTGTATCTAAATGTATATACTTACGATTTGGTAGATGCTTTTTTTTTTAATATTTTTAAATTATTTAAACATAATTATTAATTTTAATATTTTTTATTTATTAACGTTAATATTAATATTATGTTTAATAAAAAAAGCTTTTAACGTATTAGAGACGGAACTATTGTGAATTATTTAAAAATGTATAAGATATTTTAATCTTTTTTAGAAATTTAACCATAATAAGTCACAATATATTTTAAAATATTCATTTAGATAACGCGCTTTAATAAAACATATGAGTGGTCAGTGGATACCACTATTGCGCCATCATATAACTCTTTATAAAATACTAACATGTACGTGTGGTACATGTTTTATCTTTTCATGTATTCAATCAGTTTTAAATAAAATTTATAATATAAATAATTTTATTTAATAAAAGTTCTTTATCTTCTTGTAGGTAGCTTATTATTATATATTATTATTTACAAACGTTCCTTTAAGAATTCGATAATTCACGCCGTATTATAAAGTTGCAATTAAAAATTAGTTCTAATTAAAATAAATTAAAATATAATCGAGTGTTTTTATATATTATTGATTTTTATATTGAATACAATTATTGAAAATATTTTATCAACATAATATAATAGCCATGATTTCAGGATTTGTAGGAAAATAAATTTCACGGACGCAACAACGTTAACGCGATTCTGTTTCCGTGATTGTTAGAAATGAATGGTTTATCGCTATATAGTATATACTATATATAGTGTATTCAAGACACGAGTTATATAACAGCGGTGTGAAGTGTATACGATATCGTTGATTCTTTTAAATCATACACGGAATATTATTGGAATTCCTACCAAAACAGCTGGTCGTAAATAATCCAAGGATGTTTGAAATTAATCCAAAAACCATGTTGACGCCAAATTTAATTTCGATATAATGCCTTATGTCCGTATATACAACACCCCTACACCAACGTGAGGGCGCCCATCTATATGTGTGTGTGTGTGTGTGTGTGTGTGTGTTTGTGTACGCCATATGCCAGCTCCACATTTATTATAAGGGTATAATTAATAAATACAATAATGAACATTTTTTGTGGTGATCCGAAAACAATACTTTACGGTAGAGTAAAATTAATTAACGTTTATTTTAAATATAAATAATTAACTTTTTAAATGTACTTCTTTTTCTAACATTTATATTTTTAAAGATTCCAAAAACTATTAGTAAAATACCCAGTGATTAGTCTGATCATTAAAATACATTAAAAACATATACGTATATTATACGCAAAGGGATTCATCTTCATCGTTGATTTTTAAGAATAACATTAAACTAAAATAGACCATATTAATTAATAAATGTAGTTAGTATTAGCAATTAAATCTAATTTTAAAAATAAACGCTCGTAATATTATTTATTTATTAACATCCAATCAAAACGTCACACTCCGAAATTAATTAAAACAAAGTATAATGTTTGCTGCAAAAGTGACATATTTTGTATTAATTTATTGTTTTGAATCGTCAAGAATATGATGAAGTAATGTATTCAATAAGTTAGCACTCTGGGAATTGGAATTCGCAGAAATCTGTGTGTAAATTGAATATTATTTTTTTTTTAATTTTAATATTTTAACGGCGTTTCATTCCATTGTAGTAAATTGTTATTTATTTTATATTATAATATATATATAATATATTGAAAAATGTGTGTTGTCTTAAATTTGTTCTGAATTATCACGGAGTACCATAGTATAATATGTATAGTAATAATCATTTTACCTGCTGAGTATGACTATTAAATCTGGTTTCATCGCTAGTTCTGTGTAATGTGGACATCGATAAAGTAAAATGTATTACATAAGTATTATAATTTTATTTAAATATACGTTAAATTGTATTCAGTATAATTAAGTGTCTTTTCTATAATACTCGATATTATTAATTCTTATTCCACCGAGTATGTTATTAATCTATGGCTGATACATCATAGGTACCAGAAATAGCCACGGTTTATATTACTACCACCTAGCAATAAATTATGTATACAATGTTTATTAAATGAATGGTTCTTAATATAATATATATTATGTATACCTGCAGAAGCCAGTGGCAACGACGTGAATACCTATTGTGGTAAAAAATATTTTTCACCCTCGTATATTCGGCTGTTTTGTCAAACGAAATTCGCGGGGATGCATTGTGAAGTTCACACGGCGATAGTGATGGCGGCAGCCAAATATTCATAAGAAAAAAAGAGTATAGTACAAGGGTAAATGAAAAAAAAATGGTGAAAAGCACGTGCGCCGTGACACTTCAAACGTTTCGCTCATATTTATATAACTGCTGTCAAAAACATGTATACTGCAGTAACGAATTTTTAGAGTTTTAAATAAAACTGGATTTCAGATATATAAATTAAATATGTTGCATGAGCAATTTCATCCTAAAACTCTCTTACTTTTTAATAAATTAAAGAAGTTACTTTGATTAATTACTTTAAGTATTCAATTATATACATTTTGAATATAATACAATACAATTAGATAAAATCAATATTAATATATTACTTGAAACATGATCAATTGTGTTAGTCAAACAAATACTTCGGAGTATCTAAAATAATCTTAATCAATTCAATATATAAGCTACATATTAGAATAAATTATAATCGAATGTTGGAAAAATATTTATTTTAAAATGGTTTTCTATCCAACCAAGCTTACTATATCGTCAAACTTCAATATTGAATTTATAAAAATTGGTTAGTATTTTCAAAGTATAATCATATGCTTGTTTTTTTGTAAAACCAAGAGTACAAATCCCAAATAAAATATTATTCTTCCAATAACTATCATAAATCGGTATTAAAAGTATTTTTTAAGTGTATAGTGAAATATTTTTAAATTGCGTATAGCTCATCGTGTCAAACCCATTCATATTAAACGATTATTTTTGTTTCCTAATAGGAAATAAAAAGTCGTTTCAATAAGTATTTCAGCAATATTGCCTTTATATTAAATCTTTGTAGTCAGAGAGTATGTATATTGAAAATAAGTAGTCAAAGGAGTAGAAAGTTTGAGTGGAATGTCGGAATTAACCGTTCTACAAACATTATTCTTCGGTTTCTAAGGGTTAGAACTAGACTAAGGCACCCGCAGCGTAATAATAATTTATACACTCCAATTCACCGAACAAGTGTGTTGAATCAAATAGTGTGTAATTATCAATTATGGTCAGCTTATGAATGCTATTTCAAAAAGGAAACATTATTCTAAAATATCTCTACGAGTGGTATTTAACACGCAAAGTTCTTAGCATATTACTGCTGAACCATAAAAACTAATAAAAGTAATTCATTACAAAGTGTTATTACATCCAATTACATTAAGTGGCAATAATGAAATATTTGTATTTGTGTTATTTTGTTGTGTATTTTAACATACCTACCAATTATTACAATTAATAACTTAAATTTATGCTTAAGATTAAAGTGCATATTAGTTGCATATTAAAAATGAACGATATACGCAACAACCAAATAATATGAAGTGATAAATTATTAATTAATAATTAAAATTTGAACTAAAGTTGATATAGTTACAATAAAATTCCACTGGTTTTTTTTTATTATCATGAAATATTTGATACTATTTTTAATCAAATTTTATTATTAGAAGGTAACTAAAGACGATTTTTAAATTTTATTATGCCATTTAGATACAAATCATTAACATTTTAAAATTAATATTCCTTAGGTTAATTAAAAATGTTAACAATATTTTTATGCGTACACATTATTTAACTATCTGTATGTCTATATAATATAATGTAAAAGTTGCTTTCACATAATATTATATTTGAAAATAAAAAAGCGTTCGATAGGATTTTTTTTCAAACAGCCAACTCAACAACTTCAATTTTATTACATTATATTTACACCTTTTCAATATTTCATTCAAGTTTTTATCCCATAAAAAAACCTATAATAATAATAAATAGATAAATTCGAAATCTTGTGTAGTTAAAATTGAGTATACAAGGCATCTACTCATAAAATAGGTATCTACAACGAATATTGACTGTATACGGTTTGTGTGTGAATATTTTAAAATTTAAGTATTTTAATTAAATACAAAATTATAGTTAATATAATCTTTAAGTATTTAATTAATTATTTGAACATATTATATAGACATATTTTATATGCTAGTTATCTTTTTGAATAAAAAACAATAAACAATATAATATAGACATTTAAAAATTAAATTTGAACGAAATATGATATTCAAACAAAGATCGATTAATATGATATTATATCAAAATTATTACTTTTAATCCAGATATTTTATTTTACCAGTTTGTTCAATAGCCATATAATTACAATCCAAAACGCGATTAACAAGCAAAATAATAAAACACGTTTAAATCAAAATGAGTGATATACAATTTGTCAAAACAACGCGTGACACTGTCTACTGCATATAAATGCATCATAATATTATCATACATGTATATTGTATATGTGTGTGTGTGTTTTGCAGTAAAATCCAAATGTTCAATATTTTATTAAATCATTTTGCCGAATAGCAAAAGGCATTTTGACTGTACACATGTCATTTCAAAACATTCAACTGCACTGCCGAACGTGCGCAAAATAATGACTGAATATGAGGTGTACGCATACGATATTGTTTTTGTGTATAGATCGTGTAGGTATATACGAATGACGCAGTGAAATCGTCACCTCCTTTCCCCTATTTACAACAACCAGGCGGGTGTGCACACAACAGTTTAGAATGCAATAATATCTATGTTTGGCCCCTCGACAATAATATTTTACAATAACTCATACGACTTAGCGGGGGGTTGGGGAGAGGGTTCTGAAATATATAGCTTCAACACTGCCAACCCGGTAATGAGGCACAGCTGTCAGCCGACCTGTCACAGGTTGTAATTTACAATCATATAACTATTATACCAGTGTGAAATAAAGACGTTCGACTTTTTTTTTCCTTATGCGTTATTACTTTGCCCGTGAGGGTATTGAGCTGGTATGAGTTTTATTTTAATATAGATTTTACAGTTTATTTTAAATACTAAGCGAATAGTTGTTGGTTGTAGAACATATACGACAGTGTTTCAATCGTTTGTTGACCGTATTATAGTGAAGATTGGCAGCAACGAGAATCGCCAATGTTGTTGCTGTTGTTAAAATGAAATATAGACTTTTTTACTGGGCTATCCTCTTTTCTTCTTCAGAAAATAGGTTCTATTTTCAAAAGCACTTGATGCGCGTCGCTTGTATAAGCTTATAAAGGCCAAGGGAGTTATT
The DNA here is from genome assembly GCF_003676215.2 of Rhopalosiphum maidis. Taxonomy (NCBI): domain Eukaryota; kingdom Metazoa; phylum Arthropoda; class Insecta; order Hemiptera; family Aphididae; genus Rhopalosiphum; species Rhopalosiphum maidis. Next base: position 90,787,452 of record NC_040877.1, read on the forward strand.
TAAAATAAGGCTTTATCGAATTTTATTTTTTTTTATCTCGAACCGGGCAAGACGGGAAATTACTTTATTTATTCATTGTCATAAAAACAAAGCATAAGGAAGAAAAACTCGAGTAAACAGTATATTTCAAAAAAAAAAAAAATAAAAATAAAAATAATAATAAATAAAAAATAAAAATATTTGTTTATAGCGATAAACCCGTGGATTTATTTTCCTTTTACTCACAGTTATTGTAAAGACCCACCTTTGGTATATTAGGAAAATATTAAATCCCCAACAGCGATGATCTTGGACGATTTCATTTTTTCGTTCACCCATCAGAAGTTGTACGGATTCAATTAGGGCTCAGAAAAAAAACTTTTCCGTTAATACATTAAATAATACGGTAATTTAAAATTTAAAACTCACAAAATAAATCCCTTTCTAGTTGGCCGACACCAGTGCCAAATTTCAATTTGTGGTATTTCACAAAATACTTACTAAGTGAATTCCCAGAAGTTGTAGGTATAAAATATACTCAAGGTATATTCTGCGATGGATGTAACTACTGACAAAATGATAATCATATTATATACTTTAAGTCATGTATTATACGAAAATATATACAAAAATATTTGACATTCAATTTAAATAATGCCATCTCTCTTCAAAAGCGTTTTCACTTATCGTCTCCAAACATAATTTTGGCTGCGTGACACTGTGATAAAGGGAACTGTTAAATTTACTTGACAGCTACGTCATTTTTAACTAATGTTACAAATAAAACTACGGTTCAATAATTATAAGCACTTCATAATGTCACTGAACTAGAGAAGTTTAATTTAAAAATATTTACGCATAAATCCTAGCATTAAAAGTATAAGAAAATAGTCTGGAATTATTGATTTATTATATAGAAAACTATTATCATTATTTTAGTTAAAAAGAACTTTTTTTTTTAATATTGTAGAATTTTTTATTATTTTTATTGAATAATTTAAAAATTACATCATATTAGATAGATCGTAAATGTTAAATTATCTATTAATAACCTTATAAGTTCATATTATAAGGTTGGTCCAAATTTATACGTTTTTTTAGGGTTTTTGAATATATAATATACAATGCATTTATAATTAGGTATGTATTATTATAAATAATATGTTTTAAGTAATAAATTTGTATATATTTTTACAAAAATATTTAATATGGATTACAATAGAATTTTAGTTTTAGAATTTATATTGATAAGAAAAATTGTTAAACAATATAGGTAATGAACAGATATTTTATATGTGGATATACGAGTTTATTTTTAATTTTATATAGTGTGGCATTCGGCAGATCCGATGTCCACTAATATAAAACCTTTGATTATCTCCGATAAGACCTACATTAAATCCATATTATTTTAAATTAGTGATAACTTGGAAAGAAACACACGTGTTTTATAATTTTTATCAGATTCTATTACGTATTTAAAAATTTCTATAGAAAAAGACATTGAAATATTATTACTTAATATTAAAAAATAATCAATACAAAAACTAATTTTTATTTGATGGGAATTGGGTTTATAAGTTATAGTTATAACACTTCTTAAGTGAAATTTTCATCGGGAACGCGTGTAGTTATAATATTTGTCTATTCAAATGAAAATTGAGCTTGTAGTATTTTACTATTAACAAATTAATTGGGCTTCAGAAAGTTATCGAAAATAACTATCACAATTAAATAACTAAGAAGTAGCCATAAAATTCGTCGGATAATTTTATTTTGTACTATTGATGGCAAAACTACAAAAGAGTAAGGACAAATAATCATTTAAGTATAATGTAAGATTGAAATAGGATTATCTCGGATAATTTCCTTTCAGGGGTTTAATGTTACTATATAATATATATTATACTATACTAATATAATAGGTACACAAAGGTTCACACAGGGTTTTTGATTTCTTATAAAATGAGTGAACAAACCAAAAGAATGAATCGTGTTAAATAAATCAGACAAAAAAAAATTATAATTATAGAATAATAAATAAAATTTAAGGAAATAAATTTAGTTTTTAGGTAAGACAATGAATATCAATTGAATAATGGCGAACAAAATAAAATAAATAATACATTGAACTTGTGAATGCGGAACTTTCAAGAGTAGTCTGTTGACTGTTCAGAAGGTATAAGATTAAAGAATAATAACATAGACTTCAGTCCTTGGTGATAAATTTCAAATTTATTTAAATTATAAAAAAGTTATTTTCATTATTACTTCTAAGATATTCACGAAACATCATATAAATACGTTAAAATTAATAAATAAATCAATAAATACTAGGTACAGTAGATCACTCATTTGAAAGTATAGTATTACATTTATGAATATAGAGTTTGTTCAGGACAGCAATCTAAACGTATATTATAGGTAAAATTATGTTATTATTTTTCATAGGTAATACCTGAAAATTATGATATTTCAATGAAAATAATCAGTGCACATATTATATGCATAATAGGTATATTTTTATATAGTATCGTGTTTAATGGACGATTTTACAAAAACAGAATAAAGAAATACACTTTGTGTCAGGTACATTTAATTTAAATATAAATATTAACCGACCAATTAATATTTATATTTACAAAGCTATTTTAAATTAATTTTTGGTTCGAGTAGTAAGGTATATTTTATTCACGTAATTAAGCTAATAACAAAATACAAAACTTTATTGCATTTCGGGGAGGGTTGACAAAATGTATATTCGATTACACTTATCTAGATAAGTGAATCGATGTGTATAGTTATTATTTTAGAAATATTTTTTAAATAAAAAACTATACTAAACATAACCAAACAAAAACATTTATAAAAATACAAATATGTAAGAAGTATCTCTGTATAATAATTTGTTGAAGTTTTAGGATATAGTTTATACTTATGTAGTTTTTATGTTTAACCTTTAATCCCGTTTTTAATATTCATTATCATTGCATACAATCATTTTCAAACATATATTTTTTGTAAGTTCTTCGATGGTACGGAACTATAAAATAGGGTCAAATATGTTCACTAGTTTGAGTTTTGTTAGACTTTTTTTAACGTTCAAAAACTGTAGAACAGGGTTTTGCTTCACAACTCTTTATTATGCTATCTTTTTCATGTAAAACGTTTTTTGTCCTCTCATACCTCGGGGGAGATCAAAATCACCACGGGCGGTTAATGGTTTCAGCGGAATATGTAATATTATAATATCGAGGTCACCAGCCCTCGAGATACACGGGGCTATTATGCATTGGAGACACGCAAAGTAAAAAAAAAAAAAAAAAATGGTGGATTTAAAAAAAATCTCATAAAAGCCGATAAACGGGAACACAATCAGTATAGCCTCATTTTTCAATGCAATACGTGCGCCACAGTCTAAAGGCGTACTTTATCTATAGTGTCCATTTTATAATTTGATTTTAAATGTCACTATATTATATAGAGAGTATTGTAAAGAAAAAAAAAATACTTAACTAAAATCATCGGATTGGATTCCAAGCTTTTAATTATAATATCATACAATAGCCAATAATAGTTTAGTTCAGACCTTCAATATTAGCCAATAAAGTAAAAAAAAAAAATGTTCATATTACCTAATATTGTTGACAGTTATCCCTGTAACGATATGTTTACAACCGAGTTATTAATTACAGTTTTTATAATTTCGAGTTTAATAGCTGTCTTATGGCGAAAACTGACAAAAACCGATCGAAAACTAAAATATAATATTGTGAATAAACAAATAAAAATGATAATAAATAAATACATAATACATATAAAAATACGTACAAATGACATACATTTTGTACGCGCCTGTTTACCCAGCCAACATGAGCGCTCAGTACAATATCATTAATAAGTATTCACGTAGTACTCAATGACGATGATGAAACAATATGCGTAGTGGTGGTGGTTCACATGGACATAGTAGGGCCAGCCACCCACCCAACCATAAAATAAAATATACAGCCGTCGAAATGTCAATGGTTCTAATTTAATATTACGATATCTCTTAATCTCTACGGTATTCAAAATTTCCAAAATAATTTAATAATAGTTTTAACTGAAATAGACAAATTACGCGGTTTAGACTCATTAGAAAATTCGTGTTTCAAAAACATTGTAACTCGTTTGGATTGGATACAAACAAATCATAGGTCTAATAAAATACTTAATTGTTATAAATTGAACCCTTTGTTAAGCTTTTTGTCGATTATTCATTTTTATGTATTATTGTCACGCAGTGCTTAGGCTTAGTGTAAAACACAAATGTCGAAATTATTTTACTACGAAATGAAAAACAAAAGTCATGCACATTTATCGATTGATGTTACAACGTCAAAGCATAATATTATAAAATTTCCATTTTCCGGTCAGACGAACCACGCCGGTCGATTTCAAACAATCGTGTTCGATCGCAGACGATGCGGTTCGATTTCAAACGATGCGTAGGTAGTCGCGATGTCAGCGTGAGCGGAATCTAAGTCGCGCGGGACAACGTAATACTATACAATACAGATAACGGAAGCGGCTTTTCGTTTATCGACCTAGAACGACGCTTATTATTATAGCTTGTTCCACCGCCCATTCGCAATTTACCGTTTTCCGTATTAATATATTCATTTTTATTTGTATCCAATAAGATTTTAAAAGTATCCAAAATAGTAAAATATTCTATAAAAATTCATTATTGACTACCTACACCTTGTAAAAATAAATCAAATAATAATAATTCGGTTATTTTCGTTACATCTTACATAATTTTTGATACACCGAATATTGTATTTATAAATAAGTACCAGCAATAAATATTCTAATCGTATTAAAAAATTCTATCCATTTAGACCAATATTAACTATTTTTTTTTATATATTATTAATAGTATGTAACGCTTAGATATTCGTTTACGCCAAATCGACTCATTACGATATATATGTAAAATAAAAAGGCCATGCGTATATCTTTATCAGGACTTCATAAAATTGGCACCTATATTATATAAGGCGGCATACTGACATATACACTCGCCGTTATTAAAGGGTTAACACAACCTATACTTGCGGCGCTTTTATCTTTCGTTTCACCGAATTCACATCCTACACCCCACGCCGTAAATGACTACCACAGACCACAATAATTCAATAACGACGTACATCTATAATAGCATTCACGATCCATATATGACTAGCTATAATACATAGGTAGTCCATATTATATTACGTCTATCCACATTTTACTATGTCAATATATATATATATATATATACGAATAAAACGAAGTGACGATAATGTGAAATTTAATGCTTTCTTAATATTTATATTTATACCTTATAATATTTATTACGTAGTTTTATCAACGTTAAACTTGGATTTTCCAAATTCGACGCACGTTATACGTGAATAAAATACATTTCAAATACATATCATAGAGGTGTATGCAATATTCCTATTATTCCATGTGAAAAACCTGTAAACAATATTATGTACCTATTAGATTAGAGGTAGCTGGTATGTATACCATATTTCTTTAAGAATAGCTTAGATTGTAAACTACAAAAACTTAATTCCAGAATGAGGTGAATTAGAGAATACTTGACTTCTAAAAGTTGAATAATTTATATTACTTTATACAGAAGTGTATTAGAAATATGAATTAATAATTGCGGACCATGATACAACCAATTTAAGGTCGTCGGGAAACGGATGGTACGGATGGTATTGAGTTGTGGGAAAATGTAACGGTTACCCGTTCATTATTTATTATATTTACATATTCTTAGTAGAATATAAGTTATTAGTGATAATTGTTTGATGTCTACCAAAAACAAAATCTATTTAAAAACGTTGAAAATACTGTTATCGTTATATTTTTAAAATTATATTCGACTCTCTAAGTACAATAAAAATGATTATAATCAAACACAAGTTGAACAAAAATGTACTCCTATGCGTTTGAAATTAAAAAATAATAAGATGTGATTAAGTATTTATAAATTAAAAAAATAAAAGAACATAATATTTTTTACATATTTATAAGACAAGCATTTGCTTGTATATTCTTACTTTTTATTAATTTTATTACCGCATAATGTTTATTTTATAATTGGCTATTAATAGGAGTATAAATACTATTAAAATATATTATTCAAGTGATTTTTAGCACCTACACGAACGTTCGAGCCCTGATTATGACACTGTGCTTATGTATAGTGTATAATAATATGCATATGATAAAAACTTTTAAAATTCAATTTCTGACTTTTATAATATTATTAATTTTATCAGATGAAACTTTTTCGATTGATTATGATTGGCCGATAAAAATATTGTGTATGCGATGGTGAAAAGATTTGTGGTTAGTGATTATATCACCATTGTGGCATAAGATTTACCATGTAGAGGTTATTACTATACATTTATTTATTTGTATTTTATGTGTTTATTTTACTGCGCGATATTAAATTATACCATATACACGTAAAGTTACATTTTATTTGTGTCGCTTCCGATACGTAAAAAAGAAAAAAAAGGTAAAGCATTTATTTATTTTGTACAGAAGATAGTATTACATATAATAAATAATTCTTTCAAGTACAATTTGTTAAAACCATAACCATTATAGTAAAGGTTATAGTGAATTCTAATGTTTACGATAATGATAATAAATAGGTACAGAAGAATAGACCTACTTTATCGATTTATCGATTTATTGGACACCAATCACTATAGGTATGCACTTTTCGATTAAAACAAACACAGTTTGATCAACACGTTTGGAATTTCATATTAAATCACAACTATGGAAACCTAACGAATTCATACATTTGTTGGTTTTAATCACGTATTAATTATTTAAAATACCACAAATCCTTATAATACATTTGGGGGAGTTAGGCATATAATCCGTAAGATATGACGGTTAGGGTGGAACAGTGACTTAGACCGTTTATGTTGTTTACGAAGAGGGACCAAAATATAAAGACTACTGTTTGTATAATAAATCATGCCGTAACGTTTTTGTATCATGTACACCACTAGTGAGGAAATTGATAAAATCACGAGAAAAACATGACTGTCGTGTCTTCGACTCATTAAAATATATTATGATTCATAATAAATTTAATAAAGAGATAAACCCGTCTAAAAGTTAAAAAAAAAACACGTTGTAATTATTACTTGCTTTCTTGTGATTAGTAGGCCAAAAATATATTTTATAATATTTATATTGTGCTGGTTATTAGAATAACGAAGTTATAAATCAAATGTGAATTATATGAGTATGCAGTTAATGCGGTATGGCTGAAATTTTAGCAGTGGATTGCAATATTATTTTAGGTGTAACTGTAAAAGTAAATACCAGAAGTATGGTACTAAACGCTTATATTATTGGTGTTTTTGCCATACAACGGGATGCTCTCAATATACGTACGATCTGTCAACTATTATAATTTTATAGTCGACTGTGGTAAGGTTAGGTTAACCTAACCTATAGATATTTAGATTTAAAAAAAAAAAGCTACCAATGGCTAGAGGGTATATATATATACCACCTATATACTTCATACTACCTATATATGCGTTCAATAATGATACAAGTTATTTTTTATGCTACAAATTCAAAAATTATTTTTAATATATTACGAATGTAATCTCTTTGTTAGTTTTGAGATTCCATTAAAAACATACGGAAATAGCATGAGGTAAATATTAAGAGAATTTATCAGAATAAATAAATAGTTTAAAAAAAGTATCTTCTAGTATTTTATTTTATCAAAAATATTAAAGATATTAATTAGGTATAAAATATATATTTAAGATGCTGTCAATCCATGTGTGTAAGCAGTAAAGAGAAGGAAATACCTTAAGCGTTTAGATAAGTTTAATAAATGATAATATTAATTACATTATAATATAATATCATACTAGACAAATAATTGATGTTGTATGGACATGTAATCACTAATCACAATTTTAGGAATTTTCATAAATTACGCTACTGACTGACAACTCGTAAATACGAGTATGGTGGTTCGATAGTGTTACAATAATATTTATTATTGTAGAATGTATACGATTCATTGCTTAATTACAATATCCCCGCACCCACCTCTATAAGTCCTTGCAGTTACATTAAAAAAAATATTAAAAAAATACAAGATCTTCACAATAAAAAAATACTTGTAATATAATTTCACCATTATTTTTCATGTTAAATAAAATTATATTTGTTTTAAGAGAAATTGTTGTCACATGATATTTATTTGTATTCTATATTACCTGATATCGCGTATAAAAAATAACTAACTTCGTGTCATGTCGTTGAGATACACCGTAAGTCTTACGAGATATCCCTACCGGAAATAGAAACGTCATCGGTTTCCGATGAGATGTGCATTATGGTACATTGTTGGTAAGTTAGGAAAACAATAGAATATAATGATATACTAGACCAAGTAGACCACTACCTGTAGAAAGCGATAAAGCCGATAAAGCGGGGACACGCATAATACATAACATTAATACACACTCGAAACACAATCAATTTTATTGTATTGATAATTATTATTGTGTGTTAATAAATATCAGAATGGTTTTGATATTTCCAATATTATATTATATTGAATACATCACCTCATATCAATAAAATATAACCGTACACGCGGCCATTAATACATACTATATTTTATAGTTAGTGGAAAGTATGTTATGTATATGTATTTGTTCTCAAAAAACTGTTTCACTATTCGGAAGTGTTTACGTCTACTTTAAAGAGGTATCTAATAGGACAGGTGTATTATAATACATTTGATCGTGCATTGAGAACTTAATGATTTTTCTTCGATTCCACTAACCTAACCTATTACATCGGTTGGAACTCTCTGTGATGTGGAATCACCAGGCTGCGCTTCTTCTCATTCGCCACAGACGACCTTCAATCGCAATCCGTTTTCATGGATTTGAATATTATTATTACGGGATTCATGAGCAAATTATTATTATAGCTCTCGACAGGGGGGCGCGATGGTTCGAATGGAATTGTATAAATAATTCAGCAACGACACCGCGGCATCGGATTTCGTACTTTCAACAGCTGTACCGGAAACACGTGATTAAGCCGTCACTTCATTGTTTACTATTCGCTGAAACACATTTTACGCCATACCTAGCCGTGGTATAATAATATATTAATATGATTGTAGAACTGATTTTTCTAGACAAAAATTTACTGTTAGCGCACAGATTTGAAAATATTTCTTTACGACTTTATTTTGCAGTTGTTAGCATTTCAGTTATACGCCGTGTTCATAATATATCTACGTGTACAGTTTAAATTCGTTTTTTGATTTATAAACGTACATGGTATTATAAAAGACGTAGACACGGGTACTAAATTAATACATGTACTCAACATAATATGAATTATAAAAGTTAAAAAGTATACTTACACACGGAACTTTTGTACGAGGCGTGAACGGAAATAATAGTAATAGTAATAATAATACTTATGATTATAAGTGCGACATCGACGGAGACTGAATGGACGACTGTTTTTCGCATGCGTTTCACGAACCTAATATGTATAATATATATCGACGCAGTGGAGTTTTTGTCGCTCGCACGTGACTATAATATACCGCGGTCGTGGTCTTGCGGAACTATATGGGACAATATATATATATATATTATACACGCGTCTCCGGTGTCTCTGTCTCTCATTAACATTTTTATTCGACGAAAAATGCCATATCGAAAACCACCGCCACCACCACCACCACCACCACTCGTCTAAAGTGTTCGGTGGGGATATTAAAATATTTCGGGGGCACATGCGAATCCCACGCGCCGGAATCATCGTCATTCTATATAGCCGCTCGATGTATATATATTATATTATTATATACGTGTCAGAGATGCTGATTAAAAAAAATAAAATAAAAATAATAACGCACCGTATAAAACGGAACATTTTCTCGAATTCATCTCACGTATTCGGACGACGAACGGGATCATCCCACCGGTATAGGTATAATGTAATATATATATATATATATATATATATATATATATATAAACGGGAACGTTATATATAACATAGCACCTTCGACCGGGTATTAATTATTAACATTAAATTCGTTCGTCTACGATCCATTGTCCTCGCGTAAAACTACGGACACAAATAATATTATTATTACAATAGAATATCGTACGAATAGTAAGGTTTCTGGTGGCACAATCATTATTATTCGGTTCTCTCTTTCCCCCCTCGGTCATAATAATAATATACAAACAGGTATATTCGCGCGCACGCGCAGCATCTCTTGTCTCTAGACCCTTTTCAAAGATTTCAATACCCACAGAGTCTCTCCCTCGTGGTGTGCGCTTTTTTTTTTCATTTTCATACGTACACTTTCGCCTTCTGTCGTCGCTTTGGTAGGCGCGACACCTATACACAATAATATAAGCACGCACACATACATATAACACACATATACGCATTATAATGTATACACACACAGAATATACTCGTATAATATATACGTATACACCGTACACATTATCCTCGAACTCCACCACTAATTGCCCGATAGCGCGTCTTTTGTCTCACACCCTCGCGGTGCACACTACCCCCCACCGTCAGTTATCCTGCGTTTGTCTACGTACGTGTTCTCGACGCCTCCTCTCGACATCATCCTCCCCTCTTGGTTCAACCGGCCTCGTTGCAGTCTCTGCGCAAAATTATATAACTGCGGAAGCGACGATGCATTTATATATATTATTATGTTGTTGTCGCCAGACCCGGCGAACCGAATAAAACGCGTCGCAAACTTCACCCTCGCACACGAGAACTACGCCGCGGCCGTTTTCTAAAACAGTTCTTTTGTACAGCCAGCTGAACGCCACCCCTTTCGTCGTGCGCGAAGAGAGACTTATCGGCGGCGAACCGACCATTTTCGCTGCAGTATTATAATACATACATATATATGTATATTTATATATATATATATATATATGTAATTTAGGGTAGGTACACCTATTGTATACACGATAATATAATAACATAATGACGTTATTATATTGTATACATTAATAGGTACACGTCGTACGCGATAATAATATAATGGGTTGTCGCCGTTTTACGTCATTGAGTTTAAATGTATATAAAAAAAAATAACTATGTTCTTAATATAATTTTTTAATCTAAGTTTAGTTTTTTTCGAGCACAATAATTAACGACAATACCTCCTTAGTACCACGTATAATGATATAAGATATTATTATATGTGCATATCTTTAAAATTTTCAGTAAGTACTAAATACAAATTATCTGTTTACATCGTTGATAAATTTATTAAAATTATAAATAAACGATGTATTTATTTATACATATTATATGGTTCAATAATGATTTCACTATACCTTCTGTAAATAAATATTTTGTTAACCTAAATGTATAACTATTCAAATATAACATATACGCTACGTTGAATCAACAATATTTTATTTAAGTGTTTATAAATACGCGATAAAATCATCGATGTCACACAAACGTATAAAAATTGTTCAAACAATTCGAAAAATATACTCCTCGTCGAAGATATGGTGGAAAAACGAACATTGTATTTTCGAGAAATACTATATATTTTATAAGAAAGAGATTTATGAATTTATATTTCAAACAAATGATTTAAAATTGTATTTGTCGTGCACGTAAAATAGTAAATACGAGTTATCATTTCGTAGTTTGTACATCGGATCAAGTGTGTACCTACAAAAGAAAGTAAGTATACAACCGAGCTCAAACTTTGTACGTCTTAAAATGTAAAACCATCGGAGACGACGGTTGCAAACAATATTTTTTGAACTTTGCCGCTCGTTGAAAAATACATAAATTTTGAACAATACATTGTTATTTATTACGCGTTACCGTATAAGCTGTTGGAGGATTATGGTTATTTTTTTACCGTAGACATAGGGCTTTGTAATAATAATAATAATAAAAGAAGAAAACTTTCTTCTTGTATACGAAGAACTAAGCTGCGTGCTTCGTGGAGTCCTTATAGTGCACTGCACGCGACTGATCCCGGGAAAGGGCTAGTAGGATAGATGTTTTATAAAATGGATTTTACCGTTTTAAAATAATAAAAAATTACTTACTACTAAACGAGACGACGCTTTTTACATTAGTTATTATTCAAAGCTCAACGTTTATTTATTGCACCTCCGCTCATCGTTGCCCATGTCAAATTCATGTTTGCTCTTAATTAAATTCAAAAGTAACACTTAACAAATACTTCAAAGTGGTATTAAATATTTAGCCATAGAATAAAACATTCGAACTGGAAGTATACTACGCAGTTTTAGTCAGTAGTAGGTATTAGTTGATTCTAGCGAGAATACAGTAATATTCGAGTAATCTGCGTAAATGCGATATTAAAGATAGAGCGCGTGGCCAGACAGTCGCTTAGGTCAAATTTATATAATCTATGTATTTGTATATTATACAAACATAGTATATCATTGCCCTAGGGATTAAGTACTTGAGAAGGTATATTATCACAATTGTTATACCTAGTTTGTGTTGATCTCATTAAGATATAACTTGGGATGAGATTCAATTATGTATACTCTGCTAACATAATTTTATTTTTGAAAAATAATGAATAAAGTATACACGAGATAATTTAATATTGCGTCTTTTCTTACAAAATCGATAAATTATATGTCTCAACATCAATTATAAATGAAAATGTAATCGCCCATATTCACGAAAAATTCAAAATTGGAATTGCAAAAAAACAAATATAATAAAATTAGAATATTGAGCTCGTTTATTATTTTTTCAATCGAACGTTATTGATAACATTGACACTTAACAGTATTAATATTAATTGTAATGTACAAAGTTATACTTAAATAATGAAATTCATTTACTGCGCATGCTCGAGAAAATAGTACCTACGTCAAAAATGTAAATGTAGCTTATAACGTTGCAATATATTTAGGATAAGATTTATCGTGTACCATTTGCAGGCACTATTATTTATTTGTATATTACAATTTCTTTCGTACTTGGCCGTTCCATACGTATATTTCAAAGCTCACTCGTAATAATACGTCAACAAAAAATAGCATGGTATATTTTGTGAGATTTATAAATACATGGACCTTTTTTTCAATTTTTTTTTTAATTTTTTCAACCCTAAAAGGTCGTTTCCCTATATATTAGAGGGCATAATATGAATATTATTATTTTATTTTTATTTTTTTTTTTGTTGCGAGCAAGTTTTCCTTCAAAAGTCGTTATATTATATCATCCGCTCGTCGTATTCACGTCTAATTACACACGGTCGATCAATATTTTGCAAACGACGACGCGTTTGATCATTTTTTTGCCGTTTCTAAAGCTTTAAAAAACACAAACATACACACACCAGAAATAAAAAATTATGGATTTCAAAAATTATGATATAGCCGATATAGGTAGGTACGCATTGCGCACATTAATATGATTATAAACGTAGAGTTTACCGATTGTCACAGTTATTTCGTTGTACAATATGTAGGCATATAGTAATAATATATTACGTTATTGGTGCGACAGACATAAAATAAAACGCATTAAACCGACGGTAAATTATTGAACAGGAGAACTCTGATATGTGTATATGTATATAGTATTTATAGGTACAGCATGTAAATACGTGTTAATATTATCTATAAAACGTGTTGTGCATGTGTTTTTTGTGCTCTCTATTGCCATCATTGATTTTTACAAGGCTGTGTGCCCTTAATTGATAAGGGCTATATTTTATTATAGGATTAAAAGCATGATGGTCTAGATCTATGATATCACGCGCATGGTGGTTAGCCCATTTCATGTTGATAATATGACGGAGCAGGAATCATTGGCTTGAAATTGGTAAAGGATCATATTATATTTATCCTTAAAAAGCTTGAACGAACCAACGTGATAAATCGACGGAAAAATCGAAAAGTATATGTGAGATCCTATGGAAAAAAAAATCAATGTTTGGCAAAGACTCAATTTTCGCGGTGTATTTATTGTGCCACGTGTAATATATAAATAATTTATAATATTTTTTTTTCTGAAGCTCTTGGTGAAAGCTGAATTAAAGTAATTTATTTGAAAATCGTTTAATAATCTAATTTTATTCACAACAAACTATCGCTGGATAATATCGTATCGTTTGTAAAAATAATATTATGCGCACAAAGACGTTAATGAAATACAAATTTAAATAAAAATACGATTTTCTTTGAGAAGTAATCACTTTATACATAGGTTTTACATTTTTATGAAGAGTACATAAATACGAAAAATTGCAAGTAGTTTCAAATATCAAAGAGAAATCCCTTAAAACCTATTGAAAAATAATGAAAATAGTAATATCAATGAAGTATTATTCAAGAATATAAAACTAAAATATTTACAAACAATGAAGGTATAATCGATATATTCATATATTATAGATATCACTTAGGTTTATTTAAATTGAGATTATATACTCTTTATATATCTTTAAAAATGTTATAGAGTTAAAATTCTCAACAACAAAACAATTATACTTAATAATTGTAAAAAGGATATAATTTACTGTTATTATATTTATTATTATCTATATTTTTTAGAATAGCTAAATTAATTCATCTTGTATAATATCATACATACAATTATGGTATTTAAATTAAAAAAAAAAATAGTGAAATTCAACTTAGCTAAGAGATATTCACCTGCTATATCCTTAAAATCAGTACACCCTATAATGTCCTTAAAATGTATTTTAAATTTATATCAGTACAAGTATAAATAATATATTTATACATCAGATTATACAATTCATCTTGTATTAAATGTACTTACAACCGTTAATTTACTTATATTTATTGTATAAAATCATGCATAAATATTTTATTATATTTTATTATGACTCAATCAACGAACATTTATACTTGTGTGCAAATATTGATAATGTCGGTAAAGAACAAGCGGTACGCTATTTATAATTAAATTGAATAACCAAAACTTAGAGCATAAGATAAATATTTAAATATTACTAAATAAAAAGTTCAAAGGATAGAAATCAGAATTCTCAAAAAAAACCATTGCAAAGGGAATGCAAGTTTTGCACAAGTCAGGCGTATAATGCATTTTGAGTTCTTTTAAAATGCTTTAAATATTTAAAGGAAACGGTGCAACGGTGACAACGATAAGAGCTTGGGGAAAGCCGACTTATCGTGCTTTTTTAAGTCTCTCTTACTGGCTCCCACTCTATCTGTCTCTCTTACAGTTACTCTACATGCGCGTTATTTATAAATATATATATATATATATATATATATATATATGTATCCCTCTATTTGTGTTTTCCTCTCGTCTCTGCATCTCTTCGATAAAGAATACAGATTATCGCCTTAAATACAGACGACCGACTACCAAAGAGGTATTATATTGTATCGTCATGAGTATTCTGCGAGTATCCAAAAGGATTTGACCTGAGTAAACACACCCCTTATAATTCAAAAAAACTGGGATTTCTCGACGCCGTTCCAATGTGTGAGAAAACAGCGGTGCTGAACAATATATCAAATCCCTTGACATCGTCATTTTCCTCACCGTTCTCGCTTACATAACATCACTCCGGGGCCGAAGAACGTTCATATTTATAGCTGGTTTCATAAAAACGCCCAGGGCTTAGGGTGGTGGCAATGGCGGTGGTGGTGGCCAAAAACTTTTTCCCATTACACAAAACGAGGCTTTAAGTTTCATTCCATCCCTCTCTATGTTATTTATTGAGTCCGGCGCGAACCGCTGTTCCAATTAAGGTGGATTAAACGGCCGCCAAAACTTACAATGATATTTTTCGAACGGCTAAAGTTTTCGGAATTGCTTTTTTTCTTCACGCACAACAACAGAAAGCTATGATAGTATCCACGAGAATTGTTCAACCACCCTACAACCGTATATTGACCTAAATGTTCAACCGGGAAGATTCATAATATGTCACCAGCCGCTAGCAGTTACATTCTTAAAGTAGCTGCAAATCATAAGACCATAACGCTGTCGTTAAATATTATGAACAAATTTTAAAAAGTTAAAATATTCTTTTTTATAAAAATTTATAAAAAAACCACGTGGACAAGAATCAAAGACCGGGTATTTGGCACTAATTTTACTTTGGTAATATGGGCGTAAACCAAGATCAGTAATCAATTTTATAAAATAAAATACATGTTATAGAAATATAAAATGTTAAAAATACAACAGTTGAAATATGATTCTAAGCAAAGGAAGTTTTATTATTTTTATATTTTTAAAACTTTTAAAAATGACTTACAAATAATATAAACATAAAGATTTCAAACATTAACAGAAAATAGTTGATGGTTCAGAATATAATTTATTATTTGATTATTTTATAATAATTTATTACATAGCTGCTATAATATTATATAGAAATCCCACAGTTAAATGTAATTTAAATATTCCTAAACAAAATAAACTGTTTAGATAAAGTTTTTGATATAACTATACACATCGATATGTTTTAGTTTATTATAGAAACTCATTCTATAGTGATATTAATTTTGATTAAATAATATTTAATTAATTTTTTTCAATGACAAGTTAAAAATAACAACAAAATATTAAACTATAAACTTGAATAAAAATGCATGTAAATTATTATATGGTACTCTCGAGTTTGAGTTAAAAATTGCAATTTAAATATATAAAATATACATAAAAATGGTTAAGCAATAGAAATACACGTTTTTTTATTTAAAATTTTAAATATGTAAACTTAAAATAAATTATTTTCTATGGCGAATTTAATAGACCTTACATTATTATAACACAAATTTCCGCTATAATAGCTGCATTGAGAGGAAAAGTTTTGTCGATTGTAAAACAGACCACGACTTTGGGATGATGCGATGGTTCCTTTAACCGGATAAGAGTTGGCAATGCATTAGTACACCCAGTCTGTTTATCTTACCAGAATCGAGAATATATATATATATTATATATAAGAAAATCAAGTCCCGGCCAAAGTGGTACGTTTGTTTAGTGAAGTTCACTGTGCAAACTCAAATGTTTGGGGTCAAATATCGGACTGGATTAGAGGTGCTTGGATTTCCGATGGATTTTTTGAAAGTAAGTGAGAGTGAAAAAATATTAGTTATAGGTATATGTGGGATAGGAGCAATGGGATTTTTCGTTGGGGTGGCCGAAGTTTCTTGTTGTCCATTTTCTTTGACAGTGGACCACTTTGTCATGTGACGAAAATGCAGCTCTCTCACTCACTCCCTCTTTTTGTATACTATACATATTTAAATATTAAATGAATAAATAAATACAAATACAACTTTAGTAGCTATATTCCAAGTGAGAAAAATACTTTTGGGTGCATAAAATAACACTGGGAAATAAAAAATAAATATTCAATATAACTAAAAATCAAGAATTCATTGATAAGGGTATAAATAACTAATTTTCAACAGATCTGCTACTTTTGGTTCAATGGATATTTCATTGTTTAATTGGAAATAATTAGTTATTGCTTTTTAATTGAGTAAAAAAAATTGTTAAAGATTAACTAATATTATCCAATTTATTTACTTGTAGTCAATATTTAGTAGTTTTATCATTAACAAAATAGTTACAAAATATTTTTTTATAAACTAAATTATAATGATAATGAGTATTTAAATATACTTGTGCATACAGACTATCAACAAATCTAATTGACATATTTATCTGTCTATCCCTTCCATACAAGTTGTCACTAAATACTAGTACACTACACTTGGAATATTTCTTATAAATATTTTTAAATAATTTTATAAAAATATTATACATATTTAACGTACACTATAAAATACAATTAAAAATATGTAAATATTGAAAACATGATATTAATTTCAAGTATAATGAAAAGTTTAGTTTTTATTATGAGTTTCACTTGGTTAATAAATAATTATAATTCCTGCAGTCTTATACCAGATTTATACGTATTCATATTCATAAGTAAAACTATTTAATAATTTATGTTACTAAGGATATTTAAGAGTCATTAAAGTCTATATTATATAAAAGTTATAAAATTATTTTAATTAATTTTCAATTACGTTACTTATTTCTATTAGTCCAAAACATTAGTTATACAGTTGTTATTTGAATAGGACTTTAAATGTACGATTAAAATCTGAATTGAATACGTTTATTTATAAACATATTTACATTGGAATAGTATAAACTATTATAGTATCGACTGATTAATACAAATATCTTATTCAAATAACGCCATAACTTACAGATAGTATTCGTATAAAGGACTTATAATATTATAATATTATGTTTCTAGATACACAAATAATGATAATATACATCAATGGATACTACTGCATTTTCCAGAGTAGTATATTATAATACTTACATTAACATTTTACTCCTACATTTATTTTACTTATTTATTTTTAAAAATAATTACTTATTTATTTAAGATCTTTAGTCTAGTTATATATTCATATTTATTTAACGTAAATATACTGATGAATTATTATTGACTTTTTGTTTGAATTATTTCTAAGAAATTGTTGTAGAAATTAACACATCAATCACCGTATTAAATGTAAAATATAATCGTATTGCATTTGTTGTAATCATGTTTTAACCATGGATTTTCCTCGACTAACTTCATCTCAAAATCAAATTATTCTTATTTTACAATCAATTCAAAATAATTTTAACAAGAGTTACGGATCAATCACAGCTGTAACAACGTGACATTAACATACCAAAATCCGTGAAATCACTATATTAATTCCTTTGTAATCTTAAACTAACTATATATAACTATAATAAATAAGATTATGTAAAATATTTCTTACCTTATTGATTTATTTAAGTTTAAATTTTCAAAATCCACTTGAAACAATCTGTAAAAATAATATAAACCAATAAATTATTAATTAATTAATATAACTATATGATTAGTTAAAATTATTTAATTATTTTGTTTGGTACTAAATATTTAATTTATATTGTTTAAATCTGATCCAAACACATTTTTATTTAAGTCAATATTTATTATAAATTAGTTTGTTACTAATATTATTGATTGGTGTCATTTTACTCGTAAAGTCAAGATATAACACTTGTACTATAGTAACTTAACAACCATTATAATATGTTTATTGTTTATACATTTTAAAATTATTGTGATAATTTAATTCTAGACTTATAAAATTTACTAACTAGCTAAACAATAATTTTATTAAATTATGATATAATCTCAACATAATATTGATTTAAAAATTTCATTGTATTTTATAGGAAAAAATGTTTAGCATTTATATTGGTTTTTATATTATGTGTATTGAATCGATATGAATACATATATTTTATCAACGCGATAATAAATGGAATCTTCTCTTTTTAAAACGATTGCAATAGAAAACATTGTAATTAGAAAACGTTGATAATTATTAAATTATCCACATCTATATACATATCACATCCATATCTATATCTATATTATTGTTTTATTTTCTTCTTAACGCTTAACAGTTATGTATAAATCTTAGTTATATGTCAACGTGTACCTGGTTAGAATTTTCAATTAAAATGCTTCACGGTAAAAAATACTAAATTTATTCGATCCTAGTAAAAAGCTTAACCGCTTTAAATCAATATTGAGTGCTATATATGGTGAGTTATGGGTTTGAACTTCTACAGAAATTATTTGTATACCTATATTATATATATATATATATACATAGATGGGCTCCTTGGTACATTTTATTTCAAATTTAATTAGGTTTTTAATATAAATTATAAACCATTGGCCCTAGTAGTTCACTATTATGGTTTCGACATTTTGTAATGTAAATTTAATTTAAAAACATGCAATATATATTTTCCCAAACAGTTTCGGAAGAAAACTACCTATCAATAAAAAATTAATAAAACTATATTATACGAAGTAATATAATTTGATTTATACGATGTCAGCCTCATATTTTTTTTTGCAAACTCAATTTGGACATCAATGTCCAACGCGTTTTATTTCAACTTTAATTTCCGAAAGGAAAATGTATGTCCCTGCTATCCCCGCGTCATGCTACGAACTTCAGTGGCAACAGTAGTGGTGGGAATCGACTTGTTCTATAATTGATTTAAAAACGTCACATAAACAGAAGGAAGGGTAATTTAGTTATGGAGAATATAATATCTACGATATATTGTAGTAGTTGTATTGAAAACCACTCATATTTTTTTTTGTTTCTATCGCAGAAGAGAGAAATCGCTTAGTGACATTGTTATACGGTTGCAACGGCGATGGGTCTGTGTCTGTTTCTTTTTTAACGTTTTATTTTTCCCCTTTTGACGGCATATATTCACGATCTGGGGGAAAAACGAATGAAAACGAATTAAAGTTTAATAATAAAAAAGGAAAGAATAAAGGGAGAGTCTGAAAACAAGCCGTTTTCCGCACAATAAAATACGTATGGAATCGCAATTGGCAATGGTGGAAAAGGTTAAGGGAGCGGGGGTGGCTGATAGGAAAAAACAAAGGAAAATCGTCTGGCGAAAAAGACAGTATCACCACCGTTAAAAATCTAAAAACTCGCATAAAACCGCAAAGTACCTAGCAAAAAATTAATAATGAACTATCTCTCTTTCTCTCATCCCAAAGAATATCTAATATGAGTATTACGCTTTTTTATATGTGTTTTTTGTGTACCTCAATTTCTACAAAAGCTACAAGACAACGTGTGGTAGACAGTCGACAGATGGTAGGGGACAGATTCGGCCAATACAATGTTATAGGCCACTCTTTCCGTAAAATTGTCATGTCAACTTCCAACTTTACCTGAATATGACTAAAGCTTATAGCTTCTACCCCTATTACAGTATGCGGAGTGAACGTGTGCGTTTAATCATACATATCGCATATGCACACACATGCGCGTACGAAGGGATTCCAAATAGCCTCTTGACGCTATGTGAGAAAGTATTTATATTTTTATACACATTTTTAATGTATACTTTATATACAATATATAGAAAATATGCATATATATATATATATATATATATCACGTTATTTCGACTTCCACAGAACACATTAGAAAAAAGTATCGTTACGAGTTTGTGTATGTCTATTTTTTTTTAACGAGTCATGATTGAAATTAATAAACACTACTGCTGCGGTAGCGGTGGCGTGACGAGGCGTACGGTATTATACCATATTAGGGGTATCAAAAAAAATAAGAGACTGTAAAATCAAGTATAATAATGTATTTTAAACACAATATGCAGGTGGTATATGTTATTTAGTAAATAATATGTAACAATGAAATAATAACTATTGGCTTGCGCATAATATGCACGTGCTTTTTACTATGCTTATTATAATATTAATATATTTGTACGCATGCACAACTTGTATAATACCATATTAAATGTTGGTTATTCGAGTGATTATAACTACGGCATAATGAAAAATCTAAATCGGTGGAATTAAACTCGGCATAGTGTATTATATGGCGCAACGCAAAACACTCTCAGAAAATAATGATTTTTAATTTTGTTTCACATTAATTTAGTGACATTATTATTATATTATAACATACTTATATAATATATATATATATATATATATACGTCCTGATACAGCACCACGTCAATTCGTTTATTTTACGAGTTATCAAACTATTTAATCGTTCAACTATATGTATCTTTAATGATTTGTAATGGAATAAGAATCAACAGTAGTCATGTTTAACATAATATAGTGTGGTATAATGTATAATATGTACACGGAAAAGGTCGAAACCGTGATAAATAAAAGTGAAATTAACGAGTTTTCATTTATTTTATTGTCACAGCTAAACATAAATCTTGATTATTAATGCTATTAATTTTACACTGTAGTTGACAACAATATATATAAATATATATGAATTTGGATAATCCACGAGTTACGTATTTTCAATTGGATATCTAGTAGATCCGACTCATTAATCATTTTAAAATGACTTTTTCACAAAACAATTTCAAACTTGTTTGTGATTTTATTACTTCTGAAAATCTGAAACAATGTATACTATATACGATGTACTATAATGTCTATAATGTATATAAACATTGCACCGCTTTTTACAGGCTAATTAGACACGAAATAATAAAATAAGAATAACATAATATAAATGTTTGATTGGTATATAAATTAGTTATTTTTAGAACTCAAAATATAGTTGATTCAAAAACCAATGCGTTTTTATACACTCCGAGAGTACTGATTAAAAATAATCGTTGAAATAATTCATTACGTAATATTAATAATGTAACCCATACATAATATACAGTTAAGATATATTGATCGACTGAATACGGAATTATGAAATTCTACGAGTTATTTTAATTTATTAAAGCATTAAAAAAGGTATAACTTATGTCGTTAATTTTTATATTTTTACAGTGATTAAACGGAAAATAAGTTTTATTTTTTATGCATTTCAAGAGTTAGTTTAATTTTTTGTGTTAAAAAATGTTAACTATTTATCAGTATGTATGACTATATTAACACAACTATATCTAGAAATTGTTAATCAAATAACAAACTTTTAAATATTATTATGCACACTAAAAATTATAATAAATCACTTTATTTATTAAACTTATAATAATTAGTATGATTTTTAATGATTTAATAAATTACTTAGATAAATTTATATTAATATAAAATACATTTTTCTATTTTTAGTGACAAATAATATAACGTTATAAAAATAATATTTTAAGATTTTATCCGTATTAGCATTAAATAATTCACACAATATTATATACTTATCACTCATATCAGATTTTATTATAAACGTCTGCGATTGTATATAAAACTTTTTTTCCTTCCAAAACTCATAAAAAAAAAATATTGTTAATAAATACAGACCTCAAAAAAAATAATGTAATTATACATTACATAAGAAGAATACACGTGATCAATTATTTGAAGACGCATAAAGAATATTTGTGTTTGTTATGCACCACGTATTCACCTACTGGCACCTATTATATATGCAGCTATGCAAAAAAATCATAAAATATTATAGACATTAATAATAACAACATGTTTTGCGGAATTCGTATTGTACTTTATGATCTATATAGCTGCATTGTGTCTATGTCTGATACCAGAAATTATGAGTTATAATTCGTGAAACATTAAAATAATATTTTAGTGGAACGATTGAAAATGAATTGTTTTTTATATAATATGACTGTAGTGAAATAAATGTGGGAAATATTATATTTCATACGGTTGAAAAAAGGGTAGATAATTTCACGTAGGTGTAGCTAGCTTTGATATTTTAGTTTGTAACAAGTATTGGAATGCAAGGATTTCCGGGAACCAAATGAAAAATGTTACATTATTAAAATCAATGAAAACGCATCAGAATAATTTCTGTTTTGAAATATATTATTATATCATTAATTTATTATTATCCTCAAAGTGAAAAGTAATGAAAGTAATATGGTGCTACAAATCACAATTTAGACATGTCTTTGTATATTACAATGTTCTAAATGTTCTATTCAAAGTGTATGTACATTTCCATTGGGCGGAGTATCTTAAATTACCGAAGAAAATCAGTACAGCTCAGGGCTGTAAATTATAATCGCTCTGCCGAGGAAATATATGAGCCCGTCCCGTGAAAATCGGTGCGTATTATCTCGAAGCGCACTAGTGTTTTTGTCATGATTATATGTCATTATCTTAAACGCGCGAGCCACTCGGAATATTTAATGTACCGAAAAGTACCCGACACGATACCGAAAGTGGATAATAATAATATTATATAGTGTTTCAAAAATAATAGACACGCACACAACACATTTTGACTGATCGATAGAATTTGAATTTGATAAGTTCCGATATACACACATTCTATTAAACGTGGCACTTGGTGAATAATGCATAATATTACTATATTTCAAAGAGTAAATAATTAGTGTGAACCAAATTAATTACACAGTCAACAACAGTTTTGAAGTTGGTAGAACATTGTTTTTCCAACACTAATTTACTAGATTAATAACGTTAATTAAGTATAGTGGTTTAGGTCAGTATAATAAAGTTGTTCGGAATCTCAGTCGTTTAACTTGCGCTAAGAATATTTTTCGAACAAACTATCAGTATTTTAGCTAATTAATCAATAGTTATTTTGAGTGGATTTTGTTATTTTATACTCAGACGCGTACCTATTTGATAAACAATCCTAACCTAATCTATTCCCTCTCCCAATATTAGGCATATTTCAGCAAGATGCGTAGTAGTGAGATTTAGTTATTTTGTTGTTAAACCACTTGAAAATGTTAAACTGCGTTTAAATCCATTGTGACTTTACGGCGTTTAATGAAACTATTCAACAGCTAGAAGTCGGCATCTGCCTATAATTTATAAAACTAAACGACTAAACATAAAGTGTTAATAGCGTCACTTTAATGCACTTTGCGTGGTATATCATTATAGTTTATAAAAACGTCAAATAATTAATTACAGCTTGGAAGCATTACAATGGGCGAGAAAAAAATATTCTCAATGAGGTAAAATTGATGTTGGCATATGATGAATAAGTAAAAAGTGAGAAAAATTAGTTTATGTGATATTATTTAGTATTTGATGGTAATTTAATCACATAATATAGAGACTATTAATTACTTTAAACTTATAATCTTTACGGAATAATCACTATCGCCAAAAATAAATAAAATTGAAATTTTTAGTAGGAAATCTACTTTACAATAATATTATAGTATACATGTTAATTAAATGACAACTGATATGTAATATTTTTCGATTATACACACGATTGATATGACTAATATATAAATTATATTATATAGGATGTTAGATTACAATAATTAATGGTTATTTGATTTGGGACTATAGTATATTATACATATAATATTCACGTTACGGGTACAATAATGCAATACTATCGTAATGTCATTGATTATACAAATATTGTAAACTATCGAAGCTTTGTTAATGTAAATTATAAGATATTATACTTTTCATTAATATCAAAACTGATATTTTGATTTGTTTTCATGACTTCTATTCGAACGTTTCTTCGAAAATATGCTAAACGTTTACCAATAATCACACAGGTTAAAAAAAAAACAAGAGAGCATTCCAGCTAAAGCATTTTGCGAGCCTTAATACTGTAGAACCAAGCATTAAAATAAAATATATTAAATATGAAGGGAAAAAATAATAATTTAAATAAAAAATGATACTGATGATAATTCGTTTTGTTTGTGAATGAATATGTTTATGTTTTTTTTTATCAAAATATAAAATACTTAATAGCAAATTATTATTATGTTTAAATAATAATATCGATAATAAATAAAAAAACTATTCCGAACAATATTAATTGGCAGGTAATACCATTGAGGATACTATTAGCACGGTAAATCATTACCATCATACTATTCAATCATTATAACGGTTGTGGAACAATTTATAAGACGACAACGTAAGAATTGATCTTATTTAATATAATTATGTCGTTAATACCATAAGTACCTATTTAACTTGTTAACGACGTTCCAATAGATACGAGAACAGAAAGCATTACTATAACTACAACTGCAGATCTAAAATTATTAGGACGACGACAAAGTCATCAAAAAATTCGAGACACCGCCGCGGATGACCGTCGCCGAGACACTCTTCAAAAGACCGATTAATCGATTTGTTTTTTTTTTAATCTCAAGGAAAAAAATTAAAAACCACGACGGCAGCGGAGGCTGTGAAATCTCCGTAGGCGACAGCACTCTATACCCGGTTGCTTGTTAAATCGATAATATATTTCAACGAACTGTATACGGCGGTGAACTTTCCAAAGTCTTCTGACAACCTCCATCCACCCCCTCCCCCCGCGCCCGTCGCAATGAAGAGCATTAGACGGTGGTGGTGTAGGCCTACAACGTTCCCCCTCGACATCCCCCGCCCGACAAAACACACTTCACCGTAACTCCACCTCTGCCGCACCCCCGTCACGACTCTGCCGTGGCAGTTTATTTAGCGTTGGCCCGTGTTTCGCGGACGCGTGTACATCCATTTGCTGTGTGTTTCTGTCTCTTGTTTGCCCGTCCGCTTTAAATAATTAATGGACCTTGGCGCGCCAACGCCAAAAACCCTTCGCGGTGCGTCTTCCTAGCCGTCCCTCGCCCGGCGGCGATAGTTGTGGCGGCGGTGGTCCTCTCTTTTTACCTTTTCACACACAAATGCCTTACCGTCGTCACCGTTACATCACGCCGCTGCCCGGATCGTCCTGCTGCCGCTATAGTCGTTATACGACTCTCCTCTTTCGCCTCTCTCGCACCACCTTATCCCCTACCTGGCGTGCAAGAGTTTCGGTTCGTCAAGTGTAATTAAACATCACAGCTATCCCGAAACAATTCCAACGAATACGACTAACTATATATACATAATATACGATTTACGCGTGTGCGGTGGACTACCGCTGTTGTTACCCTTACACACGGTATAGTATATACCTACCACTGTAACATATACGACAACTATGACGAAAACCACGATTTGTTAGCAACCCCACATTGGCGCACTAAATGCGTGTATTATTATCTCTTTCGGCGGTCTGTGCAGCACTCTAGGCTGTATGTATATAATATGTGTATATATATACACCTACGCCGCGGTGCACACATGATGCATCGCAATAACAATTTACTCGATAACGGTTTAAAATTGCACATGCTATCAATTAGAACAACCAACCCTCACGCAGCGCACACATTACCGCTGGATCGTCACGATCCTGACAACGCTCATCCATTCACCCGCGAGTCTGCGTCAAAATTGCCTTTCCGCAGTGCCTTCTCGCGTTTCATGTGTACCACCCGATGCCTAACTCAACGCGTTTCATTCATTATCGCGTCACAATATATTATAATATTATGTTCAACGCACGTAAAGGTAATACATACTAACCACCTGACTGTAGTTTTTAACGTGGTCGGGTGAGCCATATTATTATATACGTTATTAGTTTTCCAAGAAAGGATTTCTATTCCTGAATGACAAGTTTTTCGTAGCTGTGGGTTAGAACACTCGTGCAAGAAGCTTAATATCAATAAAAAGCTGCGTTTTGTTTATATATAAATATAGAACAATTATTAATATATATTTTAAATAATAATTTACTGTATGGAAATGGCTATTAATAATAATTATATTATTATTTGAGTTTGTTCGGCAAATTTTCGAACTCGCTGTCGTATAATAAACAATAATTCGGAAAAAGCGAAGAAGTTAGTGAAGAGTGTGTATTTTTGTGTTGGTAATTTTTAATGTATATTACTATTTATCTTTTGTAGGGCGTTACAAATGTTACAAACTAACCATCCGTTCGCATATTCATGTTATTTTAAAAATATATACACCTGCAGGGTTAGAGTGTATAATATTCACCACCAGCCTCGTTATTTTTCAATGTTAAATTTCTGACGATTCGATATTGCAAGGTTCGTTATGTAGTTCACTTGGTCAGTATAAATATAAGTTGTAGATTGCATATTCGTGTGCGTAATTACTATATAATTATACTTTAAATTATTAACGTGTAAAATCGATCGAGTATCGAATTTCAAAACACATAAATATACGTAAATATACGATATTATATAGCTAAGCAAAACATTAACTCGTCAAATGATTGAGAGCGGTGAAAAACGAACATACGTGTAGTTAATAGAAAGCAAAATACAAAATATTTAATACGCGTATTTATCGCGAAAAAGCAAGCGTGTTTCTTTTTTTGTTTTTTTCCTCGCCGAATCACCGTTCTCGTATCGAACAAGCCGTCAAAATAGCACGTGACTAATACATCAAGATATACATGCAGCTTGTATATTAGGTATACAGTAAATTTAAGCGTAAGCATATAATATATATATAATGTATATTACATATAGCTTGTACGCAAGTTGTTTATTTTGTAGAAAAAAAATCGAAAATTTTGCAAGGCTGCTCTTCTCTCACACGCTATATTTCAATAAAATGTCGCACACATGTAGCTACATCACAGTACCTATTATATTATATTTACTTCGGCATCATAGGAATTTCCTTTTATGAGTTCGTGAAGATTCCTGTTTATGTTTTCAAGTTTTTGATAACTAGTTCCTGCAAAAACTTCCGAACACGGGTGCCGATTTTGTTGTTCTCAAAACCACTGCCGTACAGTCGTCCTAATATGCGGAGACGTAATAATATTACGGTAATATCAAATTAACATAAATATATTTAGTTAATCGTGATTTTTCACAGTCAGTTTTGGAATTAAGTCTTTCAAATCCCTGGATTTGATCCGATGACCAGCTAATCTTTGATCTACTTCTCCACGAAGAATTATTTCTCTATCTTGGATTTTTTTCGTTGCTTTATTTAAAATATTGAACATAGGACAATCTAGACTATTGTATACAAATGTTTTAGGCTTTAGAATGTCTTTATATTAATTACATTTTTGGCGAGTGTATGAGGATGCACGTTTGCCAGTGAACTATTTCGTCGGGTTTCGCGTCTTAAACAACGCTCGTCAAGATTCACAACTATTCACATCTAACTCCCAAATCGATACGCTACACATGTTATATCTATATAGTATATACACTCATGGCGTTGTCAATGTATTATTGTGTACAGCACATATACACATAGATATAGTGAGAGAGATAATATATTATAGTCCATACACTATAGAGAAATCTCTAAAATTCCGATTATACGCGATGCTATACTAAACTATAATATATATATATATATATATATATATATATATATATACTTTATACAAAGATATATATACGCATCTGCTGTTTTGTCCTCGTCATTACGACCCTCCTTTTTTTAACACATCATTTGCACTTAGAGTTTTTTCCCCCCAAGGGTTCTTATTCACTCATCATACACACGCTGCAATCGCCCTCCCTCTGTCAACAGTGTTTCCGCCAACACTTTTCCGTTACAGCACGCGCACTCGTAAGCAATCCACGTGTTACTGGAACAATTTCCCTATAAAATCTGTGTCGAGAAACAAATGTTTTATTTTTCTGAGCATGATGCACATCATCATGGCTGTTTTTTTTATTATTTTTACAATAGTGCAATAAATAGCGAACGTCATTGAATAAAATAAAAAATACGAAAATAACTGTTCGTGCATAAACTAAATTGTGAAAAAAGAAAAATATTGATTTTTTTCAATATTGTTCACCACCATCAATATTATAATACATATTTAAATATTTCATATACGTATTTATAATATTGTTATGATAATTAACAATATTCACTATTTAAATTATTGACGCACCGATGAATCAAAATCGATTTAATAAATATATTCTGAAATCGACGCATCGAAACACCAATGTCTTAAAACAATCAATTGTTTTCTATGCCAAGAATCATAATTTCCAAGAATTTACATATTTTAAATCGAATCCAGCACAATATGTCTTACTATTCCGCTCATATAAGATAACAGAACTTACAAGACCACCTAAGTTATTTTCAATTACCATCAACACGAAGTTTGTTCATAACTTTCCACATTGCTCCGACTAAATGTAAATTTCGGAGTAACAACCCCGGTGTTCACGAATAAATCGTAAGTTGATTTAAACAGAAAACGCGTTCAATCGTGTGTTTTCCGAACTTGTTAACCGTGAGTGTATTATACAAAATTCATTCAAAGCAGTTTAAAGCGGAAAACTTATTTTCAAATAAATAACAGCCTCCTCTCAGATGAAGTTAAAAATCTAAGTATAATAGTTATTTCGAACAACATCTCGCAAGGTGTTTAACTGGAATTTCCACTGAACCTAGGAACTATGATCTGTAAAATGAGTTTATTTTATAAAGATATTTTTCACTCGTCCTTTGTTGTAAATATTTCACGATGAAATCGGGTAATTTTTGTATTAATAAAATTAAAATATAATAAGCTTTATAAACAAATTGTTATAACAATAAAATAAGTTATAAATTATATCTAATGATTTAGAATTATTAAAAGGTGATCTTTCTTAGTTATTTTAATTTCTAACAAATAAATTGTTAAATTTTATTTAAATTCAAATCCAATATTTATTTATTTAAAAAAAAGAATTGTTCACCTTTTTTTTGTGTAAATATAATAAATATTTCTATTTATGCAAACCATAAATACGCAATTCGTTCAATTAAGATTTTCACAATAACAATATGTGATAAACTAATAAATATAACGAAATAAAGGTTCGTTAACAAATCATCGTTATTCCCGTACAAATATAATAAAAAGTATACCCTTTAGACCGGATTTAACTGATATTAATGTATATATTACTGCAGTGCCATATAGCATGCAGGTAGAACACTGTGCCATTATAACTTATGGTTAATCGACTTTGATTTACGCAACGGATATCTTGGAAAATGTCAGGAAACAATTCCCACCAGTAATGCCTTTGATCATTATTTTATATAATAATATATCATGTGTAATCATGCAAACAAGTTGGTTTAATCACCATTCTATCCATTATAAATATTTGCTTAATAATGAATAATGACTAAGTAGTTAAAAAGGTGTTTATTATGTTACACTGTATAATATAAAGATTATTTAATAGGTATGTATTCAATATTTTAAATGAAATGTTAGAATTTAAGGGTCACTTTATTTTCTATTGTATAATGACTTCGTAATAGGAAAACTTAAATTAGTGCAACAAGATATTTGCCAATTACTATTTTCAGTATTTTAATATATTTGGTGATGGACGAGTTTTATACGTTTCCCGATATCTACACTACAATTTTACTCTAATTTAATGTCCAATAAACAAACAATAATTTATTATTTGCGGAATAACATAAATATTTTATACTTAATATTTCAATTACAATAAAAAAATATTTAAAACTCAATAAAATTTAATTTAATCATACGGTTTACTATAAATTCACTAAAATAAAAAAAAATGTAGATAGGTAAGCCAACTCCTTAAAAAGTTAAATCTCTGTTATTTTATAAAATATTTAAGTAATTTATATGTTAATATGTATACAAGTGAAAACTGAAAAGTAATCCATGATTTAATTTTAGCGAAAAATAATTTACCAAATGATAACTAATAATACATAACGACATGTTGTTACTAATTATATCAAATCACACAATTCTTGGTTTAATTATTATGCTCTGTAGGTACTCTGACGTGTACATATTGTGTAGATATACAATTTGTATTATTTCCCTTGAAAAGTTTACATTTGTGAGATCTTGCATAGGCCCCCTTCCTCGGCATAAGCCCTCGTATAAAGTGTAGTGTATTACCGACGTATAGAGAGGTACCTGACTAATATATTATCGTACTGCAATAATCTTCGATCGAATATGTCACGTCGGAGTTCGACAAAAGCCGAAAACGAAACCAATCAAAATAATAGTACGCATAATATACAGTCGCATGCGATAAGACGCCGCCGTTATTTATACTCGAAATCTAAACAATAAACACGAATATACCGCTTTCCGAACGAATCGAGCCCGGAACGTTCTCTTCGTTCAGTTTAAAACCAGATAACATCGTATCCGTTCATGAAAACGGAAAACGATTTTTTCCCGTTCAGTTGTGTCTATCAATCCGTCACGTGCATGTACGACCGCCACACAACATACTTTTATAATATATATTAATATATATATATATTTATTTATATTATTCGTGAAAAACAATGATTCGATATTTATGTTATATTACAAGGTCAGATTGAATTTTTGAGGAAGAAAGATAACAGTTGAGGACGTCCGATCCGGATACATCGTCAAAGGGTTAGTAGCTGTGACGGGCATGGTGATCGTGGATAGGATGATACTCAGACACGAGATTATAATATACTTTTACGACCGAACTATAATATTCTACCTTCTACCAGTATTACCGTTTTGTCCGTCGTAGTCTAACGTCGTATACCGTCCACGTCAAAGTCTCACGAGAAATATCGATCGCAAATTCCTATAATATAATATTATACTATTAGTGCTATGGCGGCGTACCTATACCTCGTATTATTATCATTGTATAGTTTCTCTGTTTTCTGCAATGTCGGCTCTCATTCCAAACAGCTGAAATTTCACCACGTTAACCCGCAAACACTGTTCGCAGTGCTATGTTATCACGTCTAATCACCGCTCGCGTCTTGCACCGACTGATTATTATAATGATAATACATACACCCACACATGGTACACGCCACCGAGTTTAATGAAAGTCGACCGAACGAAATCCTCTTAACCGTCGTGCAGAAATCGTTTTCAGTACCACATATTATTATGCTATTATTATAATTATTAAAACACGCATAGTTCAGCGAATCACGTAAACGTGTACCCGTGCGCCACTCGCACCCCCAGCCAATGACTCGCCAAAAACTATAATATAGTCCCTCTCGTTCATATAAACATTATTATGGTATACGTATAGCAAACAGTGACGTCGTATTCACTTTGTGTATACCGTTATCATCATTCGTACATAATCCGTGTGCACTGTGCATATATCAAATCCTATTAAATTGGAAAACAAAAAAAAAAAATAACGTTATTATAAAACGTATTGTATGTCTTCCTTCCGGTCGTTGAAGGTTCGATTTATTATTGTTTACTATAGTCTGATGATATATCTATACTACACACATATTATTGTAGATACCTCAGATACACGAATAATCGACACATGGTCGAAGTTAGAGACAATATTATTATGTGCAAACATGCACTACAATGCATCCATATTATAAATTTAATAATGAAGTTTCCAATGCTAGTTTTGTCCCAAAGAGTGGGCGATCGACATAATTTTATATAATATAATATTAGATAGTATATTACCGGGCATAAAATACGACCTCGGTGGTTCGGATAATATTGTTACTTGGCTGATGATATTAAACAAAACACATAAACTATATCATATTATATATGATTATAGGCGAACGTCGTTCTATTTGTAAATGATTTTAAAATAATAAATTATATTATATGTATAACAGAACATACGACACACTACGACTTTGTTTTTTAACACCGAAATTTAATATAATTTTATTATATTTTGATATATAAAAAAATAATAAACTCTCATTTCCCAAACGATATCCTAAAATCTCCAATATTTTCGGATAATAATTAATAATTATTATGTTTGCCTAATTCAACTCCTATAATAAAATAACGGTAAATTCAAATGTATCTAATACAATTATTTTCGATATTACATTAAAATTAACTCAATGTGTTTTTAATAGAATGTTTGGATGAATCAACACTGTATTAATAGAAATAGTTACTTAATTAATTACACTCCGAGTATTTTAGATACACGATTCAACAAAAAATTTGTCACTGTACCTGCTTAAATATAATATGGTATATAATATCTTACGTTAAATATATCGTATGTTTGAACATAAAAATATATATTTATTATCTTAAAAGTTATATTTATAAAAATTAAAATCATTGTAACATAATATTTTATGTCATTTTGAGTAGTGTGTTAATATAAGTATATATTTATATAATTTGACTCATGTATAGTAACATTAGTAACTACTTTGGTATTGCTATCGATTACGCATCAATTTTAACGAAAATATTAATGACTTCATTTACATGATTTAAAGTGTTTTAAACTTATTACAAAAGTATATAAAAGTAATTTTCCTTGAATTTAAATTTTCGTGTTAGGTTTAATAAAACTTATACATTTTTAGTTATAATATATCCATTAAAAAATGCTTTCCTACCTAATACATACTTCTTAGACAAAATTGATTTCATAAAATACTTTTTGTTACGTAACTATAGGTGAAATTTATAAATAAATTTAGATAAATTATATAGATATAACTACATTTTTACTTTTAATATTTATAGTTTTTTAAAAACATTATTTTGATGTAAAATTGTATAGAAATTGTATAGACGTTGACGCCTTGTGTAGAACAACCTATATAAATTTTAAATGCTGTATGATATGGGTTTTATAGATATTTATCACATAAAAAAACTACTAACTTTTAGAACAAATAATACTATTTAAATGGGTATATCATGCTTGAATTATTTTAAGAAATTTATTTCAAGGTACTTATTTTGCTTTAAACCCCTACCTGATTAATTCAATTTTAAGGGAATAATATTTCCCTATTTCATAAATAAGACCGTAAGTATTGATTGATAAAGTTTTCACTCATTCTATATTGGTAAAGTGTTAGTTAGTTAGTTGTATCACAGTACTTTTAATCATCAAAATGTTTTACAAAATACATAGGCTATTTAATGAAATAACTAAAAGCGGTTGTAGTATTATTGAAATATACGTATAGTTAAATACTGAAATAATCAACATGAATTACTTTAAAACGCTCACTTGGTTTTATATATTTTTTTAATGATTTTAATGCATGATTCGGAGAAAAAAACGAATGTAGTGGAATTTTTTTTTCTGCATTATTATTGTTATTTTTATTATTTGTTTGTTTTATGTGTAAATATAACACAAATCATTCGCCTGCAGTCGTCATGCTTTATACAAAGGATACGTATTATTATTATTATTATTATTATTACGATAGTGGAAATGCGTTTAAGTTTTCCCCGGAGTGAGATACCGACAATTTGGTCGCAAACAACTATATAATATATATATATATATACAATGATTCGGAAACGATTAATTCGTTAACGAAATTGGGTTATTTATAAACAGATAAACCAAAATGACAAAATTCGACGCCATCAGACTACGTACCTGCGACCACAACGAGTTCGGACTAGGAGAGTGTATCATTATCTGATTATTGTACGATAATATTGAATCGAAATTGTTATCATTATTACAGCTTCGATGCGCAGTGGGTTGTGGCAAAATATCAACGCCACTATATTGTGTTCTTGGAAAATATAATTATACATAACAAAGCACACTCGCTTTGACAAACTATTTCTAGTTACATTGATTTCATTATTATTCGCTTTGACTTTGATACATGCTGCAGGAACTCAGAGAAAACGTGATGGGAAGTGGCGATAGAGGGCGTGAGACGATACCCGTCGCCTTCAACCCGCGACGCGCCATCCGTGTGCACATATTATTATTTACAGTGAATGCCATCAATCTTAATGCCGATAAGGACGCAACGACGAGGATAGGATCAAAAGACCGATACGACGAGAATGGAGAGAGATTAACACCAGGTCCCCAAGAGGTTGTGGAGTCGTGTGTTCGATGGAATAATGTAGTGGGATGGTGGTAGTAGGGAAGGGGTGTCTCGAACATTCACTAATCATCCGCCCGTACTCGGTGAGCACGTGGTACGAGCTTTTATTATTTTTTAATTCAAACTTTTGACATCCGACTGGATCTTGCCATGCCAATTAATTGTATTCGCAAGTTAAAATAAATATACGCTCGTGTCTAAAATATCACTGCGTGAAAATTGAGTGCGGTATTATATTCATACCATAAAATATTCTTAGTTTGAAACGACTTGATCAAAACGTCATTTCCACGAAACATTTTATAAAATGTATAGTAATTTAACTAAAAACAAGGTAGTGCCAACAACGTCGTTGAAAGTATTTATTTAAGTATTCTAATACGCCCGTAGAATATCCTAGTTAATCTGAAGCGGCTACGACAAGACCATGCAGTAGTCGAGACCAAAATGTTTTGTTTATAACAGCATTTCGCTATTACAACAGCTAACTTATTTTTAATGCAACGCGGTATATGTTACTCCATTATTTAAACGTACTGCACTACTTTCTAGCTACATTTTTTTATCGACTATAATTCGCTTAACGGTTATTTTATTGGTTATTATTTTATGCTCATTGATATATTTTTGTAGTTTCTAACGTCAATGGGAACTAACTTTATGTATCCCATGTTTGTCATAGATTGTTTACTAGAATCTAAAAAAAAAGTCTAAAAATTGGTAATTGTTACTGACATCTGGTCACAGAACGTGACTAGAGAGAAGATTATAAAAAGTTATTAGTTGTATATATTTTAAAAGAATTATGGTTATCATATGATTAATACATTAAGTTGCAGACACATATTTTAATACATTTCTTTTTTTGATTCGTTATACAACATAAATATTGTAGGCAGTGACAATAAATTGAAAACATTCGCAATACTAACAGTACATTTCTAGTGCACTATAGTATTTCCTTATGTTGTGGTACCTAACCTATATTATTATTATCGTACAACATTACGACATCAGGTAGGTATATTATTAAGTAGAAATTTATCATGTTTATTAATAATTTTTAGACCGTTCTCGTCATGCACTTCCTACTACAGAAGCGATCAACAATCTACCTATACTGGAAAAGTATAAATTGACTACCTATAATATTGATTATAATAATATTCTTTGCGTTTAATCGGTAATTTCACAGGACACGACACAGACTACTGTAATAGCCGCGGAATGTTGTAAAAAAAACTTTGCGATTCAATTCCGTTGTCTCATAAACTGCTATAATAACATACTCCAATAACTACTAACGAAGCAAAGGGACAATGCATATCTTCGAGTTTACGAGAACGGGTCGTCTAGGAGTCCAAACACTCCAAACACGGCGATACACAATCGCAGATTTTCCACGAGTGACCCAAACAGGAAGATTATTGTATTATATCATTATATATACTTATTATTGTGATAAACTCTATGAATTATGTACATCATTATATAGTATAGATAGGTAATGTAGTCGACGAGGGAACATCGAAGTACAAGATATATTTCTGCCTTCGTTATTTTCTGATGCGTGTCTCAGAATTTAGATTATACGTTCATTTCTATACGATATCACCCCTGTGTCTGGTTACAGTGCAACAGGGCTTTTCGAATTGATTTTTGTAATAATATGACGTAATTATTATCGCATTATATAGATTATAGACAACAATAGTACGCGTATATATATATAGGTATTATATTCAGAACACGTTTCCGATTAAATTACTATAGGCCAAAGATACGGACGAAAATGCTAATAATAATAATAATATAATGGTGAGGACATAGGCCGATCACATAGTTAACCGGCTTTTCGCAAAGCCTTATCCCCAAGCGAATGCCACCACGTAGGTCACACAAAATTGTGTAACACGGTTGGTCGAACACGGGTTGTTTTATGTGTGTATATCTGTGCTTCGATTTACATAACACGTTAAGGGGTACAATTTATTTTTAAATCGACCGAGTGACGAAATAAAGTGAATTTCAAAACTAGAATAAATAAATAATAAACCAGCAGAGCGTTATGATGAGAAAGCACTCCTCAAACACACACACACACGCAAACATACATACACAAACACAGACTACACCAACCCAAAGTAAAGGTTTGTTGGCGCTATAACGCGTGCAAATATGTGGCAAGCCTTCGGTGTACATCGTTCTTATATTATATACATGTGCAACTTGCTTATTCTCGCTGTGCTTGCGCCACGAAATTAAGTTAATGTAGCGATAGCAGTAGTGCACGAAACAGTTTGGCATTCGATAAAAATAAATAAAACCTATACAATAGGACTTGCTCTTAATATGATATTATGCATTATATACCAGCAGCTATTATACTTACTATAGTTATCAAATAATATAATTCACCAGAGGTATTAAATTTGAACACTATGAAAGGATTTTTTTTAAAACCACACGCTCGTCGTATATCTTAATAATATGAACTAGTAAACGAGAACGACAGTATAATATAGGCGTATTATAGGCATTGAATTAAACTAGTATATATCACAATGATTCACGGAACGGACAGACAAATTTAATGGTTTTTAAAAAGTTTCACTATCGAATATCTAAAAGTTTAAGCACATAAATATGGATGGCGTAAAGTCCGCCTGATAAATTATATCGTTATCATTAGTTTATAATCAAATAATATAAAAAGCATATAGTATTTTATCAAGGGGAAAATGCGCGAATAAAATTATATCTTTTACTTTATTAATTTATGAGAAAAGGGGGAAATATATTACACTCGCTTTATCTCGCTTGTTTTTACTCTCGTTCTCTCACTAATATTTAGACTTTTTAAAGTTTTTAAGTTACGTGCACTTTTTGTAATGAAATTACGAAAACACACATAACTATAGTCACAAATACTTTAAAAATAAATTAAACTGTTTGTTTTAATTAGTTCTAAAATGATATCAAGCGTTAGAAGTATTCATAGTGCTGCTTATAGTTTTAAACTAAAACAATAATTATATGTTGTACATAAACATAATATAGAATTTATTATTTTGTAAACAAACAATGATGAGTAATATTCAATTATACTTTTGTTACTACTTCATTCTAAAATATCAGTACATTATATATGTGTTTTAGTTTACTATAGAAATGTGGATTTTTTTCCATTTAAAACCACAGTATGAAAATGCGGATTTAAATATTATTATATAGTATGTTGTTTATATATAAATATTTTAATTATATTTAATTACTTTATGTACATATTTTGTGTTTTAAATTGTAAAACAAATATAATTTTTAAATATAAATATCTCAAATAACTTATAATAACTTTATGAAAATATTATTAACGCATTACGAACAATATAAATCATAGAAAAACTACCCTAACATAAAATAGTATATAATTTTACTAATTGTCAAAATTTTTCACATTTTCAAATTTCATTGATTTCAAACTAAGGCATAAAATTACCAATCAAAATGTATTTTAATTTATCTCATCCATCGTAACATTATTATGTGTAAAACTTATATAATATATGCGCAGTGTGATGGAATTGTACAAATGTATATTGATGTATAATTTGCATATACTCTAAAATATATACTTATCCAACGCCAAATTATTTCGCTAAAGTAAATTAATTTATAGCAATATTAAATCTCATTAAAATCGAAACGTTTCTGGTTTATTAAATAGATAATAAAATATAGACGTACTCTTCAGTCTCCCGAGAAAAATACATTAATCGAATATCATGGTTTAAATTCTAGATACTTTAATAAAACAATAAGTTTCTGACGTACACAATTAACAACCAAGTATTAAACTATGTCATCACAAACTCATAAGTTAATAACAAAAATATCAAAAGTGTCGAAATTTCCAAGTTATTTCTTTAATAGATGTCACTATGTCAGAATATCTGCAATATGAAAATTCACAATAAAGTTTTAAGTTCATTTCTTGAAATTCACGACATACGCTTATGGATGTCTGCGTTTTGCACGATACCAAAATTATTAAGGATCCAAAGAACGAAAAAACTATCTCACAAGAATTAAATTGAAAATAAAATATCAATGATATTATTTATATGTTATCAGATAAATATAGTGTTTATTTAATTGAATAAAATGTTTGATGTTTGAACTAATATTATAACAAATAAGTAAATAATATAATACATGTGTATTAATATTTAATTAAAGTGGTAGTGAATAATAATAAAGTGATGCTATAATATGATATTTAGCGTATTAAATATTAATATGTCAACAAAATGTAGAATAAAAATCTAATCGATAAATTACATTCAATGAAAACGTATGACTGTTTTAAAACCAAACCAAATGGTATCAACTTTTGATATAACAAAAAAAAAAACAATACAAATAAGTAATAACATAAATAAATAATATCCAATAGCCATATTTTTTTAAAGATAAAAGTATTGTACATGAACTTATTGAACTTTATAAAATCGTGCAAATATTTGAAAAAAATGTTTAATCGTACATTGCAATACAACTAGAACTATGTCCTTTAGATATTTATAAATTATAAGTATCTAAAGAAAAAATTATAAATATTAGTGTACTATAAGTTATTATATACCACTATTTATAATTTTTTCACCGATATCAAGTTTATGTATTTTTTTTTTTGACAATTATCAATTATATTTGTAGTCTTACGGTGACAGACAATATGTACAACATAATTATTTATGAATATAATATTTAAAAAAAAAAAATCATAAAAATGCAAAAACAATATTTAAGTAAAATTATTAGATAAACAAAAACGTATAAGATACATTATCATAATATATATATATATATATATTACTCATTGCACCGCTTACGGTATTGATGATTTCAACGTATCGTTAAAATTTAATGGACCAGTTATCGGTCACTATTTGATGTTCGAGGACCTATTAAATATTTAAAGACCGTTAAACTCTAATAGATGTTTTGCTCAAGCCTTCAAGGCTTTCGGCTTTAGTTTATCAAATCATTTACAAATGAATAAGATAAATATAGATATTTTTTTTTTTTTATTGGAAGTTCAATTATATAATTATTGAATGAATCAAACATTTGATACTTAATATAATTTCCAATGGTTAATTATAAATGTTTTCACCGTGACATATTTTATGGTATACATTATACGATGTATTCGTATCCTATTGCAATTACTGTGATGCACCTTTGGCTTCTGCGTTAATATTAATTTTTTAATTTTTTCTAAGTTATGAATTACGGTTATAATTTAAATTTATAGTATACACGTAAACGTTACAATAGTTTTATATTTGTATACTTATTTATTTATTAAAAAATAATTTTTGTACAATGGATTCATTGATTAAAAACTGTATTATTTCAGCATTAAGTGAATTACTGTAGATGCCAATTTTAAATCATGGGTAGGTAAATGTACAACATTTTTGGCGCTGCAGCTGACCCATTTAAATGAGAGGAAATAGTTGCCACGATAATCAACTGAAATTTCATGCATAAAATATATTTTCTACTTAGACACTAGACTGTCATTCATCCGTTAAAACACTAAAATATGTCCCACAAGTATGATATTACAATTCACGTCATTTATATTATATTGAATATTTTGCACCAGGATAATTAAAAGTAAATATATGACTAAAATAGACGTAATATAATAGAGTTTAGTATTAATATATAATATATTATGCATCATAATGTAAAATACAACATGGATATGTAACTTTTATTGTATAGTATAACTGTTTTATACAAGTAAAATAGAATATCTACATTTTAAAAAATTTTTCAGTCACTCACAAAACCTATGTAATCGATTCACAATATTTAAAATCTAAGTAGTGTGTAAATATTAAGTAAGCATATCACTTAAATTCCATAAAACTCAAATAATAAAAATTGTTTCCAAACATGTACTTTCGATTAAATAAACAATATAATATAATACGTATTGTATAATACGACGCAATTAAATGTATAACAGCTAACCGTTTTTATATTCCTGTGATGCACGTTGTAAGTTATAACCGTTGGCTTTCAAGTCATTTATCCCTCTGAAAGCCAATTGTAATATTATATAAACAAGCTGAAGTTTACACAACTATTCAACAGGAATTTTCTTATTGGATCAACGTAATTTAAATTAGGTATTGAAGACAACAAATTATTTGATGTTGATACACGAATCAATACTGATGGAAGAGGAGAAAAACTGAAATCAAATTGTATCATTTAACACCTTCACAAAAAGTCATCGCCGGTCAAGGTTACAGTTATTAGTTATATCCGTGCGGCATTTGTATATTGCACTTTGTATAAAATTATACGAGTATATAATGTATACTAGAAAAAATGTGTTTGTTATACCAAACAAGTCATAATCGTCAGCGGTGGTGCGGTGGTGGTTCTGCGGCAATTGATAATACAATCACGCGTACGAAATTTTATTTTGTACTTTGGGCGTATAATATATAGGTACCTACTTATATATAGATATATGTATACCACGTGATTGGGGCACGTCACTGTCAGCACCGAGTGATTTTATTCGCGGAGTAAGTTTCGGAAACAATTTTCCACCGCAACGTCCGCGAATTTACCGTTTCAGGACACGTCTTGCGACAGCCAAATCAAATCAAAATACCGACGTACACAATTTCTCTCCAGGGTTCTTTTTTTTCGTATTTTTTTCTATCAAATCCTTTTTTTTGCCGTTCATTTTTTCCATCCCGTTTGCCATTCCTCCACTACACTGAGGTATATATTATATTCTTTTATCGTATAGAATACAATTTTTGTTGCAGTGAAATCTTACGGCAGCGACTTGTCTCCCGCACCATCTGTCCACGGGACCGTGCCGTTCACCCGGAAAATCCCTGGCATCCGTTCAAAAACACATAAACGGGCAAAGTTTCGTCGTTGGAGTTTATCTTTTAATTGTTTTTCACAGCTTGCCATCAGCAAAACATTCAAAAGAATGAGAAAAAAAATAAAAATAAAAACACGAACTGGAAATTTATATATTTTGCGCGCCCGTTGTGTATGCCGCTAGGATTCAGTAAAAATATGTTGTCCAACTACTGGAGAGCAAAAACGATTCGTATGATATTATATCATTATAAGACTCCACTCGAGTGGTTTGATGACAGACGAAATATTACATAATATCCACTCCAATGACGTATAATATAATCACTTAATAATAATTATTATTTGGATTAATATTCACCGTAGTGAGTATATCAATATTGTTGATTTTAAAACCATTACGATTACGCATTAAACGTATTTTATTATATGTAAACAACATTGACCAGCGTAGGCAGATAAAAGGACACGTACATAATATAAGCAATGGTCGGAAAACAATGCACCTGAGTGAATACACTACGTGACTCTGCAAGGGACTATATAGTAACGTTTGCGAGACGCACATGCAATTTCGTTTACGTAACTATTTGATATCGCGTGTAGCCCATGCCGCCACGTGCGGTTTCCGGGCTTTTGCCCACGCACCAGCGACAATCGCGTGTTTTGTCCTATTGAATCGTCAATGTTTGTTTACAGAGAATGACGATGTATAGTAACATTCGCGCTTCAATCTTCATCGTTCACTCGCCGTGGGTTGTAATTTATCAATGTTTTTCCGAGTGCAAACAACGACCATTCGCAGTGATCCAGGCGCAAGATCGATCGTCTACATATAATAATGTACTCTACCTATATTTCAGCAGACCGTATAGTGATAGGAAACGTGTGTCATGTACGTTTTAGAAATCGAGGGCGCCTCGAGTGTATAATAATATGTTATATCTAAACACAGTTTAAACGTGTCGCGGACCGTCGGTAAAGGATAAAAGGACGTGCAAGATAAATGCAAGTACGACTTATAATATTAAATATGGCTGTGTATATAGCCGTTGTACACGGCATTTTCATAACACGTCTAGTATAATAATATTATGTACCACGGCGGCGGCTAGAGGAGTGGTCAAGATTTCGTAGGCGTATATTATTCTGTATACATACGATTCTGTACTGTTAAGGAATTTGCCATGACGGTGAATAGAATTTACGGAAAAACTACTCGAGATAACTATATATAATTCAACCACTTGCTGTGTATCTGTAGTTGTAGTCCGACTGCGTTACGCTGCAGTA
The DNA here is from genome assembly GCF_003676215.2 of Rhopalosiphum maidis. NCBI lineage: Eukaryota > Metazoa > Arthropoda > Insecta > Hemiptera > Aphididae > Rhopalosiphum > Rhopalosiphum maidis. The sequence goes on from NC_040877.1 coordinate 90,831,094, forward strand.
ATGGCGTTTAAGCGGCGAAGTTTGGTCAAGTCGGAAACTACTTATATCCATATTAGCTAAGCTCGGGCGTCGATGATCTGCTGCCAGTTTAAGTGTGTATAAACATGTGCAATGCAAATATATATTATAATATACAGATAAACAGTTATTATAATATTATACTAACCTAACCTAACCTGACACGGTGAAGGCGGCGGCGGTAGCGACGACAATAGAATCGCCTTCGGTCGGTTTAACGAGGACGAAACGCGAGCGTTGGGAAAACTTGGAAACAACCACCGCGGGCTATGACGCGTTGGGACAGGAACGCGCGGCGGCCAATATCATTATGTCGAGTGTGCTTTTCGTGGGCGACACGGTTCGCGAGATCTCCCGTAGTCTCGTGACACGATGTCATACATAACATATTACATGTATACTGTATAGTATTAAACTATTATTATTATTCACATAATATTATATAGTAAGCGTGGCTAAGCACAATTTGTTTCCCCTCTGTAATATTTTGCTTTGCGGAGAATGTTAATCGTTGAGACGAAACGAAAAAGAAATAAAATAACCACCACGCGACACACACGTCTTGTATTTATTGGCCACACGTGGTACGCGCATTACGGCAGATTAGCTGCCGTCAATACGAATGGACCGTATGTGACACGAATGTGCAAGCGCGCTGTGCGAGAGGTGAATATGCAAATCCACGTGGTTTTTGTATACACCCTTTTTAGACGTACGCATACGTATAGGGTACGCGATGCGTTGTCAACAGTGCCGATGGAGGTTGTTATTCGTTGACATAAAAAAAAAAAAAATAAGGAAAATACGCGACTTTTATTCACCGATGGAAACGTGTACGTATTGTTAGCCTTCGCAAGCGACCGATCAAAATCAAAATAGTAAAAAAAAAATCGAGTTAGGCCTGAGTGAGTATGAAACGGCCGTGGGTTCTTATACCCTTGTGTATACCTCACTGACCGTTTTAAATCAAATTCGTCGTAACTGAATAAAGTACACATACACGCGACGAACAACAGTTAATAAATAACGTATAAGGTATACGTATAATACTTTTATGCACTTCCGACTTGGTTTTGTTGAAGTGTCGTACACATAAAACGAATCGGACGACTTCTCCGGACCATTCGCGTCGAAAATTTAAGACGTTATAAATATGTAATGGAATTATTGTAGTGCAGCGATATATCTTCTTAATAATATGTCGTTATATAAATAATATGTAACATAAAAAAATACTCTTTTGTTGCATACACATATATACATTATATAATTAAAAAATATACTATAAGAGTCGTATTTAAAGTTTACCAATTAACAATAATTATTATAATTATTTTCTATCGAACTGTAAAGAATCCAGATAGGGCAAGGATATGAATAATGTTTATTAAAAATCATTATAACTTTGTGTTAATACAATAAAATTCTATCACTAATATAATCAAAGGAAAAAATTCACATGTAATTAATTAATTTATTTATTTAAACTTTTTAATGAAATAAAAATTTGCTACACAAGCATAATATGGTTTAATGTAAACCGATAGTTTTCCATTAGGTATGCTTTTATAAGTACTTCTGCAATGTATTTTTTTTTAAAGAAACCAGCATTTTTTATTTACAAATAAAATATTTTAAAACTAAGTTTGAAATGTTTCCAATTATTTCCATTATACAACTTAACCTAAGTGTAATACACTTTAAAAGAAGTAAAGTTTATTTAACGATTTGTATTACATTATTATTTATTAGAATAATGAAAATTTTAAAATACTAAAAAAACAAAATAAAAAAAATATAATTTTAATTTTAAAATTAAAATCTCTTTATGAAATAATAAGTATTAACTTTTTTCAATTTTTCTCTTTCTCCCTCTCTCGTGTGTATTTTTATAATTTATTTTCGTATTTATATACATGCATGCACACACGCAAATAACGATTATTTTCATATTATTTGTTTTTACCCATTCATCCTCCAAAAAGAGAAACAACAGATGTGCAAATTAAAAGACCATTTTTCTCATAGACCATTCAATATCGGTTAATGATAAATGATTAATGCACGCATTCAGAATGAAAAAATATACAGTCCAGATTTTGAACAGACTGAATATATAATTATAAAACAACTAAAGTTTAGTGTATCTGTATTTAATAAAGTATACGCAAACAGAGAAAAAATAGATTGAAAAAAATTTCAAAAAACATTTGAACATGTAGTAATATTTAGAAGGACAAACTTTTAAAAACCTATGTAAAGTTTTGACTGTTGGGAAAACTTTAAACCATTTTTGAAAACATTTTGTTACTCAAAGAAATATATATTAAAGCTTATTTGGTATACGAGTAAGAACATAAAGTAAAACCAAAACAAATCAAACTTTTAAATTGTCTACGTGTTAAAAGCTACAAGTATATGTATATGTAAGTACCTATACCTACTTTTACTTATCTACATTTCACACACTACGAAGCAAATCATAAAGGTTTTCCAATTTCAAAAAAATTGGCACACAAAATAAGAATTATTGTAAAATACTTAATAGTCAGTTATTGATTTTTAATATTATAAAACTTAAATAGTAATATTTACAATCAGTTGTTTAAATTTATTTATGTTATTATAGATGGAAAATTTCAAACCAATTGATGCGAACCATACAGCTTGTTGTACAACAACAATAATTTTGTTTTGGTAATGTTTTTTTTTTATTTTTTTTTTATGCTACGAACTTACAAAAAGGTTACGGGCTTAATGTAGGCAGTTCTTACACAATATGTGGTACAAAATCCGTGCGGAAGTGTCGTTTTACGTCAGACAGTTGTAACATTTGTGAAACGTGTTATTCTTTTGTTTTGGTACGCGTTTTAGAACGATTTCTTTTTCGATTTAAAAATCATAGCCATGTTCACTTAAATATGTGTGTATATATATATATATATTGCAGTTAATAAATCGTGTTAAACGATAAAGTATATAAAGAGACGTGTGATTTATTATGCGAACATGTATACAAGAACGTTATATAATATTATGTTTCATGAATTCTTAAATCATATTCGCACTGGGAGGGATACTGCGGGATTTCGGTATTACGAATTATACATTTTATTCGCGTTACATCGCACTCCCTACCTGTGTTATGCGTGAACGCCTTACTAAAAATTGAAAACAATAATTCTTATGAGAACACAACTGCAGTATAAACAGTCTCCGCATACACATAGCATTAAAATAATATATTAGCCAGAGTGGCATTTTATTCGGGTGAAAATTCGTGTACGCGCATTATCATATTATATCTATCGAACTCGCGATGATTATATATACCTATATATTATTATTGACGTTTCCTGGTGGATAATAAAAAGAGGGAGGGTAGGGAAATGCCGTTTTAACCCCCGCCGGCATATTCCTGCTCTTCGCCGTCCCTCGACGCCGAGTCATGAATCCTTCCCCTAGACGCGTACATAATAATATATTAAATTAATATCTATATACTACGAATTTTCTTCTGTATTTCTATATACTTATCTCGTCCGCACGCACAACCGAGCACCGCACCCTAAGCGTGTATAATTTAATATGTATATACATATGAGTATATATATATGTATGTGTATTATATATACCTGGGGGACCGCATTCGTTATAGCGGTCGTTAATATTGTATTATTTCGGAGCAGCGGTGGTTTTTGGACGCGGCCGGATAATAACAGTTACGACAACCCGACATCACGACGGGCGCGTGTTATATACATATATTTAATATACATATATATATAGAATCTATAGAGGAGTATTGTTTTTAAAAGCCTATTCCGCACACTCGGCGGCGGATTATTCGCCATAATAATAATAATAGTAATAATAATAACAACAAGGGCCACACACTACACTGCATTGCACACGTATCGCCTATATACGTATATAATAATAATATTATTAATATTACAGGCTGTGGTTTTTGGTTTTTCTTTTTTTTTTTGCAGGGACAAGTAAACGGCATTTACACTGCACCGGAGGAGGTTTGCAAGAAACCCACCATGTGATGCTGCAGCCGCCGTTCTTCCTTTAGCCCCACGATTTGCAGTAACTCAAAGTTAACGGCGGCGGCGGAAAAAAAATCTTAAATACGCAGAGCCGCTATCGAAACGCAAACACACCTCCGCACCGCTGTTTTGTTATTGCCACGGGGTGTGCAGCGAGTATTTTTCTTGGCGTCCCGAAAACACTTTCATGCAACCGCAGAAAATCGCATACGGTGCGCATAAATCACAGGTTGCCGAGTACACGACCTACCTGTGAGTTGACTTTTTTTCGTTTTTTTTCGTCCGACGTTCGGAAAACTTTCCGGTAGTTTGCTATACTATCTTTTCCACATTTCGTCCCCCTTTACCCGATAAAACTCCAGTTAACGCCATCCACCCTCACCGGTGAAAAAAGTGCACACATGCATCGAATATATTGTCCTGTCCTGTCACCTGCCGATAATGCCGAGAGGAAATATACGGATAAAAGCAGACCTTGTCCCGTAAAATGAAATAATTTTACCGCTCGGTAAATTGTCGTTATACTACCCTCATATAATATGGCTTAGAATAAACCCAAACGGCCGATAATTTTTGAGTCCCCAGATAGATCCAGCGGACGGATATGTGATATGGATTAAGATCTACAGAAAAGAGTGTTAGTTTTACGCAATTGTATCAGTGATATATCTGTGAATTATCAATAATTATTTTCTCTTCTACTCAGAACACGTCTCATTCTTCACGTTCTCTCCGGCTATGTAGACTTATAAAGCTAAATTATTACAGTTTAAGTAGGACATCGACAACGCTATAGTATACGGAATCACAATGACACTGTTATAAGTACATAATAATAATTATGTGATGTATAATAGTTTTGATTTGAAATTTGTTGGAATGTATAAAATCCATTGCAAGAAAACAAGTAAATTATCGATTCATTGTGAAATACAAAACAAACTCCATTTTCCTGAATTATAATGGATACTTATAAACCTTATAAACTATAATTCAAATTTAAATTTGGACTATTTGGCAGTGGGCGGCTTCCAAAACGTGGGCGCGATAGTTTTAAACGTTTTAGCTTAGTATTACACGGAAAAGTTACTCTACCAGCAAATCGAGATATTGAACTCGTATTATAAACGTATGCACACATCAGCATGGCATATAATCAGGGACGTTTCGACGTTTAATGTTTGCTCATGTACGGTACGGACATTAATTACGCGTCCTTTGTGAACCAGATGCGAATATACACTATAATATATGCTACTATATGGTCTATGAATGGATGCGGTGATGGGCCGCAGTATTTGAGTAGATGCCTATTATAATAATGTCTATTTCAGCGAAGTTCGCGTTTGCATAACACAAAGATAAACTAATTACGCTTGGACGATTATGATCACGACGTGTGGTTTCTATTTTTATTCGATGTGCGTGCAATGTGTATTTCAAGCTCTTTTTTTGTAATTCGATTGCTACTAATTGTAGTACTACTTGGATGTTGCAGATGATATGTATTATAATTTATAATCACAGAACCATATAAATTAACATATTGTATTGTTTTTACTACCACTATTATACTATAATAGTTGTGTTGTATTTGAATGTTTTTTTAAACTATGACTATTTGTAGAATAGCGTTTGTTTGTGACATCTCAAATAATCCCTGAGATGGACCATCAAAAGTAAAACAATCTTATCTAAAATAAATCGTGTTATATTCTTCTTGGTTGGTTCACTCTTCGCAAATATATAATTTTCGTTGACGAACGAAGCGTCAAATGTATTTGTTTTTAGTTTTAGTATTGAAACTCGAAATAATAAACTTTAAAGAGTACCGTCGTGATAACTATGACACCTTACATGCGTAGACAGACGTATGGTTGCGAAACAAAAATCTACCGAACATAACAAAATTTTTTCGCCCACAAGCGTTCAATTTTAAATATCGAGCTGTGTTATTGTAGTGTCTACTGTCTAACCAATAAAATAGTAAAAATTATTATTGCATTGTATATTGTATCGTTGACTTACTGCAAAACATACAGCCCTCGCTGCTTTGTAAGTATGGAAACTGGATTTTGGACGTGTTTTGTCATTTTTCCACGTAAACAAACAATGATAATAATAATACTGTACTATTATAAAAAAAATAATAATAATACAAGATTTTGTTATAATAATACTACTACACGTTTCGATAGAACCAAGATTTGCATGCTGCGGGCGTTATAAATAGAAATTTTTTTTTACCGTATTCTCGTATTTTTACGGCCGCATTATCATAATAATAATAAAAATAATATGTAACGTACAAACCCACAAAACCGGACGGAGATATATCCACAGTGGAAGGAAATAAATATTAACGGAAACGGCAATAATAGTATTATAGTCAGTTGAAAATTATTTCAGTTTTTATTATTATTATAACGATATTCATTTTTTCTTCAATCCCCCGGTTAATTCGTTTGCGGGGACCTATACCTATATAGCCGACCATCAAGTGTGCGTGCGCTTGATCACATTGGTATGGTGGTGGTTGGAAAGGGGTGGGTCTGGGGTTGTAAGAACTTTATCGTTCAAAAACAATACTTTACGATGGCAACATAGTTACAGGGACAATAATATTATAACAGAAATGACGACAAAGATAATAATAATAATGATAATAACGGGTGGTGTTATTATCAGTAGTTGGTAAAGGTAAGCCTAAATTATATTATGTAGAAAATATGATTTATACCATTTTTATTTTCACATACGAAGAACCGCACAATAACACTGTTGTCACATACGTATTATTTGCAGCAACCTATTTCGCGTTTTCGTGTCAGTTGCACGCTACCCTAACCACTCTGTGAATTCACGGGTAAACAATAATTATAAAATATATTACAATACTGACATATGGCACACGAACATTGACGTATAAACAGCGAATCGTGCTTATTAATATTACTTTTAATTGTATAACATTATGATCTTTATTATTATTATTACTGTTGTTGTTTTTGTTGTTGGTTGTTATTGTTATTGTTGTCATTGCCGTCACCATTGTAATCAAAATTGAATTTTGAAAAAACATCGATAATCAGATTCCCGAGTCTTTAGACTATTGCATATAATAGTATAATACGATTACGCGAAAATTTACGTGAAAAAAATAAGACATACTTTTTTATAATAAAAAAACGAAAAAAAATCCACAACCTTCTTGACTTTAAATATAAGAAAAACATCCCATTCTGTATAATCTTACGTAAAAACACACATGTATTTGCGGATGCATATTCGATTTGTTCCTGGAAATTCACAGTCATTATTTACACTTATTTTCTATATTATTATTAAACATGCACAAACAGCAAGTTGTTTCAAAAATAAAAATGTGTATATTTATACATAAATCAAAAAAAAACTACTTGCGACTCTTTTCCTATTACTGCACTGCGAAAACTTTTTATGTTTCCACCGGTTAAACACGTTTAAGTAAATTACGTATTAAATCTGATGAATAAATCATTTTTTTTTCAATTGCTGTATTTAATAGATTATTTTGATTTTATCACCAGATTACTGTCGATAATTTTACTAAACAATGTTAACCCTTAAAACACGAAATAGATCGCATTAAGATTTTTCCTTGCTTCTCGTTGCATAATAAAATTTGAATTTATTATATGTTTTAGTTGAATCTTTCGTTTAATATTTAATAAAGATGCATATTAACAACAACAAAAATTTAAAACAAATTAGAAAAATTCGAACGTTATTTAAACTACCTATATAATATAAAATAAATGATGATAACATTGCAATATTATTAGAAAATATTTGCTATAATTTATAAAATTATAATAATATTTCAATAAGGATTACATTTATTTATGTTTATCCAGCAAAGGTATCGTAATAAAATAAGTGTAGCTTGTATGAAATCGAATCAATTGTATGAAACTACCCAGTCTATACACTGAATCACAGTGGTAAAATAATTTACGCTCACTGAACTTTTTCACAAATCTGAATAGTAAGATTTAATACAAATTCGCATAAAAAACTTTTAAACCAATATAATCTAACGAAATTGAGTCAATATTTTTAAAAATATCAAAAGCCACGTTAGACATAATATATACGATACAACGATTTCAGTTCAAAATAGTTTTCCGTTTTTAATCTGACACTTGACAAAACTTTAAGCTTACAACTTAAAGGGATTAAATTACATCTAAATCACCCATACGGTTCCCACTCGTTCGATAATAGATTCCCTTTTTTATTTTACAACCGACCACTTAGGTAATTATTTCCAATTGACAGATTTATCATCCAGAACATCATAACTATGCATACGACAACAATATTTTTAACCATAAAATGCATTAAAAGGTTGGGTCGCACGAAATCTATTAGTTTTGATGACCGAAGCGATGGTTGCAGAGGCCGAAGCTTAACAGTTAATAGCTTCGAATTGTGTTGTACCGTACGAGTAGTATATGCTTCATTAGCTTTTATTTACGTCCATTGAACAACGTTTGATAATCCAATAATATCGTTTAAAGTTTATCCTGACTTGGCTTATTAGTTATCAACTAACACGAAAATATATTTACTCGCAAATGAGAAATATTGGCAGGTAATACATTTTAGGTGTAACAAAATTAACGGCAAACCTTTCTCAGTTTTGACCGTTGCACGAGAGCTTCATGAAGGGGATTATTTGAAAGATGCTTCGATTGAGGGAATGCTACTGCAATACTCACTATACATTATAATAATATAGTTTGCTCCTATTTAAATGCTTACTATATATTTCTCATATTTATGATAGGACGATAAACCTCGATTTTCCCGATACATGTAACAATTTATAAGTGTTTCGTTGAGTTTTCCACGACTGAAAGGTAATTTACGATATCAATTCATCAAACACGTTAAATTCAAAAATTTTAAAATGATTCGAAATTGGTTTCATATACTATTACTGAATAAATTCGATTTATCATACTAGTGAATTACATAGGGATTTTTTGAACAACGATTTTAACATAAATATAAATCAGCAATAAAATATACAAATATATAATATGTATACTGTTTGATTTTTGTAAAATGTTTAAATAAGATGAATAAAAGTAACTTAAAGGTTAACTAAAAATTATGTTTTGATAATAATTACAAATTCTAAATTACGAATAAATTAAATAAATAAAAATGATTCTAAGCGGAAACGATCTATCAGCTTATATCATCAAGTGAAATGTTTATTTGATATAGAAAAAAATATAAATATAATAAAATATCAAAAGTTGTTGAAGAGAAATCATTATGTTATGGGTAAATATGGAGTGTTTTAAATATTAGAAGTTGAAATACTCATAAGAAAATAATTTGGCTTTTCGGAATAATTTTTTTTTCATGTAAAGGTTAAAAAAAAATTAAAAGCCTTATATTAAATTTTTGAATCTTAAGTATTAATATTAAATGTTGATGAATTTCTAATTACAAAATACTTAACTATTTTTTTTTTAATTTTTATGAATTTTATCAAAATTCTAAATTTAAACGCTTATGAAAAAATAATGTGATTACAGATTTTCGATATCTTTTAATTGAGAAGTTACAAACCTATGTTGAGCTTTGAATTAAATTTTCAAGCATTATTACCTAACAATTCATTTTTAATCAAGATTTATAATAAATAAAAATTTCTTGTGCTTATAAATAGTCAATATGTTTTGAAAATCGTATTGTAAATGTAAAACAATAATAAAAACACTTATTAAATATTTCAAATTTGTATCAATGGTCATTCGTTATTTCGTTTTTAAATCGATTTTATCAAAAATTGTATTTGCGTACAAATTCCAATTTTTCTTTAATTTTTTTGTTTGTTTTTTCCAATCATAAAAATTAGTATTAGGAAGTTTTTAAGTTTGAATTTTCTTAAGTACAAACTAGATCCAATTAATATCCAAAACTACCCACATTTTCGATAATCAAAGCATTTCATTGACAATTTATTGTGTACTCGTACACATAAAAAAAATAGATCATGATAAATTTAATACATCCATTGCTCCGTTTAGTATCTAAAATCACATATTTATTTTACATGTACTTCCAACAAAATGCGGCATTGTGTGCGTTGCTTACCCCGAATAATGTGTCATAGTAAGTTTTGAATGTAGCCAAACTAAACATTACGTTAGTAAAAATTTGAATACACGACAATAAACTATGAAAAATACGCGGTAAACACTATATTCTGTTTTTCATTTTCATCACAAACGCTCTTACGCACTAATGCTCCACAGCATCGGTATAATATAATACAATTTCAACAATAATTTGATATTTATTATATATAGATATGTAATATATCGCGTGTGTCGATATTTTAAAATTATTTCAAAACCTTTCGTGTTTTATAAATATCCACACAGTCAGTATAATATGGTTTTCGGAGTATTTATATCGAAATGAAATATTATTTTGTTCGATTAAAAAAAATATAAATATATGAGCGCACGGAATTTGAAACTCAACGAACCGTTAAAATCAATAAAACGATTATTGTTATACAACCGCAGTAAAGCTAATATTTGAAAACGAGAAAAAAATTGTAATATGCCTTTCTGCTTCATAGACTTTTGTCCTCACACATTTATCAACCATTTATGGTGTATCCTCAAAATATCGAGTTTAATATATTATATCATATAGTAGAAACAATAATTTACTATGATCTGTTTTTTATCAAATGCAGACAGAACACGTATATTATTGTGTATATCACTATTACATTATTCAATTGAAAATTAAATTTACTGTCGTCCATAATTTGGTGTTTTATAAATATGACAATTTACATCCCACACGAGACTTACTACCTTAATATTAAACTAGATCCTAATTTCTTACCATATTATTATTTGTAGGTATAAATGACAAGTAATTACATAATTTTAAATGTATATCTTGTACAGTAAAACTATATAATGCATGCAACAAAAGTTCAATAATGCACCATTTGTAATATAAAAATACATATATTTCCAAGTGTAGTTTTAGATTTGTTTAAAAACGAACATTCTGAAACAGACCATTTCGCAAAAGGATTTAATTACTTTTTGTTTTTTTTATAATTAATTTTAAGTTAAAAACAATTGTTTTTGTTTATCAATACCGGTTTTAAATTGCAATCAAAATACTTATCTACACACGTATAATACCTAATAAAGGTTAATTTTAATATAATTCTATTATTGAAAATTATCATTCAATGAAGAAATAATGTTTTTCTTTAGTGGTGCCAACAGCCGTTTTCTGTAACGTGCGATCATAGTATTAAAAAAAAAAAAATATATCAATAAATTCTTTTCAATCTCCTTCACTGACTCAAAAAATACAGAAGTAATCACGTAAAAAACAAATACTGCAGTAACAAAAAAAAATATTTTTTGCATAGTCTTAATAAAATTCTATTGTCTACAACGATTATCAGAAAAGTATTATATCATAAACAAAAAAAAACGTATTCGTCTAAACGGTTTTGATAGATAAATGTTTGAAATAATAATAATAGTTTGGTAAAATAAAAAATAATACTCTATATAATAATGACTATAAACGAGAAGTGCATTAGTTGCAATTTTAATAGCCTGGATAGGCAGGGTTGAATGTGCATATGACAAACGCACAAACACGAACACCCTCTGACCGTATAGCTTGCTGGTGATATTATGCTCCCTTGGACGATTTTGGTTTCTTTTGAAGCTAGCTTAGCATATATAATCTAACAGACCAAGTGCACTTGAAATGGATATTATTCCTGTCAAGGGAACGTAGTTGGATAGCTGCCAAATAATGTTTTTCGTTTGGACACACAAAGCGTTTCATCGAGAAAATGTAATATACATTCTGTACTGAACGGCCGTTAATAAATCACTGAACATTTACCAGCACTTTTTCTCATATTTAAATGGCATTTTAATGGACAGCGAAGAGAATTTTACGTCAAGAAGGTTTTTTTGGATATAATCCGATTTCAGGTAAAAAAAAAAAAATTAATTAACAAAAAAATGGCGATTTCCAGAACTGATTTAAGTTTGTACGTATAATACTGTTCATAATACAGTAATTATAGGTTAAGTGGTTAAAAATATGTTTTCAAAAATAATTTGATAAGCCGTACAATAGTTGAAACTATTTTTTTAAAACAAAATAACAATATGGTAGTGAATAATAGTTTTAAATTGCTTTGAAGTACCTAACACAAATTAATTGATTGTACTTACTATACTTATAAAAGTAAAAATCCATTTAATTACAATTTTATGTTGGTGCTTTATGACTTATATTGCCTTGATTTAAAAGTGATTTATCAAAAATATTAACTGTATTAAATATACATTTGGATAAAAGATTAATATACTCACTTGATATTGAAAGAAAATGTGGTGAAAAAAAATCAAACGGATAATTCGTCGGAAAGTTTGAACTTATCCCAACAGTTAAGAATCAGCAAAAGGAAAACGTGGTCAGAACTTACAAATGAAACAAATAATAGATAGGATAAGTTTAATTGATGGCCAAATAGTATAAACATAGTTTAAAAAAAAAACTTGGTGGAACAATAAATTAACAATATCAATGTTTCAGTAAAATAGTTCACAAAAAAAAAAAAAAAAATATCGACATTAAAATATCTTTATAACAGTTAACAATAAGGTAAAATACATTTTCTATAAAATACGTAGTCTCAATCAACCTTTAAATAATAGTTTTTAACGTATAATGTTACAATGTTCGAATCACATAATAACAAACATTTTATAATTTATGTGTGGCATCGTAATAACTTCCCGGGTATTTGATTCAAGAATTATCTATAAACTACATAACAATAATGATCATATTATTATTATAATAAATAGTATTGACAATACAAATCTGAGGAAGGTAATAATATTATTAATATGCAAAGAGTTTATGAAATTAATATGACATTTAAGTTGACTCTTTTGCTGTAATTACTGAGAAAATCTAATTTTGCTACAGGATTTTCACGAAGGCAGCGTCAGCAAGTAAGCAAGTTACATCATATACTATAATTTAATGTCAACAGTGCGCTACTCAACACGGTGATAATAAATAGGTATGCTGTGATATAAATTATTTTTAATGGGCGCATTAAGTTTTTATAGAACTGTTATGAAACGTGTATTACTTTGTTTACATTGATTATGAAAAATGAAAAAAAAATTACCGTGTAATGTATATTTTGATTGATGAATATACGATGCATAAAAATGTATATTAATTTTAAATTTTAACAAAACAATCTGCACAGTAATCTGATTCAGTCTCAAAGTTATTCAAAGCGATGTTCTTTATATACAGACAGAAAAAACTCATTTTCCTTTAATGTTATAGAACAATTAAAACTAAATTATTATTTTTTTGTGAAGTTTATACTAAAATCCTACATAGTACCTACATATTTTAAGTTTTGTTTCTCCTGTAAAACCATTAACAATTAAAAACAAAAATACATAAAATATACAACACAATTATTCTATTCAGGTTTACTTGTAACGAAGTGTATCCATTATACTTTGTATTCAAAAGGCGATATTCATTTAAAAATACTTACATGCGTTATTTATTTCGGTATCTTACGAAGGAAATAAGTTTCTCAATCAGTATTACCTTTTAAGTCATTCTCTTAGAAAAATTACTCAATATTTTTATATATTTATGTGTGTTGTAGTATGTCGACGACGACGTATACGAATTATAGCCATCCAAAATGATGGATCTCGAAATCCGATATGGGATAATCGTGGAGCTCGAACGAGATTGGACAGATTAAAAAATTCCATAGAGATTTGCGTGGTAATGGTGTAGGCGTAGAAGTGGTGACGAGGGTGTGTGTATGTGTGTGTGTGTGTGTGTTAGTGGTGAAGAGGGAATGAAAGTGGTAGTAGTGATGGTATTTGGATGCAAAAAGAATGTGGCGGGAGAGGTTAGTGGAGCAGAGAAAAACCGTGAAATATGGCCGTGCACGGTTTATTGGATTGACCGGAATGAGAGAGACGCGGGGTCATCCATCACCCAGAACAGTCTCCTCCATTTCCCGTACTCCCAGTATATTTATATGTATGTATACAATATATATATATATATAGAGAGAGAGGGGTAAAAAGAGAGAGAGAGAGCACAGAGAGGGTGAAAATATTAAACTCGTGGAAATATAATATAAAAACACGGGATCGCGGATGAGCAGGGTAGTGAGAGATAGTGACGAAGAGAAAGAGAGAGAGTAAAATTTTGAGAGAAAAGTTTAACTTTCATTAATGCATATATATATATTTAGTACATATAGGTATAATAATAATTTATTTATTATAGGTGTACTTATATAATACTTTATTCGTGACAATATAATATCTCCGTGGCCAAATAAATTTTGGTTTCGACGAAACGTCTATATGACAAGCAATATATTTTAAGTCAGGCCTTGGTGCAGAAAAACCTATCATTGAAACTTAAACTACTGGTAAATTTTGTGAAACAAATTTTAAGTTTAGTTTTCGGGTTCAATATTTTTCCTTCCTTAAGATTCGCTCTCGGAACTGTTATACTTCTTGCCGGAGGCTTTTAACCACCGTGTGAAATTTTTTTTATTTTGACGTAGGGAGTCACATCAAATATTCTCCATCGTAATTCAATCGCTAGAGATACGAAGCATGTGAGTGAGGGGTAAATGATAGAAAAGTGTTGAAGAGAGAGATAGAGTGAGATTGAATGGTTAAGAGACGGAAAAAGAGACGGAGTGGGGGGGGTCTCATAGTATTAGCATCGAAGGGGATCACATTCGTCGCATAATGGTGTTTTTCATCCCGCACGACTTTTATGGTTTATTTAAATTTTCCACTTCACCCTAAACCATAGTTTTATTTTTTTTCGTTCGTATTTTACATAAAATAGAAAATAAACAAAGTTTGTTTTAAAAATCACTTTGATGAACGCACATTAAAACGCAAACATTACTACAGGGGTCTTCTGTCGTCCCAGCTTATATTAGGTATATGCAATTTTTACGACCGCCGCAACGCAAACATCGATTACCAAAACCGCGGGGAAAAAGATACGAGAACACTTTTTTTTTTTTCATTATAATGATACTATTCTTACTCGCATAAAATAATATCAACCTTGTAACTATCCACAATATCATACGAAATACATGCATTTGGTTGTAAAGTGAATGTATCGTTAATTTGAGTTTTATTTAATTCATTTTTAAGATAATATTTATTTTTATATATATATATGTATATGATATGTAATAAACTTAAAATAAAAGTTGAAATTCTCAACTACACTAATATCGTAACACTAACTGTAATTTTTCAACCATATCTTTTTTTTTCATTTAGTATTATGTATTAATACATTTTTGTTTGGTTAATTTGTTATTATATCAATATCTAGACTAACAATGTTTATTTAAATATTTTTGACATATTTTTTTTGTTAACTACTGTTAAATTTGATGTAATTCATGAAATAGGTCATTATTAGATACTATTATAGTATTATGTATACAATACTATAACATACTTTTATGTTTACTACGGATATTATTCATGTTATACTCTATGTATTAGGTAATATCGTTTATTTTTTTACTAATGATACAACTATTTATTTTTGACGATTTTTATTAACATTATTGTTGAAACTTTTTATTATTAATGGTAACGACACAATAATGGATAGTTTTTATTTATACCGTCACTTTTCAATATAAAATACTATTATTGAATACTGTTACGGTCATAACAAAGTATCATAATATATAATTTAAATGAATAGACCTACTAATATAATTTACCTTAACATTGTTTTAGAGTATAATAGAATAAACAAATTCCTTAGAATATATAAGCCATGCTTGAACTTTATAAACAGTCTTTGGAAACAAAGCGTGTTTATTTATATTATAAATTTTATAATATTCATTTCAACTGACCTTGAGGAGGTTGAGCAGTTTTAAAGAATTTCAAATATGTATAGGAATTTAATTGTCTGTAAATTTTAGATGATTGAATTACTAATTGGCCATTGGCAACGCAGTGGTGCTAAAGTTTCACTTTAATGTCGTTAATGTCAATATACTGTGTAACGTACTATAAATGTTCCAAATAATTAAAAGTGAAAAAACGAATAAAATCTTTTATCGGAGACTCAATTGTCGATAGTTCAATAAAAAACGTGACACTTTACTTTTGTGAACTGATGACGATTGACAGGAAAGAAACCCTCTAAAAGGAAATATAAAATAAACTTTACGTTTCCTAATGACGCATTTCTGAGTTTCAAGTATAATGATTCAAAATGTACAAACGTTTATCGGATTTAGATTTTTTTTTCAATCTGAATAATTTAATAATAAAGTATAAGGTATATAGTTGGACTTTTATGCATACAAAGTTATTGTAATTTATTTTTTGATAAGCGTCATTATTTACGTCCTTAGCATAATATCCTTCTTTGCCATCGATTTATTCGATAATAACGTATTTTAAATTTTATACTAATTGTATAATGTGTATTAAATGTTCATGTTTTATTATGTCCACAAATTATGCAAAAGTCACCCTCAAATTTTCGAGTAAAGATATTTATACTCTGTGATTAGTTTTTTCGAAACCTTGAATTATAATTATGTTTACTCAATTAAAAATTTATCTTCCGATTGATGTTTAAAATAAGTCTTTAATAATATTTTTAAATAATTAGTTATTTTAAATAAATTTATTTTTAAATCACAATATATTTATAGCTGTAAAGACGAATACTAAATTAAAAACATTCTTATAATAGTATGTTCAGTACATTTTTATAATTATAAAAATAATGTAGCTAGGCCAATAAAATTCGAAGTTAAAAGTTATGGCTATTGAAAAGTCACTTAGACTTAGCATTTTACTGGTGAATAAATGGTAAAATAATTGCAGGTCAAGCGTAAAAATGAAGTGTTCACGTGTGAGTGTGTAGTTTATTACCTATAAAACTGTAATAATAAATATAAATGTATTTTTGAACCATACGAACAAAACAATTCTACGAGTAGATAATAAATAATAATTAATAATTAATAGCTATGAGATGGCCGAACAAATAATAATATTATTACACAGGAACGTTGTGTATCTATTTTGCCTATCTAAGCTGCCGTTTTATAAGAATTTCAATTTCACTTTGAAATACATTGAATATAATTTTTCAAAAAAAAAAGGAAAATAAACCATTAAATTAAGAATTATATTATGCATGAAAATAAAATTATGTAGAAACTCACCTGAATAAATTCAACTGAAAGTTAAAATTTAGTACATGTTTTTGTCAACACCATATATGAAATCTGAAACAAATAATAAAAACTTGTAAAAAATAGGTAAAACTTATTTAATAAAAACAGGTAAGTTCTTTTACAAATAATATTAAATAACAAGAATAGCTGCTGACGGCAAGGCTAACTATAAATATAACAAATAAATGTTTGACGCCAGTGGTTTGTTAGAATTTTTGCAGTTCACGTACGATTTTTTATGAATGCCACGCAGAAAAAAGAAAAGTAAATAAAATATACGACCAAAGGAGAGGACGGATAAAAACGATTATGCCTATTGTGAGACTTGAATGTACACAATACGGTCAAGAAGTTTACCGCATTTCCAGCTCAATGGCATTTGGTCTTTTTTTGTCCATCCACATTTTAAAGTTTTGATACGACAACGTTGTGACGATCGAAATTTGTATTTAACGATTTTCTTTTCTCGAATTAATGCAAAAAACCCCATATACCTGTGGTTTTTTTATATGGGTTAACCTATTGAAAATACAGAAAAATCAATTGTAGTTCTTACAATTAAAGAGCTAAATGGGAAGCTTATTGAAAAGAAATATAAAAAAAAAAAAATTTCTCTTCGTGATATTTTTATGTAAATTCCCTAAATTCTACAGATTTATACATTTATATTATATGTATTTTTTTTCAGATAGGTAGTTGAATATAAATTTAACTTGCATTATATTTTGTTTCAAGAAGAATACCATAATATGACAATAATATTAGTCTTGATCGGTTGAATTTCGAGCAACTATATAATAACATAATATAATACAGTAATGTTAACACCTCATCAACAGAAATCTTATCCCAAAGGATTCTACATACGATACAATGCGTGTAAAGTTAATTTTATTTATAATGCGCACTCCATATACTAAGGGTATTTCCCTAGTGGCCGTTATAAACGACGAGATACTTAAAAAAAAAAACTATAAGAAAAACAAATGATAGTCAGTACCTTATTACTATAGTCAGAGACAAGAGTATTTTAACATGATTAAATTTTACGTATATCTACAACAACAAATTAAAATATAACGAATGGAAATATAATATAGTAAATATAAGGGACAATATAATTAATTTAGAAATATTTTCTAGCATAAAAACGTGCACACGCAATTGGGAATTGCATTTCCAAAGAACGTGTAGTCGTTTTTCATGCTCATGAGGGATTTGCGTTTTTTAACCAATCATAACGAAATAAAAGTTTCAGCAACCTAACAAGTTGAGAAAAAAAGTATTATCATAATATTCAGAGAATTAAGTTAAAAGCGTGTTACTTTTTCAACGAAAACATCCATTTAGCTTACATTATTTATGCAGATAATTTATTCAGCTGTTCAAATAAGTTTGTAAAGTTTTAACAACTCGATGTAAAAATAAAAAGAGGAAATAAAAGAAAATCACGCTACGCAGACCTTAAAAGGATTTTACTGCACACCTTTGGCCGTGTGCGAAAATATTATAATCTAACCGTTTTCTTTATTATTATTATTATTTTTTTTTTTTTACCAATGTATGTGCAGTAATAATTTTGTGTGGATACATCATTACCACTGATTCTTTGTTTTGAAATTTTAATCCATGTAATACGAATTGAATAATGCTTTTTCAATATTTATCGAATTAGCATTATGCAAAGTGTTTCACTGATTGTATCCCATGCAGTTGTGCATAATTTAATAAATAGGTGCGCAACGTGGATGATTTTATATCTAATGAGTTATCTCGAGTATGTTTCGCAGTAGTAGACATTTACAAATCTATTATTTTGTATACACACGGTTATATAAGTTATGATATATAGATATATAATTTGTTCTACATTATTATTATTTATTTTTCGTGATATACATACACATTGATTCAGCATTACGTATACAATTTAAATTAATTATTTCAGCTGTACGTGAAATACGTAAAAAAAACCAAACAGTAAAATCTCTTCTTGTTTAATTAAAAACAAATAAGTCGCAATAAAAACAACTTTGTGATCGACCTTTTACTTGTAAGTTCACCAGCCTTTCTTCTTATTTTTAAATTGCTTCTACTTGGCAAACTAATTTTTATAGTAGGTTTCACTTGAATAAATTAATATTTTAAACACATTTCTGTTTGGGCTTAATTATTTTAGACTCTGAGTATAAAAATTTTGGTTTTACAATTATGTGTTTTTTTCTGTAGACGAGAAACATTAATTAGGCTTTAATCTTCAACTTTGAGGTTGGTTACCGGTAGTAAATCGTATCTATATGGTAATTTAGAGGAGGGGTATAATGTAAAAAATCAATATTTCTTAAAAAATAAAGAATAACATACAATTAAGAATATTTAGGTATCCATTTTTTTAAAAATTAATTTAATTTGTTTGTTAAAATCACAAAATAGATAAATTATTTAGACATTTGAAATTGTATACAATATTCTGCTTAACTTTTTTTAACGACAATACAAATATACCGAAACTACATATTATGCACAATTTATTAAATTATCCCATTTTTCTAAAATTAACCTGGAATCTATGTACAAATTATGTTCACTCTTGTAATTGAAAAATATAAATAACCTTGACTATTTACAACGATTTAAGGTATACTAAATAGTAAATATTATTTTGTATTATAATGTACACGAATTTACTACTTCATTATTTATTTTAATTAATACGAGTAACGACTGAATAAAAATTCAACAATTCATGCATGATTCCTGTTTTATTTTGACTTTGGAAATAAACCATTGAATAAAAATATATACCAGTGTGTTAACGAGCAATATGTGTTGAATAAAAATTAATTATAAATTGTATACGCACGAGGAATAGAAAATAAGGGGTTTTGTACTTATGATAATGATAATTTTTTTAAAGCAGAAATTATACAAATTAACATGATGAATAAAACTTTTATATACAAAACTTTGTACATTAAGATTATTTTAATTATAATTATTTAATGTCAAAAAAAATTAAATGTATAATAGTTATGTACTTTTCTTTTAATTTGAAACTTTTGGATATTTTTTCTTTATCCTTAAAATTCATATAAAACCTGTATCTTTCTCGATTTCAATTTTGTGAAGTATCGTATCGAAATCTATTGGTAAAAGGCTTTAAATAGGTCATATACTCGTATAAGACAGGATGAGTTGTTAGAAACCTCAGGTGGTCATCAATTTTAAACCTTAATGTTAAGAGTGACTTAATAGTGATAAACTATGTCATCCGTACCATGTTAACTTTCAAAAGCGTTTATCAAATTTCAGACATTTTTCACAGGACATTTTGAAACTAATACACACGTTTTATCGCAATGAAAAAATGAAATCCAATATATTTAGAAGCGTTTTACTTAGTGATAACTTGGTAGTATTTATTTTCATTAAAATCAATAAAAAAAAACATATAATATATATTATAGTGCTGAGATTACATATTTTAAGGGAGTTCCAAGAAAATAAATGAATAAACAGAAATCAGAGTTTTGATTAATTGACAGGTAAGTAACGATCGTTTCCACTAAGAGAGACAGATAAAAATTAGGAAGAGACACAGAGTATCCTTGGTAGGTAATCTATCCGTTTAAATGGTCCAAAAGCTCATTATTGATTTAAATAAAATAAAATAATAAAATAAACGAAAAGTATGCCATAAATGCATTTTTCAAAGAGAACCTAGTCAGGATGCGGATCAAATGATAAAGCAGCTTATATTACAGTGGCTTCAACAGTGTAGCTATTAGAGCTTGACTGCAATGGCGAGAGGAGGGACGAACGGATGGTTTAAAAACGCGGGCAAGGATGACAAGATAAGCCGAGTCGAGAGAACGAAATAGACGGAAAACGTATACAGATAGGAATGGAGTTGAATAATAATATTAAAAAGAGAAGAGTTTATAATAAAGTAGTATATGTATAGAAAAAATAAAAATATGTACAACGAGGCCATCCATCATTTCATGGCCAAACCAGTAAAAACAAAATGATAAGCCAAACTCGTGAGGGTGTACAAATAATAATAATAATAATAATAAAAACAAAATAAATAAAAAATTTTCCCCCGTGATATGCAGCCATAAAATAATTGCAACACCACGTCATGCCATCGGTCAAAACGTTGCAGTTTTAACGGTTCATTAGAGCAGTCGCCCGTCTCCAATCAATGCTCGTTCATTATGTTGTCGGACAATGTGTGCGTGTGAGTGTTTTTACCGACCCCTACTAGAGAATTCGTGACGAGGTAATACGTTAATTTTTTTTTTTTACAACAACATTTTCCCGACGCGTTTGCTAACCGTTTTGTTCGTAACGTAATCACCCATGTGTGTGTATGTGTGTTTGTTTACGATACAAATTGCCCGTCTCGTTTTATACACGAAAATCCTTTGTGTGCACGGAGGTAGAAAAAAAAATTACTAAGCACTGCGTGTGACAAATACACCCATCGACAAAAAGGTTGTTCGGAGGGGGTGACAGTATAGACCTATGTGCCACGCAAATTTGTTCTGTTTTTTTTTTATCATTACTACACGCGTTTACAGACATTATTTCCCCCGGCGACCGACCGATTTTAAAGTTTATTAACGAGTTTCTGTCGCGCGTATGTACATTATTTGTGAAAATTATTTGATTGCAAAGTTAGTTGTATTGGCCAAGACAATTTTAGTTGGAAAAGTATTTGTCTCGAACTTTCTGATTTACGACTCTAGGCCAATTTCCACAGAATTTGGAGAGCGCGAGCTTTGAGTAGAACCCACCCACCGCGTAAACCGTAGTTTCCAAACAAATATTGATCTAAAGTTGCAAAATATTAGATTTCCACTCTTAAGGTTTTAGTTATTATTTTATTTTTTTATGTGCACATATATACGAGTATGCACATAAAAAGTGGAAGAAAACCCTCTTCTATGTAAGTGCACTGTTCTGTTTTATTCACTTATTTGTTTCTATCAGAAATAAAACTTTGTTGCGCTTTACCATTCTAAAAAATAAAATTGTCGTTTTTGTACAGATAAGATTTTTTTGTCTTATGAAACTTAACTAACCTAACTATTTTTACACCAGTTTATTTTTTTACTATTATTAATATTATACTATATTAATACTCTTGAAATATTTTCCACCTGTAAATATACAACTATTTACAACTAACTTATTTTTGTCAACTCGTTTTTTCCCTTAGTATAATGAATAATGTGTACTGCAATATGCTAATGAAAAGTCTACTAAACTCTGATTTTATGAAACCTAAATAAAATAAAAACGATCGAGTACAAATTACAAAAAATTTAATTTTAAATCTCTTAATATACATATTTTTTTTATATACGTATTTAACTGTTTACTTCAATAAATGAATTGTACTTTTTATACTATATTTTTATTTATTTTTCGGCTGAATTTTCATTTACAATTAATAATATATTATTGTACGAACGCAAACATTTCATTATTATTATTATTATTATTATGTATTAAATCGATGAGATATTCATTAAAATTAATAGATACTTTAAAGTTTGAACTTTTGCTATGGTATTGACAAGGTATATTGTGTATAGACGACACAAAATTATTACAATAAAGTTTTGGTGCGTTTTAATGCACTAATAAACAACGTTATGACACAAACTACGCGCTTACAACAACGTTAGTTATTATCGAACGACCGTGTACAAAATGTCAGCAGTTGAAATTTCACAAACGCAAATCTTATTGTTTAAAACATATTTTTAACAATACATTCAACGGAAAAAACGGTACAATAAACGACATGAATGCGCATCAAACTCCACATTACTGTAGTTGTCTGTTCATCGAGCGATATTTGTCACGCGTTATACGCCCGTCAGTCCTTATAATATCACCCAGGTACACTTATTTAATATATATATATAACATCGTCAACATTCTATAATAATAATATAATTTCGTTGCTATGAAACTTATATCGAACTGATAATGGATAACCGCGTGTAAAATTCGAAAAGGCGTCTTGCGAGCTTACATAATGTGCGTATTGTACGTCGAAGTTGGTTTAAATTCACACCGATTAACATAAACACATATGAGTGCTATGTATTATATATAGTGGTGCTCGAAGGCCGTGCGGTAAATCCGACGTGACGTTTGTGAAAGGGTATTGGTTTCGCGCGACGGGTCGAGGTAAAACAATATATATGATTCACGAGAGCATTCGGCTAATATATAATATTCTCCGTTACGCCCCCTCCGCAGTGTACGGGTGTTTAACAATATATACATGCACGTACACGCAGACATGCAGTATGTGACTACATTATACTATGTTAACGGAGACGGTTGTTTTGGACTTTTTTATTTTTTTAAACTTGTTTTATAGTTTAATGTAGCGGCCGTACGTTTTCGAAACGATATGATATTATGATATTAAGACACGTGTATCAGATTATGTTACACGTACTTGCTTATTATATAAGTAATAACGCCTATTTGAAATTTTTGTTGGTACACAAAGAAAAAATGTTGACGAAAATTTTTCGATAACAATTTTGTAGGTACCTATATGCATCCTTATTTATCTTAGTTCCACAACGTTGCTGGAATTTTTTCATTTTTGGAATTTGTCTTCGAAGCTTGAGTATTAATAGAAGCCTCTCATTTTCCTACATCATTTTAAAATATAATATCATCATTATTATCAACATCATATAAAAACCCGGTGAAATTTAACACGTATAATACAATTCTTCCAATTACTAAGATATTTCTATAGAAGAATATAACTAAGCGTAATGAAATTAACTGTCTACTCATGATTTGTGAAATACAAAATATTACATCGTAGAGGGAAGTCGGTCGAAATGCGATCGGTTCACCCTACGATATAGCATGTTGCGGACAATGGGCATAATAATATATAATAGACAACCCGGGCAACAAGCCGTGTTCTCTCTGTGCTAAGATGTATCGTCTTATTTTCGTACGTTTTCACTATTCTACGACGACATGGACGAACAAGCGGAGTGGTACGATCCGTGTAAGGGTTGAAAACCACGAAGATTCTATACAAAGACGATCCGTAGAAGTGACTTAAAGTAAGTCTTGTATACTCTCACAGATAATACGGAGTGTGCGTAATGTGTATTTAATACGGGAGGACACGATATGGTGGGTGATAATAATATAATGTATATAATCTTCTATAGCAGTGGCGACGGTCGTCGTCTTTCATTTGTATTAAGTGTTAAGAGAGTGAGACGATCGATAAGTCAACTAGCCAAGTGTGTGTGTGTGTATGTGTGGCGGTTTTCATCGTGTAAAGTCGTCGGTGGTTTAGGGAGCAGTATTGCTGCGGCAGAGAGTGAATTTGCAAAGTCAACAGGATCAGTGTGCGTTTCGTGGAAACTCGCAATAGGTTTTTTTTCGGTTTTCGATATGCGTTCCTGCAGAATGCAGTTCCCCTTCCCATTGTTTGACTTTCGGTTTATTTATTTTTTCCGCACACGTATTGTTTATTCACACAAGCGCGCGCCCACGTGCATATTATACGTCATACGAGTACTTACCCACCCGGCAATGTCTATCGAGAAATGTAATAAACTAAAAATTTAAGTAATCGTGGCAATAACCCTAAAGTTTGCATCGCTCAAGTATTCTCCGAAATCGATTGTTAACTTTGTTGTTGCGCATCTGATATATTATAATATACTATACAATTGAAAAAAGTTTTATGTAGAGGAGTGGTCTCGATGTGTTGTTTTTCAATACGTAAACGGAAATATATTGAACGACTGTTGCGTTATAAATCGTTTTCAATTTTTGTGAATCAAAACAAAAAATATTATTTTCTAAATAATTAATTATTACAAATATCTTCAAATGTTTTTAATTAAATTATTAAGCCAAAACCGTTATTAAATACGATGGAACTTAAATTTAACGAAAAATATAAAGCCAAAATGTCAATATGGTAAAAACTAATGTCATATATGATGTAGATTATTATTTATTTATATAAGCCTAAGAGTTAAATGATTGAAAGTACATCGATAAATTATTTAAAAACAACAAAATTAGATTATACACAAAGCATGAATGTTTAGTTTGTTCATGTACTTAATTAAAGTATTACTAAAATAATTAAACCGGAATTAACAATATTGAATATTTATGTTGACTTTTAGGGAAAAATAATAACTATAAACGATAAATCACTACGTAAAAATATTTAATTAAATATTATTTAGTCATTCAAGTGTAACGATATTGAATACCCTGTAAACTTCATCTTCGACGATTTCGTTTAAAAAGATTGAACAAATTGAAAGTATACTTACTCAAGTGTTCATTAAAATCCATCAAGAGGTTCAAATAAAACGTCATCAGTTAAAATGTTGCTTAATAAAGAGATCATAAAATATTACTATGAACAATAGCTAGTCATTTAGCATACAATATGTTTGTTTAGGAATAATTTTGTTGAAATCTGATGGTTTAGGTTTTGTATTAAAAACTCACACGTACAATAATAACATTATAATTACCGTAATCAGGAAACTATATAGGTGAGGTAGGGTTAACGTCACGTAATTTGCATGTGGTCGGTCACAATGGTCAACGGCAAAATTAAATTTAAATATGACTAAAAGAAACAAAAGTTTTTGATTCTCTGGTGTACTTGACAAATTATGTTTAATAAATTAGCATACATTTCCCTCTAATATATTTATATATTATGTTACTGTTTTACATAGATTTATTTTTTTTTTTTTACCGACGGAAATGCATTTTATAAACGTAATCGGATTAAGAAAAAATATATTTAAAATTTTTTTAATTCATAATATTTCTAGCGGTGGTAATCAATAACTATATTATTGTGTTATTATTTGAAGTGGAAATTAATTTTACATAGTTGGAAACTACGTCGTAATTAGTATGTTTGGTAACTAAAACTCGACGGTCACTTTATATTATGAAAAAACTAAACTGTCAAGACTTTATCAAAAACACACACAAGACACATTCGTATTACAATGTATGTCATGTTTAATTCAATAAAGGTAAAAAATACTAAATTTTTTTTTGTTGCCAGTATATCATATTATCAAACACATTGAGTATGTATGGTACTATCAAATTACATTGATACTTTTACCAAGATAAGATATTTTATTTTAACTTCTATATATATAATAAGTTTTTTTTGTTCTTAACGTCAATAAATTCATTAATTGTTCTATAATAGATTAAGGCTTTAAGCCAATGCTATTAAAGGAGTAATGCATGTATGTTCGTATAATAAAGTATCAAGTAAATAATAAGCATGTATTTTCATGACCAGCTTCTTAAATTAAACGACATCTGTGTCGCAAGAATGCAAAAATAAACGGGGTACCGATAACACCATTTAACCACAGAAATAGAACCCCATATATTTTTATGTTGGAATTAATTATCACGAATTTAGCATTATTTCACGTGATTATTTCTAAAATGTGTACAATATTAGAAAACAAATGTATGAATAATTCTTTTTTATGATAATAGAACTTTACAATAGAAGTGGATGATTATAGACAATAAACTATAAATTATAATAGGTAGATACATATCACTAATTAATATTTATGATATATACAATATCTTTCGTGCTTAATAAATTCATTATATCACTATAATATACAACAATCACAAAAAAAATTAATTAATTAATTAACTATTTTTTTCTTTACACATTTCCATTTATTTTTTTGGCTCAAATATAAATAGTTACAAATAAAAATAATGTTAAATTAATAATATTTCGATTAGATTAAGTTTCGTTAAGATAATACAGCATTAAAAACTTGACATTAATCTAAAAATTTTATTTTCGGCCTATACTTGTAACATAAAAAGCTTTTCGAGGAATAGTTGTATGACCCGTGTCTTTTATTCGATTAAAAAACTTTTCTGTAAAATGTTTGGGTTTGTAATTATTTTTTTATCGCATTATTTTATTTTAAACTTTTAAACTAATACATTTTCATGTCTCGTGGTATAATGCGTTGTAGCTATTCATGTGTACTAAAAACCCAAACAGAATAAATAAAAAAAAAATGATATACAACTATTGAGTTGCAGTAAAAATTTGCATTTAAAACGTGAAAATGTGTCTTCTGTTTTACCACCAGACAGTTTTCTGTTTAACCGTAAACGATGACAATGAAAGCGAATTAATGACACAAGACCTGTTTTGACACATAACATTGTAAATCCGGAGATTAAAATTTTCCAGGATTAAAAAACTCGTCATACCGGACACATAAAAAAACTGACAAGTATCTCGAGCAAGGTTAGTAAATGATTCGAAAACAAAAAAAAGAAACACCGGATACAAGACAAGCTAAGCTTTGACCGTTCAAAAGAAAAACGTCGTGAATAGAATAACAAGAACAACACTATTTGGTTTTACGATTGAAATCGTGGTGTTTAATGATTTGTTTTCTTTAGTTGTGCGAAACTTGTAAGCGACAATAATAATAATTGTTGATTTAGTTTTTCATTCTACGTGAAAATATGGGTTTGTTTACAATATTTGTCGATATCGTATAATTATTTTAATTTTGTTTGTCAATTTATTTTATCTAAATGTATTTGTTATGAACTACTTTACTATCAGTAAACTTAATGTTTCGAAAACAATTTTAGCTAAACCAATTCACTAATTATTATATCAATAACCATTTCGATGATCAATTTTATATTTTCGTATACAAAATTAATAAAAACAAATACTTCAAAATAAAGCTATGGGATTGTCAAGACAAAATGTAAGAGCTAAGACGTATTACATTTTTAATAATTTGATTTTTCCTAACCAGCTCAAGATACGGAAAAGTATTTCAATTAAAATATGTAAAATATAATAAAACTAATCTAATTTAAACCCGCAAATAACATTATTATTTTCTTTACACTTCGCGTAGAGTATAATAAAACTAAACATGTATACTTAAGTATTTTAGTTATATAATTTTATTTTGCAGTGGTTTGTTCAAAATGTATTTAAAAAGTAATTAATATTGTTCGTTAATTAAATTAAGCACAGAAACTAATTAATATAGAATTGGGAAAAATAAAAATGATCATAATAAGCTCTAAAAAGTTTTAGTTCCTAAAACTTTTAACACGTCTGATGGAAACAAATCGACAATGAGATTTTTATATTTAAAAATTAAAAAACAATAATAATAATAATAATATTTTCTTGAATTCAGTCGTAGGTACCTACACTGGAAAAAAAGCCCATGCGGACTTGAAACACACGCCAGGCTGCAGTGCGTTATTATGTGTGTATTTTATTTAGCCATCTTTTACGGCTCGTCCACTCGTTAAACGTATTTTTCCTTACTGATTTATATACTATGCATAAATATACGATGTACATATTAATATAGTACTCACACAACGTTTACAATGGTATCGTAGTTGTAATATCATATGACTTTGACAGTTAACACTTCTCACGTGCACTGACGGGGCATGTTTTGTGCGCGAGTGCAGTCACGTGCACCACGTGACAATAATAAACAGTAATTGGCAAAGTTACACAGGTGCAGAGTCTGTGTTGGCAGTGGATATGAAACATCATATTAAATTGCATAAATACTATTATAATACTATATTAAGTTCTACGTATTACGGTATATCGTCTCAGAGTAACCAGAAACACACATTCTATCGAGCACTACACGTGTAATTCATATGGTTTAAATAAGCATTTAATGATTAAACATAAAATATATAAAATAAAATCATTAATAATATGTATAATTTTATTTTGATTTTGATGAATCATTTAACTTAAAAACAATTTTAATCAAATATATCATAAAAAATAATTTTTAAATAAATACCATTGAGCTACATTTAAATATATCATGTTTATTTGACTCGTGTATAGATGAACGGATTGATTTTTCATTTTCAATCTAGACATAATATGAATATTGATTCGAGATTGCTAAATTTTAATATAATTGAAGATACATTTTATAATTTTCAACAATTTTATTATAGTTATTACTTTATTATTTTTCTACTTGTTTATGTGTCCCAGCTAACGTAAATATATGTTATATATATATATACTAATTTATGTCATATTTGTATAAAAAACCTACTGCATTATTAATATATTCAATCATTATTAATACTTTTTTAACTTGTATTTTTAACCAACCAGTTATAACGCATTTTTTTCCAGTTAGTTTGAAGAAATATTAACAATTTAATTGATGATCACATACCTGTCTGTATCTTTGTTTATTTCATATCCTCGTAAGAATATCATTGTATAAAAATGCAAAAATACTAAAATACTCAAAAAGTTATCACAAGTTACTAAAGTAATTTAAACCTAGGCTAATGAAAATACTAGTATAAGTAGTTAATGAATACTTTAGTTTTTAGAAACGAAATAAGACGTTATAAAATAAAATAATAGTACTTTTGGTATCATAAATCGGGTTATTAACAAGATTGTTGATAGTAAAATAGTATAACTAACTTAACCATTGTTATGAGGAGGTTATAATAATAGAGATCGTAGAAAATTTTGTTTTTCTGCGATAAACCATTCTTAAAGACAGTGTGGAAGGGTCATAGATAATAAAATATTTTTACCAGTGTTGACTATACAAAAATAGTTCTCATATTTTTCCGCCATTCTAGCCGCACTGAATCAAAAATATATGTATTATAATGATGATAATTTTTACAGGTAAATGTGTTAAATAAGTTTAATTTTTTCAACTAAAGTGGTTTATTTTTTATTTTTCTGTACTATCGTTTCCACGTGTACGAACTACTGATATCAAAAACTCAATTTTATATTTCATTAAGTACGTAATAGGCCATGCTGTGTTTATCTAAATTATAATATCGACCAAGTTGGTAAGTGAATTGTAATCCTAAATAAAGTATACCAATCCTAAAAATGTATAAACAAAAAAAAAAAAAAACAATGATAGTTACGTTTTGAGAAACATCATAATATAAAGTTAAGAAACTGTTTTAAAAAGTATAAGTGCCAGTGGCGTGTTTAGGGGGTGGGCCTGGTAGGCAAGTGCCCACCCACATTTTTATACAAGTACTAGACTAATATAAGTTCGATGCTCAATGAAAAATGAAAATATGATTTATAATAAGAAAAAAATTAGTTTTGATTAGATTAGGTACTTCAATAAAAATGAAAGCTTTGAATATTTAAAGAGTATGTTTTAATAAAAGGTAAACTACCATTTATTATAAAAATATCAAAATTAGTCATTTAGAATAAAAATACTAAAACTTAAATAGATAAAATTATAATATGAGGAGGGAATAAAACTATTCTGAACTTAACATTTGTGGCCCATCCACAAAAAAAATTCTGGACACGCCACTGTGTCAGACACAATAACATATTGTTATCACGATAGCATGTGTTTTAAGGATACCGAATAGCGAATTGAAATAAAAACTGATACGATACGGAGCCGCTCTTACGGGGAGGTCATACGTCATTAGGACGTTATTATAGGGGGTGGGTTGCAGTTTAGCAGACGTATGACTTTTGCCCTCCGCACCAACCAAACACACACACACACACACACGTAAACAACGACCGGAGTCCCGCGCGATTTCAGCCACCGTCGACGGCCGAGACTTTGTGCAAGGGAATGAGCCATAGTGGTGGCGGCGACGGCGGACGCTTTACAATGGAAACGTAATTTACGATCGCGTCCCGTAGGTGCCAACCGACGAACGCCACGCCGCGCTGTATTATATACGGAGGGAGACTGCCGGCTGCTCACCCCGAAAACTTTTCGGGCTCATTGTCCCGGCGAACCGCTCGTAAAACTCTACTGTCGGATGCGACGACTGCGTTTCTGCGTAGGTCGTGCTGTACGAATAGATTCAAAACACGCCGCCGCCGCAAAGAGAAGAAACCGTAACAATAATAATAATAACAATAATAATAATTATTATTATTATTGAACTCGTCCGCGCCACCAAGTCTCTGGAGATGGGTCAACCGGAATATGCAAATGTAAATGTACGTAATACAAATATCATTTGGGTACCTATTATAATATATTTAAGTGCTATAAAATTCATATAATATAATATTATATATCAATATACGCATTCGCTTAAACATTTTATACGGAATACCGCTACATATATTGCCGTATAATTTTATTATATATGGGTCAGTGTCGTTTTAACTCTCTGGCGACCGTCACTGTGTCAGTGGTATACGCGTAGTGTACATAATATATATACGACAAATATATTATTAAACAATATTTTATTTTATGCAACTACGGTTTAAAATACTATATTGCTGTCATTTCAAAGGTCCCATCTATGCCATACCTCTATAGCTTCTGCTATATTAACTATAATATCATGGGATATCTTTTATCCACTTGAATATCATACATTCATACTGATAAACCAATGTATTCATTACAAGGTATTTAAGACGTAGTATTATGTATGCATATAATAAGTATTAAATATACATTTTTAATGCATCACGTACTTTAGTGTTTACGAACAATCATAGCATTTTATTTTATATAGAGTATTTAAAAAAAAAAAGATTTTTCGCTCGTTATGTAAAAACAATTAATGAAATTATTAATTATTAATTATATTGCTTAATTGCTATAATATACCACTCAAAGATGAACAGTAATTTAAAAAAAATACACCAAAAAAAAAAAATGTATTACTATTTACGTTCACACGCAGTAAGACATACATTTTTTAGAAATAAGCTTTTAACTTAATTAATACCTAATGAATAATGTAAGCTTATGGGTTATAATTGTTATTCATTTTCTAACAATACTGTATATTTCCAGTCTACATTTGCGATGTATTCATGCATACAATCATTTCTTTTCAAAGTAAACAAATGTTTGCAAATAAATATTCAACATTGACAAATGAAAAAATATACTTTATTTGCCCAGATTGCACAAGCTCCTGTTCGCGCTGAGACTGTTTTAATCAAATAACATATAATATACGATACTTGTACCATAAAAAAACAATATAAAAATGTACTATGCTAGTGTATTCAAATGTTTTGAACATTTTCAATTTAAAAATATTTGCTTAATTACATGATTTAAAGTTAATATTAACGGAAATTATAAGTAAGCAAATTTTCACAACGGAGTAATTATGTTAACTACACTTTTAATTGTCGCGAAATCTAAATTTTGAACAAGATGACACTCATGACTAAATAATATATACCCACCTCGTGAAAAAATATTGAAAAGCAAGTTATAAATACCATTATATAGTCGAAGTAATTTCGTGGTGAATTAATTTCTGTAGAAAATTAAATTCAAAAGTTTTTTAGTAAATAAATACTGCAACAGTGTCAGTGATAAATATATATCACGCGTAAGTATAAAATCGATTTCGTTTCCCGGTAGCCTATAATGCACACGTATTTGTACACATACACATATTCTAGATATACACGCGTCTTAAGTAAAACTAAACACTGAGTCGTCTGATTATTTATTCAATACTACCGCAGAGATCTAAAAGAGATTAAACAATAGTAAATAATTGTGGCTGCTTAATAAACGTTCATCGTCATTATTCTCACCTCTACTTTTAAATCAAAAAATATACACATACACACCATGGAAATTTTTTAAATTTCATTTTCCGGTTTAACAATTAATATTATATCAAGCATGGTTGTCGTTATAATATTAACGAGGGATAGGAGACGATTTACGACGCTGATAACGACCCATGCATAATATATTATTATGACGCCGGGAAATTTTTAATTCTGTTTATAAGAAATCCGAACAAACAAACCAACAGTGGCGGCATGTGCTCCAGTTCATTTATACAATAATTCCAAACATTTTCATCGTACTCGATGCGGTGGTTATCGACGAAGGAAAAAAGATACAGCATTCAAATAATTGGTTTAGTTACGGTCAGAGGAAATCCAACGAATTTACGCCGCTCAAAAGTGCGCAACAACAATAGGAACAGTACGATTTCATTTCATTACGCACCATCGAGTTTTTGTACCACAAGTTTACACTTGTTACTACTTCAAAGCTCGCGGTTTGATTACGACTGCCACAGAGCAGCGATTGAAGTAAATGTGAAATGGTAAGATTCGAAGGAATTGTCATTCTACTTGACATATACCGATATATCGTCGAGTGCACATAGGATAGGTACTTAGGCGGATATAATTTCTAGAGCACGATAACAACAACACATCAAAATTCGCATTCGTTAACCGAGCACGCTGAATAATAATCAAACGGTTAACATTATTCTACGCACATGACATTGATTCGACATTTTATTTAATCAATAATTCAGTAAAAAAAAAAAAAAAAAAGTAAAAACAAATAAATGATAGGGCATTAGGTTGTACTGTAGATACATATAGGTACATATAATCAACGTAGACGGTAATAATTTTCTTACTTCGAACAGGCGTATAATATGTGTATAATAATACTGGTAACGGCAGAGAAAACTCTCGTGAACTCCATTATATATATATATATATTATATTATATTATATTATATTATTATTATGTGCTATTTATTTTTCTTAACACGTATAATGTATAGCTCGTGCACAGGATTCTGGAATAGATCCCGCACGGTGATTACTTTATGCGTATACGGGGCGTATCAGAACCGAAATTCGAGTCATAAATATAAAGTTCCAGCGGCAGTAGACATCCTGTTTAGGAGTATTGCGTCTTGCAGAGCGAACATTGACAATGACAGAAGCCGTATATATATATGTCTGAGTAACGAAACGGCGTGGATGTATTTTCCGCTATTCGTTTTGAATAAATTTAACTTACTGTTTTCGCGTCTGTGTATTTTATGTAATATACCGTTTGAAAACCGTCAGACCTTTTACACGCGTGAAATTTAAGATTGGAACGAAATGACGTTTACTAAAACGAAATCGTTTCGATTCCTGCAGAATCGCAAATCGCAAAGTGGTGTTTGTGAGGCTTAGATGCCTTTTACGAGGCCTCTCTAAACTGAAACCATACACCATAATTATTATAATATTCGAAAAAATGGAAATGCCCACTCATACGTGAGCACGCACAAACACCTCAGAATATTTGTTCTGTGTACAGGGGACGCCAATGGATTGACTTTTGGATTTTGAACTCAAAAAATTATTCATAAATAAATTATCTAATGTCGTTTCGGTTGCGCACGAATGATGATGAACGCACGAGTGCTGTAGTTGCTGTGTTCCTATTGCACGCAGCATGTCTTGGCTGACATTGTCATTGGACAATATGCGCTCGTTAAAGTCATCACGCGTATAATTGTATTACAATATATATGTATTAATAGTAATTATATAATTACCATACACAATATTGTAGCTACAATATCGCAAACGGCGGACTATTTCACGACGACTAGGAACGTTGTCAGTTTCTGCTGACGAAACGTGCGTTACGGTCGAGAGCTCGTTACAATATTAAAAATAGTCAACAATATTTATTAATATCATCTATCCGTATCAGCAACCTATAGGTATGAGTGGTAAACACGCTTGTGTAGGCACGGAGAGCACGTGAACCTTGTATTCCGTTTTGTAGGGCTTTAAATAATGTGATATAATATACTCTTATTTCGTCAAAATATATTAAACA
This sequence comes from Rhopalosiphum maidis, assembly GCF_003676215.2. NCBI lineage: Eukaryota > Metazoa > Arthropoda > Insecta > Hemiptera > Aphididae > Rhopalosiphum > Rhopalosiphum maidis. The sequence continues at coordinate 90,866,310 of NC_040877.1, forward strand.
GTCCGGACCAACTATTGTGAATATTATACAGCGTTATATTCATATTATTATATTCGTGAGACCAGAAAAAAAGAATATGAAATTTTCGGCCAAAACTTTTCACACTGTTCGAGTTAACGCCACTGATCGACAAAACGCGGCGGTCAATCTGACGTCGACGGGCTGTGCAATAATAAACGACCGGACGGACGTGACAGACAAACGCCGCTGCCGCCGCTACAAGTCAAAAGTTTGTGCGATTTTATTTTTTTAATAAAAATATAAATAATCTACACAGCAGGTATACGACGTGGATAGACAGTATGGTGTAGGTATACTTACGTACGTATATAATATGTATATATAGTGACAGCGACGGGTTCTGACGTTTAATGTCCGAAAACTTTTTAATTTTTTTCGTTTTGTTTCGGATCCTACCCCGACTATCACCCCCAGAGACTTTACGGAAAGCTTGCGTATACTATTCACTGTTTATGTGTGTGTGGCACGAGGTCGTTGCCGTCAATGTCACGGCCGACGGCGTGCGTATACGAGGCAAACCGCGGGGAAAAATTGCCTGTTTTTCACTGGAAACGGCTCTCCGGGGACGACCCCGGAATGGTATATACGTCAGCGTAATTTCCAAGAACTTTTTCACCCTTCCTTTCTCCCCCGGTCCAACCCACGACGTGAAACGTCGACCGTCTCTGTCCCCTGGGTGCACTTTCCTCGTTCGTCCTCCTGCTGCAGGTATAGACGGCCACAACGTGTCCGAGACCAATTCATTTCGAGGAACCCAAGTCAGCTTGCTAGTATTTTATATATAAATTGTGTACCTCACATACCCGCGACCCGTTCGCCGGCGTAGAATTCCTAGATCCAACGATACAGCCATCAAGTGCCAAGCTCACTCCCTCAGCAGCTACTTATTTCCTTCTAAGAACATATTTTATCATTTATATATTACAGTTGTATATAGTGTAAAGCTCCAACGCGATATAACAACAACAACAGTAATAATAATAATAATAATATTATGATCCCGCGAGGGTGGCTGCAGGCCGATCGCAGCTCACCGTTTTATTGCTCGCATCTTGTCTAAACCGAGATGATAACGGCCATGTGTACATAATACAAGGCGCGCGTAAATACTGACGTCGACGTCCCCCGTGGAAGCCAAGGAGAAAACCCGATACGAATCGCGAATTTATTTGTCTTTTAATATTACTACTCGTCTACGAGACACGACAGATAACATACAATATCACTGGCCGACATTCGAAAACAATAATGGTCAGTATTTACTAATCACTGTTGACTGAACAGAATGTTATACCACGCTATACACGGATAAAGAATTAAATTGTTATAGATAATATAGTGAGATGGTTGGTATATTGTTTTCTAAGTACCGCATAGTCGTACCTCAACGTTATACTTCCACGTAATAAAAAATAATAAACTGGAAGCAGTCTATATTGGTGCCATATAGCCTCAGTCATATTATGTTTTTCTTTATAACCAAAATACAGTATGTATAAAAATATTTTTTTTGTTTGATAAAAACAAAAAACGTTTACAAAAACAAAACTGCCGTAATACTAAATTTAAATTTAATTATTCATAATTACCCATTTTATGAAATAATAATTATCTAAAGAATGAATAAATAAATCAATATTCCAAAAAATATTTTGTTTTGGAATATAAAATGTAGATTATGTACCATTCAAAAAAATAAAAACATTAAATAATCTTAAATGTTGCTTAAAGTAAAAATTATGTAAAAATAATCTTTTTCGCGAAAATTACACTTTTTTAAAAAAAAAATAGCATAAAAACTTAAATTGATTATCTTGTATACATTATTTTACTCGTATATTATTTAACAATTCAAAAACTTCCTATCACTTATATACATATGTCCTTCATAAAAATGTTTTGTTTTTTTACCACACATGAATAATATAAATATAAAATACCTATCTACAATATTTGTCAGTTCTCCTCTCATTCACTCATAACACTAAACTCCCCTCTCCCCAACCGACTATACCAGCTATACGTTCATCATTTTTCCCTACTGCACCTAATTTGACCAAACAATCCTTAATTAATTTCCTCCCTTCATGTTGAAAATTAAGGCCGTATGTGTATTCTTTTGCTGCAGGCGAATTCATTTCCTTCGTCCAACCTCGTTACACAACCACCACATTATTCCAAGCTCCAACAGAACTTTCCGTTCGACCACACAATTACAAGGGTATACAATCCCAATACAATACCAGATAATACATAGCTCTGTGCACCACCTTCTAGTTACGAAGCGTTTATTAATTATCTATTTAAAGTGAAAACATATTTTCGTAAGTACCGAACAACGATGGAAGTACGTAACCATAAACGGCACAAACTATATTATTATAATATATTTTTATTGTATTTAGTTTTTAAGACATATGAGTTTTTACTAAAATATAATCAATAAGAAGCGTTTCAATTTTTAATTAATTTTAACGACCGAAAATGTATTAACTATGGCATGATAAACTATTATATAGGTTTGCCTAATAGGTATTATACTCTATTTTTATACATTAATTGCTTCTCGTAATGACGATTTTGTGCATGGTAACGAGAGGGTTCAAAATCAGCAAAGGCAAATTTGGTTTGACAAAAGCCACAATAAGGAATGTTTTAAGTTTAACATAATTGAGTTTGCTACGCTTTAAAGGTTTATTCAACTGCCAGGAAAATCTTACAAGACGATACACGTGCAAGAACGGAAACTATATAATACGTTAAATATAATATAATATATGCGTTAAACACGTGATTTTTTTAGTCTTAAAATTGGTAAATATTATAATATTATATTAAATATTTTACTTTATAGTGACGCGTTGTTTTCCGAACAGCATCCCCCGGAGTGTAACCCAAGTTTTTTAAATACTGTCTTAAGTCTAAAAAATTTTTCCTTGGTATTTTCTTGACATCAGTCCCTAAAGCTACATCGATACTTAATTAACAAAGTGGGAATTTCTTTAAAGAATATTATATTAATAATAATATACAAGTTATTACAGTAATATCTTTTGAGACGGATTGAAAATATCAAAAAACCTCAGCGATATAAATTGTAATATATATATATATAGATACGCGAGCACTAAGAAAATGAAATGAACCTTATAGCTACTACTTCTTAAGATTGTACACATTTCATCAACAATGAAAAACTCGTGTATTCTAAAGATGTTTCAAACTTAAATAAAAAAAAAAATCTTTATTTTATAAATATAAAACTCATCGATAAATGTAATAAAACTCTTGCGTATACGATGAAAAAAATTTATTGTATTGCTACTTAAATAATACAAAATAATATTATTCTTTGTGTAACAGGAATTATTAACAAACTTCAGTTTTTTTTACCACCGCAGTGATCACCAAAGGAAAAATTATCTTTTCATTTAATAAATACAATTAAGATATAAATCAAGAAAAATGTTATGAGTTAATATTACCAATAGTTTAGTAGATCATGATATTAAATAACAAAGTACCTATATTTATTTAAATTTTATTTTATTATTATGTTTAACATAATGTTAAAACTATTCGATATAATGTTTTTTCTATTTGTTTAAATAATATAGTTTAATTTATAATATTATTAAAGTTGTGTTAATCACATTTTTATATTTGTACATCAGAGGTATTATCAATTGGTTTACACATAATTTCAAACTAATTGTTTCTATCTACGAAATTAATTAAAAACTCTTAGTTAATAATTTAAATAAGATCGATAAGATCAAATAAAACATATTTTCTATTACATACGAAAACATTTTAGAACAATCATAAAGCATGCCATAAAACCTTAAAATACGCATAGAAATAACAATTTGTATATAAATATGAAGTTCTACACAAATTACCAAAATAGTGATTACGTATCAACGTTATCGCAGAAACAGTAGATAATATAGTGCTGGGGTAAATATATTGTTGAACATTATACATTGAAATGTTAAAATTACAGGTATAAACTTGAAATTCAGCGTTAAACCCCGCAGAAATATGTTAGAAATAATAGCGTTCAACTTGATATCGAGGAAAATATTCACATCTAGAATTTTTGTTCCTAAAACTATAGATGACTAAAGAGGATCGATTCTCATTCACATTTATTTTCATTAAACAAACAATGTTGTAACCGACTATTTACATGAAAGCTATTTTGTAATCAAATTCATTATTTTAAGACGTTACAATAATGTATTTTTAAATGTGTTTAGTCATTAGATCAATTTTAAAAGGGACAATTTAAACATTAAAAATTATAGGAACATTATTTAATGATCATCAATAATTGGTTACTTATCTTCCGAAGTGTATAAAAACTAAATAATGATTTAAAATATTTAAAAAAAATGTATAATAATATTATTTGAGTTCTAATATATTGAAATAATTATCTAATAAGACTATCAAATTATTAAAATACTATCAAAGTATTAATTATTTACAATGACAACTTTTGCATAATTGAATTGTATTTTTTTATTACAAGTTAAACACACTACTTTTGAATTCACTACACAGTACATTAAAAATATATGTTGACAAAATTGTATATTTTTGTTTTAAATATTTGAGATTTTTTTTTATGAGAAAATGCCCTATATTTCTAATTAATGTATTCCAAAATAGAATACTCTTACTGATTTTAAAACTATTGATGATAAATAAAAAATGAATGACAAACTAGCCTTGTCATATTAAATTTGTAAGTTAGGTTATAGGGTTATATTAGGTTATAGGTTAGGGTATTTTCAGAAAAATATATGATTTATCATATTATACAATAATTAAAAATAAGGGTAGTAATCATTGCTTGGTTTTTCATACTTAAATATACTATACTACACTACGTGTATAATTTATTCTAGGTCTACTAAATAAGCCATTATTATATTGACAACTTAAACCCGTTATAATGACTGACTACACACTTGATTGACTGGTGTTAGATTTTTGTCGCACTGCGGACACTATCTCTATCCACGATAAACTTTTAAATATTTTTTCATATTTACGTATTTCTTATTCTCTAACCAACATGAATTATTTAATTTTTGATTTCATGAATACAAATATTATTTATTAAAGATTAATAATTACAAATTATGACGATTGTTATGATTTTTATAAATTGAAATTAAAGTCTCATTTCATTATAGCACATAATTTGTTGTGTCATATTCATTCATTGTTCACTATTTTATGACGTGACTACATTAAAGAAACGTCATTGAAAATTGTTATCATTTTCATGTAAAAGCACATTGCAGTAAACAATTGAGACCCTCTCTCGGGATCAGTTTAGAGTATTTTGGACGTCATATTCAATATGACTTTGCTCGCGATATAACTATAGTAATTTGTTTTAATATCTACTGAAATATGTTCACTATTATGTTTAGAGAAAATTTTTATTCATTTTTGACCATTTTGGATTAATAACAACGGTCATGTTTGTCGTAGGTAGGTACTTGTCGTACGTCTCGTGTTTTTCACCACTTCCAGAAGTGCATCCAATTCAACACGTTCTAATTTGTATGACATGTTTTTTTTTACCCATCAGGGTCATCACAATATAGTAATTTGTCGGCCATTGTTGTTTTTAATTATTGTTGTATGTACGCACATTTATATTATAATACAGGGTACTTCTTTTCTTTTGTTTATAACGAAGGTATTTAATTCACAATCAATTTTTGTGTTTTTATAATTTAAAAGACTACACTACACCATGCCATTAAAAAATATCAATAAAGTGTACTTACATTATGAATAAAATTTATTATTTATTTTTTTGATTTATTAAGCGACAACTCATATTTTTTTAATTTCACATTATGAACCAAAAATAATATTTTTCCAAAAATGAAAATGTATCAAAATTGTGGAAATAAACAATAAATTATCAGTATTCAATCATCGTAAGCAGGTTTGTGCATATATCAATATTGTATTTTACTATTAACCTTTTACTTATAATATTACACACTAGAAAATTAATTTTGATTGCTCTGCGGATTTATGTTATGAGTTTATGACGTCAATATTATGTCATATAAATGGCCAAATGGGGCCTTTCGGTGTACATAAAAGCACTTACTCACTTAATGTTAGATAGTTTCTGGATCAATTCAGTTGTATGTTAAGTTCATATATTATTATAGTTATATCTCAGTATTATCTTAATCATAAAATCATGTTATTTATATACATTAAATACTTAAATCCTGAATTTATCCAAACTACAATTTTAACAAAAATGGAATAAATCAGTATATATTATTTAATTGAAAATCACTTCAGAAAAAAATACGAAAACTTAGTACAAAATTAAATTTTTGTAAACGGAATTTAAATTTACTTACTTTAATTTTTTTCTTAGACAATATGTATATTCAATGTAACCTTGAGATATTATTATGCTTATATTTATCTATCATACTATAATGTCATTATATCAAGTCGTTCAAATAGCTATTATTTATTTCATTGGTGCTTAATTTTTACAAATATATAATACTATCAATTATCAGCAATACGAAATATTATGTTTTACAAGTTAAATATTTCATGAACATATGATATCAAAGAAGATCTAATCATAATTTAATGCTTTCAAGTAGTACGCATAAACTTATATAAACTAAGTCATATGTGATTAACAAAGTATACGTATTACATTATACTATGGACGATATTTATGTTTCTATCAGAGTAATGTATTTTAATTGAAATAGTTGGAAAACAATAATTTAGAAGCTAATGATATTAACATATAATATAGATTAACCATTCGGACGTAAAATTAAATCAAATTACTAAATTCCATAGATATTATTACTCTAGTCCATTTTCATAATGCTGTAATAATGTAATGGAATTGTTCTTCAGTTAAAACAAATATAACATAATACGAGGCGTCTTATTATATTATAAAAATATATTTTAATTATTAATATATTATTAAATAAAATATTTTTAAACAATAATATATTATGATTTATTGTTTCTTGTATGTGTAAATTAAATAATAATATACTAAAATATATCTAAGTATTTATTTCCCAGACCTTGGTTATTGTGAGAAAAAATTGTTATTTAATTATATCGTATAAATTGTAGAGTACAATAACCAAATATTGTCTAATTGAAACGACACAGTTTCACAAAATAGAGTAAATTATATAAATGAATTTAATTTTAATATTTACGGTTTTGTATTATTGTCCCCACAGACTGGTCCACCATTTACATCCAAATGTAATTCATGTATCAACTGTTTGTTTTACAAAAACAAAAAAAATAAAACACTGGAAAATCTCTAGAGAAACTCAAATCTCATGTTATTCTTCTTACCCTAGGTTAAATGTAGGTGTACAATACCCAGACACAATTTAACTGGCAATAAATCAAATTGGACGCTTACAGTTTTCCACTGAGTTTACCTACTATGAATTATATATTGTACGTGCACTGCATATGTACAGAAAAATGTATAAAAATATTATTATATGTGTACGAGTACACCTTTTTTATACATGACCCAATAATTGTTGTTGTATTTATATGTACAGTGTTAATAATAAAACAAATATAGGTACATAACATAAATCGTAAGAATTGTATTATAATGACGAAAAAACGATTGGATCGATATTCAGACCAAAACAAAAATATTATCGCCATTGAACGAGTACTGTAACATACCTTAATATTATAATATTTGATTGTAATTTCGTATTCTCACTTACCTAACCGACAGCAAATAATTTGATTCTATAAGTAAAGCTCAAGTGTATATAGATAGCAGTAAAGTGTTATTGTTGTATAATGTATATAGACATTATCGATTGAAACCGAAGAAAACAGTGAATTTTATTTGCCGTTCATAACGGTTATTTACCACTAAATAAACTCGTTGAAATTTAATTGGATCATATGGATTACGCGCAAACTATAACATTAAATGTAATTATATATATAAATATATACTATAAAGTGTATAGCTACTATTATTAAGTGTCAGTAATGTCACGCGAGTACAACTCGGACCCGTTTCACCTCTATATTATTATTATTATTTTTTTTTTTTGTCATGATTTGTTTTTTACGTGGCCATTACTTTGCACCCACCCTCGGGGATACAAAACTGACGTTTTGTATCTCCGCAGTATCCGCACTCAGACAGTGTATAATATCATGAACACGCTTTTATATTCGGACTCCGATGCAACAATAATTAAAATTGGTTTTGCGCAGTTTTCCGGCGCTTGTCAGTAAAACTGTAAAAACTATATTGAATGATTCGTTTACTTTAATAATACGTAATATTATCATCGAATTTTTCAAATATTTGTGTACATTTAAATACCAAATTTCCAAGTACTTTATTTTTTTATACCATTTAATTATGGAATATACTGTGGCGATACAGCATTATTTAAAACCGAGAATTACCATTGTTTATAGAAACTTATTAATCAGATATTTTTTTTGAAATTTTGCATCTATCTAAATCAAAATTTAGAAATGTTGTCGAGTAATTTTTGAGTTTTTATGTTATTTATATAGGTTACTATTTTACATATTAGTACATATTAAACACCGATAGTCACACATTTTACAAATTATAAATTATATTAGCTTCTATACTTAAATAATTGGGTCCCTTGTATTATTTTTTAACTTATTACTATAGACTATAACCTTAAAATAGGATTTTAATAAATAATAAACTAGGTAATCGTTGTAGTATGTTGATATATAAATAAATCAGAATATTCAAAAAAATGATATCTTGAACAATTTACAATAAAAATAAAAAAAAAACAGTGCTTTTCATTCAGAAAATAGAAATTTGTTTAAAAATCTAAGCATTTACAAATTTTCCTCTTAAGTAAGTATATTTAAAAGTTGTAATTTGAAAATTTTTATTGCCGATGAAAAACAATAGAGATGAGTACGCTTAGCGAATCACGCTGCATATACATATACATAATATACTGTCTCTCCATAATTTCAATTTTTATTTGCTTTACCACTGGAATCTATACGAAATCTGCACGCTCCGGTATTTTATAATGGAGTTTTTTGAAATTGCAGTTTACTTATTCCATTATCTGCTGTAGCACCCCTCGTTTATATTATATTTATATTGTTTTGCTATATTTAATATATATAGTGTACACATTTTTCCGTTTTCCCCGCTGCTGCCGACGTCATTCCTCGTCGCAACAGCTTCTACTCTCGAACAGCGCATATACGAATGATAAATGACAGAGCTGGTAATATCGAACAAGACTTCATTTCACGGTCCACGGCATTTTCCTCCGGAGAGAAAAAGCGGTGGTTGTAGTGGTGGGGGCGGCTGTGATGGCGGAAAATTTGTCACAAAACGATTAGAAAACAGCTTGTGCGAGCATTGTTTGACCTCCCCTTACTCTTGCGGAGGTCGCGCAAGATAATACATCATATATAGGTATTATATAATATATACTTCTCCGGAGCAACACGCGGCTGCCTCCGTAGTCAGCGGTGGGAAATTATGATTAATTTCTTCGTCCCCGCACCATCACCATCGACGGTATTTTTGACCGTTAATATTCGTCTTCGCATTGTATTCTGCTTAATGGGTATACGGGCCCTGCTCCGGCGCTTAATGGACACCAATAGTGCTCTCTATGGTAATGATTTGAGGCCGTGGTGCATTGTCTCCTCCCCATACACCTTCGTACAACAATAATAATAATTATTATTATTATTCACAGGACGCCGTACGCGAGGTGGGAAAAAAGATAACAAAAAAAAAAAAAACAATAAAGAAACTATTTAATTTTAATATACAAATTGTTGCGGCCATTTTTCCGCAAACCAAACACGCGGTGTAACCACTATTAACCCGCGCCTGGTCGTTTTTCACTTCCGCGTGGAATCCCGGAAAACCCTCGCGCAGCGGTCGTCCGAGTATATCCTAACGGTACGCGCGTTTGGCTATTCGCCATCGGAGTACAATGCAAATCCACGCGATATCGCTTTGAATTATTACTACCTATCGTCATTTGCGGCGTTTCGCGAACAACGGATCTTGTCCGACTAAAACCAGGAAACTTCATTGTCGTATCAATATAACAATATATATATATATATATATACTTTTTGGTGACTGTAATAGGTATCTATATAATAATATATACATTAACGGAAGCTTATATTGCCATTATGTTGAACGGCGTTTTTACATAATATATTTTTTTTTATCAATAATAATGACAATAAATACAATTTTGACACTAGCACTGAGCCGAATTATAAATGTTACAGTCCAATACATGGTCAAATGCTTGAAGATTTCAAGTATTCAGACATTTGACGATGAGCGTGCTGAAGCCATTGCTGCAGCTACTACTACAATAATTTATAATAATATGTGGTAACACGTCATTTCGTCACGATTTGATTGTAATTTATTTATTGGGCTGTTGGTTAAAATGTTAAGCTCTTATTATACACAAACGGTGCTGGTGGAGAGGACACAATATCTATGAATATAATTTTTTTTAGTTTTTTAGGAATATGGGTATGTTTAAAATATGGCCATTACTATTATTAATTATAATTTATAAGTATAAATGGCCAATTTACATATTATTTGCATTTTTTTTTTTTTTTGTTAATTTACGATTATTATATTATTTCTTAATAATTAGTCTATAAATATTTGTGTGTTTTAAATACTTATTTTATTTGTAGTTCAATTTATGGTTCAAAAATATTTTTTATTTATCTATACTTATGTCATTTAGACAAAATAGTTGTGATTTTTATTTTATTCGAAAATATTTTGACTTGTTCACACTACATTATCATAAAATTTAACAAATTTATTATTAACAATAAATATAAAACTAAATTAAGTAAATGAAAATTTATTTTTATTTTGAAATTATATTAATTATAACATTATTCGATGGTTGTAAATAATTTCAATTTAAAAATACCAATTTTTAATACTAATAATGGCTAGATTTTACTTGAATATTGTTTAACTCATTCAATCGCATAAATTATGAATCACGAATAATATTATACATTTTGTTTAGTTGGAATAAAACTAAATTATATTCGCATATTGCTTCAAAATACATTGACGAGCTTCAAATCGAATATTAAATATAATAATATTATGGCTGCCATCTATAGCGATTTGTCAAAATAAATTGTCATTATCGATGTTTTGAAATGACAATGGAGCAACATCATCGGGTTTACATTAGGAATTTATCGTTTAATAATTAATTAAACGGAATAATTAATTTTAAAATAAAATACACCTAGGCTATATGTAATATCAGCCTTTGTTCTCCATTATTGATAGCGGCATTGTCAAACATATTTTTTTTATTCAAATTGGTTATAATGCAGAAGACAATAATATGTTGATCTGCAGTAGATTCTACGAGTCTACTCTGATGTAGGTATATTGTGTAATGATATAGTTTTATTTGATATCAATTCGTTGTTTCATTATGTTTATATCATGTATTATGTTATAGTGGATCTTTCAGAATGTAGCGTGATACTTAAAAATACAAATAAAAAATTTAATTTTCAAATTTAACCATCCAAATGGTTTGCTTGATAATGTTTTATCTAGTTTCAGGTTTACAATATATCATAATACAATATTATAACTAAATATAATTACAATTAATGTAAATATTTCAATATTATAGTTGAATAAAAAAAAAAATTATTTTATAACAGTTCTATTCAAAATAAATTCAAACTAGTCGTTATTATATCAGAATATAAGTATGTTAAAAAATAAGTACCATAAAGGTTACAAAATTATTTTTAATTTGTAAATGGAATAATTATTGATTGTATTAAATGTTTAGAAATCGAATTTAGTACGTTCGCAGAGTACCTTTACCTAACTTGTTTAATATTTATGGTTGTACTGTCATTTTTGACAGTATAACAGCATCAGCTGTTAAAAAAACACTTTTGGTTTTATATTTTACTTTTTAGATCCTATTATAGTGACATAGAATAAAACTTTATCAATTAAAAAAAAAAAATAAAAAACATTCATCTAAAATAATATGGAAAACAAAACTAATATGAAAAATCAATATTGATCCACAAACGGTTTACTTTATGAAAAATAAATTAGGTTCAATAATTAGATTATGAAATGTGTCAAAAAATGGCGATATCATTTACCAATAACTGGTAAGAAACAAAAGTAAATTAGTAATAAATACACGAACAAAAATTATTCATAAAATGTCCTTTAATAGAAGCGTTTTTTTTTTTGTTGTGATTATCATGATAATCAAAAGTTATCAGACTTACTAAAAGTTGCAGTCACACGAAACATCATCAACCCATCGACCATAATATTGATAAAAAAAAAGAGAAAAATAATTTGTAAATTTTTAATATTAAATTTCACATATTATTGATTAGAAGAAGTTCGAATTAAACTATCCATTAATTAAATTATAATATAATGCCATTGTGGAACATATCTGTTGTTGATTTTTATAAGTTTAGACATCAATAATTTTGTTCAACATGATTAAATAATATTATGCATTATACGATAAATACGTAAATGTCAGAAATCATTTTCTTGATAAAGATTATTCAAAACTCGATTTATGTAGAAAATTAATTAATACATTTCAAAAATAATCTATCTCGAAAAATAATTATCTTCAATAAAATAAAAAATCACTGGTAAAATAAAAGAAACTTTGCTTACATACTTTACTAACAGATTAAGTTATTAGTAATAATTAAAAATTATATATTTAAATTTTAATAATCTGAATAAACATATATAGAAAATTACAATAATAAAACTTAGAAAAATTCGTAGAATTTTGGTAAATACATATAGTTTCATTTACATAATTATGTATAGAACAGTAAAATTTATATTATGTGACCAAAATAAATACGTGTTAATATCAATAAGAAGTAAGAACCATTTAAATTAAATAAAAAAACTAATCAATTGTAAGTATATCAATGTATTTAATTACAAAAGGTATATTATTTTATTACTCGTTGTTTTTTAGTATTATTTTTAGTTTGAATTTAAGATTTAACACATTTCTAATACATTTTAAGTTAACAGTAAAAAATCCAAAGTTTCCATAAATATTTTATGTTATATATGTACATTTTATATATACACATTTACAACATACGTTTGAAGTTTTAACATACAAATCATGATTAAGTACGTTTTGCTTTCATAGACAGCAAAAGTGACCGGACCTTTTTGTTATCATATAGTTCCCAAAGGAGGTCCGGAGAACTGGAGGGTCAGTATTTGATAAATGAAATCCCTACGGAACACCTCCTCAGCCCCCAGCAATATATATTTTATCCTATTCCTTTTATTTCTAGCTTCTTATCAAGAATTAGAATGCAAGATTAAATTTGTTTACCCTTTACTACATTCTTCTCTGTGCTTATCTACATATTTTTTCCTTTACAAATTACAACGTATTGTAGATTAAACTGTATGAGTATAAAGAAACTTAAAGTTACATAATGTGATTGCTATATGATTCGTACACATTTTATTTATTTTTTAAACTTTTATCAATATTTTTGGAATTGGTTCTAAAAAAAACACACACAAATATATTAAACTGACATAGAGTCTTATTGTTATTTTAAATTTAAAACACCTATCTCGTAATATCTTCTAAATAGGGTTGTAATTAATTCTAGTTTTATATATTTGAAGCAAAAATTATAATAAAATATAGCAAATATTAAATAATTACATTTTCAGGTACAAGAAACAAAATTACAAATCGTATGGCAAATATATATATATATATATATATATAAATATATAGCAATATACGTATCGTATAAGCATAGAAAGGCAAAATATTTTTAAAATTTCATACTATATTTAATAATGGTATATAAAAATACAATATAAGTTACTGTTTTCAAAAAATATTCGCAGTTCAACAAGGTATATTCAATCAAATAAAAGTTTCAAAGATTATTTTTTTCTCAGCAAAATAGGTACGAAAATTAGTTTTGATAAAAAACTGCAGGTTGTAGTAAATTTTGCAGTTGATGACTTTATTTTATTAATTTTTCTATATTATACTAAAGAAGCAACTGACTATTGAGGAAACAAGGAAAGGTTTATTTAAATCACTTATATGTAAGTATGTGTAAAAAATCTGTTTATAACTAGTGGCAGTATCGTTTTACCAAACACAATAATTACAAACAATTAATATATCAACTTGGAAATTAAAGTAAAGTATTACAATATCAAATAAAACTAATAATCTTTATAAAATATGCTACTAATCACGACTATACCAAATGTCATTCAGTTATATACTTTAATGTTTAATGAAAGATTATAATATTCAAAACAAAATAATAGTTATTAATAACTCTATTTAATTAACACATTATCGAACTTAATGCTGAAAAAAATGTAATTAGATTGAGTATATTAGATTATAATATTATCACTGTTATTGCGAAGAGTTTTAGATACTGATTTTTAAATTTTAATTAATGACTCAAATACTTAATATACTTACTGAAGAAAAGAGTAAAAAAAAAAAAACATAATGTTATTTTTTTAGTAGCTACATTTTTTTTTTATACAAAATATCATGACGAAACCATTTCAACAACCTAAAAGTCAGTTTTTAAGTTTCAGCAATTTATAAAGTCATGATATTAATTTATTTTTAAAATAATTTATGCTTTTCCTTTATAATATGAATTTTAATTTGAGGATTCGATTCAAAATGATTGTTGAAAAGGTCAATTCATTTTATCGTATTATTTTATTAAAAAAAAACAATGTTTTTATATTAATTATTCAATGATTCTCAAAGTAATTTATGTGCCAGTAAATATATGACTTGCTTTTAAATAACAATACGATATTTAATTTGAGAGCGATTTTTTTTTTACAGAAACAAAATTCCAATCAATGTATACTAATGTAAAAAGTGCGTATTAAAAATAAAACAATATTTTACATTCGGGTATTAAGGTTTGTTAATTGGAAATAAATATTAAATGTGCGTCATATTATTTTTTTTTTAGATTTTTAAATGCGTAATTTTAGATTTTTTAATTTAATTGGTTTTAAAAAATGCTTAAACATTATCTATTCATGTTCATGAATTTTTTACTAAGTAAAAACAATTTAGTGCGCATACGTAAATAAAACGTCTCACCAATATAATAAACTAACCCATTTAAGTTATGATTTAAACATAGCCAAAATAATATTAAGTTCAAGAAAATAATTTAAAACTATTCGTAGATTTCCTTATCCTCGGTTATCCATCTTGTTTCTTCTCTACCGAATCATGAAATGTATTTGTATGTATGTGTATATGTTTATGCAATATACACAGAGAATATAATTTATGTGTTTTGTTCGTGATCTCAACCGTAATACCTCCGCCGCTCTCTTTCTTTTAAAACGAAACGCAAACAACACGTTTTTTGGACAGAACACGACCGTGCAGTACATAATATACTAGACCATAATGTTTGATGGAGTTTTAGAGACTGTGACCAGTTTAAGGGAACGACCGTGAACCTTTGGGGTGATATGTATATAATAATAAATCCCGAATTACCATCATCCTAGACTTTGGACTATAGAAAGGGTGAACAATCATGGACCACTACGATGATAGGAGGGCTGGATACGTATCTCACCGGACCCGCCACTACTACTACCGCGATCGTCCGAGTACATAAAAGGTCAAACAGGCGCAAAAAGTAAAGGATATAGGGTGGGAAAAGTGAACAGGAACTACGGCACTTTAAATCCCAACAAATAAGAGGCGGAGAGGGAGACACATACCGATTTATATTGCCTAGAGGCCTTTTTCTTCGTCACCGCCAACTCTGTTGTACTTATCATAAAGGCGCGCGCGGATATCCGACACGGCGGCTAATGTATTCAACTGAAAGAAAAAAGAAATTCGGAGATTTTTTCTTTTTATTTCCCTTCGTCAAAGCACCTACTTCGACAAAAAGGATATATTTATGTTTTAAGTGACTTTAAAGGTGATTTTTTTCTCGTACTTATAGATATATTCCCTTACTTTTCCAATCCAACTTTTTAAATCTATTGTTTCCATCATTAATGATTTTGGTGAGCATTGTTCGTGAGAAAATAATATTTTTTAAAAGCTAATAAAATAAATTATTTTAAGAATTATCGCTTATCACAATAAGTATATACACCTTTAATTTTTTTTTTTTAATATATTTAATGTTTAACAAATTATTCCTTTGGCGAACTTTTGCAAAAATCGATTTAGACTCACGAAGTAGTATAATCAGTCATCATACAATTTACTTTAAATTTATATTCATACATTTAAAAAAGCTTGTTTATTCATGGATATATATTGTAAACGAAAAACGATTTGAATAAATGAAAAATAAAGACCTATAGGCAACAGTAAATGCTTCCAAAATACATTTGGCGAAGCATTTTTTTTTTACGAATATTAGTAGATAGATACTCACAAATTAATGGTAGTTCCGGAAAAATTATCTGAAAAAAAAAATAAACATTAAATAATCATAACCTTTAAATAGATCAACTAGATTAGCTAATAAATGACAATAAACAAAATATCTGTTCTAATCAATTTAAAAAATAAAAAGAAAGAACAGAAATCCATCATTAGACATTCATAATAATATATAATTACTGAAAAATGTTTACAATAGACAAGTAGTTGTACATGTTTTATTTTAAATTTATTAATCTAATAGCTAATTAATAAATCGATTAAATTATTAATTGTTTGTTAAATACATTGTAATGTTATATAATAACGGTAGTAATTGTTTAAATTATAAATTATATAATATATTATTTCTAATTTATTTAATTATAATTAAACACAAACGCATGATAATTAATTATTACTAATAAGTAATAACGGTCACGTTGAATCGGAAACATTTGTTTTCCTATATATAATGAGGGAACATCCGATTATGTACGTTTATACGGTAGTTTTTCGCTAAGGCAATTTTCGACGATACATACAAAATGAGTTATAATACATCGGAAACAGCGAAAAGCTAACGATGACGTGGTGAGTAGTTATGGGGAGAAACCAATATGGTTTTGATGTGGTAGTTTGGCTTGGGACAGCGGGGTATCTCCCTTCGGAAGATCAGCCGGGTCTAAAAAGCGAACGTCATGACATTCGAACCCACACAGCCCCTTCGGGTATTACCAAAGGATAAAAAGTGCAAAAGAGTTTAGAGGAAAAATATTCGATATAAAAGTTCAGCGGTGGTGTCGTAAATCATGAAGTATCGTGACTAAATAGACGTTTGCGCCGTGTGAAGCCCGAAAACGGTACTACAGCCGTGGTATATGGCGGCGGTAAAATATTGCTGGCGAGATAATGGGAAATGTTTTGACACACGAGTTCTGCGGGGATGATAAATCTGAGTTAAAGTTAAAATTTGTGTCAGGTAAAATTTGTTCTCCCCACCCGCGCGTAACGTGCATAACAGTCAATGTAATTGATACTGAGATTATGCGGTCGGTGCTAGATAACAAACAAACAGTATACCTTTACTTTCGTATTATTTATGGAAAAATATTTATTCATAAAAAAAAAATTATGCCGGCATCAATGAACGCAATCTCGAATCCAACATAATAACATAAAATATAATACAACCCGTTTAATAAATATCTTCAATTCGAAAGATTTGGCTAACAGCGTGTAAGATCTGTATCGGTGTATCCAGTATTCGGTTAACATAATATTATTATACGTAACATTAAAGGATACACCGGTCCTGCACAATTTTGTCGTGATTTCATATTACTAGTGTAATACGAATATCCCTTGTCGCCATTTATTCACTGAAGTACAAAAATGCAGTTATATTGGTGATTTAATAAATTTAAAGAGCAATTAATTAATAATTAGCATTAATAGTATAGGTATAATAACATTAATATATTATAATTATGCATTTTATAATATACATATAGTTATGAATGTTTTCTGTTGCGAGAAAGTTGAGTATATTATGGTAACGTTAGATAAGAGTTAAGCGATTATTAACATACAATAAAACGACTATCACGTCTAAACCCGTATGAAATATTCATTGTTTGACCGTGAAACGTACTTGACAATTAAATAGAATTCGATACAGAACAAAAAAAATAAAAACATTTATTTATTTGAGTATATTTCGTGATATTGCAATGTGTCATGCGTGTGTTTTGGATAAAGAATGACATATTTTGATGGATCTTATGAGATTTTCGTCGTCTTCTCGGAGAATACAAGTTATTTTATTTTTTGACAAAAACCTTTGTCATATTACTATAATAGAACAGGTCTTATCTTCGTGATTCAGGCGGCGCCTCCCGAATCGGACGAGTCCAGTAGTTGTCGTTTGCTACAAAATAACCAATCGCAGTCGAACTACGACACTGCGTGTGTTTGTGAACATTTTGATAAATGCCCCGCACAACAATATACTCATCAAACTTATTTATTTACTGCGATACTGTGAAATATAATATTTATTTGCTTTTTTTCTGAAAATCCCGTCGGCACGGCTTTTGTATTAATGCCGGGATTATTTTTGCATAAAAACTAAAGCGACCATGATAATTATTGCTATACATCCTGGTAAAGCTACGCTCCGTTGTTATGTTAGTTATTATAATATAGTATTTTTTTTTTTTTTTTAGTTAAATGTATACATTTTTATATCGCTGTTTTTCCATGCATGTAGAACAGGGCCATTTCAGCCTAGCAGGAGGGATGACTATAAATTAACGAGGATTTCGCTGGGCTCGTTCCCATTCAATTTTCTAAAACGCAACGCCCCCCCGTTAGTGTCAGTGTCTCTTTGTTTTATTATTATTTTCGCTTTATATATACCACACATAAATGTAATATGTATAAATTATACGTATACTTTATTCGCGTTATTTTACATCCATAGTGACCTTTTTCTGCATTATATATTAACACTGTATTCGAAAACGCTTGATAGTATGAAGTCTATAAATATGATTTAATCGATCTTCGCTATCACAACTCGAGCGCATACAGATTATTTTATAATCCCTCAAAATATTACTGTAAAATATATGAAAGATTAGTGAAAAAATGTATGAAACAAATGGGTATTGAAATTCTAATGAAAATGAATACAACTTGCCTCTTTTAAGAATTATTGGTGATGACTGAAAACTATAGATACTTAAATTCAGTGTAAAAACTTTATTTTTTTCGACATAGATAAAAAAAAGACAAGCGTTCACGTTCAGCTTTCATCTTTCCACTCTTACAAGTGCTTACAAAACCACCAAATATTCACAGGAGCACTGTATCTAACTAAGTCCGAATCGTCAACTAACTAATTTTTTCTCATCAGCTCGTGCCACAACCGTTCGAAATCTGGAGACAGAAACGCCGGCTATCTGAAATCTGTGAAGTGGTACAACTTTTTTATGGTATAAATAAAATTAAAAATAACTGCGTAACATCGTATCGATAATATTGTATACAGATGAATTATAACTGTCAGATAAACTATACGTTTTTTAATGAACACGTTTAATAAAAGAATCAACAAATTAAAACAAAATTGATATTTTCTATTTAAATAATTATTGATTTGCAGTATAATTAAAAAAGGGTTAAAACATAATACAAGCAAAAATCGTACTATGAATTTTAAAGTGTTTATAATTAGTAGATTAAACTTGTAATGGCTTTAACCCTTTAAAATATTTATTGCCCAATGGTATAACGATTTAAACTTTAAAACCAATATATTGTGAAGGTAAAATTACAAAACACTATTTTACATGTGGCCTTCATGTAAAACTAAACTTAAAAAAATTGTTTATTAACACATAGACTATACTCAATGGGATACTATTTATTACATTTAATTTAAATATATTTATACAAAGAATAAAACCACTGGTATATTTAGCATGTTCTTGATAAATACTTGGGAAATTGATCATAGTCAATTAACAACAGAGAATATTGTATCCAGCTTTCTATACAAAACTTTTCTCAATTTAGGAAGTCTTTGAACATTGATAAATGGGATGATATTGTAATGATGTGCGCTTAGCCATCATATATCTTAAATTTTAAATGTATAATAAATAATATTCAATAAAATACAATAATATATACATAATAATTGTAATAATAACATATGTATAATAATTATAATAATTGATAGCTTTAAATATAAGATAAAACTCACACATATGCACATATACACACGCACACACTTTATCTGTATAAGAATTAGATATATAAGGAGACTAGTAGTCGCCGACAGGGCCCTGTGTGTTGTTGCCATCTTTTAGTATAAGGATTCATAAGCGAGTGTAAAAGACTACGCAAATCGCTACACAAAAGGTGTATACAATTATTTAATTGTGAAAAATTTGTTAAAATATAATTCATGTGTTTATAAAATAAAGTTAAATATAAATAAATAGTTAATTTAAAAAAAAGGGTGTAATTATTTTAATATATAAATCAATCACATCACGTTATATCTTGAATACGAACTGCGATTGCAACAAGCAAGTCGACACAGGAATCAGAGAGGTAATGTCATCAAGTTATAATTATTTAGCAAGTAATGATTTAGAAATATATAATAGTCCCCGATTAATTTACCAGCATTTTCTCTATCATTACAATATGATAACTTGGTACTTTATGGTTCGTTACTTTGATTATATGTAGTGTGTGATATATTTATTTTATCACTTTGGTATAGTTTATAATGTATTTGAAAATAATAGTTTTTTTTTACGTATACTCGTATAATCTGT
The DNA here is from genome assembly GCF_003676215.2 of Rhopalosiphum maidis. Taxonomy (NCBI): domain Eukaryota; kingdom Metazoa; phylum Arthropoda; class Insecta; order Hemiptera; family Aphididae; genus Rhopalosiphum; species Rhopalosiphum maidis. The sequence continues at coordinate 90,887,287 of NC_040877.1, forward strand.
TAAATAACTGTATTCATATAAATTAAATTCAGTAATTTAGATAACAACTCAAACAATAACAAATATAATATAAACTAATATGTTAGAGATATATAATACCACATCCGCCGATTATTCCTAAAGTACTAGATACTACAAGATACACTTCATTGACATTTAATTCTGCCCAAAATATCTTGGTATAGTGTTGACTCAACAAAGCTAAGTGTAAAATCAAATACAAATCAACTAGAAATAGATACAAAACACAAACACATATAGTAAAGCTAACATTTTGTATAATAATGGTAGTAACAATTCATTGTTTAATTCGTTTTAAGCAATTTTAACTTTAAGTTATGTGTTTGTAAACTGATATTCGTGATTAATCCAAAACTCAATGATTATTTCACACGAAATCAAATAAGCGCAACTCAAAACGTATCCACATATTATAATATGTAGTAGCTTGTTTATCAATAAATAGTAATCAAATTAAATTGAATATCAATAGTTTTTATTGTAACTCGAATTACATTGCATTAGTTGTTAGTCAATCAACATAAGATTGAATGTAAATAATTGTATTACAGTATTCAATAGTTTTATAGTAATTACATATAAGCTATATCTCTAATATAATTACTAATAAATTATCATTCACATTGAAATTGTTATGGCCTTATGCCCTTATTAGCAATACACCAAACACGATATTATAACAAAATTCTGCAAATGCAAGTGCAGATAATTTATTTCGAGTAAAAATGTTAGTTAGTCAGGTAGGTAAGGTATTTTTTAAATATATACAGTTTTTTTAAATAATTAAATATTAAATAATATAATATTTATTTTGTAAATATAAAATGTGGTATATTTTTCACCAAAAAATATTTAATATTATACCTATATACACTATATTTTTGATTGTTTAATATGTTAAAATAAATATACTGAAAAATTCAATCTTAATAACTCTTGGTATTTTATTAATATCGTTTATCCCTAAAATTCGTGAAAATATGCTTTCCTTGTACAACCAATGTAAAGTATAACAATCGATATGCATAAAAATAATTTCTGAAAACAGTTTTAAACTACATTAATAGATTATGTACTAATTAAAATAGATATATCATAATAATGCAATATTTGTTATTATGTTATAAATTATTTGTACATTTTTACTCGACTACAACAATTACTTGAAGGTATGAGTTTAATAACAACTAACGTAAGCTTTGAGAAATATCAATATGAAATTAATTGAATGATTTATAATACAGATTTGTAATGTGTAAGAACTATATTTGATTTATTTTATGTAAATAAAAATAGTTTAATCAAGCAATATGAAATACATACGTCATACTTAAATATATATTAACTGTTATAATAAGTATGATGGGTTAATGCGATTCGATAAATATATTATACTATAATATTATCCGTCCGACGCGCCCTCGAACAAAATAATAATACAATATCTCCCCGTCGATTTTACAGTGTCGTTTTAGAAACCCCGCGGGAACGATTTCTAACACCGAATTATAACCATCTGCTCGTAGTGTTCATTATTAGACCAGTCGTACACAGTTTAAAACAAAAACATTGCTGTCGTACTCGAATAGGTGATTTAAATCCCGACATAATATTCTGCGCGACGTCAGCAAATTCGGTGTATGCACGTCGGAGCATCTGTTCGCGTTTCCGATTAAGGACGGCGGAATCGTGGGGTCTGTTGGGCGTAAATTTATATTATTTTTTTTTCCTCTTTACTTTGTCAGACCGGAGTAAATCTCTCAAACGGCTTGCGGTGGCCAAAAACTACATAAACAAGCCGACAGGAACAATGGCTGGAATCGGTGTCGCTCTTAAAACGGTTTTCGTCGCCACCGACGAAAGTGCAGCAACGTCCCGGGGGAACGACCACGGTGGGCTTGCCAAGTGCTATCGTTTATCTGCACTAGCCGTTGATGTCGCGGGGATGCTAACAACAAACGCGGTTAATGTGCTGTTTGGCATTCCAATGGCGAAGGCTGCGACGAAAGAGGAAGCTTGAAAACCCCGGACATTTTTCACAAAACACAAAATGGAAACCATTCATTTCCGAGCCACAGTTCTTGCGTTTAACACGGATCGCCGCGGAATTCTGCGTTATATTATAGGATAGGGTAGGGTAGGGTGACCTCAGTAAAAGCGGGAAGGGAGACAGAAGGATTAACGTGGAGATACTTCGATGTGGGTAAATAACACACTATTTAATGTGATACATCTATACGAGTACTGCAGCAGTAGTGCAAGTCGTATAATATGCTTACGCCGTATACTATATAGCAGAACAAAAATGTTGTTGTTCACCATGATTTTAATAATACTGGTGGTTTACTGCTTCAAGACGAATATGTAATAATATTATGTTATGTCGACGCAATTTACACAACGACGAATTTTATATAAAGCACATTGTTCCTCGAAGTGCTGATAACTACATTTTAAATTCTATAAATTATGATCCACCCGTTTGTAATATTATACTCACGAAGAGCAAAAGTTTTTGTAAAAAAATGTATACATTAATACTTATTGTGTGAAGTTAACTACAAAACAATTATCTGCAAAATTATTATCGGCCTATAGTGGTTTATCGGTTAATACTTAACTTATATAATGCACAATTGACTAATTCATCTGTATTATGTCTTTTTAAGTAGATAAATAATGATAATAATTATTATAATTATACTAATTAGTAACTATAATAATATTATGAATTCATTTATATATATATATACATATATATTTAGTTGATTTTTTTTATTTGACATTGACTTTTATTCAAGTAAAGTTATACGTATTTATTCTATAAAAATATGAAAAACTAAAGAAATAATATCTTATAAATAAAATAATGAATTTTACTGAGAAATGCGTTGTTAAGATTATATATTTCAAAGTTTTAATACGATAAAAGTTTTTTAAATATGTTAAAAAATGTATAAAAATGTGTTTACTACCATAAACTTTGACCTAAATAAGTATTATGGTGATTGTACTGTTCTTTAAGCAAATTTAATGAAAAAAAAATTGTTTTTGAATAAATTATTAAAATATTCTTTAGTATTTCAGTAATCGTGAAATGTTAAATCCATCGACAAATATTTAGTTACTTAGATACTTGATAATCTCTAAATCATTCATAATAGATACTTATTGCTATAGTCAAGTAAATTCTCTGTAACGACAGAAAATGAATAATTGTATAGATCTAACCCAAAACACTTTGTCCAAACACTCAAAACAAATATTATGCAAATCCATGAAGTCCCAAACCTACTTAATATGTTAAGGACTTTCTTACTCCTATACAAAGTCCATTGGTCCATTAAGCAACACTTTATTTTTATCAATATTTTTCTTTTAAATGCCATATTCTAAACAATATAACATTAACATAATATTATCGATTAGTTTTGCTAAAAATTGACGATTTGGCATTTAAATCACATTTCAAAATGTAAAACGATATAAAAAAAATAATGCAGTATAAATTTAAACACATTTTGTAAAAATAAGTGCTTCAAACAGTTTTCTTGAAAAACAAATGTAAAATATAAAATGTATGAGTGGAGACCAAACGCATTAAATATGTAAAACAAAAGATATGTTTTTGAGTTCGTTTATATCTTTAGAAATCTAGTTGGTGTATTAAACGTCCTTTTAAATAAACGATCAAACCCATAGACAATAGACATACTTACACCACACGAATGCATTAGATACGAAAACGTAAATAATTGACGCTCTGTTTTTTACGATAAAATTGTATTTGGATAGAAATCGACTGTGTATATCTTGAGAAAAAATAAGGTAAAAGTCATCCTTATGTAATAAATCGCTTGTTATTCTGACTACACATTTTGATAGGCACTTTATTTTCAGCTACGGTCAAAAAGTTATGAGAAAAAATAAAACGCTACCGTAGTCGAACAATTTTCTTAGGACATTATTTTTTTTTTTTTACATAGGGGAATTTTATGACTTCCTATAAATTTCCCCCTGTAGAGATTTTATGATTTGGCGGACACCTTAGTGAAAACTTAGGCTTTTCTCTGCGTGAAATTTTCACACCCCTTATTTTTTTATTATTATTATTATTTTTTTTTTATGATAATGCAGTGTAACTCTGCGGGATAGTGCGCCCTTATGTAATTTTGTCGAACCCCTTGGTAAAAAAATCCAGATCAAATCCTGAAATTAGTATTGAAAAACTTAAGCTGATTATCGATATACGGCAACACATTTTTCATCCACGTCTGTCCTATTTAGAAAGGGGTTTCGACCCTCGAGGTGTGAAATATCATAACCAGTAGGCATAATCGAGAAGGGTATACGATTGACGAAGTCCCCTAGGTCGGATTAACACCCCCTTACATCGTTTTTCGAAATTTGATTTTGTCACGTTCACGAATGATCCCAATATTTCTCTTACTTATTTCTAAGAAACGTGTTGAAAAGAAAACGAATCAAATATTTCACAGATGAGCTCTCGATATATGTAAGTAGATGATTATTATTATCAAATATGACATATTACACTTATAACGTATTTTATAGATTTTTTTAAAAAAAATTTTAATCAAATATGTTTTAGACATTTTAATATTATCGTTTAGGTATGAAAATAACGTAACATAGACAATTTATTGATTATATTCATTTAATATTACTTTTAAGTCAATAATAATTTAGTAATTATACACACATTAAGAGAGTGTCGTCAAATATAAAGATAATTAATCACACAAACTTCTGTGATTAAATTATTTTAAAAAAGTTATTAATTATACTATCAAGATAATTCTAATGCATAATCTTATTTTTAAATTCGGTAAGCCTCTCTTAATTTTTGTTTTTAATGAATATTTAATTTAATTTATAAATAAATCATAAACCAACAATAATTGTAACTTTAAAATTCAAATATTCGTGATCAATCGCCTAATTATTTTGAATTTACATTTTTTATTTCAATATAAAATATTGTTATACACTTTTGTACCTAAGAGGATTTAGAATCATCATTAAATGATTTAAAAATCAAAACTATGAACATTATTTTACTGTTTTGGAAGACAATAAAATACATTAGATAATACTTTTTACGATACGATGTATTCGTATAACAAAGCGGTCTTTGCAACATTTCGTATTGATTGAGCCAACTCTAAATGCTCGAAGAAAATGGTTTTCGAAACAATACAATAATTTCTAGCGTGTATGTGGCAAATGAAAATCCTTTAAACCACAGTCTGGTTGAACGCTCTTACTTCGTAAACAATAATTTTAAAACAAATACGCACTTTGATTATCGTAGTTTGTTCCGACCCTTCGTAACTCAGAAACAACAGCAAGAAAATGAGGTCAAAAATGTATATTACAATTTTAAAGTAGACATATTTTTTTTTTTAATTTAACACCAACAAAAGCATTGCCATGGTTGGATATTTTCGGTCGCTATTTACTCTACCCGGAGATTATATTTACTTATCTTTTTTACTCGGCTTCCCGACAATACTTCCTAGTAGATATTCAAACTATCGATTCCGGAATGCAGTGGCGTACTGCCAAACACGTTCTCAAAAACGGTTTTAATAAAACAATAACATGCGTGAATTGGGCATTTGCGGAATGTTTGGAACTTGGAACCAATTCTACCAAAAACCCTCACAACCCACTGAATCCGATCACCCTTTTCAGCTTTTACCAGTTTTTAGCTATATCGTATAAAAGTAGGGCTTTGGTAGTTTTATTATATTTTGTAGATAAATTAAAATAAATATGATAATATTATGCGTTATTTAAACGTATATAAAATATTATAATACACATGAATCTGACATTGTGGGTATAAATACCATAAATTACGCTTTACTTGACAATTTGGTAGTTAATGGTTATACACAAACTCTAAACTAAGCAAATATTAATTATTAAAAAAAATAAATAAATATATATCAAATCTGTGTACACCAAGCCATCAAACAAATAATATCATAATATTTTCAATTCATATGTGTATTGTAATTGAAAATTCTGCGAAGCTATTTACATATTAATGATTATCCATAGTACGCATAAGTCTTACACCTACTACTGACTATTACACAAAAACCAATTTAAGTTCGATTTAACTCCTCCGATATGAGAATACAAAGCATACGTATAACAGAAGAAAAATTATTCAATTGAGTAAATATAGACTAATCACTATCATTACATAATATTTACACTCGAACAATTCACAACATATGGGATTGAATTCTAATCATACGCAGGTAATAAATTTATTAATTTTACATTTTCTGCTTAATATTTTTAATTCAATAAATATAATGATATCGGTAGTAATAATGTCAACTATTTTATTTATTCTTAAACGTACTAATTAAATATAAATTTAAACCATAGAAATATAAAAATGTATTAATGTATATATAGATTCCAAACGTGTAATATAAGTACAACATGCAAAACAAATTTAATTTTTCTTAAGTTTTTCAAACAAAACAATAACATTTACGTAAGTATATTATATTTAATAAACGCTTATAAGTAAACTACCGCATGGTTAAACATTATAAATTTTAAAATGGTAATAAAAACAAAAAAAAAACTTCCAGTACAATTCGAAAAAGACGAATATAATACAATTAAATGGACATTTTTTTGAAAAAATGTAAAAAATCTGAATCATATTCAAACTTAAAATTAAAATGTCTTAAATTAATTTTAAAAAGAACCATCAACCAGTCTGGCTTAACTAAAGATTTTCAAAAATTTGTTTACACTCTTTCACATAATTATATAAAATTCCGTTAATGAAGAATGTGTAATTTACACTTTAAAAGTATAATTTACATAATGATAAATAATCGTCTACTGTAGGCGATGACTAATATGTAATGAAAATAATGAATAGTGTGCTTATCCATTATGTAAATTCAAAAAACAATTAAGCGTTCAAAATAAGATTAGTCATATCTTGCAGTCATTGCATAATGTAAATATTATGTATACCAAGTCTGAATAATCGTTATACGTAGCGTTCAAAATTATCTAAGAAATATGAGAAGATATCTGCAAGCTCTAAGAAAATTCGTATAAATTCGTATACATATGATATAATTTTGAAAAATAAATAAAACACTTAAAGCATATTTTTATTTTTTTATTTATATAAAATATTATATACCTAATATATTGAATGTATATAAATTTATAGATCAGATTTTATAGTTTATATACAGATACTTAAACGAGCTACATACTTTATAAGTAGTTTATATATTAGAGGGATATATTACTTTGGAATGTATTTAATTTTCCTTTTTTTTTATGTTTATCGATTATAAACAATAACCCGTTTACATTATGAATATCAATAGCTAAGAAATCCAGGCGGAACCTGTAGCTGATTCGTTACGTTTTACATACACTTCACTCAGCCACCCCTTTTGATCGCATTTGTGCCTCAAAGAAGAATCATATAATCGTATTAAATATCTCGACATAACCCTATATAATAATACATGTGGCAAAATATACAATATACATGCATATAAGTGCATGTGGTTATTATTAATTTGGCCAATGAAAACGAACGTTGGAGCAAGCTGAGAACATCGTAGCGGGGGCGTCCTACAACTATGGCAGAGCCTCAGACTAATTCATAAACTTTGCCGTGTCTATTTTATATGCTAACGAATTCATTATGGTAATGAAGTTTTCCAAGTACGTATCGTCGCTCGTCGTCTTCTCCTTTTATAAACTGCCGACGCTGAAGCCACCTTTGCCGTCCGAATACGCGAGAGCACAAGTCCGGACATATATATTCGATCTTTACGGTCTAAAATAAAACAGTTCGAAAAGTTTTCGGAACACCGTCACATCATATAGGTTAAAACCCTATTTTGTTATTTGGTACTCGTACGCGATCACCCATAAAACGTCGTTTTTACATACACTATACGCGTGTATTGAAATTAAAAGCTGAAAACGGGGAGAATATTAAAATGCACATTCCTGATTCCTGAAACGACCGTCAATATGTATATATACAAGGTTTATATAATATATATATATATATATTTATTTAAATTTACGGGAGAGAGATAGAGAGAGTGAGAGAGATAGAGAAATACACGAGGAGTGAGAAAGAGGACGTTTTATGTACGCCACTGCAGCAGGACGATTTAATTAATACTGCCATAAACCACGGGTGGCAGTGGCGAATATATTTAACGTGAAAACCCGGCCGAGTGCAAAACCAACAGTTCATTAGTCGTAGAAACAGTGACCGCTGTCGAAGTATTCGTGCACTAACCGTATGGTTGCCCATGGTAGCGGCCTATCCTGTCATAATAATATTATTTATATATACATATAATAGATGCATGTATATTCATATTGTTATACGGTTCGACGTCAAAATATAGTGTGTATTGGGATAAATAATACTAAGCCTAATGATCACAAAGTTTGATATTTCATGTCAACTTCAATTATATTTACATATTATTAGTCCTACTTAGAATCATAAAAGAATGACCTCAAGTCAACTTGACGTTAATATTCCCTCGTCTTTATATAATCAACGAATAAACTGATTTGCCATTGACAATATCACAATATGATTCTATACCAGAGATAATATTAAAACGCTATTTATTGTTACTTGAATACAATAACTAGAATAATACATTCAATAAACATTAATATGTATACAATATAGATAACTACGTATAAGTAAATTACAGCTGTTAATGTCAAAAAAACATTGTAAGTGTATAAAAATGAATTCAAATGTTTTTTTTTTTAAGATTTGTTTGATGTATGCAATGAATATTATAATCACCTTACTTTATAAACTAAAAACATTCACTCACACACCCACCACTATATTATGGTGCATACCTAAAAGTATACTATTTATCTAATATAATAATATAATATAAAAATAAAATAATATATTTGTTGCATTTTAAAATATTTCTGAAGTTTTAAGTTTCGTACTACATATGATGTATACATTCACAGACTACTGTTCATTTTTAAATTATTTGAGCTAAAATAAATGTTATTAATTTTCATAAAAATATTTCAATGTGATTTTCAGAAAAATCCCAGGAAAAAAATGTTTGATAATTCTCTTATTCACCAAATAATCGCATTTATTAAAAATGTTTAAAGTTCCAAAAATATTATTTACACACACACAATACACGAATTAAATATTTATCACACATATAGCTCTACAGTCTACATCAATAGTACTTAGAAATGAATTAATTGGAATCAATAAATTAACACTGTAACTACTAACTAATCTAACATAACATTAATTTTATACACAAAAAAAAATGTAGAATATTTTATTCAATACCTATTTTATTATAAAATAATTTAACGGATTATTCAATTTTATTATTATTATAAATTTGTTGACCAAAATTAAAACATTACAAATTATGTATTGCATTAATACATTTATTACATTATACTGAACTAAGTTTATCATAAATATTGATCATGAATATTGAAAAATAATAAAAGTAATCACAAAAATAAAATTAATTTCATAAAACATTGAAGAAATGTGATTACCTATAACTCTTTTTTTTTCCTATTAAAACTATACGATTTCGATTAATTAAATATTAAAACAATTAATGTGTTATAATATATGTTTTTAAAGTATAAAAATATAATTTTATTCATAGATAATAACAATTATATCATAAGTATTTTAATATTTTAATATTTACATTTTAAATAACTATGAGTACACAAAAAGATAATTTTCGCAGTTCATTCGCAAAAACAATCACCTCAATGAAATAATTTTAAAAATAATGTCTAAAGACACCATACATCTTTATATACTCCGCGAGTTCATAAAATGTAAAAAATATATAAAGAATCATGGATTCGCAATGCAAAATACACACATGGTCGATAGTATTTTCTTCTCCCACAGAGTACTAAGTAATGAATAATACATTTTCACATAACTAAAGTCGAATAGGACCATCATGTCTAGCACCCTAACACACCTTGGCTGATTCTTAAGTAGAGTAGAGAATGTCATCTTCAACATTGAACTTGCATCGTTTGCTATTGCTGTCTATTAGAATAAGCTTATGAATTTCAAAACAATTTTATATATTTCTCAAAATTCAAGAATATTTAGTGTAGAATTAAATAGAAATCTCGTAAAACTTCGTAAATGGTAATTATAATTATGTTCAGAATTCTAGTACTTAATATTATCTTAGTAAAACAGCTTATATTTAGATAAAATAATTCTAACTTGTTAGGTACCATCAAACTAATTACCATCAAACATTATAAAAATTTAGTACTATAAAATAATAAAAATCATTATTTTATCAAAAAAAAAATCAAATGACCAAATCTAATCATACGTAGTATTATACCTATGTGTTAATGTTTTAAATAATAGTATATAAGAAATAAAGTTATGTTATAAAAAATATACATATTAGACTTTAATATATTTTATTTTCAGATACTGAGAAAAGTTAGGAATGCAATGATTTTACAATGATGTGGTTTTTTTTATTTATTTTTTTGTTGTGTCCATTATCACAATTAATATTCGATGAATATTTACTTCATTCAACATTGAAGATACCAAATTATACTTAGATTCCTATAGTTGGTATTTTTCAAAGACAACAGTAGGAAAATTTCTCTAATTCATTGTTTTAACAAATTAAAAAAAAAAAAAATTCAGAAAGAATAAAACAAACACAGACAATTTTTACCAATAAATATTTTTAACATATGATATTATATTTTTCAAAATATTTAGATTCTTCTTTTGAGTAATTTACATAATTTTCTAGGCAATTTTATTTTTTATTTTTATTTTTGTTGATCTCTGAGTCAATAAGCTTGCAAATTTAATTCAATAATCCTCGTAAGTTGTTCTCATTATGATTAAAAATATTTAGAATACAAATGCACAATTTTTTTTAATTCACCTCACATTTAAAATTTAAATTTTGAAAACATTGGATATCTAAACTGAAGATTTTTTTTTAACGTAGCTGGAATCTATATTATTATTTTACAATGAATAGGTACTTTAAAATATGTATACTAATCGTTTTAAGATAACTTTTATTACAAACCTTAACACACCATTTTACGGTATTACATCGGTATTTTATTTTAATAAATATTAATAATTATTAATAAGTTATTAACGATAATATATGATACAATTTAATTATAATAAATTATTAGGTAATAAATGCAATGTTTTGTATATATTATTTAATATCCTCGAAACAGCGAAGCATCGTCTTCGTTTATTAGAATTGTCTGTATACAATAATATTTTATCATTGAAATATTTCATTCATTACACGACAAAAAATACTCAAAACCTACTGTATAACAGAACGAGTTCTCTGTTGTTTTTTTTTTAATAAAAGATATTTTCCTTTATTCCCCAGGTGGCTAGATATCAACAATATAAATTCATTATTGTTTAAGACATAATATTCAAAACATTATTAAAACAATATCAACAATACTTTGTGATGAAAGTAAATTTATAACACATCAAAGTAATTCAAATCGATGCGTAACATTTTTAATTATATTATAACGGCACATAATATATGTACCTACATAACATAAATCGTCGTCTGATTATTAAAAACATTAATACCATATAATTTCAAAATATTTGAATAAACAAAATATTAATAAAAAAAATCTATAGTTTATTAATTAATTTCCTAACTGTTTAATACATTATATATATACTTATTTCCTTACAAACTAACTTTAAGAAAATTCAATGTTTTGTAATTTATAATATTACTATTATGCATTCAATGGTATATGTCGATTTAAAACTGGATATCAAACATAATAGTAAAATGCTTTATCAAAGTAGAGTATAACAAAACGATCCTTAGACCAAAAGGCCATCTGAAGTGACTTTTGTAAGGGTCATAACATTTAGGACCAACCGTAGAATCACAAGCAATGGCCAATGTATTTTATATCAAAAAGGTACATCATCGACCCCTCTTCAAAAAATTGACTGAGTAAAAACACCAACCCTCCATTAATCTCACTCGAGCAGCCAGTTTATAATGATAAAATAGGTAGTTCGATAACTTTACCCGTTCTTAAATTTTGGTTTTGTTTTTTGTAAATATATAAATAGAAAAACAAACACAATTGTAATAGAATATTTATTTAGACTTTTTTAAGATAGCACAAATCCAAAGTGTCGATCCGTTTCAAAAGTTCACAGTTATCTCACCCACCACACAAATACGTTTAAAACAAAACAAAAATAATATTAAATAAAACAATAATTCATCGTTAGAGTATAATGGAACGGTTTAGTGATAAGATCGATATTTTGCTAAGTTTTGATTGAGAGTGGTTCATATAGCTACAATATTATATCATTTAAAAGTTAAGAAAAAATTGTTTATCAAAATTCAACAGCACAACGTTTAATAGGAATATTATTACATATTTTTATTGTACTAAATTAAAAAAAAAAAATCATAAATTAATTTTATGTTAGTTAAAATCGATGAAAAAAAAAGTTTGCCCAACGATAATAATTAATAATACTTTATATTTCAATAACTTAGTGGTTATGATTAAAAACAAATATAATTAAATTGAAAAAAATATCTTTGGTATTTAATAAATTTATTATCACGTACCTATTCAAACGAGATATTTCAACCATTCAAAATAAGTGAAAACAGGAAATCAGTTCAATTGTCATAGAAATATACGTTATAATACTTTTTGTGTGTCGTATGTGACACTTAATCAGTACCTAGTAACTTTTCCCCTTCGGAATTAATATTTGTCAATTTTTATTTTTCATTGATGACACGCACATAAGCCCCTCCACCAAAGAGTCGTGTATGCATTTGGCTGAACACATATTCAAGTGGGTTATGTTCGACCCACTTGAGATCTTCACATCAGTTTTAGTAACTAGCAAAACTTGTGAATTAAAATACTTCAAACACCGGAATAACGATTCGTCGCTTCGACCAATCTGTTTTACGAACCCTACTTTATAATAATCCGATAACGCCCCTACAGAACCTCACCCTTCGTCAGATTTTTATTTTTTTTTTCCCCAATATTTTATCCTAAGTATGTAAACGAAATTGGAATACTAATAAATACTGTCTGTCGCACGAATGCGCGATTATACATATATCACCCAATCATATTGCGTATAATCGTCTTCCCAGCAAATTCAACGAATTAATTTTTCATATTTGAATTTATTAATCATACTACTTTTGTCTACAGCAGAGCACGATGAAATATTACCATAATACTATGTTGGCTAAATTAATAAAGATCGCGGACGCGACCGCGTGCCTTTGTCGTAGTAATGTAGATTAAGTTTAGTATGATCATAATCTGCAGTAATAAACTGAATGTATTTTTCTCGCCCCTAGAGATAGTACTATCTCAAGTTAAGCAAAATAGTTTACTTTTAACGGCGATAGTGCTTCTTAAAAACGTTAAATGGACCATAATTTAACAGTATCAAATTAAACAGGTTAAGGATAAACACCGTGAACAGGCAATAAGATAAAATAATAAAGACGTTAGTGTTTTTCTTCAAGCAATTTAGGCCAATACAGAGTTAGTATGCGAGCACATCAAATACCATTTAATGTTGGCCGTACACGGAAAAAGACGACTCGTTCCAGGAAAACACATTAAAAGTAAACTTCGTTGAAAATTCACCGTTTCTTCTATTTTCTGTGCATTTTTTTTTTTTACACACATATATATATATACGTATCCATCAGGATTTCTCGTAAAGTTTGCATAGCAAGAAATATAATGTTTACATACATTAAATTTTGAGGAACATATTCCAAGAGAACATGACATCACCTCACCGTCAATCAATTTCTATTCACTGCACAATGCACAGTGCATCCAGAGACCGGAGACGACAACAACGATGAAAACAGAGACGCGTTCTGAACATGGATAAAAGTTTAGTGACACCAAAAAGGGTTTTATGTGAGTTTGTTTGAATTATTAAAAGCACTTTATGTCAGCCCAATGATTTTACTCGTTAAACTATTTCCACGCACACTTTTACAAGAAAATAAATTATTAGAAAATCAGTAATCATATTATATGTACTCGAATCTGTAAAATCTTAACCAAGAAAATGCAATGATATTTTGAATGCTATAAGAATTACCTCGAAGACTAAGTATTAAGTTTCTAATATTTAAAAAAAAAAAACCTTTTTTTTAATATTTTCTTCTATCTATTGAGGTACAGAAAGAAATAAAAAAATATAAATTAGTCATATAATTGAATAGTATTAAATTAACCTAAAAATAAATTTATCTTGTTAATCACATTAATATATTTATATTTTACAATTTTGGTATTGATTTTTGTTTTATAGTGTAATAGAACATAGAAAAAAATTCTAAATCATTGAAATTAAGTATGATGAGTGTTATAATTATGAAATGGATTATTTATACATTTATCATATTACAAAAAAAAAAATCTAAATTAATGTGGAGTGATAACAATAAAATTATGATATTTGTTTCTGTTTTGTCTATCTAATGGAAACAATCCAATTGAAAAAATATAAAAAATAAACATTTCATCTCAAAAGTATTTCGCTTTTGCTTTATTCGTGCCAATGGAAAGTTTTCAAACATAAAATAGTATGAAGTTGCTGTTATATCATTTTTAAATAGATTATATAGAATCAGGACCAACTCAAAGGGTAGATGACATTAGGCCCATGCCTAGGGCGACATTTAACATTTTTGTATTATAGATTTAATGTAGTATTTACATGTAATAAGGGGTGGCAAAACTCATGTCTGCCTAGATGTGTTTAAACTTTAAACAATTGAACTGGTCCTGTATATAATGTAGCAATAGACTTAAGATATTATAATACAATAATTATCTATAATAGAAAGTATTATTGTGGTCTTGTGAACATGTCATTACAATAAATATCCTTACAATATTTTTAAAATGTATTTATTTTTGTACTTACTTAATAAAAATCAATATTTACTAAAGTTTATATTTATTTTAGTCAGTTTAAATTCTTAAAAATATACTTTTGAGTTATAATTATAGTATGAATGAATATAAAATATCATTGGGACACTTGAGTTTACAATTTATTTATTTATTATATATGTTAACAAATTTTCATTTTTAAAGGTCAAAATTCACTGTTTTTTTTTTTCATTTTATTTCAAAATAAGATAAAATGTACATTCAAAATGATTTTATTTCGTAAACCGTGACGTTTAAGTGGCATCTAGTAAAGCTATTATATTCAGTGGTCAGCCACGAACGTGGTAATTTTTTTTTTTATTATTATTTTCCCTTTAGGACCTTGGGGTAGTTTGAGTACCCTTGTAATCCGTTAAGCTCTATAAATCCGGGCACAATTAACGGGATGGACACCGTGAGTGCCCAGGGTCCTTACCCTCTGTCTCATCTACTTCCTACAGGCACCAGAGGGACACTCATTACATATTCTAAACTGGTCCGTCTGTCCCGAGGTGATTGAATTAATCGTTGGTAAGATGCCCTTTCAGAACAACCTATAGCACCTGATCTGTTTTACAATATATTCCCAAAACCCCGAGCATACCTAAAAGTCTTGTTGGTGCATAGATTATGCGTGTTGTCGTAGATTAGAGGGATGTACTAACACTGACTATGGCCACCACCATAATTGTAAATATAATTAATCCAAAAATCAACATTTTAATAAAACAAACAGTCAAGATTTTTAGCTTAATGCTAATAAATAAAAAACAAAAGAATATTAAGTAATACAATATTATGAAATTTAATAATTTAGGTTTACTCTTCTTTAAGAAAAAAAATTGTAAATACAAAAAGTCAAGATAAAAAAGACTTTAATAATTTGTACATTAACAAATGTGTATGGAAATCAACTATAAATACCTAATATTTAATAAAACTTATAACAATACCTAAAAATAATTAATTTATACTATTTGGAATTTTATCGCAATGGAATTGAAATTTGATAAGTCAGTAAAGTATTGTGTACAGTAAATCTATACTTATATATACTATCAAATAGCAATACCGAATCTAAAATTTATAAATAAATACGTGCTTATTTTAAACCATAAATAATAAATGTCCAAATGCAAAAATTTTTTGAAATATACTGATACAATTAAGAATTACTTGAGATGTACAATAATACTATTTAATATAACCTAACTTTATACTCTTCATATGATATTATAGATAGGTGTCTGTCTTCGTTATTAAAATAATGAAATTTTCGTTAAATCTAAATTTTGATTGCAACGACTAAAAAACTACACAGAACTTAACACCACATATATCTTACATATTATTTAATTTTATTGTTGTCTTCCTTTTTCACCCATTACTCTCAAGGTTAATGCCCGTGAAACTCACTTAAGTAGATTTCTAGGAAATGAAATTGCTATACAGGTGCACAGTATCATAATCTTAAATTAGGTCTTGAACAATTACAGAAGTGCTCTTGGTCGAAAGGTTTTCGTCGAAGCCATTAAAGTACTTCAGTTCTATAAATTTAAGATCAACGCGCGGGAATATAATTTAACAAATTAAAAAAATGCATTTATATATTGTATTTAACTGTAAAATATTATATTATATTATCAAAATTGTATCTCCAATTTCAAAATTCGAATAAAACGCAAAAGAACTAAAAAAATATAGTATAATATTTTTTTTCAAAAATCCACAGCGAAATTGTACCAACCAGAGTACCTAAATCATAACCTCAAATTAATATTTCTAAAAAATACGCTCACTATTAATTTTTTTTATGTACAATGTATATATTACTATATATTGTACAGGTTTAATGTTTATAATATACTTGTATTATATTATGTCTAACTACAAAAAGATAAAAAGTAAAAATGAAAAAAAAATACGTATTAAAGTGTGTTATTGCATTACGCAAAATAATATTACATTCAATTTATGGCAAAGACACCTTTTTTCAGACTTATAGGGTTGAGGTTCGTTTACTTTGGACGCCTTTATTACTATCATATATGTAAATGAATATTTCGTATTTTTCCTCGAAAGAGAGGAAATTGAGTTTATTACGTGAATCGGGCAAGAGCTACCTGACCGTAATACGCGAAGGGTAGTCACGTGTAATAAAATACCTACCAACAGTACCAATGCCAGACGAAGGGTGAGGACACAAACACACATACACACAAGAAGTTATTCAATATAAATTCAAAATAAAAACGGACACTTTTGTACCGTGAAAATATGCATTCACAGCTAATATTTTATTCCAACCAATAGCTTTTATTGTATTACTGTTATTCTATTATATTTTATATTTATACATATTGATATTATTAAAATATATTCGATTTATCGATAGAAAACGAGTATTTCAGTGATTCTTTATAGCTGGAAACTTATATTTTCATTGGATTCGTTTCTCGCGTTTAATTACAGTATAAGTGATATATCCTATCCCAACCACGACAATGCTGACAGGCGACAGCTTTCTGTGAAATAGATGCTTTTTTGCATTCGAAATACAAATTCAAATTGTTTGAAAAAACAAACAAAACTTTCCCAGAAAAGCAATTAGACGATAAACTTAAGAAAACTTCTGACTAAATTTTCGTCAAACTGTTTACGTACATGTTTAAATAGTTATTGAAATACTTTTAACGTCAACTATATAAGAAGAATTTTTAAAATATTATTATGACAATAAATTTACAGTTATAGATAGTTTTGATAGTTATATGACTTGGCTGAAAAATTAAATATAACTATTCTTAAAAAATATAACAGAGTATTATTTTTTACATAATTGAACATTTACATATTCAACGAAATATTTAATATATATATAGTACCTACTAACTATACTAATAAAATATATGTAATTATTAATATTATTAATAAAAAACTAGTAGTCAAATCATTTTTAAAAAATTATATTTGATATTGCATGTTTTCGTAGGGATACAAATATATCAAAAATATTCTAAACTGCTAGTTAAACACTTTTATTACCTACATGATGTTATTAAAACCCTGATGCACTTGCACATTAAAATATTAAATTAAAATCTATTTCATTTACACCCTACAATATTCCCTCCCATAATCAACTATACGTTTATAGGAATGATTTAATTATAATAATAATTAATATGCAGATCATTTTGGGTGAATTTTTATAATTTGTATCTCTGTTGATATAGGAGTATAACTGCTGCCGTATGTGTTCGACATATTGTGACCTAATACATGATTTTACTTCCGGTTTTAACATACTTTAGGACAAGAAATTCCTTGAATTAAGCACGCCTTAATATAATGACAGTTTACCAATTGTACCTAAAATTACTTTTTATATACTAATTGCGCTCTAAACATTTTATAATACCTAAGAAAAATTTATTAGTTAGTTATAATTATTATAAACACTAATCGATTTTTTTGTTAGTATCAATAAATAATTTATTATAAAAAAATAAATTTTTTTTTTCGCATTTACAAGTTATTTTTGGATAGTCAATTATTCAAAATTAAATACCAGTTACACTACATTACAATTCGTTCCATAAAATTCCCGATACTATTATAAAATATATTATACCCAGTTACAATAACCAGTCAATGTAACTAGGTAACTAAGTAATACTTAAAAGATCAATAAATAAGTTTTAAATTTCTAGCATTTTAGTATGTGTTATACAAGCGCAATTGGTATACTAACCCTAAACGAAAATTTTGTGTCAAGCGCAATTGGTCCATACCCAATATAATATACCTAGTACATAAAGCATAATTAATTGATAGTGTACATGTTGTACAATCATAATAATATGTGCAAACGAGTCATCGCCGTTCTTTAAACGAGTCCGTTATGCGGCTCACACATATACTGCGGTATCGAATTTGTTTCGTTTTGTTTAGCCCCTTCCTTCCCACCCACCACAAGTATTGTGCTGCACGATGAAACTACATTGTGATCGGTCCAATTCTCCGATATAGAAGATTCTACTTTATCAAACACCGGTGGCTACAAACATTTTCCCAAATAAGAAGCAATAATAATAGTATAATGTTTGCATGCTTGTGGCCTAAAAAAACTATTCATCTATTGCTTATACCTATGCTGTTCGTTCTTCCGTGGATATGCATACAACACGATTACTATAATGCTAGGTATAACCGTAATCTGTTATTAACTATTTGAAAAGATTGTCAAAATGACAAAATCTAACTCATTTAGTTCTGTGAGAAAATAATAATTTTATAAATTATTATGTTGTACCTCACAGGTACCGTTATTATAGCAGTAGTAACTACCTTGCAGTTTATTTTATTTATCATTGTAATAGACTTAAATAATATAGATTATGTTATTAGTATAATGTTTATATTCCTATATATTATAATTATTATTTCGTGGATCACTTACTGATGCCATCGAAACCAAAAATAATTAATATTTTTTTTTAAATTGTCAAGTATTTTATTGAACTCGTCATTTGATTAAAGCCGATACTAAACAGGTCAACAGTATTTGAACTCTGAACACTTCTTAAAATTGTAATATTTATTATAATAGTTTTTGAACATCAAAAATTACAATACTGTAAATTTCCAATGAATAACTTCGATCGTCGTTATAGCGAGTAATTTTTTAGAGTTATACCATAACACTTATCACGAGACCGAATAGATCATCAACTGTTGGAGAGAAAATGCAATACAAAAATTTCAAACGCACTTAACCTATTTGCGACTGAAATGTATTCGCTACCGCTATGGCGCTACTCGTAAACAATACCTATATTTTTTTTTATATAATCAACTTTTACCTTTGATCGAGCCTTGCGAAAAAATTTTAAATGAATTCGCAAAAGCTAGAAATAAAAGCACACGCGTATTTAACTGTGGAAAAACCACCATACCACCTGAACTCGTTAAGGAGAAAAAAAGCTGCAGACGTGACAAAGAGTGTTGTACGCAGTGCAAACGAGTGTCTGCCGTCAACCGTCCGGAACAGCTGATATTTTGTTCTCCATTGAGTGTTATTTTTACAAATTTCCCGGAAGGTCTTAGGCCTCAGTCCACGAGAGCATTTCTACATCATCCGTGTTAACATAGTATACTATATTATTTCCACCGAGTAAAAGATGTTTTATTTTTTTATGCTCAATATAGGTACGATGTGACGCTTTTTTAACTTAAAACTCAAAAGTTTGCGCAGTCGCCACGTGTGTGTTAAATTTCAAAAAAAAATAACCTCAAACCACGTATTCGGTACGATAATAGTTTACTATATTATATTATTATATTAAAATACAGAATGCCAACATTTTTAATATAAAAAATAACGTATAAGAAACAGTTTATCAAAATACCTGTTATCTATTGCACAAATGATATTGATTTTATAGATCTTTAATAATTTATAATCAATATTTAACGTTAATTACAACTGTTTACCTATATTTAGAATGAAATCTAAAGTTTCTTAGGACTCACAATCTCATGAACTAAAAATTATTTGAGTGCATTTACAATTATGATTCAAACATTACATGTAATATGAATATAAAATATGTATTTGATGTACATAAATAATTATTTGTAATCTTTAAAACAACTTTTTATGTTACCTAATACAAGTATTATTATAATGCCTTTAATATTTTTGTTTGTTTAGTAAGCCATAACGTGTATGATTAAATAATAATTGTTTTCCTTTTTTTGTGTAAAAAGGTAAAAACTATTAGGTCAATATTAGATATAAGATTAAAATAATTATCAATATTGAACTTTAAATCAAATAAGGTACTATTAACCCACATAAAAAAATATATTGAAAGATTATACAAATTAAAATGTCAAATATTGTGTCTAATAAGTTATAAGCTATATTCCAGTATTTTTGATACATATTTCTGTACATTATTATAATCGACTCATTCTAGTCATCTAATATAAAATACATGCTAGCAAGATTGATATACAAATAATAAATATATGAAGTAGCGCGAGCGCTGAAAATGTATAATCAATATATTACATATTATTTGTTTTATAAAATTAATCTAAACCTGATGTTCTCGTTTTAATGTCTTGACATCAAACGAAATGCTACTGGTGGCAGTTTAACCGTACACTTTTTGTCTGGATGGTATTCGAAGGGGCTGTTTATAAGTGTTCGTTCTCCTCAGATCTTATATATACAGTCTTTATAACTATACAACAACTTTATAACTACAGTCTATATTCAACGGTCTACACTATTCAACAGTCAATGGATAACATCATAAAAGAAAAAATGTGTGAAATAAAAGCTAAATATTATTTTTTATTAGTAAATAGATACATAAACTAAAACTCATAAATATATTGAAGACGGTAGCTGTTATTAAAAGAGCATAAGTATGAAAAAAATATCGTCTGGAAACGGTTTTTAATTTATTACTAATATTATTTGCGACGTATAAACGTATTGAATACAGGTGTCAGGTACGAATAAAATATAACGAAAATTCTTATTAGTCTTCTAATAATGTAAAAGGTTGACTTGAAAATATTTATCACACTGCATGAGGAGTGTTATAATTAATCCTCTGCGTCCTTTTGACATAAATATATCTTTTGGCTGGAAGTCTATCTGAGACGCTATTTTTGTCATGCTTGATGGATGTTATCGGTTGTTATGGTCACCATTCGTATTACTATGACGACCACGTAAATAATGTATACCTATTATAATTGTAATAATTATTTCTCCGTACATTGTGACAAGATGATCCATTGGTATCTTTCCTCCCAAAAATGTTTTAATTAAGTAATTTTACACGCATAGAAGAGTATAAAAATCTACGGTGTCGTTTTACAGAAATGGGGCGACCGTCAAAAACACCAATCACTTGTACAGTGTATGCGCGCGCGTGTGTCGTAGTATATGTACGTAAAACCGATGGGCGCGTAACGTGACATTGAGAAACGAAATTTCACGTGTCTATTGTTATGTTACACGATTCGATTAAAACGACGTTGGGGGAGAAATAAAAAACAATCTGATCGCGTTAAATATATGGGGAAAAAAACTACGATTTGAAAAAAATAAATAAATCGTACGCATACGGCCGGGAGGAGACGAGAAAACAGGTGTAGCTGACGAAAAGGACGTAATTTTACTAGATGTACCTATTATATTATACGATGTATCTATTATAATATATCGGCGGAAAGAAAATTATACGCACGGACGACCTCGACAATGATATTCTATGCGATTGTACAGATAATATTACCGATTTTCGTTTTTGTCGACCGTTCATCGCATCTCATCAAGTATTACAATATATTATCATGCACAGTGTGCACAATATGTTTCATTTTATTACGTACACAATATTATTTTGCTACATTACTACGGACTATACAGATGAGAGAGGACTTGCAGTCATCGAGCGCGTGCCCTGCGTAATGTTTACGGGCCGAATTGTAAAAGTACGACGTGCCTAAACCGTAGAAACGTACTGCCGGAGAACAGAAACGTTCCGGTAAAAACAAAGTGTTTTCCCGACATGAATATTGTGTTTCGTTTCGCCGAAACTACATGCAGGTACGTTGCGGCAATACACGACGTTTCCTACTTCCGGATCGGTCCGTACTGCGCGGGCCTGCAATCGACGTCGCGTGTATCGTTGCCGATATTATTTATGTACGAGCAATATACGTATGAACGATCCGCTGGGATTATACCTACCGCGAAACGATGCGTTTCGAAATAATGGCGGTAACCGGTATTAAACCACGTACATTATATGATAGCGACGTGCGGTATATAAACTGTATACCCGTAATAATAAGACGTATCTGGTCGTACACACACAATATTATCCTTTTCGTGTAATGTATTACGGTCCGCGATCACGACACTAATAAAGTAATTATCTGCGCGACGGGCGGGGCGACGTAGGCGGCGGTGGGGGCGACCGTAAAAAATATCATACCGACGAGGACTCGGCCGTCCAAGTCGTCCACAAAAGAATGTCGAAAAACTGGTTTGTGTACGCGCGCAGACGACCGGCAGCGCACCGTAGTCACACCGCCGCGGTCTGCTCCGCCTTTTTTCATACCTACTCACACTCGCCCGAACTCCAACACACACTGGCGCGGGTCTCACTCGTGTACTGTACCCGCAGTGCTACGAAAATCCAATTAGAGAGACCGAGACTTCCTATAATATTGTTGCGCCAGCGCGGGCCACATGAATTATTATTATTATGTTGTTACTTATTACTATTATTATTTATTATAATATTATTATTACTACGGGCGCAGTGCTGTGCTACGTCGGGAATCGGCCCGACGGCGCTCTCGGGTGTGAACACTGCCTATATGATATCGTTATTACCATTGTGGCCGATGATTACGTTGATGTCTTCATCGCGTCTCTCGGTCGCGCCCGTCGGATACAGCCGTTTCCTTCGACGGCGGTGCGCACGTCGCCCATATATATATATATATAAATGTATAATAATAAGATATTGTACCTATGGGTAGGTTTTTTTCTACATTAGTCGATATTATTATGTTCTCCATTTTAATAGATACCTGTTTCTCCCCGTAATATGATACATATTTTTTTATTATTATTGTACAGTGTCGTAGTGTACTATAGTAGTATAGCTAGTGTGTATATACACGCAACAACATTTCCGACTATAATATTATTATTATTATTATTATTATTATTATTATCGTCTAGCGAGTTGTGGGTACCCAGCGGTTTACGAATCGAACGAATTCGTGATATTTTATGTACGTATTTATGTCGTTTATCATCTCAGAAATTATATCGTGGTGTTTTTTTCTTCTTCTTTCGTTTTAGGTATCGAAATCTATTCAAAAACACGTACGTCTATGTTTCATATTTTTGTATGGGTCAACCTACTACTACGCTTTGTGCTAAAATATTTTATAGGGAGCTTTTTTTACTTTTTACTTATGTATTTGCTTGTCACGTATAGCAGTGTTTTTACTTTTAGCCGTCTGTCTTTCAACTATTTTTTTATTTCTCGAGTATACGTCATAATTAAGTTGTCGATAAATTGTTGATCACTACCGCCATTTGAATTCAATTAACCGATCAATTTTTTTTTTTTTTATGAAGGTCTTTATTTTACATAACACAGTAGATAGTGATAGTCGTTTAGACTAAATATTTATTCGATTATGACCACTTCCACGTTAAAAATGGTCGATAATCCTACATGTGAACATCATGGTAACTAACAATTCCCAACACCTTGAAACAATATTTTTATACCTCAAGCAATAATTATAGTATTAATACTATTAAGTACGTGTTCAACATTTTATGAGTTTTTAATCAGTTGCTTATTTTTTTCCTACATTTTAAATAATGTTATATTGGGTACAATAATATTCTACGCATTGTTTCATTTTACAATGATCGAGGTTAAGTTCAAAAAGTTGTGTAGAAAGCATAAAAGTGAAATTGAATTAAATTCTTTGTCATTTGGGTCTAATTGGATTTTTTTTAAGTTCCTCCTTTTTGAATTATGTACTGTACTAATGCATTATTATGTATTTTATTATACGGGTGACTTACTTTTTCGACTTTTAGCAAAATTAATATTTAAGAAAATACATTCTGGAAAACACACGTAATCGTAGTTTAAAATCTTAATATTGTATAAAAATTAAATAATTTACGATGCGCACCGGAAAAAAAAGGTAAAAAATGTAAATAGTTATGTATATACTGAGTATAAACACGTTATAATATATATATATATGTATATATATATTATTTATTTTCTTAGTGCTTTCTCTCAAGTTTATTAGATATTTTAATATTTAGTCTGTTTTATTGACATGACGGCTAAAATTATGAGTATGTTGTTTTGCATGTATAAAACTAACATGGCCACACGGGTTAAGCTAAAAAAATTACATTGGTCTTGATTAAGCATACTTAAATTATTTTTGCTGATTAATTTTTATAATATTTCGACCGACTATTTCACTTAAAAACTGTTTATTTCAAACAAATTATAATTACTGCTATAATTGTAATTGCGATGATATATGTTTACACATTTTGTTTTAAACCGTTTTTAAAAGTTAATTAAAAAAGGTAGATACCTTTTCCCCCCTTGTATTTTATAATATATAAGAATATAACTTTTAACATCAAAGAGTATTCACTAAGATGCAATGAGCATAAAGACCAACAAACACGAACAGCATATTCTATCTATATTATTTATTATGTTATTATTTTTAGATATTTAGTTGTGCAGTTTTCCCAACAATCGCATATTATACGTAAATAATTAATGTAATAAAAAGTAAACAATATTTGTAATTTTTATGTAAACAAAAAATTTAAATCTGTAAAACAAAAAATCTGTTTGTATTATTAATACGATATGTAATGAAAAAAAATTTTACAAGTACATATTTTTAGATTTCAAACAGTCATTCTTATTTGTGTTGTTCCTACGTCTTAAAGTATACAACATTTTACATAATAGTATAATAAAGTAAGGTACATTTTACACCCACGTACGTAAGTATAAGGTATAACTGCATATTAAATACAGACTGCGTATAATATTTTATATATTTTTATTAAATCCTTAAAACTCTGTAAGCTGTGAAAACACAATTTCATCGCATACAACTACCAACTAACATATAATAATATTTACCTATAGGTGTATAATACATAACATAATGTGCTTATGATATTTTTCGTTTATTTATTTCTGAGTATAATTTTAACGCTCAAAAGTATAAATCTATTAACTTAATCTATATTAATTGGTGGAATTTCTTTTAAATCTGATAATATTCTAAAAAAAAAAATAGTTTTATTGGATTTCTATACAACTACCTATATCTATTTAAGTATTAATTATTAATACGTTTTATTTTTTGCTTGATGATATTTAAGTAATCAAATATTTAACAATAATAGAATAATTACTTTTGAATCTTTTGATGTTCTATAGTGTAACAACACTTATGATTTGTGACATGTGACCAAATAGGGTTACTATATAGAGTCAAAATGTTTGAATCAAATTATAAAGAACTTAAGTTATGTCTTTAATAATTTGAAGTTTGTAACTAAAATAATAATGTTCATGTATTAAACTAGACTTTAAACAACAAACATACAGTTATCAAAAGAGATCAGATCTCGTATAGTCATTTCTTATTTCCCTTAAAGTCAACAAACTTAGTGCTAAGGTAATGTCTTATTGAAAAGCTCTCATTATACATAAATTTATAGTAATACACATGTGTATAGTGTATACCAATATTACATAAGAAAAGCATACAAATTTATACACACGCTTCACATTATACAATGTGTAATTTGAAAAGTTATAATGGGTTCATATTATTTTATGTAATTAAAAAAGCATCGCAGCATTGCGTTTGGTTAACAATTACTTAATATTCAAAAATATTAATATGTAATAACTCTTGCTAAACGATACCTAACTAACAGAAGGTGTCTAAATATTATTTATCATGATTATCACATTTTTAAGAAGACAGTAGGTAACTATTATAGCGATATATTATACTTCATAGTTAAGTTTCATATTTCAACATTCATGTAAAATATAATTATGTATATATTAAAAACAAAGATCAAAAAAACATAAACATAGTTTTTATATGTAATTGTGCGTATTACAGTTTAATATAAATATTCTATTTTATATTAATTGTTTGGTAAACAATTGTTGTCAAACAAGGACTAACGGTGATTATAATATATATCTAATATGATTTATCATCATTAATAATTCATCCAATAGCGTTCAATTTATTTTGAATACAAATAAAACAAAGGTAATTAATGGACTGTATAATACAATATTTACTAATAAATTTGAATTTAATTACAAATAAAATATAAACAATATTTAAAATCTAAGTAATGTAGGACGTAACTATATAATAACGTTAACAGAGTAAATTTAATATTTCCTATTAAATAATTTAGTATCTTATAAAGAATCCATTAACATAAAAAATACTAATTCAAATTATTCAATTTGCATAAAATGAATAGGGTATTTCGGATTTCCTAATTATTAATAAATAAAATATTATAATACAAGACTTCGTTAATCTTTCATACAATAACCTGTTTTAATATTTTTACTATTACTTTAATTTTTAAACTCTTGTATCAGTTAATATGTTACAATTTTGTTTAGTTAACAAATAAACAAAAATTTCTTACAAAGTAGTCAGTAACATAATTTGGTAGTTGTTGCATAAGACTGACTAGCATCTAGATCTCTAAGAATAGTTCAATAGCCATTTTAAAAATATCGTTGTTATAGTGATATAATATTTACAGAATATAATGACATATTATTCGCTTGGATATTTTAGTCTGCTAACCTCTTGTTCGTTTAATGGATTTTCACCTGTAAGTTTTGGGTACGTATTTTGTATATGTTATTTGTTGTACAAAAAAAAGTATTTACATAATGTTATTTACATTTATAAATAAATATTCGTCAAATGATGTTAAGCCCTAATTCTGCTGTATTCATAATCGCTGTAAATTTTGTTGATACGAACGAGGGCACAAAAATAAAATATTTTTGATTTAAATTCTTTTCTGAAAAAAAAATGAGTAGTCAACAAAATATAATTTTGTTTAATATTAAATAACATGATTCAATCGAAATACGTAGATATTTTGAATTACAGCTTCCAAAACATATTATTCGCCGATTTCTCTGTTGACATATAATACGATACACTTGAAAAAATGCCAATGTGGTCATGATCATTTTATTTAATCTAAAAATCTAAACACAGCTACACTGACATCAGACAACTAAAATAAAAAATAAATAAATATTTACTAAATTTTTAATACTGTATACTTACAATTTTTTATTATTAATTTTATAATAAAATCAATGTTGACAAAACACTATATTATATTATTATGATATTTGTAGGACTGCGAATTTAATGTAGTATAAATCATTAAAAAATGCATTTAATATACAAAAATGGCAGTTAAAATACACTCGAAATTTTAATAATTTTACTTACATTTAAAATTTACTTTTTTACAAAGATGCTTACAAGTTTAAAAAATTCAAGTTTAAGTGTGTGTATAATATAAAAAATAATTTATAAATGTTTTTATAAATAAAGTTCATTGACCTAATAATTGTTGAAAACACCATCAAGGTAAATTCAAAAAGAAAAAAATTAACTAAAAATAATATTATATAGTTTTAACCAAAAAAGTAATATTTTACAATAAGTTAAGAACAATTATTTTTCCTTGGTACAAACTCACAGCTCTAATTGTAAGGATATAATACAAAACATAAATACATTATCTATTGTTTATTTATATAAAATGATCAGGAATATATTATAATATTATGTATATTGTGTATAATATAATATAATATAATATAGTAATAGTAAAATTATATATGTTTATAATTTCAATTTCTCCGCAGTCCACACACACTTCTATACGTGTATAACGTACAAGTGCGGTATAAGTAATAAAAATATAATATTAAAAATAGTTATCAGAATTATAAATTACGAGATTTGTTTTAAAGCTTTGATTGTTATGTTTAGAATATTCAAATTCCCGTGTAACTTTATGATGAAGATATGATATTTTTAGGAACCACTATAATTAATTAATGTAATTAATTTTTGGCAAAACCAAAAAATAACTGGAGTCTCGAAATACTAGTATAATTCAAAGAAAGATACAGAATGAGAAATTTTAATCTTTTGACCTGAAGTGTAATTCCAAGAAATCGATCTTTCCTGAAATATTTTAATTTAATTTCCACATGTGCAGTAAAAATTTTATTTCAAAAATTTGTGAACCATATACAATTTAAGTGATTGCTTTATGAAAAATTAACCATTTCATGTATATTTTTGTATTTTGCAGTATGAAAAATCCGTTTCTACATTATGAAATGGAGATACATTTTTATGAAATCATAGATTTCATGAACTGCCTATGACATTTTATACTTTATGTATATACTTATATACTTGTATAATAGAATATTATATACTTTCAACTAATATTATACTCGGTTAATTTAATTTACTCCATTTGCATGCTTTTATAAGTGATTTGTAACTACTTACAGGTTCAGTTTAAGTTTATACCTAATTATTTATGCAATTTTAAAAGCATGTTATACCTTTTGAGTTTTGTTACTTTGTACAAATGCACAAATAAACATTTATTCGAAATAGAAAGCATCAATTATACGCATTTATTATTATTTTTACTTTTATTCCTATACTAGGAATTTATCTATATCTATTAACTTTTATAACGTTAATAATATTGATCCCTAATATTAAATATATTTTGTGTCAATTTTATTTTTGCAGCGCAGATGAGCTTGGTTTGTCTTGTAATAATTAAAATAATGAATATAAAAATCTTTATTTTTCCTCATAGATGATCAAGATGAAATAATAATAATAATTGTACAGTGGATGTAGTTTATTATTTGCGTCATTGCATTACTTCTTACAGACTGTAGATGAAAAATAACTCTTAAATTTATTATCAAGTATATTATACATTTTAAAAAGATACTACGAAAAATATTACCGACTTTGTTGTATAATAGTCATGTGAAAAAATGCATTCAGTCACCATCGTTTTGAACAATGATGCATCATCGGAAAAGGACACGGAACGTTAGAAGTACTTTTAGAATATACGGATGGCTTAATTTTTATGCTCCACAAGTAATGATGTAACCATGAATTTCCTATTATTATTATTGTTATTATTATTATTATTACTTTATCTCCAGAAATCATATCTTAAAATATATTTTTACTGATGTAATTATACTAATTTAATTATATTTCGGATGGCTCATATTGAAAATTCAAAGACCAGCAATATCGGGTAACACGGAAAACATTTGATAAATTATTTAAACTATTTTAAACTGTTCATTCCTGAACATAAAGCAATCTTGTATAATAAACAACTACCCTGTAGAATGAAATTTACTGAATTTATTATTATCTTCAAAACAATTCATCACGTCAATAAAATATTTGTTGATTTTTTTGCTTAATAATTTAAATAATTGGAAAAAAGTGTTTATACCTAAATGCATATTTTGAAGTATAATTTTTACGGCAGATTTTTTTATAACCTTCAATAAGTTTTTAAAAATTTGTAATTATTATTATACTGCATAGTGCATACTACAAAAGGATTATACAAAATAATTATTAAAATGAACAATTTTATTTAAATATTTGAATAATTTTCCTGGTTCTAGTACAGTCCTATCAGTTAGAGACTATAAATTAATAAGTAGTTAGTAATTTATAAACTATATATCGTTATATAATATCCATTAAATATTTGAGTATATAAAAAACGCAAAAATATTTCGACAACATCTTGATGATTTAATATTTAATTTGGACGTTCAAAAGGTTACCAAACAAAGAAAACATATTTCGTTTACGAGTAGTTTACTCTGGCAAGTATGATATAAGATAAAATCTATTCATAAGGACCATAAGGTCCATGATTCTACAGATAGAGAATACACGTGGATCAGACATTTTGTTCATAGTAGGGTTTTGTAATCTTTCTTTATTTTTGTATTAAAATCCATCGATACGACCCTTTTTCTAATCCTTTACAATAAATGTATAGATGGTTTTTATTCGGTGGATTTAACGCAATTGTTAACGCATTCGAAATTCAAACTCATAATTTGAAAAGTGAAGAAATTATCTTTTGATAATGCGTGGAAATCGTAACAATTATACTTTATAGTTACAATGTAGATTATGCCACAGTCTACAGTCAGATTTCAAACAACTCATCGCTTTCTATCAACGAACACAATAATTAAATAATAATAAGGTGACCGACTATTTTACGTGTTTACATTTTTCAGAACAGGTGCGAAACGTTATTATTATTATATGCGAAGGATTAAAAATGTATGAAACACGGGTACGAGTCCAGGGTAGAGCAACATCAAAAAAATAAAAAAGCTGATTACGCTTGTCAGCGCACATGTGACTGCTGTCGGTTATCTACCATGATAAATGATTATATCCGAATCGTCGTTGGTCAAATCTCGACGTAGTCGACGACGCAAGTGAAGTAGACGGACCGACGGTCAAGTTATATTTAGATAGATATAATATATCATAATATCAACGTATATGTAATATATACTGCCCATAAAAACGATAATATTACTATAATAATATATAGTTGATCATATAATAATATATTGTTTACCGAAAGCGGATTCTCGCTGAACGTTACTCACCTCTGGTTTTATGTGTACGTATTACGAGTATATGCGTGACACGACGCCAGTCACTAAAAGATATAACATCGGAAGATCCGTGTGGTGTGCGCGCACGTGAGAATTGAACTTTCTCTGTCTTAAGTTTTTATTAATTTTCCTCCAGGGTTTTGCGTCCTTACTCCTCGTCGACGACGACACGTCACACGCGACCGATTACAAGTCGGGTCGGGTTTAGAATTAAACAGGGTAACGCGTGTGCACTTTGGTGATATTAGGCGACGAGCACGATAATACCGGCGGCGACGTTTACGAGTGTCTCGATACGGCCGACCACGGACTCCGCGTGTACCCGGTTTTACGTTAACGGATACCTGGTATTGTTAGTTCCGGGAATAAAAAAATCCGCGGAAATTCGCAAACTCGTCCGACACGCGCACACGGTCGGCGACGGCGATGGAATAGAAAATAGAGAGAGCGAGAGACAGACAAAAAAAAAATCGGCAATAAAAAAAATTAGCGAACGACAGTGTCGTACAGGGAAAAGGCCGAAAAACGCGAAATCGCACGTGAAACGAACGACGGCGGTGGCGGTAACGCGGGCGGACTGACGATGACGACCGACCGGCGGGAACGACCGTGTGATGCACGCGGTGGCGACGGGCAAGCTAAGTCGTCGTCTCGTCGTCGGAGTCGGAGTCGCAGTCGCAGTCGACGGCGGCGCGCGTATACAGTTTATAGACGCGTTGGCCGGGCAACCGCACAGCGCGCGCCACACACACACGGACACACGCGCCCGCGCACACAAACACGAATTTACACTTTAAACACACACACGAAATAGAGTATTATGGTCCGCCGCCGGTGTACGCACACAAAGGACGACCGCAACGTGCGTCCATCATAATGCGCTCGTGCTCACACACATACACGCCACGACAGTATGTGTCACAGTTTCATGCTAAACGCCGAACGTAATGAATCATAACGGTACGGACAGGTGATATTATTATATATTATTATACCGCCGAACCCGGTGGCTGTTTTTCAATATAGCGGAAAAAAAATGCTCTCTTTTTTTCAACACCCGACTTAGAACGGCCCGAACACACCGACACCGAACACTCACGCCGACGCGCAAGTCTCCGCGTGCCACCGCTTTACGGTCGGTTTATATTATTATTTTTTTTGCGCGCACGAGGACGCGTGTTTTTTTGCCCGGAACGCGTTTAATATGACGTGTCCTAGGCACGTACGTCTATATG
Organism: Rhopalosiphum maidis; assembly: GCF_003676215.2. NCBI lineage: Eukaryota > Metazoa > Arthropoda > Insecta > Hemiptera > Aphididae > Rhopalosiphum > Rhopalosiphum maidis. The sequence goes on from NC_040877.1 coordinate 90,920,081, forward strand.
CGCGAGAGTAGGTGTCGAGAGGATCGGGTCCCGTCGCCTTTCAAAAGTCCTCGGAAGAACACATCGGCGCGAATAAACAGACGGCCACAGGAGTCACCCTCCAATCATCCGAACAATGATTTAGCCACCAAACGTTTTACAGTTTGGCACAGGTTTTCAGTAATGTTTTAGTATAAAATATACAGTTTATTATCACATTGATCCAGTTTTAAAGTACATCTCTCGCACTCTCCAGATGTTAACCCGATACACTTAATATACATAGTTTTGTGTCCACAGAGCGTAAAAGTATAACAATTTGATATTTTGCAACTGTTACAAAACAAGAAGATAAACATGAATATAATGAGTTTGCATTGCTACAAGCTGATATAGTTTTTTTTAAATATTTTATTTAAAAAAATGAAATAAATCATTTTTTTAAGTTGTACTTCTACGTTTTATTACTCTCCTCGCTTATTCAAAAATCATGTCAACGCCTCTGGTTTAGGCACGTGCGCGCGCACCTGTATAGTTCACGAGTAGAGATGTGTGACTTACGCATTAAAATAATAACATCATTGTCGTTATTTTCGTTAGATTATCGTAGATATATACTATTTTAATTTTACGACAGTTTTTGTTGTTAAACAGAAATAAAAATAAATTCAAATCATGTCATTATTAAACACATCGTAATAAACTTCAAATAGAAATGGTAATGTATACTATTATTATTATAACGATGACGACGACACGATAAATAATAAATATGTGTTAATGAAACGACTGGGCTGAAATTTTCCAAAAACACTTTAATAAAGTTGCTTTTATCGCATATCAAAAACGTACGTAATTCGATTTACAGCTCGCATAATATTATAATATACATTTTATGGGACGGTGTTTGGAGCAGTACTGGTATTTTATATAACGTAAAAAACGATATTAAATGTTTCAAAAATAAAAATAACGCTTCATTCTAATAGAAAAAAAAAGGCTCATCTTGTTTTCAATTCAACAAACAATCTAGTGAATTAAATGTATTTGCTTGGGAAAAATTTGGTAGGAGTTACAGATTAAGCCTATATTTTATAAGATATAATATTTGAAAAAAAATACATATTTATAAGAATTTTCAGGAACATTTTAACCATAACTTAAAATAAATCAAACCTGAAATATTAAGAGTTTAAAATTTAATGCATGGGATAATAATATAATGTCTTATATTATTAAATTATAGCTTTTGCGACTGTATTTTCCCCCTTTCACTTGCATAATGTAGTAGCAGTTAGTATAAATGCTTATTAATATTTAAAATCTCAAAATGTTTTAATTGGTAGAATCTTTTCAATGATTTAATCTACTTAACATTTTTATGTTCAATAAATCTTCCTTTTAAACAAGTATCATACTTATATATGTTGGTATAGGATCTTAAACAATTAAATTCAAATTTCAAACATATAATGAATTTGATTTTCTAGGTATTCTAAAATACCTATAAAACCATAAAATATAACTATCGGAATTTTATTCATTTAATGTATACAAAGCATGTAACCGTGTTTATCATCCTCGTTATTTTTTTTCTAAATATTTATATTGCTTTTATTAAAAAAAATTAGTTTTGCAAAATATAATAAGTGATGGCTATATTTGTATTATTATTTTTTAAATTCGAATACTTGCCACAAACTATTTTACATAAAACATCCTTAAATTAATAATGAATGTATGAATCACATTTTCAAATCGAACAAGCAAGTACAACGCATAAAGGTTTGATCACACAATTCGATGCTCTTATTTTTAGAAGTTTTTATTGAACAGCGAGTTTCATCCCTTAACTACTTTTAATCCTCAACAATCTAATTTCCTAAAACAAATGCAGTTAAGCCACTATACGTTTGTACACTACCGAAGAAATGGCATTTCCTTTTAACGAAAAGTTTATAATTCCTTAAAAGCAGTACATGATCATGTTTTAGTATTAACGTACCTATTTAAATAAATTGATTGGTATGTACAATAATATATAATTAATTAAATTATATTTATTATTAGTAATTCTAGTCAGAGCGTTAATCGTAATCAATTTTATATTGTCGTTCTATTCTACCAATAGAGTCATGCTAGAAATTTTAGAAATTTTAAAAAGTGCTCACAATCAAAAACATAATATTTTCAAGTTTTGGAAATCATATTGAATGTTCCAATTGTATATAATATTAGCGTTGTTTAAATAGTATGTACTCAAAAATAACACAACAATTTTATTGATTTTTTATAAAAATATTTGTATTATATTATTATATTATAAATATAATGTGACATTCCTTGCAGATCACTTGATTTATAAATGTTTTACCTTTTATACTCATTTCTGAAAATACGATTATTTACTTATTTACAAAATTATAAAATATATACCAGTCATGGGTTGTACAAATAATATTAAAAGTTATAACAGTATACGTTCTTGTGCCCATTAATACACCATTTTATTGTCAATAAAACAGTGGTTTATACTTAAAAATAACAAAAAGTATAGGTATATTGTTTGAACAATAGTCAAACATCGATGTATTAAAAATAAACGATACTATCATAGTATTACAAATTGTTGTCATTATTTTCATCTTTCTTGAAATAAAAGATCGTACAACAACAAGCAAAATTAAATTTGTTCTCCAAGTAAATATTCAAACGGTTAGTTTATAAAGATACATCTAAGTTTCGCCAACCATGACTATCAAGACCTGCATATTGACTTCACCGAGCACTCTATGCATTTACAAATAAAATAAATAAATGATCAAGTTTAAAACACACACACACACACATTTTATTAAATTATTTCATCATTGTCAAATAACATAATTATAATATTGTATCATCATCGTTAATAGTGTATTTAATTATTTATTTTTATCCTCAATATTATCATTAATCATTTATAATATTAGAATAAAACAATATCAACGATTGAAAAGTATAATATTTTGAGACGGAGTAGTCAAGGAGTTCCACATTATTTACCATTAGAAATTTAGCGTGATGCGAAATGCAGAATATGACACCATGGCGTGTGAATTATTTGTAGTTTCCATAACTCAAATACCTTCGGATTTCGATTGATATATGTTACACGGAAGTTATGGAATATCCTCGTATATAGGTATTTGATTTACTCAGATAGCTAGTCTTTGTAATAAACTAACAACTCTGATGAATTTCGAATGATATCGTAGCTCTTATTGAGAAAATCGTGGAATTTAATTTCTATCCATTTCAAATTTCTAGCAAAACGAAGTGATTTTAGATTTTCATATATCGCATAAACTATGAGCTTTGAAAATATACATCGAAATCGTTGAATTTATTTTAGTGACTACCCTAAGTTTGTAACCATAAACAAAGAAGTCAACAACGATTACTGGTAATACAAAATAATGTAGAAAATTTACAATAATTAGGTTCAAAAATAATAATTGTACAATAATTGCACCTATTTTTATAAATATTATTTTAAAACTGCTACATAAAACATTCTTATAATATAAATATTATTAAATATTTAATATATCTATTTTCATAGATAACACATTTTTATGTATATAAGTTCACAAATTGTGTTATGCATTAATAATGCATTCTTCATTTAAAATGTGGAGTCAGTTTTACATTTGTATAATAAAAATGTTCATTAAATAATTATTATAGTACTGGGTTTATTGAATTATACATATAATTATATGCATATATATATATGTGTGTGTGTGTGTGTGTGTGTGTGTGTGTGTGTGTGTGTGTGTGTGTGTGTGTGTGTGTGTGTGTGTGTGTGTGTGTGTATTCATACGTTACGTAAATGGTAGTTAAAATTGGTTGGTATCAATAACAATAATCGTAGATAGTTAAGTACATAATATTATAATAATATGATGTAACAAATAATATCATCATAATTTTTTGGTAGTGATTTATTAGTATCGGTTTATACTTATTTAAATATGATATATTGGTGAATATTTTTTAATATCCAACTTATACTAATTCTAATACAATATTACTTTTTAAATTATAAATTATCATATATATTTATATATATATATATATATATATATTGTACTTAATTACTAAATTAATCATTGGAATCTAATCATTTTATTAATTTAATCAAGTAAGTATGAACATTTAAATATTTAATACGTAAATGTGTAACTAATTATTTTAGATTATCATTGTATTATATCCATATGGCTTTTCACATTAAAATAAATATAATATAATTTAATTCTTGAATAATGTGCCAAGAAACTATGTTTTGTATTCTTGTCAAAATTGATTGTTTTATTGTTTAACTTTAAATAGCAAGTATTATTTTATAAATATTATATTAAAATGTAATATTGAGTATCTATTTATGTAAAAAAAATATTATTATAATATTGGCTGTAAAAAAGACGTCGAAAATCATAAAATGGTCTATTTGTTCAATAAACAAATACATATTTTGAATATAATATAAAAAAATTAATAAATATTTCAAAGTGAAGAGTATCTATGTATACCTAAAAGGTATGTTTTATTTTGGATTTGATCAAATATTGTACTATATTAAACAAAAATACTTTTAATATTTTTTAGAAGTTTTCTATTTTTTTTTTTTTTTTTTTATGATAAATAAAAAGGTTTTTCTTTTAAATAAAATAAGTAAATACCTTACCAACTAATTTCATAACATATTTTTGTACGTTATATCAAAAATATAATAATATAGTAATATCTACGATAGTAAAATATTTGTTTAAAAATATTTATAGTTTTCACATATTCTACAATTTAATTTTAACATATATTTGGTGTTATTAAGAATTAGCATTACAATTTAGAATATTTTAGAATTATAATGTAAAAATAATAAAAGTTTATATTATTTATATAATACTCATCATCATAAGTTTAAAAGTAAAAGTAAAAATACTAATACTCTACACAAACAATAAAATATACATAAGCACAATAAACCTAATTATACAAATTCCATTGAACTATCTTAGAGACAATACATTTTCTATGCATATTTATAAAATATTATGTGAAATGTAAATATTATTAAGCACGCTTTATCTTAACCAAACAATTATACTGAGATTGCATGTTGTTTGAATAATCCAGTTTACAAATAGATAAATAACAATAATGGGTGTGCGACGGTATACCGTCCCATATGAAACGTCATTTTCAGATTTAAACGAAGAAGCGTTGTTGTTCATTACAATATCGCGTGGATATTAACATAATATTATCATACCGTAATTAATACGTATTATAGGCATACACGATACACAGCAATAATATTATACACGTGCTCCAAGTACCAAGCTCCGTGAATTCCATCGTCATACGCAACACATCGAACACCCACTGCTGTATAACAAAAACGAGACAGCATACCGCTTAGATTATAATGTTTATTACTACACTTACTTTATTCTTCATGTCCATAATTCATTCAGAGTTTTACTTTATTTTATTTTTAAATTAAAGTGCAATCGTTGATCGTTATTTTTGAACTGAAGTGCACAAACTGCATTGTGTTCATTTATTGGACAAACGGCTATTAAGAGCATCAGTAAAACACGAATAGTTTAAAATTTAGACAATCAATCAGCTGAAAAAAATTAATAAGTACTGAATGATATAAAATAATTATGAGATTTTCTGACTTACTAGACGTCTTATTCGATTTATTTCATAATAATGAAAAAAATTTCAATTATCTTCATCGAGGTTTGAAAACATAATATGTTTATGAGATACCTACAGGTCATTTGTAACGTGTTTATATATATATATTATATATAATAAGTTTCGGACGTTAGCCTTAGATCTGTGGGCATTATAAAGGTAAAATATCATTATAACGTATAAAGTAAAAGCGCACAATCCCATTGCGTTAAAGACTAGACGCGGAATAATGGTGTTCATTATTTTTGTCAACTTCTTGAAATATAATTTTGCGTTTACGCGGCCATAACTATTCTTTCCGCTTTTATTTCCATTTTTATGGTGGGTATATTTTCCACGTAAAATATTCATATTGCCATGACCGTGCGCCACAAAATATTAATCAACCTATGCGCACACGCAGTAACGTAGGTATAAAGTCAGATGCGACAGCATACCGATTTCCGAGATAAAAATAATTGAGAACGTTGAAAATTCGGTCCGGTGATTAGCCAACCATGGCAATCCTTTCAGTGACAGATTTCCGCCCGGCGGCGGCGTGAGGTGAAAAAGATACGGTGCTACGATAAGATATATTATGCTTTCAGTTACCATAATATATATGTCGAAACCTACCTGTTTGTATACCTATATATGTTACATTTCATTCAAAACGAGAACTTTTTCGATGGGGTTGAAACAGACGAGATCGCAGTTGAAAAGCCGTGGAAGGATTCACAGGAGGTCGGTGGTATCGTTTGAACAACGTCAAAGAGAAAGAGTGAAAGTGACGAGAGAAAAATATATATTTATATCTGCCGCCACCGCGCGTTTTGTATTTAATTTTATGTAACGTGGCGTAATCATCATGAAAGTATGATACGACCAGGATGTGATGGACCGACGGGGATCGGGAGGGTTGTTTGAGCGGAGACAAGACGTGTCGCAAAATGGTTCATCTGTGTACCAAAGAACGCAGATATGAGATAATGTCTAAATGACCCGTGGAAAAGTTCATCAAAGTATACTCGTGCCCACTATATAATATTATTATTATGTATATTAATGTGCGCGATAGTTGTACATGGTCTGCCCGCTTAAACGAAATCGTAGGCATGCTGACGAATTTAGTCAACCATATAGTATATTGTATATTTATTTACGAAAAGTTTGATATTAATCCAATAAGCCGAGTTCGTATGCGGATTTATATTTCCGGTGAAAATAATTCATTATGGTGATGATACATTATTCTATCATTGATTTTTAAAATTTTTTTTACAATAACAACTTATGAGTTATTATGCCGTGTGTAATAATATTATAGGTACTAAATAGAGGACATTAATGCATAATAGAGAGCTAAATTAGATTGTCGTAATATTAATATAAACAATAAACATTTTTATATTAACTTAATTTAAAAACATGAGGATTTTGAGAATACTAATTAAACGGAAAACAATATGTAATAATATGATTTGCGGGGAAACTGTCCATTTTGTTCATCTATAATAGTGTTCGGTTGGTTGGATAATGTTTTCTGGTGGTTATATAAATATAATATCAGCCTTACGTGTAAGATTTACTCTGTGTTGTTAATTTTGGCCACAGGTTTGGTACGATTTCAGTCATTTTTCAATTATTAAGTCGTAGAAGTCGATTCGATGCAGGTAAAATATATTTATGTAAGTACCACCAATACACGGTAGCAATGCATCGAATATAAGTCGCATCTATGTCTAAATTTAATAACAACAATATTCGTTATTGACTATAGTAATGGTACCAGCTGGCATCTAAATGTTGTTTTTGAAGTAGGTAATCTGACTAAATCCCCACCGCCACCTCCCCCGGAGAAGTCGTCTTCGGTAAACAAATGATTTTAAATATTTAATAGAAATCAAACATTGATTTCGTTGGTTCTAAATAATCGAGTTTCTTGTACATTTGCATGACTACAATACTCGATCTGTTCGTGTCCACATATAATATAGTAATGTATTCGTAGTTAGAAATGCATTAGACGGAACGCGTACAACGAATAATTCAAGGCGGACGCCTAAGTTATTCCGTTTGAGTAGGTTCTCGTTTGACATCTGAAGACATACGGAAAAAGGGTTTATACCAATAATAAGAATATAATATAAGTGTGTACTTACGCGTGTTTGTCCCGTCGGCCGATGTTACATCAAAAATCCTTCTCGTTTCGGACATTACATTGTGTACGTGCGGAATTTAAATACCAAACAAATCACGAAAATCTTTTCGTATAGAGTCATTTCGCTTACATGACGTGTAAACAATACCGAATGAGAAAATGTTTATTTATCTCAAAGAAATAATTTTCCACGCCGTCAGAGAAATTCCGCAGCCTGCATAATATTATATCCAACGGGCCACGGATCAGCAATGAGGGGGGAAGTTTTATTATTATTATTTTTTTTTTTTTTTTGGCAAATCGATTTGAAATTGCCGACCGCATGAGTTGGTATGGATTACGGTGACAGTTGACGTATTGACGCATTGCTTGAGACGATTTTTTATTTATTTTCAAATAATATATTATATTTTATACATTTAAATGATATATTATAATATATTATGCGTGCGTATATAGGTCCATATTATTATAATATATCCGGTTAGGAAGACATTGCTATATTGTTTTTATATTTTTATAATAATGTTCTCAAGCGAAATTGAATATTCTGTTGTAAAGTTTATAATTAAAAATTTATATTTTACGAGGTGAATTTCGTGTAAAACTCAAAAGGCTAAATAGCAAATATCGATCTTATTTTTGTACAATTTAACTCATACGACATTTCAGATCCTAATTATTAATTAATTACGACTTACAAATCTACTTTAACTAAGATTTTTTTTTTCGTTAACTTTTTTATACTTAGCAAATGTCTTACATAAACATATTGTAGTGTATTGACGTGTTTTAAATTAATTAAAACTAAGATTCACGTATTAAAAAAAAAAAACAATTTCTAATTCATAACTTCATAAGTCATTAATATTTAGTATGAATTTTCATTTTTTAAACAATAATTAAAAAAAAACTTATGTTAGTTTTTTTATATTTAGCAGGTATGATGGTTATAGATATTTTAAATATGAATTTAATGGTAAGCCATTGTATATGAAAAACGATTTTAAATTAAGACCTGTTTATTATCATTTTTCTTTGTCAGTCTCTATTTCAGTTAATATTTTTTTTTATTTCTTGTATATATTTTTATTATTGTGTAATTTATTTTTCTATTAGTAATGCAGTAAGTTGTACTAATATTTGCAATAAACATAGCATATTATATCATAAAAATATATTTTTACTTTTTAGTAATTATTAACTATCAGACAATATCTTGTTATACTTTAGAATAGAGAGAAAGTATTCATGATATAAATAACTCAAAAATCATCAAGTAGTTCATAAATTTTATTGTATTAGAAAAAATAATGTAAGTATATCATAACAAAAAAATTGTAAGCCTCTACAGTTAATATTATTTGAATATTACAATATTAAAAATAAAATCATAAGATTGGAAATTATTATCTTTCATTTAAATACACGATTTAATCAAAATTTGAACTTAAAATACCTATAAGAAAATAGTGCCCATGTATTTTCGATAAAAGGACATTTTGTGGAATTCTGTACTTTTTATTTTTCAAGCCTTAAGTATTAATATGGAAAATCATATTATGACTTTTAATTAAAAAATAACTTATTTTATATTTAATAATTTTTAATATGTATAAATTATATTAGTAATATGAAATTATAGTTTATGAGTTATGTACAATTTGTACATGAAACCACTCTCAAATTTGAAAATTAAAATATTTTTTATTTGTTCTAAACCTTGATTATGGCAATTACAAAAAAAAAATTGTTATACAAAGGCATTCATCGTTATGTTTAGAATCTAAAATATGGTTAGAATAAAAATATATTTACAGATAAATATTGGAAAGGGGGCTGAGAAATTCTTTCAAATCATATCTCAAAATCCACAACTTTTTGGTTTAAACATGAATAGCTTATTGTTGGTTTGCACGTAAGCGCGTTGCATTACAATGACAATTTAACGACTCTCCATTGTGAACGCGGCCTTATCAAGGTTGCATATGTGCTCAATTGATTGTAATTTATATTGTACAACGTCTTAGTGTAATCCACAATTTTATTTTCCTGAGACGAACAGTTTCACTCGTAATTCATCTACACTATGGACAGCGCACCGACTCCTTTTCACATTGGTTCCAGTGAATCTTCTGGAAATCTATCTGATAACAGTTCTTATTCAGAAAAATTCATCGGAGAACCAGCTGAGTATGATCCTCAGGTAATATATCGTTACCAATGTTACGCCTTAACTCCTTGATGTCTAACTTCCGGTTATTGATATGTAGTAATAACTATATTTTCTTTGATCCAGTCAATCCGAACGAGATGGTGTATATTTTAAAAAGTTTCTACATTAATTTGTACAGGAAAAATTGAAAAATATTTATCTTAAGGAAAATTTCAATCAAAAACTTTGATTATGGAACGTATTATCGGAATTTTTTTATATAATAATATATTATTATAGTATCATGATGAATTTATACTTCGTGTAGACAAATTAGAATTTTGTATCGTATTTATCTCAATTATAAATCATTGATTAAGTCAAAATATCAGCTCTAAAATTTACTAAATATTTTTTACCATCTACACTTGTGGTATCCCTGCAAAAGCTGTTAATGTCATTTGTTTACATATTACATTATTGAAAATCAATAAACTAACAGAATTTCATAAGAAAAAAAAATTCTGTTTTACTATATTAATACTATGTTCATTATGGTTATCTTTTAAAGTTTATTTTTTTTGAATGAAAAAAAAAAATTAAAACTGTATTCAAAAACAAAATATTATTGTTTAGAATATTTCAATACATAGAATGTGTTTCAGAGCTTTGAATAGTTTTTTTCTAAGTTATAGCTATATTATAAGTCATAATAAAATGGTTAAGTAATTATTAATTATCGTCCCAAATTCTCTGATCTTCCAAATTTTACATGATATAATTATTAATTTCAATATGTATCATGTAATAGTAATAGTAGTAATACGCGTCCATTATTTGTGCAGTCTAAGAATGTGCATTGATACAGAATATATAATATGAATACATAATTGCTGTTGAGTGAATTAAAAAAGATAAATATAATGTGTATAGTGTATACTATATTGTCATTAATTATTATTATGGTTTTTTACATTTTTAAATTATTTATTACCAAGGCGGTAAAGTTTACATTTTTATTAATCCGACCAATGAAGAAATCTTCATAGCGTGTTAAAAAAATTCATTTATCATAGGTATACGCATTATTATAAAAGTACTTGGGTTGATTATACAACTTTGATAACGTCAAAACACCATAAATATATTGCCATTATTCTTATCGACAAATCGTTAACAGTAATGTGGTTGTCAATGGTGGAAAATAAACTTTTCTAATGTTTGTTGTCTTAGATACCACACATGCAAACAAAAAACAATAATGATATGAAAAAAAATATTAATTTTTTTAATAAATTATTTGAAAAAAAAAATCGGAAACATAGTCACGTGTGTGATATTTTTCAATGTAAGAAATTGTTATGATTTATATATTTTTTAGAATAATATGCAAAACTTATTTAGCTCCGCTATGAAGGTATAATAGCGCCGCGTGAAAATCCGAGAATATTTACTTGATATACTATATCAATACAGACATTCCCCTCAAACTTTAAAGCAAAAAACAAATTAAATGAAAACAAAATGGTTATGCACATGGTTTTTACTTTACTTTGCAATGACAATAACCCTATCTACTGTATAATATATGTCTGAAATTTGTGAATTATACAAATAAGATAATGCATTGTTATATAATATCTTATATTATGTGGAACAGAATAATAATTCGTGGATTTTTTCAACCTTTAAATAATTATTTGTTATTATAACAGTATATAGTAATTAAATTAAATACAGATAGAGTGATTAATACAAACAATATTTTCCTTGATTTTTTCCAGATCGTCAAATCTACTTTTCCTCGTTACATACACATACACTACTAGTTACGTCATAAAATTACATATAGGTGAATAAAAATAAATAAATCAAATGAATATGGTTTACAATTGTTGATTTTTTTATTTTAATTTTACCATTACTGTGAATCAACGAGTGCCTCTGTCTCATTCGAATAACTACACATTTATTTATTTTATACCACTAATGAAGTGTACGTTAATTAACGTACGTGCACTATACACACATAATATATATTATTATTGTTGCGAGCTCGGAGTACCGAACCCTCGTGTAACCAACGAACCACTGGTTAACAGAGTTTTATCGATTTCTATGATAGGTAGCTAACGTATTCGTTTATGACCAAATTTGAATTTACGCATTTCCAGGCATTAACGTATTAAAATAACAACAGTATTGCAGTTCATATAATATAAAAAGTTAAAAACTGTTAATCCTGACAATCCCGTAAACATATTTCACTATCTTTCGCTAAAAAGCTACGTATTTCATGTGTTAATATATTTTTTTTTTTTGTTCAGCTCACTCCGGAAAGGGTCAGACTTAACGGATATGATTCCAGCGAGACTTTTAGCGACATGTTGGAAGACGTGGCTGTCAATTACCGGACGCATCACAGTACTCAGCCAAGACCTGTGTAAGTTACCGACATCGTTACGCAACTGTTATTATAAATTATTACAATACAACAATGGTAGACCGACATATAACGAGGACAGTAATAATAAATAACAATAATATTATAATATATAACCAGTGGTGTATTTGTGGCGTATTATGGTGGTCGTGGTGAGGGAGGGGATCTCTGCAGCTGCCGCCACGAAATGTCTGTGAACAATTTAAATAGGTATTATATTTTTATTTTAACTGGTATTAAGAGGTTATTTCTTCTAAAAAAATGTAATTTTTATTATTATTTGAAATCTAAATTATTTGTAGAAAAACAGTTTATATACTGAATATTTACCTCTAAATAAATAAGTAAACTATAAAATTGTTTATTAATATTCATAATTTCACTGGGTTAAAAAGTAATATTTAACTTATTGGGAACAGATGACCGATCTAATTGAATACACTCAATGCCGATATTTTTCCAATAAATATAAAGAAGGTAAAAGTTTTAAGATTGGAAAAAATGAGTAAATAATTTTTTTTATTATATATATTTTTATTTTTTTACAACCATAGTGTTAGATTGATTATATTAGTTTATTGTATTTATAAAAACAAAATAGAATTTCCAAAATATTATTTTCAAAATTAAAATACTTAATATGATGAGTCAAGAAATAGAGTAAAAAATATTATCCTATAAAATTATACATCACATATTTTTTAGCACCGTGGTGTACCATTATGTAAAATATAGCGACATGCATTAAGGTTAGAATTTTGAAAGATTATCGTTATAATTGTAAGGAAAAATAAAAAAATTATAATGCATAAAAATTATTTTTAAAAATCAAAAAGAGTCAATCATATTTACAATATGATTTTCTTACAATGCCCTTGCATACCTAAAAATATTTTTTAATAGTCTATGTATTACAATTTTTTTTTCAATGTTTTATGTTTTATGTTCTTCCTATTATTTATTATTATTACCAGCCTCCGACGAAATTCGATCTTAATACGCCTCTGTAATATACACCGACGACGAGTTCGGAGATGTGAGATCCTTCGAAGTGTATTATATATATTTATACCAATCTAAGATTATAGGCAGGGCACGTTGTGGTGTCACCAAAGATTCATGTCCACAATATTATTATAATGTGCGCATTATGATATGCCGTCATAATTATATATAGTTTGCGCACGCAATCCGCTCGTTTCACTCATTTTGGCCGCAAATTAAATTCATACATAGGTACATATAATATTTCAAAATACTAACAACGGTGACGGGTCGTGGTGCATGTCGTGCGATAACAAGACCGCGGATTTTAATTTGACGAACATTTTCAAAGTTGTTTATAAATCGAAGTTAAACGACCGCAGCCCACGAGTGTTTGCCGAGAATTCGTAGTGACGACGTTGCACGTCGTGGTACTGGCATAATATTATTAGATTTAAATAAAGGGAGCAAAATTTCGTATAATCAATTTATTTATTTATTTTATGAGCAATTAAAACACTATGATAGTTATATTATATCAATATTATAGTTATAACAATTTAACAAAAAGAATCGTTTTTATTACGTTGAAATTATATTTACAATCTAAAATTGAACTTATTCGTTTCAAAAATTCGTTATAGGAATGAAAATTATTAGAAATAATTAAAAAAAAAAAACACTGTTTAATTAATATTTTTCATTTCATTATAATAAATATATTATATTGATTTTATCTTACGTAAATCTATCATTTTTATTATTATTATTATTATTATTTTTTTTTATTGAATCGTTTATGATCAAAGTTAAACTAAATTTGTTCAATGACTTTAATGAATTGTTTTTAACAATTAATGAATTAACGATCGCCAATCTTAATGTATACCCATTAAATATAACGTTCAAGTAATTTAGTCAACACACCGCTATTATTATTATTATTATTATTATTATTATATTATACATTTTTACAAGACGTCTTATGTCGGTTTTGTCTTTAGAATTAAACCTCTATTTAAGCTTAAGTGCATTAAACATTTTGTTGCAAACAAAGTACATATAATTAAATTAAAAATGATAAAACTATTATTATACAACAACTTTCAAATGTATAAACATTTAAAATTGAAGATAGTTTTTTTTTTAAGCAGTTTCTTAAGAAATTAATAATAAAAATTATCAAAAACAAAACCGAGGAACTCGATCTCCTATATAGTAGGTATTGTACCTCACCATAGTGTAAGTCACTGTATTGAATAATAATATTAAATTAAAAATGCGAAAAAATGGCTGTAAGTGAAAATAGTGTGACAGTCTATAAATATTATTCTATATATGTATGTGGTACGTTACACTAATATTTATGAATTATTATATCAATAATATTTTTGAACTGAAACAAAAAAACTAAAATCTACAATTTTGCTAAAATTTAAACGGCAGATATCTAAAAAAAATAATTGTTTAATATTTCTAGATGTTTTTACAACTTCTGAAAAGTCTTCAATTATGTACAATTATTTTTTAATTATTGTAAATATTTTTAATAATTTGTGTATGATAAGCTTATTATGCAACAGTTTTAATTCAATGTTCGTAACATTACTACAATAACCTTAAGAACAAATAAAATATTTTAACTTAAAAAAATATAGTTATGCGATATGTTCTTCCAACTAATTAAATATTATTGAAAATGAATTTCATGAAAATTAAATAAAAAACTGATTTAATTCGTTTAATACTCGTATAAATGGGTTTTTAATACTTCCCTTGATGCTGGTATATGTATTACATTTTAAGTTTGAAAGGCCCGTAAATAATAACTAGATGGCAGCTAGGATTCGGTCATTGCCTGGAAATCAACATGGAATGTATTCCCAAGAAAGCTCGTGAACAGTGGAAAATGTCAAAAAATTACGAGAATTAATATCAAAAAATGCTATTTAGTAATTATTGTGATATTAATTATCGTGTTTAAATTGAATATTCAAATTTTTAAGCATTTTAATTGGAATTTCATAATGTAATATAATTTATGATAAAATAATATAAATTATTTAATTTGAAATAAATAATATTAAATTAACCATGATACCTACCTATACTTGATGTGAAAATGTACACCATGCACTTTCAATGCGCACACATATGCGTACCTAATTTCATTTATTATTTAAGAAAAACAACAGCTTTAGGATGAACTTTTAAAAATAAAAATCCTTGTTAGTGTAGTGGGAATATTTTATAAAAGTATCCTTTTGTTAAATGTTATGTAAAATTTTAATATTTCAACAAATTTTTAGAAATATTATGGGTATAAAATAGTGTTGTCCACAAAGTGTACAATTAAATAAATTAAATGTTAAATATGACAAAAAAGAACATCTTAATAATTAATAACTTGTTAATTTTAACATCCATATGGTCTTTATCACATTAGTTTTACTCTCAAGACCCAAGATACGCTTTGTAAATAATTTATTACCCATTAACTTTAACAGTCGGTTAATAATTGTTAAATTATACATAATATTTAAACGATTCAATTTTATATGATTTAATTATTCATATCTTTTATAGTAAGTTTTGATTAACTAATTCTATTATAATAATATAATAATAATAATACAATTGTACTATATTAATAAATAAAATAAATTATTTAGGTATCACTATTGAATGCAATAAAATCATAGTAAATTGTTATTATACAGTATGCAATTTGATTTTAATAATAATATAATAGTTATAAAATAAAATTCTTAGAAATATATAAGTACGCCGAGAAACCGTTTTGCTTAGAAATAATGTTTATAATATACACCATAGTACAAAATATTTAATAATTTATCATTGAATTCAAATTTTACACATCCATTTTAATAATCTATTCGTTGACGAAATATTATAGTTGATACCTTCTGTACTACTTTTTCACTTATTGTAGTATAATCTTAATTTAAAGATGAAAATGTACCGATTATAATAAATAAAAAAAATAACGTACAGAATTTGTGTACTTGATATACGTTCTAATTTTTGTTGTTATATTCGCATGGACTACGTATTCTATTTCCGGTCATTGAAAGAAACGTTTCCGGAGTGTCGACCTCAGTGGAAACATACAATTTCTGTTACAGATTAAAATTGATAGTGTTTTTTATTTTTTACTTAACTTTCTACGACACTTTTCATATAATAACGAATGTGTATTGATTAAAGCATGTACGGTAGTAGATGGCATACGCAAATACACGAATTCAAATCAAAGTGGGCGACGAGATTGACCGATATGAAGTTTATGTGAATGGCAGAAGTTTATCAATCACGATACGCGTTACACTGAATATAATAAATGTATGCGTCTACGGAGCTCCAAGATATCTCGGTTTCCCTATAATTTAATGATTGTTAATAATAATTAAAGAAACACAATATTATATTTTAATGTGGAAACGTGCGTCGATTACGTCGTATACCGCGGTATAACAGTACGAGATGTCCTCAAATTATATTTTACTTATACATGACGTATAATAAGGTTTATGCGTATACCACGGCGATGGGAGTTTTCTAATATGTGGATTGTCGATTGCGTTTAAAAAGTTTTTTTTTTTCTTCGACCGACTGTATGACACTGAAAACACAAAACTGTTTTAGTTTACATAATAGTAACAATAACAATTATTTTTTATCCTTACACTCTCACAGTATTGAACTATTCTATATTTTATTAGAACAATTTGTTTCGTTACATCCGGTTTAGATTTATCCGTGATTCAACTCGTTGACATACACATTTGAAAAACTTTTCATTTTATTTACCATTGTGTAAATAAACATTATAAATATTGATTCTTGTGTTGTATCATTAAACTATACACCAAGGGTGACCTCAAATCGCGTAATGGATTTTCCGTGTTTTTATTTTATATTTTGTCTAACCGATAAATATATAATTTTTTAAAACTAGTAAACGTACAAAATATAAAGTAACATTGGTTGGCCTAGTTTTTAACTTTATACGAGTGGTAGTGCTGTTACTGCCACCAACTAAATATTAATCCGAAGTAGGTATTTTTTTTTTTTACATTTTATGACTCATAAATGAACCGTATGTTGCTATAACGCAGCTATTCATATTATACTCGTGAGATTTTTTTTTTCATATTCCTCAAGCATTGTGTAGTACGCTTTTATATAATACAAACATATTATTCATTATGGTTGTCAACCTTTCTTTAATAACTACAGTCGAGTTAATATAATTCAGATGGTTTTTTAATATTAATAAGTAATAACTAGTTAATATGTTATGTTTCTGGTAAAATTCCACCTCATTTATTGATCTATGCATTATTTTGAATTGATACGATTTAAATTTATAAGGTAAATATTTAAGTAGACCCCAATATAATGCATTTTTAGTACTTATTAATTTTAAATCATTTAAGTTTTATTTTACAATAAAATTCTCTACTAGCTAATAATATGTTTTACTATTATTAATATTTATTATAATTTTATATTTTTAATATAATATACTAAAAAATAAATATTAAAATATTCCAATAATTAGACTGAAAAAATATTTTTCTGTTTTTCAAGTAAATATTATCTGTACGATGGCAGAATTTTAACTGTTAAATACGTTTTAGTCAAAATATTAAATTGTTTGTTAGTAAATATAGTGAAAAATGGATGTACTTAAATTCAACTTGTTGAGTAATACCACGCCGAATTTTCAATCTTTAGATTATACATATAACACTTCGCAAGTTTTATTTACACTTGTTGTTTAATGTTATATTAAGAAATATATAATGCATATCCACTAAAACAAAATTGTAATTCATAATGAATTTTGTTATCGTATAAATAAACTATTTTTTATCAAATTCTAAATAAGAATATAGTCGTATTATATCTTAAAATATATTGTTGTGTAAATAAACATATATTATTATTTAATTTTGTTAACCAAGTTATACGAAAAAATTCGACATTTTTACAACGCATATAGCTGCATAATTTTTTTTTTTAATCTGTAAATAACTATATTTTTTATAGCATATTCTACTAAAATTTGTATGAATTATAATATTAACGCAATTAGTAACAAAAGATAAATTAAAATCGTTTATTTTATAGTTTTCATTAAAGTAGCTATATTCTATTTTATAAATTTGATATATAATAATAATAATAAATCTAATATTTTTTGTCTAATGGAACTGGAAATTACATAATGAACAATTATTATATATTTTACAATTTTAATACAATTTCAATATTTTAAAGTATTTATAAATAGTCATGAAGGATTTAAGTATACTGAATTTTAGTAGACTATAGAATTAGCATTTACTTTTTATGTACCATTCTAACATTTCTTATATTTAAACATACCTATTTATTAAAATAAATAAAATATTATATTGTATATGCGAGCCTAACTAAGAATCTCTTTCAAATGCCATGAGTAATCATTGCTTTCATATTCATAATAATAATAGGTTTACAATATACATTTTATGAAATTAATTTCCAACAACACCATCAACACACCGCATGTCTTTATAACCTATCATAATAATTAATAGTACTTGATGCATACAATTTTAACACGGCGCAACGTGTAGGCAATTTATGTACTAATGTTGAGGAACACAAAAATATTGTTTTATTAATATTGTTATGAATGGCGTAGTTATACAATATATAATATGCAAAGTCAATAATATGGTAGTTTTTATACTATGTATAATGTATATTGAAGAAATTACTATGATTCAAGTAACAATAATTTGATATATTATAAATTATATACACACTAAACCCATTTTTAAAACGGTGGTTTGAAATTTATCTATTAGAAAAATTTTATATAATACATACGTTGTAAGTTTAAAATACACCCTGATATAGCCTAACCTAACCTATATATGGCATTATATTTTATACAATGTAGTGTATATTTTTTTCTATTATTTTTACAGTATGTTTTCTTAAGATTTGAGGTCTTTACAAAATAATGTTACAACTTACAATGATTATATTTGCACGAAAAACTTACTTACTTAAAACCAGTTACACGCATTACTACATTAGTTTATTAATAATATTTGTATATATATTCTTATTATTTTAAACAAGTAATAACTAACATGGTTATTAATTTAAAATCAAACTACTTGAAATGTTATATCTGAATACAAAATAAAACATCATAAAGATATTTTCATTGTTTTTATCCTTTTTAAAATAAATATTTAACCTTACTGACCATCAATAAAATATTGCGATCATGCAAGCATAAATTCCTTCTTTTGTTATCTAATAATTAGTCTCACAAATCCTTATTGTGATAAACGTAAAAACAAAAGAATAAAGGATTCAATTGAAGAAAAGTAATTTCAATTGATTCAATATTCAATCCAATAATTTATAGAAATAATTCATAAGAACAAGTTATAATATTTTGTATAAGAAACGTCTATAAAGAAATAATAAAATAAATATACTAATAATCAAATAAAAAAAAATATAAATACACGTAATAGGCATATATTTACATTATATTTTTTCGCTTTTGAATCATGATCGAAAATAATTAGTACACCACAGGCTGTTTGAGTTCAGGACTCGTTAATGTGACTCTTTATTTTAGCGTTTGATCGTTTATAACATAAAAACTAAAGAATCGTTTTAGCTCAACGAATTTTGATCTTTTGATTTAGGATAATATACTTTGACAATCATCAAACACAACAGTACATACTTTTACTGTTAAACACATTTATTAATTAAGCATTTCTCGAACGTCACATTAAATTAATCAAAATAATCACTAACCTCATATATTAATTTAAAATGTTCGCTGATGACAATATGTGCGTATCTCGTAAATATTTATGTATATGCTTTTATTAAAATATCGTGTCATGTTGCATTGCCGACATCTCAAGAGACGGAAGCGAATATACGAGTCGGGTATACACGTGGAGCATTAGTAAGGCAAGCAGACAAGGTCATGTGTCACGGAGTAGGTATGCATATGTCTCGTTGCGAAAACGAATAACAGTAAAAAAAAAAAGAAGGATAAAAACACAAATAACAACTCGAATAATATAATAATAAACAAGAAGAAACGTTGGCATATAAAGGACAATAGAATAGCACAACAGAGAGGTTAAACTCGAAACTTTGGGTATTCAAGTAAAGGTTTGTTTCGTTTTTAACATGTAATCGAAACGTATCCCGTACCCTCGAGCGGTCAAAACTATTTTGACAACAATCACACACATAAATAAACATAATATACATACATACTATCAAATTATTAGAAGAGATTTTCCGATCCTTTTTTGGGCATTATTATTTTTAATATTCTTACCCTTTTTATCTAATATATATATATATATAAATATATTTATCATGTTCAATAAAAATAAATTGTAAAAACCGGTGCAAGTCTATTTTAAATTGACAGTGCACTAGACGAAACGCAATAAATATTGTGTCAAAAACTCAAATATTAGTACTCTCGTTATATAAACATTTTTTATGAATACATTTTAATTTATTTTTTTTTATCTGTATTTTTAGTTTACGATATTTATGCGATTTAAAAGACTATTAAATCGTACCTTTTAATGTCATTATAATAAAATATAAAAAGGTACTATACTATGAATTATAATTTAAATCATTAATAATATTTTAATAATTTAATTAATTATACGACATTTTAATTAAGAATATAATGGTTTTTTTTTAGTTTACAATTATAATACACATTTACCGTATTTATTTGAAAATCTTACAAAAGAATTAATATTTTATTTTTATTTATATATGTATAGCGGGTACCTTTATTCATATTATATTTAAAAATTATTTTAGCATATAATAATTATGTAAGCTTAGTTTTTGTAAGGAATTTAAGCGGAAATCCTGAACAAATCCAATAAATTACTTCGATAAAAAACTAGAAAATAACTACCGTATTTTTGGCTTTATATTAGTTATAAATCAAACTTGACTTTATAAACAATTATATAAATCCTCTCTAAAAAAAAAAAAACACAAAGTACAATTAATTCTTGTACATTTTCGAAAGGTTATAAATATAAGTTTTAATTTAACTTACAATAAGACTAACTTACAAGCCTCACAATAAGACTATACACATCTTTTATCCGAGTTCATTGTTTGTGCTGGTCGAGTATAACTTTGTTTCATTAATACAATTTGAGAGTTTTTATGTTGGTTATAAAAATATTAAATATTTTGTATAAATATATGTGTATATGAATTGTTAAAATACATTTTTAATGAATTTAGATCACCTGTGATTCACGTGACTAGGAGGTCTTCAACTGCATCGCAATCAGATTCAGACAAGTATGGGACTTTAGATGACACAGATATGTCGGTAAACTCACTCACAAGTGTCAACTCAATATCGAGTCTGTTGAGGGAAAAACTTTTGGTACGCGTTTACCATAGTATTATCACATGTTTTTACTTTATTTTTATAAAATATAATAAATTATAAAAAAAACAACAAAAATCGTATCACAGATGAATATACAAAAAATGTCAAAAAACAAAGAAGTACAAGCTGACTACAAGCTGAGGGCGTTTATTATATTTCTGTTCGTGGTGATAGTCTGCGTTTTGAAATTCGCTCACGTCTATTACGACCGTCACGTGCTGCAGGTGAGTTAATTATTGTTGTAGATAATACTATCACATTAATCGTATTGGATAATACGACGTATAAGGTATACTCGTGTAGAATATAATATAATATATACATTATACATGGTTCTAAAATAACGATATACAATGATGTGAACGCGTATTTAAACTTTAAAGGAATGTATTAACTATCTCATATATAATTAAACAATTATATTAGATGTTGTGTATTAATTTGTCTAAATGACTTAATAAGTATAAACTTAAGTACTCAATTAGTTTAAATTACCTTTAATATAATTGATAATATAGATTTTTCCAATTAATTAAAAAAATATATGGAGAATATTGCTACATAAATAGTAAAGTTAAAATCGTATAATAAGCTACGGTAACAATTAAAACAATAATTGTATACATATATATATATATTTTAATTTAATATCATCATGTACACCTACATAATATTAATTATATTACGTATAAATAAATTAATACATATATTTATTGAATTAATTATGTAATACAAAATTAACGTGTAACTACTCATGTGTTATGTAAAATAAATGGTCAATTTATAACAATCGATCACTATATACTTGTGTGACCAATAAGAGTTAAATTAACTAACATTTTTAATACTGATTTAAGTTAATATTTTTTCTAACATTATCTTAAAACTTGTATAGCTAGATATAATAAATCACGTGTTACTTAAACTTTATTAACTCGAAGCTATTAATGTTGACTTAACTTATCAACCACCCCCCAAGTCAAGTAATGTTTTCATAAACTTGCCCACTTTTACACAATGACGTACTAAACGTACGATGTACAATACTATTTCATATCGCGCATATATATTATACCTATACATTTTATTAGTCACGTGTTTTTTATGTGCAGAAAGCATATTTCAAGTACACGAGATTCAACAAGGACGACCGTTTCTTGCGATTGTTCGGTGTCGACGGGCACGAGATAGCTTTCGGTTACCTCGGCGTGGATCTGGCGGAGAGGGAAAAGGCTTTCGATTGCTTGGCAGGTCACCGTACACCTCCAAACGCACAGTGTTTCGAATGGATGCAAAAGGCCAGATTGTATCTGTCCCACGAGGAAAGACCGGAGGGTCTGAACTGCTACACGGTGGAGTGGTTCAGCCTGACGGATAAATACAACCCCATAGACTGTTACGAGGACGGCGAACAATACGGCCATTGGTTAGTCGAATAGCATAATAACATTATCGTATTATTATAGCCACTGGTTATCGGCAAATCGTAAAGCAACGCTCACGAACGTCGGTGTAATAATTGTAATAATAATAACGAGACATTAGCACTTGCCTAATAATATAATTGTGTTATGGCGCAGCGGAATTCCACACCGTGTGTTCTTATAATATATTATACGCCACCGCGACAATCGATATCACCGAACGCGCGAGCTTACGCTGCAATGTCGTAGGTTTTCAGCCCTCGGCAAGACGTAAATTTTATTTCACACCGGAGTCTCAAAGTGCATTTCCGAAAACCCGTTTATGCGAATAGTTATATTATACACTCGACGATATACCACCCGTAAATATTTTACGGCCAACCACCCGCCTCCTCCCAATTTCTGCCATACGCGTCAACGTCAATTCACGAACCACGTTTTGCTATGAAATTTGTAAAATGTTATTTTACTAAAAGCGACGATCGACGAGAATGCGTCCGGTTAATAGCTATTACGTTGTGTTGCCAGAACACATCAAATAACTTACCATCGTTTTACGTATATACCTGCAGCTATGCAGTGTATTCGAAATGTTTTAGTCGTGAAAATGTACGTCAATCAAAATAATAGTCATAACCGCGTACGAAATAAACTCAATCGGAATATTTTTACGACAAGCCGGGTAACGTTACACGTGCTTAAAATATTTTGATATTAACGTTCTAATTGGAAACGCATTGGACGCAGGTACGGGGGCGGTAGAACGTTGGGCATGGCTTGGCCGGTCCAGTTGGGGAGGGTGGAAATGTCGCCTTTCATCACCGGACACGTTGGCAGACACCGATGGGGCAGTGTGCTCGGGCGGTACTTTATCAATTCAAAAGGAGTGGCGATCACGGTGCACTCCAACACGCCACTGCACGTGTCCATAAACGCCGGTCGCGACAACAGGCTGTGCATAAAGGTTCGTATTCGGATGTAGCCGATAAAAAGGTGCGTTTTCGTATTTGGCTTTTTAACGCGTGGCGTAATGTGTTATTCGTCGTTTGTTCAGGCGAGCCACGACGACTTCGCCTACCGCCGAACGGCCGACCTCCCTGTCTTGAACTACACGATATGTTCGGCGCGAAATATGAAGACACTGCACACGGCACTCTCCGAGAAAATGCTGTGGGACGGACTGAAAGCATCGGACACCGAAATCATAAACTCACTGCTGACGGAACCCGTTTGGCAACTAGCGCCGCCCAGAAAAGAATTGCTCAATGAGTCCACAATGGTCAACTACACCGAGGACATCATAACGTTGGGTTTCATAAAACAAGGTAAAGCCATTGTTGCATTACCTAAAAGTTATTGTAAATGACGCAATTTTGTAATAGTTGCCGAACATGATATAATTTAACGCCGAATCCAGTGTTTATAATTTCGATCATTTTACGAAAACTATTATAGGCTATATAATAATATTATTGTAAAATAATCGAATAAATAAAAACAACAAAACAGGCTATAATTTAAGAAGAAAAGAACATATTTTAATTTTTCACCAAATGAATAATCACTTTTTTCTATTCCAAATAATAATAATAATATTTCAACTGATTTTCATTAAATAATTAATAATTTACAGTAATAAAAATAAGTTGTTATTTATTTATATACATCCAAGTTCTTAATATACCTGTATACTGTATAGTGTATATTATTATGTTATAATTATTATATTATATTTCGTTAGTCTAAATCTAAAAATCATTACAAAATAATAGATATTAAGTTAACTTGATGGTATTTAATTATCTTTACGACTGAATTTGACAAACTATCTAATTAAAAAATTGTTTAATGAATTTTAAAAACTATGCTTATTGTGATTAATAATTTAAATTTGGATATTTTTTTACTATCGATAAATATTTCGTTAATTTTACTTTGAATATTCGCATAACAATAATTACGATTTTTTATTTTTAGTGCATGATAAAATTCCAATCATTAATATATTTTTTACTCGTGGTATCGTTGTAATTTGTAGGACACGTTTTGTTGAACGAATTCTGGCAAGCGGAAATGGGTGATTTTTCGTTGGACCAAAAGAGATTTCCTACTATGAAAGAGACGATCAACATAATCCACAGGAGAGGTTTTCGCATTGTGGTCACCATACAACCATTTATCAGCACCGAGTCGAGAAATTTTGCAAAGGCCGTCAAAGAGGGTATTCTCGTGAGCACCAAGAGTGAAATAACATGTGGCTATAATATTTAGGTATAAATAATAATATAATTGTCGTTTTTATGACCCGTTCTTATTCAGGTCAGGCAAATTGGAAATGAACGTGACGTGCCAGCCCTAACCAGATACAAAACTGTGCAAAGTGCTGGCATGTTGGACATCACCAACAAAAACTGCGGACCATGGTTACAGCAACAGTTAAAAGATCTTGTGGAAAAATATCAATTTGATGCTTTCTACTTAGATATGGGTAAGTAGAAACTTTGAACAGAATATCCAATTATCGAATATTACACAACACGCGAGCAAATATTGTTCTGTATTTTTTTCTTTATTTTTCAAATTCAGGCTCCGCTTACGACCTACCCCGTCACTATTTGTTTGCTGAGAACCTAACAAATCCGGACTACTATAAATCACTCTTTACGCAGACCGTTTCGGACAGCGTAAACGTGTTCGGCGTATCTTCAGCAATCAGTCGTCCGCCTGCTCCAATTTTTGTGTCGTTACTATCATTGGCCTCGACTTGGGATTCGCTTCAAATTATTATACCGACTATGCTCACATACGGAATAGTAGGGTATCCGTTCCTGCTACCTGGCCCTGTTGGCGGTGACTTTCAAGTTGGAAACGTTTCGTTGCACGCCCTGATTCCACCAGGTAACCAGTCCCCGACGTCCTCTGTGTAATGTAATGCGTGCATTTCATTTTTATTTTATTCAGACAATCCATCAATAGAACTATTGGAGACACAAACGCTAAAAGAATGCAAACAACGCGGACAAAACTATAACGAGAGCCGAGAACTGGTTATGAGATGGATGCAGTTGGCGACGTTTCTGCCAGTAATTAGGTATGCAAGGCTACCGAGCGATTGTGATCCACAAGTACTCCAATTAACGAAAAACTTAACTTCACTTCGACAACAAACGGTGAGTAATTTTTACTGTCTAGTGTCAATGATTTTTACTTTAAATCGTATATTCGTATCGTACAATATTATTATTTGTTGTGTCAAAATAAATGTATTTTTGAAATCTAGCCAAGATCCATTTTGTTTGGTAGTTAAATCTTTTTTAGTGGATTTTTACGGTAATTTTAACCCCTCAACATGTACTTTGTTTCCAAAGTTTTTATCATAATACTGGTTAAAAACATTAAATTCGATTATTTGTACACGTTGTATACACTCTATAGGTTTTAGCGGAAGCTTAAGAGAGTGAATATTATAAAAGCAAAAAATTCAAAACGAATGTTGTGAAAAGTTTCACGTCGGGAGTCACGTCTTAGTTATAAAAGTCTTGCCACATCGGTTGATAACGGCCAATAATCTACAATTTCACCGGAGTTTCATGACTGAAATTTGAACACACACTTCTAATGGATACAACCAGAAGCGTATTATACACGTATGCACTTGCAAAAGTTTTTGATCACTGCGCGCCCGTAATCCTATCAGCCCTAACGTCATCGTCGATATCGTTGTAATGTTATTATGGTCTTATGTCGTACATTTTATTCAATTACGTACACAAACTTCAGGGATAAACATTAGTATTTATGGTGACGACGAACATAATTAGATTGTGGGCCTACCCGCCCACCGAGAAATATATGTAAAAATATGTGCTGAATATAATATTATTTAGAGATACTCGTACATGGTGTCATCCGATCATATAATATAGGTACCCGCCCTTTTTCTCGAATCGAAATTCCCGAATAGTATTTTGCTCGAAAGTCCGAAAACCCGAAACCTGTTTTCCCGAACACCTTTTTCCCGACGGTTATTTTTCTCGAAATAAAAAAATTTTTTAATTTTTTTATTATATCAATACAAACACATTTTATCGATATCAGTGGCGACTCATCGAATTAGGTGTTCGATATGCTCACGCACAACGTACTTAACATAGTTACGTAAAATAAATTATCGCATATTTATCCACAGTGTCCATTGTAACCTATGGATAATTATGCGAGGAGTTGCATCCCGCATGCGCACATCGATCGTCGCTAATATAAAAACATCAATCTTACCTTTACTCTGGTCTCGGTGAGTTCCAAAAAGAACAAGCTGATGTAGAGATAATGATCTTAGAGCTGAGTCTAGGCCGAAAAGTGAGAGCTCAGCCAAAAAGAAAATGGCGAGACTTTCAGATGTGAATTATGGCCATTACTGCTGACTTTAATATATACCAAGAATTAGATTTTCTGAAGGCAATCGCGCATAAGGCATAATATTGTTTTGTGAAATTACTTTCTATTTTGTTTTTTTTTATTATTGGTCAATTTATATGGATCACTACAATATTACTTTAATTAATTAACTTTTATATTTTATACGTATTATAATTTATCGATTTTAAAATATTAAATTATTAAATTACCGCAATTATTATATTATTATTAATTGTATTAATTCATTTTTATTTTTATATGTATTATAATTTATAATCGGGTTTTCGGATTTTCGGGTAAAATACCATTCGGGAAAAATGTATTCGGGAATTTTGATTCGGACAAAATACCGGTAACCCTAACATCTTCCGTCGTATTTAATTTAATGAACTCGATCGAACTTATCACCTCATATTACATTATGTATATTTAATTTGCGGCAGATCAATCCATTGTTGAAACGTTATGTCCAAGAAGCGCTGGAAACTGCGGTACCGTTGATACGACCGCTGTGGATGCTGGACCCGTCAGACACGACGTGCTACATTGTGAAAGACGAGTTTTCCATAGGCGAAGAAGTTATCGTAGCGCCCATACTACGACCGGGAGCCACCGAGCGCGAGGTTTACTTGCCGGCCGGTGTGTGGCAGGACGGGATCGAAGGTAGCTTAAGAAAAGGGTCCAGATGGATACACAACTACAAAATACCATTGGACAAAATCGCGTATTTCGTGAAGATGCCGAACAATACTAGATTTTAATTAAATATAATTAATACTACTATGATATTATTGTTAGTTGAAATATATTATAAGTTTTTAGTTATAAAATTAATGTTAGGATAGTTGAATCAAGTGGATTTAATTAGAGATTTGGGCATTATCTTTTCCTGTAATTTATCTTTCTTATTTAATACTAATTTAATGATTAGTAAAACATTTAAAAATGTTCTATTGCTCGCTTGTTAGGTGTAACTTGGAGTTTTTATCAATGATAAAGGCGCAAAATTTGACTAATAAACTAGTTGACAATATCCAGTGTAAGTATATTCCTAAAGTCAATTGCTTTCCGTTTAAATTTGACTATTTTCAGTCATAAGTAGCAGACTCTATATATTCAGCCATTTTGGGTTAAACATAATTTATCTGAAGTTTTATTTACTTATTATCTTCTTAGTAACATTATTGAATATTCTGATTTATTAAGTAACTTTTGTATTTGTTTCGGTTAAAAAATAAAATTTATTTTAATACTTTAAAAATAATTCTAGGTACTGATTCTTTATTCCTGAGAATTCTTCTGCTATGTAATCAAATATGTAATGACATCTACATCTTGTTTATGTCCCATCACGAATGTTTTATTTATGTTTTTAAACTGAAACCTATTATTATATGTTTGACATATTATGTTTCAGTACCTAATTATTTTAAACTATATTATTTTATTTTATTGTATGTATTTATTATTTTATATATTTATTGTTTATGTATTACAAGATTTTTCCCATAAAAAATTAATAATAAAATAAAAATATAAAAAAATTCGCCAAACATGTTTTTATATATAATTTATTGAATATTTAATTACTGATTTTTAGAATTTTTAGATGTACTCAAGTGAACAGTTTTCCAAATTTTGTGTTATAAAAATTCTGAGAATCACTTACAAATCAACATATTACACCCACCATTTAATTTTAAGCAAAAGTAAGAATATATATTAACAATGAAAATGTATTTTTATTATTTTAAAATGTAATTCTTAAGTATACTTAAGAAATCAAAAAATCAGAATTTAATAAATTTATTATTAAAGAAAAATAGGAGTAAACATGCATGTGTATCATCATAGATACGCATCATAATAATATACATTATACATACACGTATCATAATCAAAATTGAAAACAAGCAAAATGTTTAATATGTCGCCATGACAAATAATTAAAAAACGAATAGACACTGTATTTTATCAATTTTATGACTTGGTATAAATAAACGTCGTTTTCGCGTGTCGTTTGTGTAGAATCCGAATACTGCATACTTCCATGCAATTAATTAATTATAAGATTCAGTATAGTTCAACTTTAGATAATCACAACGCTAAACGTCGACAGTCAACCAACTGCTTTACAGATTGACTTAAGATTAATTAACAGTATTGTAATATTTGGACCATGTATTACGTAGTTTTTGATGTTCTATAGCGTAGTATTTATTAATGACTTGTAAAAATATACATGGAAAAAATAATATTAAAAGCAAGTATTTAGAAAAATAAAAACGATTATTTTAAAAACAACAGTAAATAGGTACCTCTCACTTCGTTCAAAATTTAAAATGTAATTAATTAGGAAAAAATTCGTAAAAAACAGATTGTTTCAACGTTTAAAAATAATTTAAATAAAAACATCAGTTTTACCCGGAGAGGAAATCGTTAAAATATCATATTGCATATTTTTGGTGCCGTATAAATTATGGTGAAATAGAATCAGTTATTATATGATTTATCGAATTAAACATTGTAGGTACCTACTGTTTATTTTTTAATTTCTGCTATTATATAATTTATTTATTACGTTTATTATTTCGCATTTTTGCATTTTTTTTGATATTATTATTATAATAATAAAATGTATTAGTATTTAGTATGTATATACCTATTAAACATTTACATTAAAATTATAAATAATAAATATTATTATTACAGTATACCAATTCTCCTCTAACTGACTTAAAATGCATTAAATAGATACAAAACGAAAATGGGATATTACAAACAGTTTCTAAATTATAATAATCAAAATATGCTCTGGTATAATTAATTATTGTTTTAGGTATTGTAAAAAAATTGAACGGTTGTGTTGCAAATTTAATTAAAAACTATATCAACTATAGTCAATTAATCAAGGGTCGTGTAATTATGTAACTTATCTACCTGTAAGTTATAAATAATTATTTGTTTGTAGTTTAAACTTAAAATATTTGTGTATTTATAAATTATATTCTACCGAAATACAAAGTATTTTACACATAAAATAATAATAATTACAATCCACAACGTCTGTTTTCATTTATAAATTTATAATATTTATTATGTGAGCGTTACACAAATATTTAACATTATTAATTAATGAAAATATTCTTTGGCTATTCATTTTTTCCCAGCAATAAAGTGTGTAAAAGAGGACATTTTCTGCTGCCAAAACCTTGAAGTTTTTACCAAGTCCAATTAATTTTTAATTTCTCTTTAAGTTATCAACATTCTTCCGTTTTAAACAAAAAGTTTTCAGACTATTTTTGTATAATAAACACCCCGCGCATAAATTAAAGGTTACAATAATTACTATATAATATCCTATTACAATATGCGTTCCGTGAAATTATATCAATTTATCAGGGCGACTGTCGACAACAAAACGGACAAGAACTAAATTATCTTTACGGCATTTGCTGATAAAAAATTTGCTCCAAGCATAGTTGGTTACTTCGACTGTCCAAATCGTTTTTGACCAGCACATATTATAATTACTATGATCGTTGATGGATCCTAAATATTGAGACCTCGTTTTATAAGTGTTTCGCGAATTCGACGACGTCTCGGTCAGCTGTATTTTTTTTCCAGTGTTATCGAACGAATGTTTACAGAATAAAAACAGACGGCAAGAACAATAGTGGGATGAATAAAAAAAAAAAATGATCGTAAATATTATGCGCACGACGTTAAAGCCATACATTATTATTATTGTTTTTTTTTTTTTGTGTAAACACAGCTGCAATATGACTGAAACCGCGTGTATTGATACTAAAAAACTGTGGTTTCGAAAATCGACAGTAACGCCAAAATGAACGCGAGCGAAACACTCGTCAAAGTCATCTTTTTCGTCGTACTGTGTTTCGTCGTTTCGTTGATCATCTTGCCGCGTCTCGCGAACGTAATACGCTAACGTCCGGCCTGATCCATAAAATGGTACGCCGTTACAATAATGTCATCGTCGGACCACCGGCAAGTCTCGTTCGACGTTGTTGCGCTGCGGCTGCTGAAAAAGCCAAAGAAAATTCTGGGGTTCACGTTATTACGTCGTCGCGAGAAGACATCGTCGGAAACATTAGAAATAATAAGGTAGTATATACTCTACGTTTGTAAACATTTTTTCGAATCTTTTGTGGAGACGCTGTGTCTTCAAAATGCTGATACGTTTAAAATGAGTGCGACGACGACGATGATAATAATAATAATAATAATAATAATAACAGTAATATCTGCACTATGTTATTGTTTTACAGACGACACACACACACATATATATATATATATATATATATATATTATTATATATTATACTATCGAAACGCTATCCGCGGATTAACGGAACGCAACGAACGAATATAAATAATGGCCGTTGACTCAGCGCATTATCTGCAACCGTAACGTGTAATAATTTCGACTTTTGAATATTTAGTACATTTATTAAACTAGAAATAATATTATATTAACGCACGGAATCGTTTGTAAAATTAAATAACCGTTGTAATATACTTTGTTGACGCTTTCAGCTTTGTCCATGATATTACATCGTTAACGTTCGTTCGCACAATGTTTTGTACACATTAATAGGTAAATATCTAACAACGTATAATACAATATAAGTGTTTAAAAAATGCGTGACGTGTATGATAAAAACGACAATAGTAATAATAATTATATTCGTATGATAATTCATAATTTACCGTACGCACTCGTGATATTGTCGTACACAAATGGATATTACAATGCATTTCTACCTAATGGCCAATAGTCACAATCGCTATGATCGTCTCGTGGTTTTTGTTCCCGCCCACAATATGCATAATAGTTTTATACCTCTTTAGTCTCTAATCTAAGTACCCTCGACCATTCATCGAATACTAACACAGCGACGCAGCTTTTTTAGTATTCTCTAAAAATAATAATTTAAAATAGTGTTATTAATATATAATAGCCATGGTCGAATCTCAGATATATGTATAGTGTATGTTAAAATACGTAAATTTGTATTTTTTTTCAGTACTAACCAAAAATATTTTATTTCGATATTCTCAATTGAAAAACATTAATTATAAAATAATATAATGAGATGTGTAACTGACGATTACAAACACTGTAGGAGGTAAGACACAGAGGGTTATAGGTATATCACAGTTAGAAATTACGATTATTATTTGTCATACCAAACTTAACTACGCGACCACCGACCACGTTAACACATAATAGTTAATACCTAAACATACTGATGCGCATAGTACTGGCTTACTGCTAACATGAATTATTATATCAAGTAGGAGAATTTAGTTTTTAGTTTTTAACCATGCCCCCACTCAGTGTAATTAAATTCATGCTATGTGTGTATAATTTATTACGTGGTTTTGTATAAATAATATGTACCTACAGTCTACGCATATTATAGTATTATACGTATAATGCACTTAATAACTATATTATCAAGTTATATCGTAAAATATACCTCGCGTTTCTGTTATCACGCTTCTACCTGCCCACACGACGGTAATAGAATAATAATTCATAGTTTTCTAAATACCCATTTACGAATATACCTGCTGTTCAATTATTAAAAAGCGTTCTTTTCAAATAGAAATGTACGATACCTACCCAATAATATATTATAGTAATAGACGTATAATAGTAATCTACTAATATACGACTTTAATAATAATAATTAAGGCTATTTTAGCAGAACGAAAATAAAATGTTGCAATATTAGCAGTTTATTATACACGGAAGGTCTATTTGCGTGTACATTAATGAGATAGATCAAAAATCGTAAGTAAAGTATTACAAATGTGCATTAAAAATTGCGCTTTAAAGTGAAAGATGTTTTTGAGTACTACCATACAGTTATCCTTTAGACATTTTGTAAATATACTTGTATTTATTAACTTTTTTATTAGATTATGCAGGAAAAAAATTTAGCGTTTACAATTTGACAAAAATGTATACCTATGTAAATAAAATTGAAAAACGTAATTTCCGTTTTTGATTATTTTTTTTAAAAAAATTGACTTGTAAAACAAAAATATTAATATAAGGTATTCCCAATAGTTTTAAGACTGAAATTTGTTGCAATTCAATTTGTTTTCTTATGCTTTGAAACGTATTTATAAGCTAACTGCTAAGTAGAAAATTGTAAGTATTGAGTATTCTAATGTAATTTTCACTATAAATCATTTGAAAAATTTAATTTTGAAGACCATTGTTTTGTGTTTTTGTGAGTTTTTACTAAACAATAACTTTATTCTTTAAATTAGGTATTATAATAAACCAATATTTCGATTTTTATTTTTAGAAATAACAAATGATTTTTTAAAACTATTTTTATCAAGACAATGACTTAAAATCATAGTAATATTAAAGGTTTACTACTGTACATTGCAATATTAAATATAAAATGTGGATTGCTGTTAGTTTAATTCATTAATGGAAATGGTTTTTTTTTTATTATTATTTCAGATTAAGAAATCGGAAGACCTATTAAATCTAAAAATAATAATCGAAACATAATTCAGAAACAAAACAAAATTACATTTTTTTTTTTAATATTATTGTTTTTACTTTTTAAATCTAAAAGAAATAAATTTAAATGCATATTTTGATATATATATTTTTTTTTTTTGGATATTGCTTAGCAATTTTTTGGATATTCAAATCTAAACTCTAATAATGATCATTAATATATTATTATATAATATGTATGTGTTTGTTCTATAAAATAAAAATGCATATAACGCATGCTTACATAATACAATAGTAACAATATAATTATATGTATAATCGCAAGAAAACAATAAAAACCACAACTATATTTAGCAAAGAACATAATTACATTATAACTTTGCGCTATGCGAGTTGACTGACTATATTAATTATGTTCACGTCGTTCGACTCGGTCGATAACATTATAGTGTAGTTAAGTATTATTATACTTTGCTCGCAACAGTTTCGTTTGAATACGTCATTGTTGTGATATCAAAACCAAAGAAGTTTTTAGAGCGTTCCGTTACTTTAGACAGTATTACGGTAGGTGTAATAATTATATAGTAATTTTTTATTTTTTATTTAGATAAATTAACGCCAAAGATGGCTTCAGTACAGAATTATATACAATATATGTAATGACATAGGTAATACAATAATATATGATATCATACATTCAATAGTATTAAATAATAAATAATATTAGTTAAAATACAATTAAAAAGTCTTAACATAAAACAATTTCGAAAAAAGATTAACTCATGAAATACGGCGAATATTTACAAATGAAAGAAATCAAGTCCGAATTCATTTCCCAATCTCAGAATTCTTTGTATTAATTGGGATTAATATGCCCATAATTAGTACGGTGGATTTTGATACAGAAAGTAGAACATCTTCGTGAGTAGTATTGAGGAACATTGAAAGAGATACGTTCTAAGAGAGATGAACACGTAATTTTACCATTAATTGATTTAGAGAGGAAGGATATATCAGCTTTTTTACGACGAATAGACAATTGACTAAGATTGAGGATATTTTGAATATCAACTATATTATATTCGTTTTCATTATTTAAAATTTTTTTAAAACAAATGAATCGCAAAAATCTTCTTTGTATCCTTTTGATTTTTTCAATATAGCACGTCGTGAATGGGCACCAAACAATAGACCCATATTCCAATATTGAATGCACCAGTGAACAGTATAGGGTATTTAGACAATAAATATCCGTAAAAAGATGAAATAGATCTAATTAAAAAACCTAGAGTTTTAGAGACACTTATATTAACATTATTAGATAATATTAAGTCAAGAATATTAGAACGGTGGTTTTTAATAAAATTGTGTTGAAATAGGTGCAGAAATATGATTAACTCTTCAATTAACTCAGATTTTTTTGGTCTTTAAACCAGTAAAGATAGCATGAAAATCAGAGTTTTTCCAGTGAATATCAGGTAAATTAAAATCCCCAGCTAATATCAACCTAATCGAGTTTTATTGTGGTATTACTGTCTGTGTACTGTTATAAGTGTTTACCGTGTGCAATGTAATAGTGCTAATGAAAAAAATTCCAAGAACTCCGAATTTCCACGATTGATACTTTGGTCTAGTGGTTTACGGTGTATTGCGGGGTGCACCGAATAAACGTATAATTCAATGATCCGTAAAATAAATAACGATTTCACAGTAAACCAAATATTATATTACATAAATACAATAATATTTGAATGTAAGCACATTATGGTCTACGGGGTTTTGCCGTTAAATGACACGTCGATGAATACGAAATAAAAAATAAAACAAAACGACGATTATATTGTATAAATATAGGTAAGTCATTGCACAAACAGTCACACCCTGCAGTTATTACTTAGTAATTGGTACTGGTTGAATAGGTGGACGTTTTGAAAGGCGTATTACAACGAAATAACTAATGAAACATTAGCTGTCTTGTAAGTCGAGGAGGGAGTATTTTTTTTTATGAGAAAGGGTAAGTCGATCCTTAAGAGTGTAAAACAAACATAAGAACATTATCTATCAATAATTTTAGCGGGTAAATAAAAAAAAGGTCCATTTTAGACTGGCACACGAAACGAACCACATTGATATACCTACCACTTATTTCTAATGCGTCAAATATTGACAAGATTAATGAATAGAATATTTATTATGTTATTAAATGTTTGATGTATCAAAAGATTTTTTTTTTTTTTATAATTTGTTATGAAGACAAATCGAAAAATAGTTTTAAACTTCGTAGCTTACCTATTAGTGAAATATATTTAAACTGAACGACAATGAAAAGAAAAAAGAAAGCAGGCTGTAACCATTAGCGAATAAATAAATAAATAAATTTATATATTTTGATTTATATACACTTTTATTTATCAAAAAATACGACACATCGCGCTAATGTTGGAGCGTTAAAAATAAACATTCCGTCAGGATACAGTGACTAAATGATTTGGGTAAACCTGCCACCCTAATGTACGAATTTTTAATTTTATTTTTAACCATTAGATGTGTTAGGTGTAATATTATAATGTATACCAACTTGTAACCATCAGCCTCGACATTTATAACTAGATCTAAATAAATATATATTACAGAGAAAATCAATTTTTAATCTTGAATGCCTAATTAACTCAATTCAATCAATTCAAATATTTAAATGTCATGGGATTTCGTCTTTTTTCAGAGCTATAAAAACATTGTAAACATAGCATATTGTATTTTTTAATTCATTTTTAATCATTCAATACATATTTCTATTACAAATGCTGCCGCAAGATTAAAAAAAAAAAATAATAATATTAAAGTGTAGCCTGTTGCCTAAAAAGATCGAGTACCCCTGTACTGTGCTCTAGTTAAAATATAGTGGTACGGGTCAGTTATGTGGTTTAAGATACCGGGAAGAGAGATATTGATATGGCTGGTTACCATGTGGTATATTATGTAATGATGAACTACGAGTATCTACTTAACGACTGCATATTATTATATTGATGTTTCGGGACGCGATAAATACCCGATTTGTGTGGATAATTATAATAACGTTGAAATCGACGAACGCACCATCAACAACTTTACTGTGTTACCGGAATAATGTATGTTTACACGTCGTCGTCGTAATAATAAATAGAAGACGTCTAGACGATGAAAACGTTCTGGAGGTGGAATAATATATTAATAACAACATAATATTATAGTCGTTTCGAAATGAAATGTTTGAGCTCGTCAAATATGCATACATCAAAATACACACGAATATTACTATTATACGTTTCTTACTTTTGAAGCGATTTAATTACGTGTTGTTGTAGTTTGTAAGTATTCGTGGATATGTATATTGTATGTACAAGATGCATAAGTTACGCACCCTCGAGTCAAATAAATCTAATATTTCTTAATGCACGGTGGATTTGAGGTTGGATAGTAAATAATTAATGTCGTGTTCAACCATGGATGGATTCAGAATTTTGAGAATGCAAAGCCCGCATCACAGTCAACTAAATTTTACATTTTTTTTTCAATCTAATAGTTTATAAAATCTCAGTTACAATAATACGAGTAAACTCTATATTTATTCATTTAAAAAAAAAATATACGATCATCAGCTGAGCGTGCGTAGTTAATAATAGTCTTTGTAATGAACAACTATTTCCAATCTATTTTCACTTGTATATTGGAGATTTTTAATAAATAAAGTATTATTTACAAAAAGTGAAGAAATTGAATTTTATTATTATCATAATTTTATTTATTCATTATTTTTTTTTTTAACCATTTCTTAACTTTAATTTAAAAATAAGCACACATAATGGATTTGATAAATATAATATTATAGTATTTATGTGGTATACATTCAAATGAAAGCTTTTTCTCCTTGATCAACGATCTAGATCTGTAACTGATATCAACCGAAATTCTACATTAATGCTGAATTCAAATATAAACGTCGTTTAATTCACGTATTTAAATGCGATTTTAATTAATAATACCATACCAAAGATTCACAATATGAATCATAATTTAAAATTTAAATACAATTATATTTTTTGCAATCGAGTTTCATAAACAAATTTGTCAAAATAGCTAATTCATGAAAATATTTTTAAAATGGCAAATTATTAGATTTAGATATTTTAAAAAAGTTACTTAATTTTTAGAGTTTGGGTATTGCAGACGGAATAAAAGGGTTTATTGAATTATAGTATATATTTTATGAATGCGCCAGACATAAACATAGCAGTGCTACGCATCGTACATAATAATACGAATATTTCTAAGAAAAATAAGACAATAACAATGTTACGTAGTCATTATTATTTGGCGTGTAGGTCGAAATAAAAGCCACAAAACAATCATAATTTCAGTGTTTTATTGTTTAAGACAGTTTATATATTTTACGCTCGATATGAATGTGCTTTGATCTAAGCTACTTACTTCAACACAATTATACGTAAGAATATATAGGACACTGAATATATTTTATAATTATTTCTTAATCTATACGTAAACATTTTCAAATCCTTAATGGTGGTAACACGAGTTATAAGCTATTTGAGAATCACCAGAGTTGAAGAATTAATAAAAACCTTCGTTGTAATATACCAGCTGTTAAGCAACTATCCTGTTCTTTTTCTCTTAGGTGGACAATAGTTAATAAATAGTAAACACCAATAACAAAAAATAATTTAATACATAATCAATTGACCATTAAAATTTAATGAATCAATATCCATTATCAATGGCCCACGGGTAATTCTATTTGATGTTTAAGAAACTATTAAATATTTAAAATTCCGTTTAAACCTTTAATGGACATTTGTGTAAACCGGCATTAATATATTATGTTGGATTAAAGAAGAAACTTTACAATTTAGTTTTTAAAAAAGGCGTGTTTACTGATCTGATAAATGTTAAATAGAATTAATGGCTATAATAATTGATTGCGCAAAACATATAATTTGGTTATTTAGTAAGTATAAAGTTTATTTTAAATTTTGAAGCTACTCCAGGGGCATAATGAATTTATTATTAATATTATTATAATAATTAATAGGTAATTTTAAAATTACATATTTGCATTAAATGTACAATAGATCAAACTTCAAATTACTTTTTTAATGTGAAAATATTTAAACAATTCCATGATAAATAATTATATTGTAAAGTCGCTACTGCGCACTCTGAAATTAATTAAAATTTTGTTTTGTAACAACTTGTGTTTACTGACATTTTATTTTCACTGACTTATATGGCTGCGTTATACTAAAATTAAACAATACTTTTATTTAGAAAAAACAATAGTATTTTTAACTATATTTTTTAAACTATGAATTTATAAGACAATTTACGTAATTTATGTTGTGCATTCAATTTTTACTTTAAAACTCTATTTACAACCATATGTCACGTAATTTATAATATCAAAAGATAGGCCCCATTATGTGATAGTGCTTTTTGTTGTGCAGGTGCGGAAAATGTTTAAAAAAAAGTTTTTTATATTTGTTGAGACATCCTATAATTTAAACAACGTAGGTACAAATTTAAATGACGTTAACAAAACCTATTAACTACAGAAAAACAAATCATTTCACTCATCGATATAAAAGATAATCAACTAACTTAATTATTGATATATACGTATGTCTTAAAAAAAATAATATTAGTGATTAAAGTATGCAGGTATTAGTATTTGATTGATATATTTAATAAGTTTTGATAAGCTATAAAATTAATTTGACTATTTATTATACAATGAAAGACAAAAATTATATGTATATGTCTTATATGATGGAGATGTAATTTTCAATTTCCTTTTAAACAATGCATTTTTAAAAGGTTCTTCTTTTTCCGGGCCGAGTTTATTTTACACTTTTTTGAGATGAATGAAATTTTGTGAGTATAAAATAAATGACGTTTTTGTAAAATATTTTGACATTACTGCGAAATCCGCAGTAATAAGACAACGAAATTGTCTTAATTACGTTGTCCGAACCGATTTCTGTCATTATATTGTCTAAATTTGGTTAAAAATATAATGATAGATTTTTATATACACTCTTCTTTAAATTTTAAGTTCCAACCCCAATCTTCTGACGTTCGTTATAACCCAAACATAACTTTTCCCTTATAAGAATGTCACTAACAATTTATCTGATAAACGCACATCAAAATGGTACTTTCTTGTACGCCATAATACCATTAACAATACAATTATATTTAGTATGGAAACGGATATCAGAATTTTTATTTTATTTTAATAATATTATTTTAGAAATAATTTAATAGTTTATCGAGGAAAATCATTTTTGAAGTTTGTACGTAGTATAATTTATATTATATGTAAAAATATTTATTCAATTTAACATTTTTAAAAGCCATTTATAGTTTTTAAAATATTATATAATTTTACGACCATTTTACGTCTACATTATTATGATGTATTTAAATTAATTGCACAAACGTCGACGAGGTCGAGCAAAACATAAATAAATATTCAAACCGATTTTTGTCCAGGTTATTTATTAGACTTTGATTAATAATAATAATAATAATAATAATAATAATAAAGAAAATTTACGATTTTCGTGATACAAACAGTAATTAATTTCACAACGATACTATGGCGGTGTAAATATTATGAAATGGAAAATATAACGTGCGCAAAGAAACGAAAAAAAAAGGTCGGTGAACGAAACAAAAACGTTGTAATTGTCTAACAAACAGTTACGGTGAAAAACTTTACGATGTAATAAATTTTTCATTCTTTTTAACGACCATATTTTCATTATCGCTATTATATACGCCACAGACGTCGATCGAATACCATTTCATGAACCGAATTGGAACGGCGGCGGAGTCGTAGTGGAATGAAACCATTATTTATATACCAGTTATACCTACAATTGTTATCAGATTATGTAAGGCGCTAACAGTCGTTCAATACCAAGAATTAAAATGATTATGAATAATATTATATATAACAATACATAGCCTATTATACGTGTACTTTATCTTAGTTCAACTCACGTGGATAATATCAAAGGGTGGTAAGTCGAGACTGTAATATTGTGCCATTTGTAATTAATGATGAGTGTTCGCTCGTACAGGCACTGCAATACACACAATAATGATACGATAACATAATATTATAAATATTATGCAATTTACGTTTTGAGTTCCACCGACGATAACGTGCACGTTATAATAAGTATACTTCATAATATAGGAATACATTATATTTGATTAGACGCGTATATGGAACGTCTCCGTGTAGCACATCAACCGTATCGCACGGTGCAATATTTCTGTGTATATTTTGAATTCACATTTGTACAAACTGTGCGTAACGGACTATAATATTAAAACGCCAAGAAAAATAGTGTTAACAATAGTGGCGGCTTTTTGTTTGATATAATAACAATTTTATATCTCGCTTATTACCGGAACAAATGCATTCAATTCCGTTAACCAAACATGGTATGCCTATAAGCTTTCCGGTCACGTAGTTCGGGGAAGTCCACCCTAAACGTTTTCTTAGCCACCCCAAATAAATTGAGATTATATTTTTTTTCACGCGCCATCGCCACCGCACTACCGCAATAATACTACTCGTATTATAGTGCTGTGTAATTTGCTTATAGATTTTAATTCAACAGCGATGGTCGTGAAAATGGAGTTGGGGTCCAGCCCTCCAGGTATAAAATATTGTCTTATCCTTATACGTATAGTTTCTATGGCTGTATTATAGCTAATGCGGTACCGTATATTATTTTTATTTCTCCGTTACGTGCCAAAAGCTTTCATCAAAATTGACGTCTTTATTATATATTATAAAAGAATAATATTTATAGGTTGTGCAGTAAGTCGGGAGTATCGTCTATCGTGGTGACTACATTTTAGGTAGTTTTATTTCTCATATTCTTTCTACTTTTACTTAGCTACCATTTCGAAATTAAACCTATGATGTAGAAAACCAATCGATTTTCACAAACGAGTAACGATGACTTTCACGTGTATCAACACTATCAACTGGTGTTTGTAAAGAGTATATTGTTGGGAAAAAAAATAAAATCCAAGCTATAATTATTGCATAATTCGAAAATCGGGTGAATCGGATGTTTGTTGTCGGTTTTAGGAATAACGTTTAGGAAATCTATATAAATGCATTTGAAAAAGTGTAAAAAACTAAAGTGGTTGCTGCAGAATTCGCAAATCGCTGTTTTTTTTATATATATATACGATACGCTATGCAATATACAATTGATTCATACCACTCTTGTGAAACGGACCGAATAAAAAATATTATTCAATGACCCACTGCAGAATATACTCGTAAATATGTGAGCGTGTGTGTGTAATATCATAATAATATATATAGTAGTATCCGGACGTGTGCACCACGAATGCGTCCAGGCCTTTGGGGAGGGTCGACGTTTGCTGGCTTCGGGCCACGGCATCAGTCGTGCCAATATATTATAGAGATATGTGATTTCCATTTAAACCAGAAAAATCCAAACGGTGCACCGTGCGCGCTATATATATTGACGGCGTCGTCGTCATCGTCATCGTTTTCTAGTCAAAGGACGTATAATATTTGCTACCGATTTATTCATCACCGCCACCCAGTCCGTGACACACAC
This sequence comes from Rhopalosiphum maidis, assembly GCF_003676215.2. Taxonomy (NCBI): domain Eukaryota; kingdom Metazoa; phylum Arthropoda; class Insecta; order Hemiptera; family Aphididae; genus Rhopalosiphum; species Rhopalosiphum maidis. The sequence continues at coordinate 90,963,076 of NC_040877.1, forward strand.
ACACACACACACACTGATTATTGCCGATGCGCTGTTCGCGACCGACGAGGGTTGTCCCCGTGGGTGTGCGTGTGCAAACATCGAGACCGGATGGAGTCAATACGACAATATGCGTACAACGGACTGCTATATAGAGCGGCGTGTAGTACAGTAATATTGGCGGCCACGCCTTTGGCCTTTAATATAACGAAAGTGTCTACGGCTTTGTTTCGATGCGCGATATTAACGTTTCCTTAACCCCCGTGTCCCTATAATATGACACTCGATAACTCCTCCCGCGGCACAGTGACTGACCACCCGGCAGGAGATTAAAAGAATAAGAAACAATTTTAAGACGAATATGGTTGTTTTATTATTTTGTGTGTGTGTGTGTGTGATCCACAGAGGAATAAATGAAAACTTCTGTATTCTCGCGTATGTGCGAAAAATATTTATAACACCGGAAAAAGCGTGAACGTTACGTGTCGTATAGAAAAATTCCGTCGCTTCCGCCTTTTGCTGTCACACCCCGTCGACCGCAATGCACACTGTTTGCACGCACGTCGAGTTTTCCAGACACAAATAATTTTTCCGGAAAAGAAGAAGCATTCACGAATAACGCACAACATCATAAACGGTAATATATCACATACACATGTGTTTATGTGTGCTGTGTGCGTGATAGACACACTACGCGTGTGGCCGGTGAAATGTTCAGAATTTCAAGCGACGCCTTCACCGGTACGATGGCAATATGTATACCTACCTGATAACCGTACGTGCCATGAAAAAATTTATTTTTTCGCTGTAAAAAAAAAAATGAATCCGATGTACACGACCGAGCTATGAACTATAATTTATACTTATATATATTATATATATTCGCTATGAGGTCTATATAGTGAAATCATACGTAGGGTGTTGGTGCTAACCGATATTCGGTATTTACTATTTATCATCAGTAAAATGATCTTCAAAAAATATTTTGATATCAACATAATATATTATATTATTATAATTATTGGTACAAAATAAATTTTAATAAAAAAAAAATGGGAAAATATAATATACACAACCACTCTATTGAATAGTATATGTGTCAAGCCACACATCAATTGAGTCACTGTAATGTATGCATTTAAAATTTTAACACATGTGTTAAATTTGAACTCAATGAGAAATCATAATATCCTGAGCCCATATTACTAGAAGAATATATTTCATGATATATTTATGTTGCTATCGTAGTAATTTATTTTACTAATATTAGTAATACGGGGTAGATTTAATTAATGTTTACCGAAAAAATTGAATTTATTATATTATTAAAAATGCATTGTTTTAATAGCATATAATCAAAATATTATACGTTATTATTATAAAGTTTTGATAATAAGCTAAAATTGTTCTTCTTAGTAAGTTGTAGTATATTCAATTTCATACAAATTTGAACTTCAATTTTATAAAAAAAAATTGTTCTTAAAAATATTTTTAAGATTTTTGATTACAGTGAGAGCTATTTATGGGGAATTTCGTATTAAATTATTTAAGCCTAAGCTATACAAATTGTACATTTTATACAATTTAACCTAAAAAATATTTGCATAAGCTTATGTTTACTAAATTTTATAAATATCTAATATAACCTATAATTCTCATAAAAAAATTGGACATAATTATTTTTAATATTTATGAATTATTGGTATAAGAACAACTTATATGATGGGATATTAAATTCAATTGTCAAGCCGTTCATTGTAATCATGTTTATCATTAATTGAATATCAAAAAATCCAAATACGTAGTAGGTAGCTGTAAATATCTTAAAATATTGAGTCAAAATATCTTGAAAATTTAACTGTGTATAGATAATTATTAAAGTGGAATGCATCAATTTTATACAATCAATACTCATAGTTTTTTAATAATAATTAAATTACAAAAATTAATGTCATATCAATTCCACTCCAAAATTCAGTGGTTTAACCTAAATATCGACCAGTTTTCCATTAATAAAACTCACACTTTGCTCTGTTTAAAATACGTGAGTGTGTGCTGATATTGTAATTTCTTAGACGCATTTTTAAAATGTTTTTAATAAATTAGTAAATGACGTATTTACGTTATTTTTATATACTATAAATGTGGATGACACACGTTCAGAAGATAAATTATGAAATCATTTAAATGTATCTTACGAATATATTTAATTTTTAAGAGTGATTCTTTGTTTAGATTTTTCCTCCTATATTATTTTTAAAGCATAAATTCAAAGAAAAAAGTTACTTTTTATTATACATATTCATTTTTATTTTTGTTTTGAACGAAGTATAGGTCAAGAGGATTTGTTTATTGTGTCGTTTGTGGTGAAACACAACACGAACTCTTATATAATTAAGGTAATTTGTTGAATTTTTTCACCAAAAATGCATTGTTAACAGTATTTATACTACGTATACATTCAAAACTACATCCTTATCATATCGAATGAGTTTAATTTATCAAATATGTCCAAACACAATGCAATAAATCGGCGCTATGACTACTGCAGGTAACGTCATATTATTGTTATAAAGAATGACTTGTTGTAGTATCCTGTGAACAATTTGTAAATAAATAACCTATTTCAGAATCTATTACACGACGCCGTCATCAATGTTACGCAACGAAAACTATTTTACTAATGAACATTTTGAATATGAATTTACATTACATTTATAACGAAGGTATTTTTTTATTCTTTTTCTATTAGTGAAAAAACTCAAGTAATCGTAACCCCTAAACTATTGCATTATAATACACTATTTGTATAGTATAATAACGTCTGGACATCTGGAGCTTTGTGGGTTTAAAATTGGATGTAAGAGCACAGCATGTGTGCATCAGAAGAGTCAAATTTCAAAAATTGTACAAAAAAAACCATATTGATGGATCGACTACGTCCGACATTTTTTTAGTGGATACGTTCAAATCGATCCTGATTTATTGCTCTACATTTCATATATATTCAATGTCGTATGCATAATAAACACGAAAAAGGAAAATATATTCCTTTAAATTGCGGTGTTGTAGTATAAAACAAAGCACTGGACAATCAATGGTTTACAAAGAAAATCTTTTGATTAAAATGATTATAAACACGCGGTCGAAACGTACGCGAATTTTTTTCTTTGGGTTCAATAATGTTTGTACAATATATTATTTTACTTTACACTACGATACGTACATGCAGCAACGGAGACATTTGTTTATTGATCTTTCCGTAAAATCATTAAAATTACGACACTAGTCAATTCAAATATAATTTATATTTAATGATTTGAAATGTAATTATAGCATATTAGAATGTATACGTTGAATTTAGTTGGACGGTAGACGATTCTCGAGAGCAAAATAAATCATAATATTTAATTTAAATGTTGATTAGATAAATCGGCGGAGTTCCCTACGACAAGAACGCATGGTCGTCTGACAGAAATTTACACATTTAATACTGTATCATTTC